>NC_081415.1:228343802-229031302 GCF_030272615.1 Cryptomeria japonica | reverse complement strand
TACATATTATGCATTTGATCATTCCTAAGATAAACGGTTATCTTTGCACACCAAAACCTTTTCAAAACATGTCACGTGCAACATACTTATGTGGCATCTTCATCACCAATCATCATTCAGTCATGGATCATGACAACCAATCTCCAAGCTCCTTCGGTTAGGGTTCCACTTTTGAACTGGTTAGGGTTACCAGTTGATCTTCACTACATCATTACTTGTTGCTTCACTACTTCATTACCGGTTGCTTTACTGCTTCATTACCGGTTGCTTTACTACTTCATTACCGGTTGTAATTGACACCAATGACAACACTACACTTCTCCAATGCAATCTTCATGCAATGCCAACATTCTGTTGAGTGACAAATAGGAAAGAGGAATTATTTTGAATGAAGCGATTGGAAGATGAGATCTTAGAGGATTACACTGGATAGATTTATGTTTGTGTACAAAAGATTTGTTGGAGGTCTAAATGATGACATTAGTCAAATAATTTTTCTACGAGGAGTTGATGATGAATGAAAAGAAGCTTTAAACTTAATGGGAAAAGGAGATATTAATAAGATTCCTTTAGAGGATATTATTGATATTTGTAGAAGTTACTCTAGGACAAGAATTGGAACTAGGGGATCCAGGAGAAACAAAGCTTTAGGATTTGATGTATCTCAAGTTATGGAAGATTTGGCAAATTTAAAAATTGATATACTCCTCCATCTCAATACTCAGGTAGATAAGAAAAATATTGAACCTTTAGCCATCTATTGTTCAAAATGTAGGGGGAAACATCTCTCAAGTGAATTTCCATTAAACCAAGTTGATCTCTATGAAATTTGCGAGAAAAGTCATCCTACTAGTTCTTGCAATCTATTACCGGAAATCAAGAATCATTTGAAAAAGATGCCTATAATTGAAGAAGAACTCAATTATGTTGGTCAAAGATCGTAGAATATTAGTTTTAATGCCTACACAAGGAAATATGGTCCTAGGATTAACTGGAACTATAACCAATGAACCCCCCCTCCAATGCAACCACCTCCTACATCTTGGGGACCTCCTAAATGGGTTAGTCCACAATGGAATCAATGGAACCAACAACATTGGAATCCACAGTGGCAAAAAATCAGCAGCCATGGCAACAAAACCAATCTCAGTTTCAACCATGACAAAATCAAGGCCTAAAGCGACCTTCGAGAAAACCTCCACCTCTTATCACTAGTCCAAATGCTACCAATGAGAAGATCGACCAACCACAAATTCTAACACAACCAGTCCTGAATCATGAAAATAACCATCCTCAACCAACATTTAATGCTGATATCAATCCTCCTGGTTTAAATGTAATTGAAGCAAATGATATTCAACCAAGGAATCATAATATTCCTTTCAAAGATAATACCAAGGAGAAAGGAGATGTCAAGGAAATGAAGGAAGATGAACATGATACAAAGAAAGAAAAAGAAGCAATTGATAAAGCCCTATATCCAAAATGATTGGATATACCACAGAAAGCTCATGATTCCTCTCGATCAGACCATACCAATTTGGTAGATTTACCACTTCTTCAGGAGTTGAAAAAGATTAACATCAAAATCCCTTTGTTGCAAGATATCAAGGATATACTAGAAATAAATCAATTTATTAAGTCACTCTATGTTAAGACACTTGGTAGGAAACACAAATTTCCACCCACAATACATTTAGGAACAAAACTTACTGATATTTTGTCAGGGAGATTGCTTCCTCAGAAATATAGCTACTATGGGAGTCCTGTGATTACCTTAAGCATAAGAGGAATTGAAATATCAAATGTGCTGATCGATTTAGGAGTGGCCATAAACATTATCATTACAAATATGACAAAAATATTGAAAATGACTCAAGTTCAACCAACAACAACTATCCTTCAGTTAGCAAATAAGTCTACTTCTAGACTGTAGGTGTCCTTGAAAATGCTATAGTAACTATTGATACATGGGATTATCTAGTAGATTTTTTGGTACTTAAGTCTAGGAGAAAAGTGTCAGGATATCCAATCATTTTAGGAAGCCCTTGGTTAGCAACTGCTGCAACACTCATAGATTGCAGATCTGGTAGTATGACCATTTCTAATGGTCATAAATACAAAGAATCAACACTTTATCCTCTAAAAAAACAAACGATCCATTCAAATACTTAGCAATGGGCTGATTAGGATATGGACTTAGAAGGGGGTGGAGTTTTTGAATTAGCCATGGTCACACTAACTGAACATATTGAAGAATATGACGAATATGTTGATGAAGGAGAAAAAATGGATAACACTGAGAAACTTTGTAAAGAGATTGAAGGAAATTATTCACAAAAGAAGGAAGAAAATGAGAATTAGAGAAAGATTTTAAGTCATCATGAAAAATATAATTGTCCTTTAATTACTCTTATCAAAGATCCAGTTGAAGGGGAAAATCATACAAAGGAACTTTTACTCTTAACAAATAAGCCCCTCTTCATTAGTTCATCTTTACTTATTGAACAAGAAAAAGAATTAAAACTTACTCTGGAAAAACATACAGAGACATTTGCTTGGGAATAAAAAGACATGAGAGGAATTCACCCTTCAATTTGTACACATCATATTTATACAAAGGATGTCAAACCTACGAGACAAGGATAAAGGCATATTAATCTAACTTTGAGGGATTTCGTTAAAACTGAAATACAAAAGTTATTGAAAGTGGGATTTATTTACCCAATATTTGATAGTCAATGGGTGTCACCTTTAGTCATTGTGCCTAAAAATAATGGGAAGTGGCATGTTTGTGTTGACTACAGGGAATTGAATAAGGCCACCAAGAAGGTTCATTTTCCATTACCCTTCATTGATCAAGTTCTCGATAACCTAGCTGGTAGTAACTACTTCTGTTTCCTGGATAAAGTGGTTATAATCAAATACAAGTAGACCCCAAAGATCAATATAAGAGAACATTCACATGTCCTTGGGGAACTTTTGCATATAGAGTTTTACCATTTGGACTCTGTAGTGCACTTGCCACTTTTCAAAGAGCTGTTCAGGCCATTTTTGTTGATTTAACTACTTCATGTGTAGAAGTTTATATGGATGATTTTTCAGTTCATGGAAAAACATATGAAGAATAATTAGAGTTTGGACAAGGTGTTACAAAGATGCAAATATCATAGATTGTCACTCAACCATGAAAAATGCTCACTCATGATGGCAGGAGGAATTGTTTTAGGACATGATATCTCTAAGGAAGGCATTGAGGTTGATCCAACGAAAGTTGAAGTCATCCAACAAATAGAAGTTCCCAGAACTCATACTGATATAGAAGCTTTCTTGGTCATGCAGGTTATTATAGAAGATTCATATAAGAATTTAGTAAAATTGTTGAACCATTGTTCACTTTACTAAAGAAGGATTCAAAATTTTTATGGACAAATGATTGTCAAAAGTCATTTGAAACTATACAACATGTTTTAACTATCTCTCCAATAATCAATGGACCTATATGGGGAGAACCATTTCATATACATATTGATGCATCCAATTTTTCCATTGGAGCAGTCTTGGGACATAAGGATGAAAATGGAACAATGCATGCCATTTACAATATCAGTAAAAAAATGAGTCCAGCTAGAGAAATTATACAACAATCGAGAAGGAATTTTTAGCTGTTGTGTATGTTATAAATAAATTTAGACATTATGTCACTGGTTACGAAACTTTAATTCATACAAATCATGCATCCATTCATTATTTAATGAACAAAGTTGTGGTAGGTGGTCACATAATCAAATGGTTGTTGCCTTTGCAAGAATTTGATATGACTATTGTGAATAAACCAAAGAAAGATAATGTTGTAGCTAATTTTCTCTCCATAATGTTTTTGCAGGGCAATGATAAACCAATTAATGATACCTTTTCAGATGAACACTTGTTTGCTATCTCAGTACAAGCACCATGGTTTGTAGATATTGCAAATTACCTTATAACATAGAAGTGCCCAAATCATTTCAACCTTAAGAAAAAGAAACGATTGATTCGTGACATTTCTCGATTCCAATGGGTTGATGGATTGTTATTCAAAATGTGTCCTGACCATACTCTTCGTAGGCGTGTATAGGAGATCAATGCTTATGATATTATTTATGCATGTCATAATGAACCACAAGGTGGACATTATTCAAGAATTAGAACAATTCATAAGATACTAGGAGCAGGCTATTTTTGGCCTACCATGACTAAAGATGTTTCATTTTATATGAAGCATTGCGATGAATGCCAGTGCATGGGAAGATTGATTGCAACAATGGAGATGCCTCTTCAACCACATATAGTTCTTGAGCCTTTTGAGTGGTGGGGTATTGATTTTGTGGGACCTATAGATCCTCCTTCTAAAGGGTATTATTATATTTTGGTCTGTACGGATTATGTTACAAAATGGGCTGAAGTGAAAGCATTAATAGTAGCTAGAGAAGAGAAGGTTTTTGATTTTCTGTACAAACAGATTCTTCAAAGGTTTGGTTCTCT
Organism: Cryptomeria japonica; assembly: GCF_030272615.1. NCBI lineage: Eukaryota > Viridiplantae > Streptophyta > Pinopsida > Cupressales > Cupressaceae > Cryptomeria > Cryptomeria japonica. The sequence goes on along the minus strand of NC_081415.1, from coordinate 229,026,778 downwards.
AAGAGAAATAGTATCTAATCAAGGACCACAGTTCATGTCTGCCATGATGGAAGCTTTTATGCACATATATAAAATGACACATCAGAAATCTTCACCCTATCATCCTCAAGATAATGGTCAGGTGGAAGTTACTAATTAGGAATTAGAGAATATAATCACAAAAACTATTTCTTTAAGGAAGTTAGACTGGTCAGATAAGTTAGATGAAGAAGATTGGGCTTATTACACAACATGGAAGACCACAACCAGATTTCTCCATATGAATTGGTGTATGGGGAAATACCTTTTATACCAATTGAGTTTGAATTGACAACATTGAGAACAACATCGGAAGTTGAGATTGATCTTTCAGAAGCAGAGAAGGCTAAGAATTTTGTAGCTAAACAGATTGGATGAAATGAGAATAGAATCCCTGCAACATATAGAGTTAATTTAGAATAAGAGGAAACTATGACATGACAAACATATTGTCTCTAGACAGTTTAAAAGTGGAGACTGGGCACTGTTATTTGATTCTAGGTTCCTAGAATTTAAAGAAAATTTTCATAGAAGATGGTTGGGACCTTATGAGATTAGTCAGGTTTATGATAATGGTGCAATCCAATTAGTACCTATTGATAGGGAAAAGAGGATGATGCTGGTTAATAGTCACCATTTCAAGTTATATCATAAACCAACATCAAGAGAGGAATTCTATAAAGAGTCACAGTAAAAAATTGAACATTTCATCATGGAAGATATCACTTCTATGATGGAATCCAATTATGCATAATTCTAGCAAAAGACTGAATAAAGGAGATAAATTGAAAACCTGAAAAGGCAGTTTATCTCCCCCCAAAAAATCAAGGAAGACTGAAAACCAGAATTGGCCGTCTACCTTAGAGGTGAATTGAAAACCAAAAATGGCGATTAATACATAAGGAAAAAGTTGAAAACCAGAAATGATAACTTTTTCTTGATCAACTCCAATTTGCTCCTAATGGCACCCGACACCTCCTCATGGCTTTCAAAGACCAAGAATAAGTCTTCACTGAATCAATACTACTCTCGCTCCTGACAAGTTCTCGATGATGAAAAAAAGTTCTTTTGTTTAATGTTTTATTGGTGCATGCAAAAAAAGCTCTGAATAATCCCTCATTAACTTGTCATCATGGCATGTTGATATTCACACTACTGATAGCTCCCAATCAACATGTTGCTTCTTTTTAGTAATCAAGATGATAAGTTTTGCATGATGACTCCTGACCAATATGCATCAAGTGATTAAAAGGTAGATATTTATCATAAGTATTATTTTCTAATTTTGTAGGCATAATGTAGAAATGATAAGTTTTGCTTGTATTAAGTTTCTGCCAGCTTATTAATAATGGAATTATTAAAAGTAAAGATATAAAAGAGGAAATGATTTGAGATAGATTGAATCGATGTCAGCTGCCATTTAAAAATCTAAAAAGTAATGATTATAGTGATAATCACATATACTCAACCACCACCAACTTAGCAGATATGAAATCAAAGTACAAGATGACGGCGGGCGGATCGTCTGGTTTATTATGAAATTTATGAAACATGTGTGTGTGAAATTAATGTTCATTATGGAATAATTTCTATTCAAGATTAGGAATTATTCAATTTCATTTCTTATTTTGAAAGCTAAGTCAGTGATAGAGTTGAGAAGTGCGGAGTTCTAAGAAAATGGGAAATAAGAGAATTATAGATCTGAAAATTTTACCCTCGACCCAGAAATAGAAAGATTGTTGCAAGATGTGAAATGACTAAAATTCATTCAAATGTATGAGGGATATGCACCTAAGATTGTGCAGGAATTTGTGAAAAATTTCATGTCATGTTACCATAGTAGGGGTGAAATAATTGAAGTCACTCCGTAGGTTATAAGTGAAATTTAAGGAATTCTTGTGGAAGGGGAGCTGATAAAAAAGGCCATATCAATTTTGATGAGGTAATTAATTCCTTCTATCAAGGGAATGAGAGAAATCTTGTTTTAGAAGTGCACAAGGGCAATATGAAAGGTATTAATAGAAGCAACCTGGATGAACCATGGAAAACTGTAGTCCTTTGGCTCATGAAGTTTTTCACTTGTGAAGGGTAGTATGGTACAGTGTTGGGCCCAAGCATGCAACAATTGATTTAGCTAAGGTATGCAAATACCAGACCTAAAGCTTGGGCAAATCTTTCATCTTTTTTATTTTCACAAATTTCTGCTATGGTAACTAGGATAAAAGGGAAAGATGGACATATAAAATACCTTGTTTTATTTCATATTATTGTTAAACATCACTCTCTAAAGAAGGAAGCAGGAAAAGAAAAATGGCTTGAAAATTTGTCCTCACCTGTTAATAGAGACAAAAAAGGGTCAATGTTAAAAAGTATAAAGATAGAAAAAGGGGAACCATCCAAGAAAAGGACAAAAAGGGCATCCGAGAATGTTGAAATTATGGAAGAGGGCCCATCACACAAAAAGGGAAAATTTCAAAGTGAAGAGCCTAAAATAACTAGAGTTACTTGGAGCTCTGCCTAGAAGGCTTCTCAACCAACAAAAGATAGTGAACTTAGTCCTGCTTCTGAAACTTGTAGGGCTCTTGACAACCCCTCAGGAAGAGTAGAGTCTTGTTGCTGCACATAATGACCCTTCTCTATCAAACCCTCCTGCCCAAGATAATGTTGCTGATACAGACCCTGTTATCTCCACTGAACCTATTCCACCAAGTATTGACGATTTGCCATTAAAAGAACCAGAAATTGATAAAATTCCTGAACAATTGCCTCCTCAAATAATTTCTCTTGATGATGACTCTTTCGATGATGAACTAGTACAATAGTCTCCTTTTTCTTCTACACCTTCTGGAACAGATACACAAATTTTAGAAGCTCCCGAAGAGTTAGAGGCTACTCAAATTTACTCTTCTCCTCCTCATAATTTTGAACCTCAAATGCCCGAGTCCCCTTCACAATTTGTTAGAAGAGAAGGAAAATAAATTCTGGCAGAGGAAGAAGTTGCACAGACTATAGATAAAGGAAGGGAGGAAGAGGATGCTACATTAATAAAAGCCATGATGATGTCTCATCTAGAAACAAAACTCTCTGATGCACAAAAGAAAATAAGTTTTATGAAAGAAATTTTGAGACAAAAGGAAGAAGAAAATAGAAAAGTTATTCTAAGCAATGAAATTGCACAAAAAGGTGCTCAAGAAAAAGAAGAAAATTGGAAAAAGGTTATGGAACAAACTGAGGAAGCTTTGAACCAAACAACTACACAATTGTTACAAAACAATGAGGACATGAGAAAATTGAAGGAAGAATTGGCATTAAAAGAACTTCAAATAAGGAATTAAAAACCATCAACATCCACTCAAGGGACATTAACTTCCTTTTCTCTTCCATGTGAAATTTCCTTGGTTATTGATAAATTGAAGCAAGAAAATTGTGAACTAACAAAACAACTAGAAGAAGAAAGAGAACAAAAAGGTAAAGCAGTTTAACGGATAGAGAAGATTGCAAAACTTTCTTTTGCTCTTTTATCCATGAGAAAACCATATGTTTTCTACTCCCTATTTTTGTGTGAAAAAATCCTTCAATGGAAAATAATTCAATTGGTTATGGATAGAAAAATAGACTATGCAGATGATTATGAATTCATTGAAGAATTTTATAAAAGTTATCCCATATACCAGATTCAAATATGTGATTTTTTCTTGCATGGATTTTTGATGGCCCATTATTATTATTCCTTCCTAAATATCTACATTGGTGATGTTCAAGTCAGAGCTTTTGTGTCCTTGCTGCAAAATCAAGCTGACTAGGAAAACTAGTTGGATTAGTATAGGGAAGTACAAAACAGGCTGGGCCTTCCTATTAGAGATGAAACCCCTAATTCCTCAACTTTCGAGTTCAATTTTTTTTCAATTTCATAGTTACAAAAAGTGTATCCCACACATTCTAAAAACCTACAAGACAATATTAGGGCATTTAGGGATGTTCAAAATCAATTCCCTCACAAAGCATTGCAAGCAACAGGAGCCAAGTATAACACTATTCCACTTCGATTGAGGAGAAGAGAACCTAATTCTCCTACAAACATTCATTGAAGTCTAAACATAGTAAGGTCTATTATAAGAATAATGGAGGAACAAGAAATAGAATGGGTTGAAATGAAATTCAGGCCACCATTGATTCTTATGCTAGTACCACAATTTAATGCACTAGACAACTTTGCAAGGGTAGCCTTAAGAGAATGGATAGACGAGGTTGAATGATGGAAAGGTTATGTGCCTCCCAAGAAATATCAGGGAAATAATTAAAATAAGTAAGATTTGACCTTGTGGATTGAGAGGTAAAATAGGGACTTACCAGATCAACCATGAGGACATGGTTGGAATCAGGAAGGGGAGAAATGATGAGGGCCTCATCTTTGCATTATTAATCATACTTTTTGGTTTAAAACTTTTAATTATTTGTGAACAATATGCTTGGCGACATCCTTATAACTTGCATGTTTATTCTTTTTTGCTACTATATTCTTCTTATTGGAAGTAATATTAGTAATGATATCTTATGATTAAATGTTTTACTTTTCAATTAATTTGCAAGTATGAATGCCGTTATAACTAGAAATATGTTTCTTTGTTCTATTTGATCTTCATAAATGTATTTTTTAATATATTTTAATGAGAACAAGCAAACTTAGACAGTTAGCTCCAATTCAGTGGCCACCTATATGATGATGGATCCTAAAGTATTCTATATTGAAGATCCTCTTGATCTTCCTTGTGTCTATTTCATTGGTTGTCTTGGAAATTTTACTTCCTTCTGAAGTTTATTAGTTTGATATTAAGTTTTCTCCAGTTCGGTTGTAGCTGTTACTCTATTTTAAGCGGGTAGCAATAGTTTGAGTTTGAATAAAGATGGATATCTATAAATATCCAATTAATTTTTGTAGAATATAATAGGTAAATTAGTCAGTAAGTTAGCTAACAATAGAGCACCATATTTTGTAGTCAACGTCTATTTTTACTTCGTGTTGGGAGTACATTTAAATGAAAACCAGAAGTTGATCTAAGAATTTTTGTACTTAGGATACCAGTAGAGGCAGAGCAGGGCCCACTCAACCAAAGGGAGGTGATCCTTGTGTTATTTCTCTTTCATGTTTAGTTTTGTGCATTGAAATTTATCTCACATTGTTCAGATTCTTTGTTAATGCATGATGGACTAGATTAAGTGTTAAACTTCAAAAGTTGTAATCGTTTAATCTCCGTTTAGATATTGTTTCGATGCATGCATGTTAAGTAGTTTTAGTTTTTTATTGTCATTTAGTTCCTTTACAACAAATGAATTTAGTTTCTCATTTTAGTAAGATAAAAAAATTGGGACTAAGAAAAGAACAAAAGCATTGTTGGGTTAACTCATGGAATTTGTCTGTTTTGTTGTTTAAGTAGATTTCATTTCCACAATTATAATTTTGATTTATTTCCTACAAACGTAAATCAGATTTCACTTTCCGTAAGCGTAAAATAGGTTCATTTTCAGCATTCAGTGATAGATTTCATTTCATAGGAAGATAAAAGTTATTTAAATTTGTGATTAGTCAATTCCATGATTTATATCTTTAACTCTGTTATGCTCAGACTCTTGGCACCAGATTTGAATTCTTTGCAAGATAGTTGATTTTTGTGGCTTAAAGTAGAAAAGTGTCTTCTTTTTTAGTTTTAAACCGCAGTCATAGGAGTAGTTCCGAATAGATCCTGACAGCTCCTTATAGAGCATGATCCAACCCGAGTCACTATTTTTCAGTGTAAAACCCCCAATTAAGATCCTCCTTATTGCAGACAGCTTTTAGACACACTTCGATTCGATAATGAAAAGAATTTAAATGGTGCAAGTTGTGACATCAACGACCTTGCCCACCAAAACACTCATCAAGTCTACATCAACCATTCTCATTCAACTATTGTGGAGCAACTTTACGTCATTCATTTGCAAGGATGTGCGTGCATTAAGGTTTTGCCATGTCCATGCCATTTCCTACAACATATGTGGTTACATTCAAGAAGCAAAACATCGTCATCACTCATTGCAGATATGAGGTATACCTTTACATTATTTATTTCAAGCATTTGCAATATTTTGTTCAAGGTTGATTCTAATCAGGGTTTGACTAAGGCAAACCCCTATTTTCAAACCTTTTCCACTCCTTTTTTGTGTTTAGGAAATAAGTGCGCAGTTGCACTTCTGGAATTAGCTTTATTTGCAAAGACAAAAAAACCCTTTTCAATACGCGAAAAGTTCAGAGGACCGATTGGAGGGCACTCCTGTCCAGACATACAATCCCTGCTACATTTGGTATATTTCATAGAGTAGCTCCGAATCATCCCAAACTTCTCAGATCTAGGTGCATGACTGAATCCCGAATCTGTGGCTCACTGTTTTCGCTTACTTTGTCTCCAATTTAAACCCTTTACTTATTCAACTTACAAAAGAGGGTCAATTGCATTCCAATTTCAACTAATCTGCTTAGTTTTCAGTCCTTGCATCATTTAGGATTGGATCTAGTAGATTCAACCCCTCTTTTGAATGTAAAGTTTCCCCAAGTGAAAATTGAGCTTAGTGATTTCCCCCTTTCAAGTGGCAAATTTACTAAGCTCCCAATTTTCCACTTTACATTTTGGTGAACCCGACTCCTTATAACATTAATTTTTATTTTTATTTTTAGATCTGAGTGTATGCAATTTAAAATTCAAGTTTTCATTTACAAGTTTGATTTCCTTGCAAATTTTAAAAATTTAGAGCTTGATTTCATTAAAACCCTAATTTTATTTTTAAAATCGAGCTTGTCAATTGTTAAATTTGGATTAATCATTTCAGATCTGAGCATTCATTTACTTTGTAAATTCAAATTTCATCTACAAGTCAAATTTCATAATTAATTTTTAAAATTAAGTGGTTAATTTCAAAAAACCCTAATTTTTAAAATTGAGCTTGAGGGTTGTTTAAATTTTGAATTTCCCTCTTCAAATTTGGGTGCTAATTTAAAATTCAAATTAAAAAATGCAACCGTGGATCAAATTTCAATCTTGAATTTAAATTTTAAAATGAAGTGGTTAATTAAACAAACCCTAATTTTTAAATTTAAATTAATTTTGTGCATTTTCCAATTTTTTAGTTTCCAAATTCCAATCTTAGATCTATTTTTAAATTTAAATTTTAAAATTAAGTGGTTCTTTCTACAAGACCCTAATTTTGAATTTAATTTTCTTGTGGACAATCTCATTTTTAAAATTTAAAATTAAGTGATTAATTAAACAAACCGTAATTTTTAAAATTAAATTGATTTCTTCAAAATTTCAACATTTCAATATTTTAAAATTAAGAGGTTAGCCTAATTTTTAAATTTAAATTAATTTTGTGCATTTTCCAATTTTTCAATTTCCAAATTCCAATCTTAGATCTATTTTCAAATTTAAATTTTAAAATTAAGTGGTTCTTTCTACAAGACCCTAATTTTGAATTTAATTTTCTTTTGGACAATCTCATTTTTAAAATTTAAAGTTAAGTGATTAATTAAACAAACCGTAATTTTTAAAATTAAATTGATTTCTTCAAAATTTCAACATTTAAATATTTTAAAATTAAGAGGTTAGTTTTGGACAACCCTAATTTTATATTTAAATCTTCCCTCATTTCAATTTTAAAATTAAGAGGTTATTTTCACTAGGCCCTAATTTTGAAATTCAGTCTCTTTTGGATAATTTTCATTTTCAATTTCCTTGGAGATTGCATTATTGCTCTTTATTCTTTCAATCAATTTCTTCATTTAATTGAATAACCATTTTTCCTATAATTTTACATTATTCAATTATCCTGCAAGTTCCAATTTCAATTCTCAAAATTCAAAATTTCAACATTTAAATATTTTAAAATTAAGAGGTTAGTTTTGGACAACCCTAATTTTATATTTAAATCTTCCCTCTTTTCAATTTTAAAATTAAGAGGTTATTTTCGCTAGGCCCTAATTTTGAAATTCAGTCTCTTTTGGATAATTTTCATTTTTGATTTCCTTGGAGATTGCATTATTGCTCTTTATTCTTTCAATCAATTTCTTCATTTAATTGAATAACCATTTTTCCTATAATTTTACATTATTCAATTATCCTGCAAGTTCCAATTTCAATTCTCAAAATTCAAAATTAAAATTTTCCCTCCTAGATCTCATTTGAATTACATAAATTTAGTGGTTGAATTTACAAAAACCTGATTTATAAGTTATCTTTGTGGATTGCATCTAGTTCATTGCATTCACTTCTTTCATTGCAAGTTTCCTTTTCTTAATTTGGAAAAATGTCAATTTTTATTTTACAAGAGGAGGTTATTAAGTTGAAAGGATTTAAGATATATGAAAACCCCCTTTATGAGCCTACCAATAATTCCTCTCCAAAAAATTTTGTCCCTAAAGAGGACATATTGATGTAAGAAGATATATTTAACACTTCTCTCAATGATCCCCCTATTTGGGATGAACCATTGGGGGATGGCATGGATTATTCTCTTAATATGTTCCTCCCTCATGAGAATACCTTGGAGAAAGAGGATGATATTTTGGTATAATAAGTTGAAATGTCTGAGAATTCTTTTGATAACACATCACCTTCTATTCATTTCAATAGCCTTCCTCCTAGAGATGAAGCATTAATTACATATGATAGTCTCCTTCCTAATGATTGTCTTAAGATCACAAAGATACATTAGAGAAAGAAGATGATGCTATTTCCCATAATTGTAATTCTCTCTCGCCCAAAAATGAAAAGCCTAACAAAGATCAAATAAATAAAATTCATATTGCTAAGAAATAAAAAATTCTTCTCGTCCAAGGGGTTGAGCTTAATTGGTTAAAACACTGGGTTCTCACTATGGAGACCCAAGTTCAATTCCCAATAAGGACATCTAAAATGAATTCTAAGCTGTGACTCTTGGCCTTCCATAAAAATGGGGGAGATATAGGGTCAATCTAATTAAATACAACAACAATAATAATAATAATAATAATAATAATAATAATAAATACTGTGGCTTCGCCCTATTACCTGCCAAAAAAAATAAAAAATCTTTCTGATTATCATGTAGTTCCTCACACATATAACAATGAGGTGTTTGCTTTAGATGAGACCATATGAATTGAAGTGAAATATTATTTCTTAGTTCCTAAAATCCTCTCTCCAATTCAAACAAATACACCATCTCCTACTAAAGAAATTCCTAGAGAAAAACTCTTAGAGGATGATTGGGGTTCCTTAGATTTCACACCTTCTTTTTCTAGAAAATCTAAGATACTAGAATTTGATACTCAAAATGTTTCTCCTAAATCATCTAGAAATTGATTGGGCCTCTTTAAAGTTCAATCCCATTTCACCTAAGAGAAATCCCCCTCTTGATCCTACACATGGATGCAATAGACAAGTTTCAGGATGTGTGCAACAAAGTCGTGAAAGTCGTGATAAATCAAACTTTTCTAGTGAAAAGCTAGGTTTCCAACCTCTTCCTTTTTAAACAACTCCTCCTCCATTGTTTAGTGAATCCACACCTTCTCATTCCAATTTTGTGTTACAACAAGAAAATGTATTGTCCAATCTTCTCCATTCCAATTTAATCTCTCTTCTTTGGCCTAAAAGAAGAAGGAAATGCACAAAGCATTATGAAAATTCTTCTTTTTGCAAGTATCATCAAACTAATGGTCATTCTACTAATGAGTGTCAAGATTTGAAAATAAAAATACAACATTATATTGATTCAAGCATATAAAAATAACATCTTACCATGAATGACATATTTATCTTGATAATTTCAAATAACATTCAAGTTCCCATTATGTTGCTCCTCACTATGTGGCATTGTAAACCTACCTATTAGGGGCTCATTGTAATTCATGGTGGTACAATTTCAAGTGCAATCATATTTAGTGATCCACATAATAGTCTATTTATTCTTATCTCTATGCTCGGGGGGCAAGAATATTATCTTTTCTCTTCCTAAGGTTTCACTATTTTTACTATGGATTGCATTATTCATAACTTGATGTCCTTTCTTGCATTGAGCTATCCTTAATGCGAGAACATGTTTGTTCCTTGGTTAGGACCTATTCCTTGCTTGAAATGGTACGTATGTCATGAATGATCTCTCCTTAGAGAAGTTTTGTGATACTTCTATCTCACTCTTTCTCTTTGAATATTACCTCTTCTTTTGCATTGGATTTTTCATAACATGATGTCCTTTCATACATTGAGTTATCCTTCATGTGCACACATGTGTCCCTTGTTAGGACCTATTCTTTGTTTGAAATGGTACGTCTCTTATGAATAATCTCTCTTTGGAAGTTGTGTAATTCTTCTCATTGTCCTTACACATGGGGGAAAATGATTTCTCTCTCTCTCTCTCTCTCTCTCTCTCTCTCTCTCTCTCTCTCTCTCCCTCCTTTCTAAGGATCCACTTTTCCTTTGTTGAATAGTGTTTTATTATGATTTGATGTCATTCCTTGCGTGAAGATATTATTTGCTCAAGGATTCTATCTTATACAAGAGGTGTAAGTCCTTAGCTACAACCTCTTCTTCACCTGGCAATGTACACTTATCATAAATTTTGTCCTCACATTGGCTCAAAAGTATGTCATCCTTCATCAAGAATCCCTTTCACCTAGCAATAGGAGGAAGGTATATATTCTTGTTCTCCTTCCCTTCTTTTGGTAGAAGATGTTATGTTTGTTCAAGATAGCTCCTCTTGGAGGTAGATGTCTTTTAAGCAAATATCTCTTCTCCTCCAAGGATCCCCTTTACACTTGTTGCAAGATATTTATTTTTCAACTATCTTATCCTTGCTTGAAGAGTATTCCCTCTCTAGCTTGGATTTATGACATTGTCGCCTAAAGGATATCTCTTGGTGTTGAAGGCTAGGTATCCTTGTCTCTTGCTTCCTTAAGACATCAACATAAGGCTATTTTGACATCTTAAGGGGGGGCACCCATATCGCTCCCTTTGTATCATATTGTAATATACCTCTTGCATATCATTTTCACATGTCTTAAATGAGGTGTTCATTCCCGGAAATAGAGTAAAAACTCTTAGAGTGAGATGCTTCACACCCCAAAATAGACATAGCATGTCTTAGCTGGGGTTACACATCACCAAAATCAAAGCAAAGACTCTTACATAGGATGGCCTCTAAACCAAGTATGTATCTGTCTTAAATGGGGTGTTCATTCTTGGAAATAGAGTAAAAACTCCTAGAGTGAGATGCTTCACACTCGAAACTGAAAACATCATATCATTCACCACTTGGCATTTGCATTTACATTACATATCTTAAATAGGTTGAAGCACACTAAAAAACAAAGCAAAGACTCTTACATGAGGTGTTGTACACTTGAAACCATACATCACTTGCACACATGCATGAGGATGGGTGGAACTACCTAAAAAATGCTAGACTATTCTTACTCTCCTCCCCACATGGATCACCTAGATAAAAAAACCTAGGGGTGAGTATTACATGCCCTTTCTCATCATTATTCTGCTGGATCACCTGGATAAACACATTTAGCGTGTATTCATGTTCATTCTTCTTCCTCTCATGAACTCATAGCATTGCTATTGATAGTTCATGGATGATGCTTGCTTAGCTCTTTTATGTGAATTCTAATGTGCATGAGATGGTATTTGTTAAGAATGATATTAGTTGTTGAGACATTTTTATATCGAGGTCTCTTTGGCTAGTTGACTTTAGGTCTTGTTTTTTATTCTTAGCTTTTGTTGTGTGCCTTTTTGTGTGCACTTGCATATGTTTGAGTGAGTTAAGATCCTAAGATTAGGGGATTGGTTCCTCAAGATTAGTGATATCTTATACTCCTTGTGATATTGCTCCGCATTCCTCATCTTCTTCATCTCTCTTTCTTATACTTTATCATGAGTATTTGTGTAAGCTCATACTCTTGCTAAAGTAGGGGGTAAATGTAGTATCATAAATTTTTTGACCGCATTCGGGACCCTCACCTTAGTGTGCTCATCCCCATGCTTGAGTTGGACTTGTTTATGCCTCCCCCATGTAAACAAGCTTTATTTTTTCATCTTACACCTTGCATAGGCCCTTAACCCTGGCCTAATTTGGGGTAGGACTAGGGCGCCACGCCTTGGTCCTCACCAGAACTAGGGCACCACACCCCGGTCCTACTTAATTGTGATCCATTTTGATCCCTTATTCCCATCCAAACTTTGAGTGGGAGTTACTCCTTCATGTCGGCCTATGTTGAAAAGTTAACATTGATGATGGGAAAGGATGTAAGGAACCTCTTATGAAGTGAAAGTGTAGGTTATGTGAAGTCTTCTAAAACACTCATCAAGTCTACATCAACCATTCTCATTCAACTATTGTGGAGCAAATTTACGTCATTCATTTGCAAGCATGTGTGTGTTTTAAGGTTTTTCCATATTCATGCCATTTCCTACAACATATGTGGTTACATTCAAGAAGGAAAACATTGTCATCACTCATTACAGATATGAGGTATACCTTTACACTAACATTTGTAATATTTCATTCAAGCTTGATTCCAACTGAGGTTTGACCAAGGCAAACCCCTATTTCCAACCCTTTTCCCCTTCTTTTTTATGTGTAGGAAATAGGTGCACAACTATACTTTTGGAATTAAGCTTTATTTGTAGAGACGAAAAAACCTTTTTCGATGCACAAAAAGTTTGGAGGACCAATTGGAGGGTGCCCCTGTCCAGACACAAGGTCCCTACTACTTTTGGCAGATTTCACAAAGCAACTTCGAATCATCCCAAAATTCTCAGATCTAAGTGGATGACTGAATCCCGAATCTATAGCTCACTATTTTCGCTTCCTTTGTCTTCAATTTCAACACTTTACTTATTCAACTTACAAAAGAGGGTCAATTGAATTCCAATTTCAACCAATCTGCTTACTATTTAGTCATTGTGTCATTTAGGACTGGATCTACTAGATTCAACCCCTCTTTTGATTGTAAATTTTCCCCAAGTGAAAATTGAGCTTAGTGATTTTCCCCTTTCAAGTGGCAAATTTGCTAAGCTCCCAATTTTCCATTTTACATCCTTATGTTACAATTTTCATCTCATAATTTACTTGATTTTCACTTGCATTTGTTCTTTGTAGGTGAGATTCACAAACATCCAATTTGAAGGAGAAAAAAGGACAATGGAGGTTAATGAAGGAGATTGTTGCGATATGGTTTGTGTTTTAGCTTGAATATCTTGTCTTCATTCCTTTATTGAGTGTATTAGAACTTGATTTCATAAGCTTGTTAGGTTTTGTGGTTGCCTAATCAAATGATTTTGATGCTTTTCCCCAATTTCCTAGTTACAAGAGCCATCACCTTTCTTGATCTTAGTGATTCTATTGAGATCCCTCCTATTCTTAGTCATATTGTGGAAGAATCTTGTGTTTATGTCTCCTTCGGCCAGCCATACCTTTGTTGATTTTTGTCTCTAGAATACTTCCTCCTCTGATAGTATATCTTCATAAGCACTCGTTAACTCCTTTTCCTTGAGAAAATTTATTTGATACATACCATTGGTAAGTACTATTTCATTCAACTTCTTTAGATCCTCCTATATCTCTTACTTTGTGACAAAATTATCTTTTAAATGCTCTCTATTCTAGGATATCAGTCTTTGTTTCACATGCTTCAACCTTGAGGTAAAAAAAATAGTTTAGATCCTTCAAATTTGTAGGATTTTGCCAAGATCAAGGGCACAATGAAAAGCATAAAAAGAGACAATACAATGACAAGAACAAATTGTATTCTCATCAATATGCAAATGATCAACTGGATTAACCAATACAATGAATATAGGCCTGCTTATATAGGCAAGGCCATATGGATGTATGAGCACACAAATATGACATGTGGCTCAATGAGAAACTAGGGTAGGTAAGAAATACTAGGGGTAGGTAGGAGAAATAATATAATATTCCACAAGAGGTGGATGACCCATCGAATGTGGAGTGTAATAGCAAAATAAGACCACAAAATGTGGAATTTCTCCTACGAGCTCTATCCCTATGTGCACACTTCCCTAAGTGTCTCAAATCCAAACTATGAAGAGATGCATTATCCTAAGTTAACTTAAGTAAGTGTAATAATATCCAAAATGAATATTTATTTACACCAACACCCCCCCTTAAGTGCAACTTAGGGGAATGAAGACTCAAATCAACAATGCAAGATGGGTCCCGATGACTAGGCCATGATAGGTACCCATGTACAATATGCAAATGCAAGCAAAACTATGCAATGCAATCTCTCACAAACGGAGAAGGGGAGAAAACCTAGTGGGAAAAAACTCCCCCCCAAAAGAGAGATGAATGTACAAAAGACTCTCAAAGAAGAAGGACAAAACCTCAAAGAGGAAAAAGTCCCCCCCCATAAGAGAGGAAGGAGAAGTCAGTTGACCCCCCCTAATGACACACCCCGCACCCCCAAGAGAGCTCACAACTACTGGAACTTACTCTCGGTGAAAGGTTTGGTGAATATGTCAGCAACCTACTCTGCTGTAGGACAATACTGCAAATCAATGACTTGCTCCTAGATGAGCTCTCAAATATAGTGCATATGAATCTCGATGTGTTTGGTCCACTGGTGCTGGACCGGGTTCTTCGAGATTGCAATAGCACTCTGATTGTCACAATGTAGAACTGTCGGCCGTGGAGTGGTGAATCCAAACTCTATGAGAATCTGCTGGAGCCAAATGGTCTTAGTCGCTGTGTTAACAACGCCTTGATACTTAGCCTTAGTCGAAGAGAGAGCAATAGCATGTTGCTTCTTGCTCTACCAACAAATGGGGCCCAAACCAAGGTGAAAACTGTAACCAGAGGTAGACTTACGATCATCAAGATCGCCAGCCCAATCAGAGTCTGTGTAACCAACCAAGCGAAGTCCTGTGCCTGCTGCATAGTGAATCCCATAGTGATGTGTACCCTGGATGTAATGAAGGATGTGTTTGGCAGCTTTCCAATGAAGCTCATGTGGTTCCTGCATGAAGCGGGAAACCATGCCAATTGCAAATGAAATATCAAGGCGTGTATGAGTCAAGTAGATGAGACTACCCACAAGCTGACGATACAAAGTGGCATCAACTGGTGGAGAAGAACACTAAGCCTCAAGCTTGACTCCTGAAAGAAAGGGAGTTGGGGAAGGCTTACAATCAACCATATGAAAGCATGCAAGTAGATTAAGAGCATACTTGGGCTGTGATAGTGTAATCCCAAAAGGTGACTATGAAATCTCTATCCCGAGAAAGTAGTGCAAAAGACCCAACTCAGTCATAGAAAATCTGTCATGCAAAGCAGATTTGACCCTGCTAATGATGGATGAAGTACTCCCTGTAATGATCAAGTCATCAACATAGAGCACAAGTATCAAGTGAGAGTCATCCTGTCACAAAATGCAGACATTCAAATCGAAATGACACCTGGTGAACCCTGCGGAGAGAAGAAAGGAATCCATCTTGTCATACCAAGCCCTGGGGGCCTGCTTAAGGCCATAGAGAGATTTCCTTAGTCTGCAAACCAAGGAAGTATCCTAGATGAAACCCTGTGGCTGCTCCATATAAATCTCCTCATCAAGATCACCATGAAGAAAAGCACTCTTCACATCCATCTGATGTACAACCCAACCATGAGCTGCAACAATAGCAAGTGTCAAACGAATGGAGTTCATCTTGGCTACGGGTGCAAAGGTCTCAGTATAGTCAACACCTGCATCCTGAGAAAAACCTTTTGCAACAAGCCGAGCCTTATACTTATCCACACTACCATCCGCTGCAAACTTGGTCCGATAGATCCACTTACATCAAACCATCTTTCTCCCCTTAGGGAGATGGACTAAATCCCATGTATTGTTTCTCATCAAGGAACTATACTCTTCCTCCATAGCTTGGTCCCACTCAGAAACCCCTGATGCTTCCCTAAATGTCTGGGGATCGGAAGCGGTAGCAATGAATGCATGTGGAAGATCCTGATGTTGTGATCGAGTTCTTTGTGTATTTGAAGGATCCCCAACAAGAGAACTCACGGACTCAAGTGTCTGTCGAGCCCAACGAGGTCTAGGTGGAGATGGAGAACGAGGCTCCTCAATAGCAAGTGGACCCTGCAGAGGTGTAACCCTGCGAGTCAGAGTTGAAGGAGTCTCATCATCTGAATCACTAACATCACTATCCACAATGGAGGAAGGTGGAGGAGGGAGAGAGGCTAAGCTAGGAGAGCTTTCCTCAAAGTGAACACTCCTCTCAATGAACACCTCATGTGTCTCTGGATCCATCAATCTGTATGCCTTAACACCCTCAGGATATCCAACAAATATGCAAGGTTGACTCTGTGGTTCCAATGCCTTACGTTTCTACGAAGGTATGCGAGCCCATGCTAGACATCCAAAGACTCTGAAATGCCTCACAATCAGTTTCCTACCAGCCCAAGCTTCAAAAGGAGTAATACCTTGCAAAGCTTTGTGAGGAACCCGATTCTGGATGTGTGTGGCACAACTAATAGCCTCTGCCCAAAAGGTGGGATCAAGATAACGTGCATGTATCATACAGCTAGCCATTTCTTTGAGAGTTCTATTCTTGCATTCTGCAACCCTGTTCTGCTATGGAGTGTATGCGATAGAATGCTGAAGATCAATCCCCTCAAATGTACAAAAATCCTCAAGTCTCTTGTTCACATATTCCCTTCCATTATCTATGCAAAGAATCTTGACCACTTTCCCTGATTGCTTCTCCACACGAGTCTTGAAGTCCTGAAATCTGTCAAATACTTCACTCTTATGAATGAGAAAGTAGACCCAAGTGAAGTGAGAGTAGTCATCAATGAAGGTAAGAACATAGCGGGCCTTACTAAATGAAGGTGCTGGAAATGGACCTGCTACATCGCTGTGAACAAGTTGAAGAACTTCCAAAGCTCTCCAACTTTTCCCTTTATCAAACTTCTCTTCAAGATGCTTGCCCATGGAACAACCTGAACATACACCCTCTGAAAAACTGATTTGAGTTAGACCTGTGACCATGTCTTTAGTGCTGAGCTGCTGAAGATAGCGGTAGTTGAGGTGACCAAACCGCTCATGCCATAGCTTACTTTCTGAATTTGAATGAGTAAGCAAGGCCCTAGAAGGTGAACTTGGCACAAAGTGGGAGAATTAATAAAGCCTTGAGTTGTCATTGACTTGTCTCACTGCTACCAAGGCATCATCATCAACTTCCTTTACCACAACTGAATCTGGTGTAAACTCAACCTTTTTCCCATTCCCATAGTGAGTGATTTGGCAGATAGAGAGAAAGTTGGTAGACAAGTTAGGAACATAGAGAACATTCTCAAATGTTCCATCATCCATGTCAACTGAACCTTTCCCTTCAACCTCTACTTGTGTATCATCCCCTATGTAAATGCGAGGTACCTTAGATGGCTCCAATGAAGAAAACTACTCCTTTGTAGAACCCATGTGATATGAGGCACCCGAGTCAAGTATCCATTGCTATGAAGAACCTGTTGTAGCCACAAATGCTTGCCCTTTTCCCTTAGATTGTGAGGAAGAGGAAGGAGATGAATCCTTCTTTGTGTAGGCGGATGGCAAGTTGATGTTGTTTTTCTTAAGAAGATTGGTTAACTCATCAACTTGCTTTGCGTGGCATCGATGCTCATCATGACCATACTTCTTGCAATATGCATAAGTTGGTTTATCCTTCTTAGGTGGTGTCCCCTTCTTGGAAGAGGATGAAAAATCACCTTGGGATGGAGAGGATGATTGTCCTTTCTCCTAGTGTGGCTTAGACTTAGAGTGCTTCTTCTTCTTGTTGGAATCTTTGCCTTGACTTCCTTGATTCCCTTGATTAGCCACCAAAGCCTTGGACTTTGAAGACTTGAGAAACCCCATGTTCAACAACTTAGATTGTTCCAATATTAACATTTCTATGAAAGCATCAAATGAAGGCATAACATAAGAACTCCCCACTGTCAAACGATGAGTTTGGAAGCTAGACACAAATACTGCATATTCTGGTGCAAGCTTGTCCAACAAGTTGAATATCAACTGAGCATCCTTTTTGTCAATTCCACAATCCTTAAGCTTTGCTCTTAGCTCATTTGCTTTGGTGACATAATCTTGGATTGTATCAAAACTCTTGGGATCCAAGTTGGTGAACTCATTGTCAATCTGATAGCCTCTGATTTCATCAACTTGACCATATAATTTCTGAAACATATCCCAAGCCTCTTTGATTGTTTTACACTTCTCAATGTGAAAAATGAGGTCATTTGATACATACTTGCGCAAGGTTCCAAGAGCCATGCAATTCTTTGTGAGCCATTCTAATTGAGCATTTGGATCAGCCTTAGGATTAGGTGGTGCTGTTAGTGTTCCATCTATGTAATGTGTGAGACCCTTTTCCATTAATTTGCTCCATACTTTAATTTTCCATGATGCATAATTATGTGGAGTTAAAGGTGGAAATTTATTAGGACTCATTGCAACAAAAATGGAAAGAGCACAAAGAGAGGCACAATCACACAAGACACCCCCCCAAATTCACTCAATCAAAGAACCCCCCCCCAAAGTGATGATTTTGGCACTTTATAAGTAGTGCATATACAATGGGCCACTTGCAAAAAATGGCAAAGTGGACTTCTAATTTACAATTTTACAACTGCCTCAATAAGGCCAAAAGAGACTCAAACTGATAATGCAAGAGATCTAACTAAGATCTAAGCAATTTACAAGTACCTAATAGGCCAAATAAGACCAATATCTGAAAGTAAAATTTCCTCTCAAAATCTCTAAAATTTGATCATAGATTATGAAAGTAGACAAAAAAAAATGCACTTTCAAAAAAAATGGCACTTGAAAAGGAGGTCGTATGAGCTCAAACGAGGCCTTTGAAGTTGCAGAATTGAGGATTGGATAGGTACAGCTGAGAGAATCCAAAAATTCCAAAAAACTTGTGCACCAAAATTAGAAAATAACCATACCACTGTGAAGATCATGAAAGTTTAGCCCATTTCAAAAAAAATTACACCAAAAAAGGAGCAAAAATGAGCAAGATATGGCCTTTCAAAGTTGGACTACAAAATTGAAAAGCTCAATGGAGAGGGGTTGAAAAATTTCAAAAGTCTGCTAATGTGGTGCTGATGTCAGCAATTTACTATCTTAAATTTGACAGCCGTATGACCGTCATGAAAACTTTGCCTCCCTGCTGACTGGGTGTCCGTACCGTATGGACTGTTGACTGGGCGCAGTGACTGTGTTGCCGTACGGATGCTGACATGGCACTGTGCAGGTGTACGGTTTTGACCACGGGC
Organism: Cryptomeria japonica; assembly: GCF_030272615.1. Classification (NCBI taxonomy): domain Eukaryota; kingdom Viridiplantae; phylum Streptophyta; class Pinopsida; order Cupressales; family Cupressaceae; genus Cryptomeria; species Cryptomeria japonica. The sequence continues at coordinate 229,007,395 of NC_081415.1, read as the reverse complement.
CAGTGGCCGCCTGCCACATGGTAGACTGGTGGCGGAAGTGAGGCGGCCGGCGGGAGGCAAGCGACGGGACCTGCTTGGGCTGCGGCGGGTGAGCGGTCGCTGGGCGATGGGGAGAACAGGTGCCGTTGGTGGGAGTGAGGCGGCTAGCAGGAGGCGGCCAATGGGACCTGCTCGGGCGGCAGTGACAGTGGGTGGTACCCATTGCGGTACTGTCTGTAGCGAGGTGTGACCTGCAACACACGTACTGCGGGGGGGGGTCTGCGGACCCCCAAAAAACCCCCTTTTTTTTTTTTTTTTGATCGCTTTTTGATTTTTCGAAATTTTGTTTTTGAATTTTTTTTTTCGAAATTCGTACGATAATAGCCAAAATGGGGAAATTTTTTTTTCTCACCAAAATAGGTCGACTTTATAGTTGAAATTTATGGAAACAGCCTCCCGGGTTCAACGGTGATGTCCAAATCACTGTATGACGCCCCCAAAAAATGAAGATCCCCAAATCCGAAAATAGAAGCCTTCCACGATGTCTCCAAAAACCAATCAATGAAGCCTCAATAGCTCTGATACCATGTAGGATTTTGCCAAGATCAAGGGCACAATGAAAAGCATAAAAAGAGACAATAGAATGACAAGAACAAACTGTATTCTCATCAATATGCAAATGATCAACTGGATTAACCAATACAATGAATATAGGCCTGCTTATATAGGCAAGGCCATATGGATGTATGAGCACACAAATATGACATGTGGCTCAATGAGAAACAAGGGTAGGTAAGAAATACTAGGGGTAGGTAGGAGAAATAATATAATATTCCACAAGAGGTGGATAACCCATCGAATGTGGAGTGTAACAGCAAAATAAGACCACAAAAGGTGGAATTTCTCCTACAAGCTCCATCCCTATGTGCACACTTCCCTAAGTGTCTCAAATCCAAACTATGAAGAGATGCATTATCCTAAGTTAGCTTAAGTAAGTGTAATAATATCCAAAATGAATATTTATTTACACCAACAAAATTATTCCTCATTCCACCATGTCTCAATTAGATTCAGAAGATTTTCATCCTTATTTCAAACTTAAATGTTGATGTATGTGTTTTTTCCCCCCTCTTGACTAAGGCTTAAATTGGGTAGTGGTTGAATCCAAAGCAAGGAAGAATGAAGACTTCCAATATGTGAGTAAAGAAGTCTAAATATTCCTTAAAAAAGAATATATCCAGCTTCTCAACTATATCATTGAACCCCAGTCACCTATTGGTGCAGGTATATGCTTCTCCATTAATCTCAATCTCCATTAACCCATTTTTGGCAACCCAATCACAAAAGTTGTGCTATGATTGGTTAAGTCTTGTGATTTCCCCTTTTTTATCCTCCTACCTTAGGATGGCATTAAAGTCCCCTCCTATAATACTTTTGTTCATAAAGTGATGGTTAAAAAATGTGTATAATTCTCCCTACAACTCTCTTTTCTTTCCCCAATTATTCAACCCATATACATTTATCAAATGATACTCCAATTTGGAATGTAGACTAATGACAATCCCTCCAATCCAGTTACTACTAGATCTCACTTTCTTAAAATTTAATGATGTAGAATCTCATACCAATTTCAAGCCCCTAGGAGCATCTACAACTTGCTCCCCCACAACTTTCCATCTCTCAAACTGCTTGTGAATTTTTCTATTTCAAAAATTGATAACTTTTCTTCTTTAACAAAGATCTCTTTTGCCTTAGTCAAGCCAATCTTATGCTTGGCTAAGTCCCTCTTGTTAGGGTCATTTAAGCCCCAAAAATTTCATGATAGAAGAATCATGGCACCTGGGGAAGGGTGCTCCCCTTCCCTACTCCTAATAACTCAATAATTTTCTTCTGATCCTCTACCTCTCCTACTTTGGCTATAATCTCTTGTAATGATTTCTTTCATACTTTTCTATTTGTTTTTTCCCACAATATGGATTAGGTTTAGTTGAGGGAGTTTTCTTGATTCCCAACTTAGTGGATAGGTCTTGATAATTGTCTTCCCCTACTACAAAATCTTCAGTCTTGAACATTTCCTGCTCAAGGTCTTCTATATCCTCTTCATGCAATAAGATTAAAAGAAATTGCTGCTTTTTTGGGACCCTTTCTTCTATCCCCTATTGTTGGGATTTAACCATTTGTGTTTGCTCCTCAGTGATTCCAGGAACTCACAAATTGATTCTTCATTTGCCATGGCCTTATCATTCCTTGTTTGATTGACCACCACTTCCTTTGAGCACCCCATTTATTTCTTACCCCCCTTCTTGATTAGGATCATCTTCTCTTATTTATCCTTACATTATTGAACCTTCTATTCTTGTGGCTTTATCAAGTATCGGATCCTCATCTATCGCTAGTAATTTATATTTTAAGGACAACAATTTGATCTGATGATTTTAATCTATTTGGAGTGTTAGGGTGTCCTATAGAAGAAGAAGCAATTCTTTATATTGTGTATGGGTGTTGTTGATCTTTGTTTGTAGTTATTGCATTAGTTCATACTCCATTTTTCAACTATCATCCCAATTTTGTGAAGCCTCCTTGTCCTCTATGATCCTTTGTCTCTCCCCATAACCAAGCTCATGATTGGTTAGGGTCTATTATTTAAGGTTCTCTTGCAACCTTATGGGTTGAAATGATAAAGGATGCATCTTATATCAGAAGCTTAATTTTTTCTTTTGTCCCTTTCCATTTCTAAATTTTGAAATTTGATGTGGCTTAGGGGGTTAGGGACAAGGATATCTAATTTATTTTCCACCTCATGATTCTCAAAGAAACTTGGAGCCAAGTGTTTGCATAACACACTTCTACTGCCTCCTTGTTTCTTATCTAGTTCAACCCTTTGAATGCATTTTCCATTTTCTACAAATAATTCCAAATCATCAAATTTTCCTCCATTCTTTAGGAATTCCACAAGTGTGCAGGGTTTTAAATGCCCTTTTCCAAATGATGATAGAAATGCCTTCAATAGCAATAGATTTACCCCTAGGGGTGAGTGGGAGGATATAAATATAGTTAGTGGGGATCTCAATTTGGAGCCTATTCTATTGTTGATGAGTTGACGATATAGTATAGTAGGGGCCCCTTCAAAGATTTCATTCTCAGACTTGATTAAGAATTGTCCCATGCAAAGGTAAATTCTCTTAGATGCCCATTATAAAGTAGGGGGATGAGCAAGCCAACCTCCATAAATTCTCCTCCATTATCTAGGACTTCCACAAGTATGCATGATTTTAAATGCCCTTTTCCATTTAAGAAGTTTTTCTCCATGCCCAAGAAATTGCCTAGGGTATCCCCTATTTCAACCAAGGCCTCCAAAGATCAATATTCGATAGGTAGGCCTTCCAATAAGATCCATATTGGATTTGTTATGAATTTGCATTCCCTAAGATTAAAGTTAGGGATCCACTTATTTTTAAGGAATGCTTGATTTTGAAAAAATAAGGGTTCCATCTCCATGATTTTTAAAAAATTCTTTATCTCTACATTCTACAAAAAAGAAGTCATTGTATAGGGGCAGAACAGTCACCCGAATTTCAGAGTGATTTAACCACCAATTGATAATTTACTTCACTTGATCTAACTCTTTGCTTCATTTTATGATAAGGTATTTTTCCTTGTATATTTTTTAAGACCATTATCGTTGCCCCTTTCTTTGGTTTTTATTCTTGCTCTACTCTCTTTTTGAGGTGGTCTTTATACCTAAACCACCCATTCCAATGCTGCATTTGATATTAGGAGGGCTGCCATTTATTTGGCCCTTATGGATTCACATTTTCCCTCAATTTGTCAACCATGCTGCTCTCATTTAGAGGGATCACATCAAACACAAGGGTTTTTGAAGAACGATTTGCTCATATGTCTAGGTTTAGACTCTTCTCCCCAAACCTTGAACTTTTTGTGGATTAACTATTCTCCTAGAAATATTTTGAATTTGTATTATTGTGAGGCAACCCATCTTTGTTTACCAAACTTCCTTTTCCTTTCCATGGCTTTCTAATGGATTTCCCATTCCCTAACTCCCTATAAGAGTGGATCTTGCTCTGCCAATTGCTAGAAGTGTCTACCCTTGGAATGTTTGTTTGCCAAAACTGCCCATATTGTCCTTTCCTAAAACCAATCCTATTTAATATGCTTGCAATCTAGTTATTGCTTCTTCATTCTTTGATATCACTATTGTCGGTCCATATTAGGTTCCCTCCTTTGAGGTTTCTATTCATATTTTTGTTGTTGAGGCTACCATTTTTCTCAATCCCACTTGTGTTGATTATGATTTTGCCATCAACTTTGGCTTCCTTCTCTTCGCAGGTTGACAAATCCATGCTCCGGTAGGCATTTTTTCATCCATGTTCACCTTCATTAACTCACTAAGATATATGCCCCTTCTCTTTCAATCTCCATCCTAGAGCAATTTCCTCCCTTGGTCGCTCATCGCCTTCAACATCCACCCAATCTTTTCCTTCTAGATCGCTTGCTCTTTTTTAGCCTTCTTCACCTTTGCTCGCCATTTCAATTCAAACACTATTATTTGTTGGTTGAAATTTTTTTAGGCAAAAGAGTTTTTAGTTGGGACACTTTTTCTTGAAACTGTCTACTCTTTTGTTGGGACACTTATTCTTGAATTTTCTATGTGGTAACCTAACCCCTCCTTTAGAGAAAGTTCAATAGATTCAACTTCCAACTCCAAATTTCTCTAGCCAAAGGTACTTTCATGAAAATATAAAATATCCTTTTGAAGGGCTTGAAGTCTAGAATCCAATTATTTTATATATATATATTTTTTAAAAATGTTGCAAGTATATTAATATAATCACACATGAGGCTAGTTAGAAATATTCTTAAAATATTAAAATAACTTAAAAAAGTATGACACACTAAGATAGAATCCTCTCCAAGATGCATAATATTTTTTAACTATAAATTTTTTAGACAAAGTTGATGTCCCATGAAAACTATGACATTTTGAGTAAATGTGGCTATAATTTTTTATGTTTTTTAAATATTAATTAAAAAATTAAGCACTAAATTTCTTGAGTTATCTTAGTGAGAAAAATTCAATTGAAAATTTCAAATTTTCTATACTTTTTGTGACATATTAGTGACCTTGAACAATTAACAAATAATAATTAAAATAATTCTCCTAAATTTATAAAGAACTATATCCAACTAATTTTTATATTTAAAAAATTATAAGCATATGCTACAATTAGAAATTAGAGTTCTACATTTCACTAGTCTATATTATTTTCAAATAAAAAATATAAATGCCATATTTTTTTTACTGGCGAGTTAGGCATAGGGGAGTCACACCTCATATAAAATAACAATTATAACTAGGAAAGTGCATTCCCTGTGAATACGGGTGCATTCGAATAATTACTATCACTATGAAACTTAGCTACCCATGGTAACATGGAGCGTAGAATTCATTTTACCTTTCAATATTTTTCCCTTTTTTAGATGATCTTAATACAATATGATGTGTGGGTTTACAAGAACGAGATTTATTCCTCTTAAAATGTTTATCCATTCTTGATCTAGAAGAGGAGGCAGTTCATATATTTTCTCAATTTTACCTTTTGTATAGTCAACCATGTCCTTAGGATCACGACTAATTAGGGAAGCCATAAATTTCAATAATTCCACTATTTCGATTGAATCCTTAAAGAAAACACTTTCCCAAGAAATTATGGAGGCCTTTGGAATGTCTTTGCAAGAATCCTATAGAGTGATTGAATCTTGGTACTGGTTTGGTTTTTGGCCATGGGACAAGGGAATAGAGGAGGAAACTGAATTAATCTAAGCATATAGAAGAAAAACATAATGGTGGGGCTCAACCTTGATCCAATAGGTGGGTATACCATTTGAAGCTAGAGAACACCCACCATACACATTCATTTTTGGACATTGTGGGATGGGTGAATTGATTGGTTGAGAAGCATTTGGACTACACTTTAATGCAATTCATTCATAGTCTACTAATTGTTGCCATTTACTTCCAACTTTCAAAGAAATGTTTGGAGGACAACCATTAGCAATATGCATTTTGACATATATGCATGCACAAGTGGAATATGGAAAATTGATTGTTTCTTTTGAACCACAACAATGCTTGTCTAGATCATTTCTAATGACTGAGATAAGGAAGATGTGTCCATAAACATGCATAAGACAATGTATCTATTTATGGATTAAAAGAAGGAAACCATGGCTTGGTGCATGCTAGCAAGAAATTTGAGGGATACAGATTAGAGTTCTGTACCCAAAGGATTTCTATAGTTGTAGTTTTTCTACCCTAGACAAGGAAGGTATTATGGATCCTAAGTAAGTTGCAAACCAAAATAAAATATCACATACATAGGTTAGATCCAAAATCAGAAGTATTTATATTCATATATCAATGTATATCATTTCATTCCTTATATATCCTTTATATTTTCTTCTATATATTATCTCTATATCTTCTATCTATCATCTAATTTGGTGAATAGATCTATCTTCTCTACTTATATCTCCAAAAGGGGACGTAGCCCTTAGATAGTATCCCTAGATATTTTGGAACCTTATTTCTGGTTTACAATAGCATATCTCCATACTGGTAATTTAATACCATTTTCTAGGCAACATCCACACATTAAAATTTGACTTCTCCTCAAGTCAACCTTGTCCCGAATCATGGTGGACGTATTTTAACCTTTCTTCATTAACAAAGCACTATAGGATCTTTCCATCTAAATTCTTGACTGATCTTCCTAATGGTTCAATAATTAGACCTTGAATTCATACCTCATGGATTGGACATCCGACTAAGTAATTATCTCTCATCATGAAGGTTCATCTAGTTGTCAACCTGGGGCGTATACTTAAAATTGGTCTGCAAAGTATATGCACTAGAAAGACTGGAAAAACCACTTTTCTTATTGCTGGAATTGAAATATTGCTCTAAGACAATGCTGGAAACAAATAACTGAAATGCTTGTAAGGAAAGATAACTATCTTCTAAGAAACAACTAAGAAAAATAGAGCTTATCCATGATCAACAAACATGATTCTATTTAGTTTGTAGTGGCTACAGGAACAGTCACAAGAAGTATTCCAGTGACTGCAGGAATAGTCTGTGATCAAGATAATGTTAAGTACAAAATAAGAAATGACTAATAAAAGAAACCAAAGGAATACTCACTAAGTGGTCCCCCTTATAAAGCATCCAAATAACTGAATCAAACACCTAGAGCTTAAAGTATCATCTTTATTGATTTAAAAGTACTTGATAACATAACAACAAATTATTGGAAGTCTACTTCTTTTTAACTCAAAACTATATTACAATAACTGAAACTATCTTATTCTCAACCACCACACAAGAGGTGGGAGGTTATTTAAAGCATGAAATTCCTAACTAACTAGCATACCACTCCCAAAGTTCAAGGAGGATGTTTTTATTGAACAAGGAGAAAAAGAAGGTGAAATTACAAATGCTGAGAATCAGTGAAAGTTTGTTGGAACAACAAAGAGAATCTAGCGTAACCTCAGTCCTAAATCTACTCCTTCAACAAAGGAAATCATTAAGTCTTCAGATAAGTCATAATGAACCACTTCCAACCACCGTCTAACTCCTTCAACAACAATCCTTGTTGTCCCTTTCCTGACCAACAACTCCATAGTCTTTATTGCTAAACATCCTAGACTGGTTCAACATTCTTCTTTAATCATGCATGAAATTGTTAACATGCAAAAATATAGGCCTAATTATTACTACTAGAGTAACATTCAAAATCTACATGTAACATTACCATGGATATTCCTCATAGCACAATTACCTATTATATTGAATAAAAAAGGAACATATATCAAATGAGTTTATCTCATATGACCATTTCATCAAGACATATAAAATATTATCACTTAGTAAAGGTTCTAAACTCAAAAGACATAACTAGACTCCTAATGTCCCAATAATAACACATACACATAGATAAAATAGAGTCATTCTTTTGGCTCATCATTTCCCCCCAACCTAAAATCTTGCTAGTCCTCCAGAAGATGAAGATGTTGCATTCCTTCCTCTTGCCCGAGCTCTATAATTAATGACTTGAGTTTGTCCCGAGCCTCCTGTAACAATGTTCCAATAAAACCCCTCGTTCCTCTCAAGCCTATCCCATCTATCTTTTTCTACTGTCTCATCAAATGAATTAACATACCTGTTAAAATCTGGTATCGGCCATAAAAGTATAGGTGGCTGAAAGAGTAAAGGAAGCCAATTATTTATTTTTGTTCATCCCAACTGAAGGTACCATAAAGTTCTTTTCAAAGCTGCATAGTAATTTTGCAAAGAGTGTGACTCCGACTTCTGTAGTTCTTCTGTAAGACTGTTCCACCTTCTTGCTACATGACCTAAAGCTGATTGTGCCTCAGAAGGCCTTATTGCTTCAAACTCCTTATATGCTTCTTCCCTCAAAGCTAATGTTTTGGGCTTAAAATTAGGATGATATAACACTTTCTACCAATCATAATACAGTCTCCTGGGATTATCACTCTCTGCTCTTATTGGCAAGGGAATTCTAAGTTCTTCTTCTTGATAAGTTTTAGCTTCTTCACCTCTTGCATGTTCATTCTAGATTCAAGAAATTAGTGTCTCAAATGTATGTAACTAATATATAACAGAGGGTTCCATTCTCTATCATCAGGTATTGCATAGTTGTGCAAATAAAATTCACAAAGCAAGTTTCTAATTAAAGTAGGAGAGTCTTGATAAACCTGATAAAATTCCTGAGCAATCTCCAAGGAATGATACTGATCTGAAAGAACACTGGATATTTTGAAAGTGAGGAAGCGTTCCTTTAAATACATGGCATAGACCCTAGGTGGTGGTATACACTTAAGAATGTTGGGCACCATAGTCACCATAGTGTCTATTTTCCATTTAAGAGTGGCAATCTCTTCATCTTTATTCTTAATTTCCTTTTGTAGTTGATGCTTCTCATTTTTCCATTCTGCTTCCTTATCCAACATATCCTGATATAAATCAAATGCAACTAACACCCAAGAAAAAGGAGTAGGCCTATGCCTAACTACCTGAAGAATCCTCTTTCCTTTCCTCCATTCCTCAATCAATTGTCCTTGCTCTGCCATTTGTACATTTATTGGGTCCTGTGCGAGAGTTTCTTTTTGCCTTACCTCATTTTCTTGCTATTCTGCAGGAGTTACTTCCTTCTCAATTCTAGGGGTTTGCTGCATTTTTTCTTGTTGTGTTTCTTCTTCAATGGAAAAGTTTTGCCTTTTCGCTATAGGAACTCCCTCCTATCCTATCACGGAAGCAGTTGTTGTAGATTCTATGCGTTTTTCCTGTTCAATTATCTTTTCTACTGCTTTTGCCAAATTATCTAACCATCCATATTCCCTTCATCACAATATTGTCCTTCCTGGACTTCTTGTTTTTCTTTAGTGCTCTGTTTTTCCTTAGAAGTTTGATTTTTTTCAGAATCTTCACTCATTTCCCCCTCTTTCTCAACTTTGTCTTCTTTTTCTTCAAACTCGGGGGTTTGAGAAGGTGAGTTTGAGGAATCAACTTTTATAGGTCCTCTGTATTTCACATTTGAGTTTTTCTTGGGTTGTCCTTTAAGCCTATGACTTCTTCTCTAAAACTTAGTTGGAACACTCCTATGGGTTCTAACAAATTTAGATTTCTTTGTACTCTCTTTAAACTGAAGAGCTACAACAAGAGGTTTTGCAACTCCCTGGTTTTTCCTTTCAAGTACTAAAGTTTCTTCTTCCGATTCCTCATTGAGTTTTTGCTTTCCACCTTGCTTCTGCTGGAATCTCATAGGATTCTCCATACTAAGGTTTTCTTCTACAACCTTAGCTATCTTTTTCTTTTTCATTTGTACAGGAAATGGGTTTTCTTCTTCAATTTCAACCTCAGTTGACTTTATTGGCTTACCCTTTTCCCTTTGAGTAGAAGCCCTAGTTTTTCTAAAAAATGTCCATTAAAATATCTCCACTAGTGACTACATGAATTTAGGCCTAGTTTTATTCTGCCCTAAATTCATGAAGTGAAACAAATTCCTCCTAGGAAAACTGAGAAACATCCCTCAATGGCCGTTCTACTAATAATTTAATTAAACAATGGTGGGAGACCAAATTTGAACTACCTTTTTGGGTTTCAACAACCGTGATCATCAGGAGGTTATACAACACATTCAAAACATTCATCCTAACTCCATGCCTGAGATGACTAAGCAGCTTGAAGTGAATTGAATGCAAACAGGACTGCCTCCCTTCACATGTTAAATACTTAATTATGTGAACAACTGCTGCCATCCATTTATCTGGTAAATATATTCTTCTGGCCCCTTTCTTATCAACAATCAGTGGATGATCTCCAGGTCTTGAAAATTCTACTTGGGCACTCCTGGCATCCTTTGATTTTGGATACTTTTCTCCTTCAATAGGTAAATCAATCACTTTTGCAATCCTTTCTTCAGTGGCCAAAACTCTCAGTCCTTTAACATCTGCTTCTCCATTAGAGAATGTCATGGCAAACTCGGTGGCTATTTCTTCATTAAAATCATCCAACTTCAAAAAGTAATTCAACCACCCACTTTGAACAAAATCTTGACCACATACTTGATCCTACAAAATAGAGGTATGAATTGTAGGTTCGTGACTTATCAAAGATCCCCCCATTATTCTCTTTCAATGTAGTTGTACAATACTCTTCAACCTTCTGTTTTAACTTCTTACCAGAGTCTCTTGTAGCTCATAACTTGTTATTTTTCAAAGAAAAACCTTTCTGACCAAAAATAACTAAGAACAATGATTGGCAATCACAAGGGTGACAAGATAGTTTAATTATGACTCATAAAGGTGGCATAATTAATCCATAAAGGTAACTTGTGCAAGGGCTTTCAAAAAAAAATTACGTGCATAAAATGTCATAATCACTTTATTCGCTTATCTTAAAATTTGATTTTCATAAAAATCAATACAAAGTATTAATGAAGTAGGACATGGAAAATTCAAATCACATGTAGGAATAAATCAAATCATGGTATACTCCCCCCAAGTAAAAGTATGCCAAGTGTCCTCGCATACCAGAAGAGAAATTATAGCAAGGTGATGAGGAATATACATGATAATTTTAATGAAGATAACGAATGAATCTAACAGGAAATAATGCAAGCATCAATTTGTGATGTACCTGGAGTGATGCGACATTATGCATGCCAGAGTCCTTTAAACATACCTGCAGTTAACTTAATGATAAAACTGAAAAAGCGAATGAACGTGAAGTAAGGTGAAGTGATACAAAAGATATGAAAGTTAAATTGAGTGAAGTACAAATGTTATTATGGAGAAATAACTTCTAGGAATATGGAAGTGTTTATTATGAATCAACATAACTGATTAAGCAGAAGGCAGGGCTAAGGGACCACCTTCATCAGCTGTAGGAAACTCGTTTGAAGCTATAGGAGAATCAGAGTTTGAATTAAATTATTTCAGGAACTCTTCTTTAGATGAGGGATTATGAAATAACTTCAATCTATGCCCATTGACCAACAACTTGAATCTTATAGGATCAATTGTTGTGAGCTGAACAACACCATTGTCAAACACTTGTGATACCTCATATGGGCCTAGCCATCTGGTGTGAAGTCTACCCATATTATCTTGATACCTAGAATCATATAGGAGATCCCAATCTCTTGATTGAAATTTTTTGTCCTTGATATATTTATCATGCCATTTGATTCGTTGATTTTGCAGGAGTTTTGTGTTTTGCAGGGCAGTTGTTCTGACTTCATCTAACTCAATGAGTTGCATAATTCTTGCTTGTTGTGCAACAATAATATCCATCCCCAATTCAACCGATCTTCTTAAATTTTTAAGCTCAAATTCAATGGGCATCATTGCTTTCTTTCCATATAGCATCTCAAAAGGAGTAAACCCTGTTGTTGTTTTCCATGATGTCCTATATGCCCAAACTACTTCGGGTAATCTAGCTATCCAATCTTTCCTATGAAGATTAACAGTTTTGGTCAAGATGCTTTCAGTTTCCCTATTTGTAGTCTCTTCTTGTCCATTGTCTTGAGGATGGTATGGTGTAGATTTCCTATGGCTGATATTTTATTCATTCACTAATGCTGTAACAAGTTGAGATGTGAACTGTGCTCCTTGGTCTGTGACAATTCCTTTAGGAACTCCATATCTTGTGAAGATCTCTGCATATAAAAATTCAGCAACTTCGTTATCTCTTGCATGTTTGATTGCCTCAACTTCTACCCATTTGGTGACATAATCAGTACAAACCAAAATGTAAGACTTACCATTAGAAGGTGGATTAATTGGTCCTACAAAATCAAGGCCCCACTTGTCAAATGGTGTTATAACCACTTGATGATGCAAGGGCATCTCATCTGATCTGGTTGGTCTTCCCATCCATTGGCATTTGTCACATTGTCTTGTATACCTGGCTGGATCTTTATAAAGGGTTGGCCAATAATATCATGTGTTAAGTATTTTGATAGTTGTTCTCTTAGCTACAAAATATCCCCTACAAGGTTCATCATGGAACACATGCAGTATGTGATAAGTCTCATCTTCTGTCACACATCTTCGCATTACCTGATCTGTTCCTATGTAAAATAAAAATCCCGCTCCAGGTGAATTTGAAACTTTTCTCAACAAGTAAATTCCTTTCTTTTGGAGAAAAATGAGAGGGTACCTTTTGAGAAACCAAATAGTTGGCTATATTAGCATTCCATGGTGTTTGATCAACAATAGAGAATAGATGCTGATCTAGAAAGGAATCATCCAAAATGGGTGATTCTAGGTTTGTTGTTAAGTGTGAAAGAAAATCTAGAACTACATTTTCTCTTCCTGGTTTGTCTATGATTGTGATATTAAATTCTTGCATTAAAAGAATTCATCTAGCCAACCTTCCTAAAATTGAAGGTTTGTTCATGAGATATCTGATTGTTGCATTGTCAGTATGGACAAAGACTTTATATCTAGTTATATAATGTCTAAACTTATTGAGATCATAGATAGGTACCAACATTTCTTTCTCTGCTACTGTGTAGTTAAATTCAACACTTTGCAAGTTTTTGCTGACAAAATAGAGTGCATGTTCCACTGTTGTCTCTTTCTGTCCTAGAACAACTCCAATTACATGATCAAATGCATTAGTGTGTGTATGGATTGGAAGTTGCCACTTATAACCTTGAAGTACCAGTGCATGAGTTAATGCTTCCTCTGACTCAGAGAATGCTTTACTCCATGAATTTGTCCACCAAAATTCTGCATCTTTAGTGAAGAGTGTATAAAGTGGTGTTGCAATTTTACTAAAATCGTTGATGAATCTTCTGTAATAATCTGCATGGCCTAAAAATCCTAAAATCTTTCTGTTTTGTTGGTACAGACAAATTAGAAATAACTTCAATCTTTGTTGGGTCTACTTGAATTCCTTTATGAGAGAGATAGTGGCCAATAACAACACCTTCCTACATCATCATAAAACACTTCTCACTATTTAGAGACAAATTATGATCCTCACATCTCTATAAATTCTTTTCTAAGTTACTCAATGCTTGTTCAAAAGTCCCACCATAGGTAGTGAAGTCATCCATGTATATCTCCATGAAGTTGTGAGAAATATCTGAGAACATGCTTATAAATGCCCTTTGAAAAGTAGTTGGAGCATTACATAAACCAAATGGAAGTACTGAGTAGGCATAGGTCCCCCATGGGCATGTGAATGTTGTCTTTTCATGGTCGTCATGGGCTATTCTTATCTGGTTGTATCCACTGAAACCGTCTAAGAATGAAAAATATTTCTTCCCTGCCAAGGAGTCCAACACTTGGTCAATGATAGGAAGAGGAAAGTGATCTTTCTTGGTTTCATCATTAAGCTCCCTATAATCTACACAAACTCTCCACTTTCCAATTCTTAGGAACAATAACTAGAGGTGATACCCATTCACTTTCAAAAATGGGATATATAAATCCTACATTGAGTAACTTCTGCAATTCTTTCTTAACTATTTCCCTTAATGCAGGGTTGATTCTTCTTTGAGGTTGCCTCACTGGTTTACAATCTTTTTAAATGTAGATTAAGTGTGTGCACAATTTAGGACACAACCCTTTCATATCTGTGTAGTCCCAGGCAAATGCTTCCTTATGAGACTATAGTATTCTTGTTAGAGACATAGTTTGTTCTTGAGTAAAGTGATTATTAACATTCAACCATTTATCTGGGGCCACTTCAACTTACTTACTTAGCTCTATTATAGATGCTGCAAGAAAATGTGGAACTATTACTTCATGCAAAAATAATGTATGGAGTAATCTATAGCTGTAGGAGATTCTGTAGAAGAGGCTGAGAATAATGGCTAAAGACAACATGTATTTTATGCATTACAGTCACCAGTTTGATCAAGAATTCCATATTGATTTTGCACAATCTTAGAGATCACATCCTCTTCTTCTTGAAGTTGCAAGAAGGGGTCCCTTCTTATCAACATCAATTATTGTATTGTATTGAATTCATTATATTCTTCTTCTATATTTGGCCAAACTAGGTGCTCTTGCTCAAGTTGAGGTTGCACATGTGAATATAATGCAAGTGTTTTAGTTTTTGTCCCATAAAAAATGGTCATGTTCCCTGACCTACTCTTGACAATATGTAGGAATTGACTATGTGTTGTCATTGATTTCAACACTACTCCAGTTGGACATGGTTTTGGCAAAGGATATCAGAGATTCTACTCTGGTATGTTCATATTGTTGGATTTGGTTTGGAAGGATATTCATGATGATTATATGTATGTCATATTTAGTTGTTTCATGATTTGGTGCTCCAAAATCTATTGATTATGTTCTAGACTAATGGTTGATATTCTTGGTCCCAGTTGGTGATATTTGATGAAATAATTAGGTGGTTTTGATGCAGATTCTAGAAATGGTTCTTGACATGCTAAAGGTATTCTTGATCATGTCCCAATTGTTTGGTGGCTTCACATTGGCTAGCGTGAAGATTTGGTGATACTATTTGGGTCCAGTAGGATATTCTGTGTGATTGACATTGAGGGTTTTTCCCAGTTGGTGTAACATGTTGTGGTTGATCCAGAATCCTCTCTGAAAGTGTTTGATGATTTGAGGATGTTATTTGGGTCCTTGGCCAACATGGGTTGGATCCAATTATTGTTTTATGCATTGTAATGATAAATTTATATTTGGGTGGCTAGCCTACTTGTTTAGGTCTATGTAACGTATAAATATGATTGTAAAATATCATTGTAGATTATGAATGAAGAATGGATTGATTGGATGCATAAATAAGCAATTAACGAATATATGTAGATGCGAAATAAGGTCTGCAAGGTTGATAGAGGTTGTTGATCAAGTTGTATGAGGATTTAGTCCTCCGGTTGTGTTGTAGACAATGTGCTTAATCAGAATTGTAACCAAGCATTAGGAGATGCTATTTCCATAGTTCATTTCCTATGAGTTGTAGTCTGATGATTATGTAAGTCTGTAAGACTTCTCTTTTGTGCTAAGGAGTGTACTCTAGGCGGCTGGCCTGATTGCAAGTGCAATCCCCATTGTAATATTTTCACATACTACTGGAGAAGTATTATCTGATTGTGGGTAGGGTTTCCCATCATGGTTTTTCCCTTCACCATGTTTTCCATGTCAAAATATTGGTGTTGTGTGTTGTGTACTCTCATGCTTTATCTTTCATAATGTTGTTCTCATTTTTCTCCGGTAGAAGGTTTATAATCTGCAATAATTGTTTAACTTGTGGAAAATTGATTCACCCCCCCTCTGAGTTTTTCTCTAGTTCATTCTAACAATTAGTATAAGAGAAAGGTTCTATCTGCAAAAGCCTAACCACTTGAGGAGATCTGATGGCATCAAGTTCTTCATCTAATTTCTACCAGAAGGAGAGTGCCAGATTTGATGGTACAATTTACAAATTATGGAAGGAGCGAATGAGGATTCATCTGAGATGTCTTGGAGGTGAGATATGGGAGATAATAGAAAAAGGTTATACACCTCATGATCCTAGTTTTGGAACTCTGACACCTACTGATGAACAAAAGAATGTTGATAATGATGTCAGAGCAAAAGAAGCATTGTTAAGTGCCCTATTAGATGAACACTTATTGAATGTCATAGAGCTGGAAAATGCAAAGCAAATTTGGTTGAAGCTTGAAACTCTATATGAAGGTGACCAAATAGTAAAGATTAAAAAAATTGAAGGTTACTGGGTGAGATATGAGAAATTGAAGATGGAAGAAGATGAAAAGATAAGTTCTTTCATGGATAGAGTGAATGAGATTGTCATGGGAATCAAATGCTGCGGTGGAACAATTAATAAGGATGAGATCATTTCAAAAATTCTAAGAGTTTTACCTTCGTCTTACAAAATGAAAGCTACTACAATAAATGAACTCCAAACAATGTCAAATGCCCCTATTACCATAGATACATTACTTGGGAAATTGACTTCTTTTGAACTTGAAGAGCTTGGAGATTAAAATGCTACTAAAACAAAACTGAATTTAAAGTATCTGCCTCTGGTAAGCAGAAGATAGATTGGAAAGAGTTATATGCTAAAGAGATGGAAGACATTGAAAGAGAGAACAAAGAACTTGAATAATTGGAAGCCCTAATTTCCAAAAGAATCCCTAAATGACTAGTGAGAAGTAAGTATGAAGGAAAAGTTCTATTTAAATGTTTTTCATGCAATAAGATTGGTCACTTTGCTTCTAGATGTCCTGAAAGAGCTTCAAGGAATCATGAACTATTTTTGAGGAATTATAAACCTAATCTAGAATATCAGATCAAACCTAAATATAGAAATAATAAGGATAAATCATGTTACTATGCTAGTGATGATGATTTTGGTATTGATGATTTTGATGATGATGAACCTATAAGTGGATCCAGTAATGGAAGCTCAGGTAGTGGAAAAGATTGGGTCTTTATTGCTATCAAGGATGAATCTCTAGAACCTGTCAATGATACAATTCATATTGAGGAGAAAGCCCTAGCTGGTAAAATTGAAGAGAAAGATGAATGGGTTATAGACAATGGTTTCTCACACCACATGACCGGTGATAAGAGGAAATTCCTAACTCTACAAGAATTTGATGGTGGACTAGTCAGATTTGGAGACAACAAGGCATGCAAGATCAAAGGAAAAGGAACAATATCCTTGGATGGTAAGAACAATACTGAAAATGTTCATTATGTTGAAGGTTTGAAGCATAATCTCTTGAGTGTAGGATAGATGGTGGATAGAAGATTTCATTTGCAATTCAAAGATGGAAAATGCAAGATTATCAATAGATCTGGATTGGAAATTGTATCCGAAACTTAGACCAAAGGAAATATATTTCATTTGAACTCTGGTTAGAAGAATTGCTTGATTGCTTAGATTGATGAAAGTTGGCTATGGCATAAAAGAACGTGCCATGTGAATTTTGATTGCATAGTGAAGATCAGTTCAACCAAAGGTCAAAGATTTTCCCAAGATCATCAAGCCTCATAATCTGGTATGTAGAGAATGTCAAATGGGTAAGCAAGTCAGAAATTATTTCAAAAGCATACATGCTAGATCTAATGAAATTCTTGATCTTATTCATACTGATCTATGTGGTCCAACAAGGACTAAAAGCTTTCAAGGAGATAGATACTTTATGTTGCTTATTGATGATTACTCTAAAATTATGTGGGTTACATTTTTGAAAGAAAAATTAGAAGCCCTTAACAAATTCAAAATATTCAAAGCTATGGATAAGATAGAAACAAGATTGAAGATAAAATGCTCAAGATCTGATCAAGGTGGTGAATTTACATCTGGTGAATTCAATAATTTTTGTGAGAAATATGGAATTAGAAGACAATTATCTACACCTATAACTCCACAACAGAATGGAGTAGTGGAAAGAAAGAACATAACTATCTTAGATGCTGCAAGGAAAATGATGATGGAAGCCAAATTGCCTAATATTTATTGGAGAGAAGCTATCAATACTGTAGTATACACTTTCAATAGAATACACATAAAAGGTGATACTGGTAAGACTCCTTATGAATTATGGTTTGGTGTTACTCCTACTATCAAGTATTTCAGAATTTTTGGAAGTACAAATGCTATATCAGAAGAGATGACAGAATAGGGAATTTTGATCCTAGATGTGATGAAGGAATATTCTTGGGTTATCTACTAAGAGAAAAGCATATAGATGATTTAACAAAAGATTCCAAAGGATAGTGGAAAGCACAAATGTCAGAGTGGATGATTAAATCAATAATCAGATCAAATCGTATGACTATTGACTAGAAGATGAGATTGTTAGATCATAACTAGTAATGCAAGAATCAGATCATAACATTGATCCAGTTGCTCCAGTAACATCAGAAAATTCCACAGTAACTGTTGAAGAGTATAAAGAGTCATAAAGTCAAGATAATCCAAAGACTCCTAGGTATGTAAACTTGAATCATTCTAAAGATCAAATCATTGAAGATAAGAGAAAAGGTGTGATGACAAGAAGAAGGTTAGCTACTGAAGAGGTATGTTTAATCTCTCAAATTGAACCATAATCAATTATTGAAGCATGTAAAGATGAGAATTGGATGAAAGCAATGGAAGAGGAATTAAATTAGATAGAAAAGAATAACACATGGGAATTGGTTCCTAGGCCTAAAGATAAAAATGTTATTGGAACTAAATGGGTATTCATAAACAAATTAAATGAAGAAGGACATGTTGTAAGAAACAAAGCTAGATTGGTTTGCAAAGGATACTCACAACAAGAAGGAATTGATTATTATGGAACTTATGCTCCAATTGCAAGGATTGAAGCAGTAAGACTATTTCTTGCCTATGCTGCATACAAGAACTACAAGGTATATCCGATGGATGTCAAATGTGCATTCCTAAATGGTGATCTTGAAGAAGAAGTCTACATTGATCAACTTGATGGATTTTCACTATCAGAGGACAAGGACATGGTTTGCAGATTGAGGAAAGCCTTATATGTATTGAAACAAGCCCCTAGAGCCTGATATACTAGATTGGATAAACATCTTTTGAAGCTCAAATTTAGCAAAAGTAATGCTGATAGCATCTTATATTATAATATTGAGCATGATGACATATTGATCATTGAAGTCTTTGTTGATGATATCATTTTTGGAGGAGAAGAAAATCTATGCATGACAATTGCCGATGACATGACAAATTAATTTGAAATGTCTATGATTGGTCAGATGAAATTTTTCTTAGGTTTGTAGATCACTCAGATTGATTAAGGTATTTTAATTTGTCAAACTAAATATGTGAAAGAATTGCCAAAGAAATTTGGACTTAAAAATTCAAAACCAGTTGGAACCCCTATGATAACTGGTTGCAAACTGTCAAAGTAAGATGAATCTCCTAAAGTGAACTCAACTAGATACAAATCAATGATTGGTGGACTACTGTACTTAACTTAGACCAGACCATATATAGTAAATATTGTCTGCATTACTTCTAGATTTCAGTCTGATCCAAGAGAAAATCATGAAATTGCTGTTAAAAGGATATTTAGATATTTGAAAAGAACAACAGATTATCGGTTATGGTATCCAGAGGATGATGATTTTAGATTATGTTCCTATACAAACTTAGATTGGGTAGGAGATGTTGATGATTGGAAGAGAACTATAGGTGGTGCATTATTTCTTGGGAAGAAATTAGTCTCATGGCTTAGCAAAAAAAATCATGCACTTGATTATCTACTGCTGAAGCTGAATATGTAGCTGTTGCAACAAATTGTACTCAGATCTTATGGATGAAGAAAATGTTGAAGGATATAAGGGTAATTTATGATGAGCCTATTATTATTCACTATGATAATACAATTGCTATTGATATGTCAAAGAATTTTGTATTTCATTCTAAATCAAAACATATATCTATAAGATATAATTTCTTGAAAGAAAAGGTTGAAGCAAAGGAATTCAGATTGGTATATGTGCCCACTGAGGAATAGATTGTAGATATTCTAACAAAAACATTGCCTAAAGATACTTTTGAATATCTTAGAAATCAATTGGGGGTCACCACCCCTCTTGAAGAGACATAGAGATGCATCAATCCGGTGAGCTTATCAGAAATATCTTCTGATCTGGGTTTATGAGATGGTGTTGGTACTTAGGGGGAGTAGTTAACTAATTGATTCAAAACCTTGGCATCAACCCTTTGACATTGATGTCAAAGGGCAGAGATGTCCATGTGAAAAAAAAAAAAAAACATATTCCAATATGGAGGAGAGATATTTAAAAAATTGAGAACCAGATATATCAAATTAGTCAGAGATCAGTTAGTTCTTTTGTTGTTATATTGGGAGAGATTTTGTTATTCTTTCTTAGGGAAGACTGTTTGAGAGTTTGATTTTGACTGCTAACATTTCTTGGTTTTTGGGAGAGAGTTTCTTGGAGATTGTTGGCATTCCTTGGAACTTGGATGTTTTTCACATTCAGTGTTGCCATCAATGCCAAAGGGGGAGATTTTGGGCAATATGGAGGAATTGATTATGTATTGTCATTGATGTCAACATTGGTCTGGTTGGTTTCTGAACTGCTCTGGTTGGACATAGTTTTGGCAGAGGATATCATAGATTCTGCTTTGGTATGTTCAGATTGTTGGATTCGGTTTTGGAAGGATATTCATGATGATATTATGTATGTCATATTCAATTGGTTCATGATTTGGTGCTTCAGAAGCTATTGATTATGTTCTAGACTGTCGGTTGATGTTCTTGGTCCCGGTTGGTGATATTTGATGAAATGGTTAAGTGGTTTTGATGTGGTTTCTAGAATTGGTTCTTAACATGCTAAAGATGTTCTTGATTGTGTCCCAATTGTTTGGTGGCTTCGCATTGGCCAGTATGAAGATTTGGTGATCCTATTTGGGTTCGATAGGATATTCTGTGTTGTTGACACTGAGGGTTTTTCCCGGTTGGTGTAATGTGTTGTAGTTGATCTAGAATCCTCTCCGGAAGTGTTTGATGATTTGAGGATGTTATTTGGGTCCTTGGCCGACATGGGCTGTGATCCAATTATTGTTTTATGCATTGTAATGATAAATTTATATTAGGGTAGCCGACCTACTTGTTTAGGTCTATGTAACGTATAAATATGATTGTAAGATCTCATTGTAGATTATGGATGAAGAATGGATGGATTAGATGAATAAATGAGTGATTGACGAATATCTGTAGATGTGAAATAAGGTCTGCAAGGTTGATAGAGGTTGTTGATCAATTTGTATGAGGATTTAGTCCTCCGATTGTGTTACAAATAATGTGCTTAACTGAAACTATAACCAAGAATTAGGAGATGCTATTTCCATAGTTCATTTCCTTCGGATTGTAGTCCAATAATTATGTAAGTCTTTAAGACTTCCCTTTTGTGTTGAGGAGTGTCCTCTAGGTGGGTGGCCTGATTGCAAGTGCAATCTCCATTGTAATATTTTTACATACTACTGCAGAAGTATTATCTGATTGTGGGTAGGGTTTCCCACCATGGTTTTTCTCTTCACCGGGTTTTCCACGTCAAAATATTGATGTTGTGTGTCTTGTATTCTCATGATTTATCTTTCATAATGCTATTCTCATTTTGCTCTGGTAGAAGGTTTATAATCTGTAATAATTGTATAACTTGTGGAAAACTGATTCAGCCCCCCTCTCAGTTTTCCTTCGGTTCATTCTAACACCTACATCCTATGAAAGAATTTGTTTCTGCTAACCAGGGTCTACCCAAGATAATAGGATAGAATCCTAAAGTTTCTTTAGGTGAGAGGATGAAAAAGTCAGCTGGATATTTTCAGGAATCCATTGCTACAACAAGGTCTTCCACCATACCGTCTGGTGTAACAGTAGAACTATTTTCAAGTTGTAAGAGAGTAGTTGTAGATATCAGGTTAGTGATGTTGAGTTTCTGCATTACATCCTTTGTCATGAAATTTATAGCTACCCCAAGGTCAATAAGAGCATTATGAACTTGAACTCCATTAATGACTATTTCTACAACAATACTTCCTGGGTCTAAATACTTAGGGACACAAAATTTCCCTAGCATAAGGTCTGCTAATTGACCTACAACATGGACCGTATGTGGGTCTTTCTTCTTTCTTCTTAGGCTTTCCAAACAAGCTTCTTTAATTGCCTTTCCATATATTGGAACATCTTTTATTTCTTGAAGCAAAGGAATCCTGACACATATATTCTTTAACTGATCCACAATATCAAATATGGGTTCTTCTTTTTTTTTGGTTGGCTCTACCTCCAATCTTTGAGGGAATGGAGGTGTATTGTTTGATTCTTTCTATTCTGGGCTTGATGGAACTAGTAAGGCTATGACACTTTGGTGAATATGTTTTTCATAAGGCATTTCAATTATAATTGGAGGTGAAGGTACATGAAGAGTTGTTCCTGACCTTAAATGGATATCACTAATACTAACAACATAGGCAGGGTATTGATTTGGATAAGTAGAATAAACCTGTTGTTTTTGTGGTTCTTTATTGTTAGGATTTGGCATGGGCTAAGCTGGCAATTGAGTAGGTTTAGGCGGGGTAGTAGTATTTTAATTTGGTGGAGGCATTAGAGCCTGCTGTTGGAAACCAAAGGACTGATTTGGCCATTGTTGTCCTCCTCTCCACTGAGGTGTTTGTTGCCAGTTTCCTTGAGGTGGTTGCCAATTTCCTTGATTTTGCTACTAAGGAGGAGGGGAGTTTTGGTAATTGGTCCATGCATTTTGGGAATTATTCCAATGTTGCTGAGGAAAGTTTCCATAATAGGGAGGATATTGATTTTCCCATTGATTACTAGGATTATATGAATTTGAATAAGGACCATTAAACGATAAAGGATTAGGTGGCATACCTTGTCATGTAGCCCATGGTCTTCTTTGAGATACATAAAATATTTGGTCCTCTTCTCTTTCAATAGGTTTGAATTCTAATGAGGGATGATGGTTTTCAATAATCACTATTGTCTTGCATCTGCAGTCTCCTTTCTTTTGTTTGCAATGAGGGCAATATTCAGTTAGGTTTGCCTCTGCTTCCTCATGCTTTCTTTTTGCCTAAAGTGTGTCCAGATATGTGGCCATGTTATTTATAATATCTTGCTTGAATTTAGACAGTAAGTAATTTCCATCCTTGAAACTCTGCCCTTTTTCATAGCTGCATGAGAATGGTTCTGACATATCTTCTTTAGATCTTCCCAAGGGACTTGAGTGATGTCTTCCCCTCCTATCAAGTCCAAAGCTTCAATAAAGTCATCATTTATCCATGTGATAAAAAACAACTTTTGGGACTCTTCATTAAGAGTATAACCTGAGTTTTTCTTTAGGCAGAACAAGAACCTTGAAATACAGTCTTCCAAATTTTCATCATCTTTTTTCTGCATCCTAAAGATGTCATCTCCCCTATTACCACTTCTATAATATTCTTTGTATTTCTCAAGAAATTTGGTTTTAATGTCTTCCCAACTATCAACAACATCTCTCCCTAGACTCATAAACTATCTCAGGGCTCCTTCTTTGAGAGTAGCAGGAAACAATTTGAGTCTATGAGCATCAATAGGGTAATCATAGCTCCGACAAAGGATATCAAATTCAAACAAAAGGTGTCTGGATCCTCTGTTACAAGGCAATAAAACTTAGGGAGAACTGAAGTAAGGATATTCTTGAGGTTATTATTATCTTTCTAATCAATGATAGGGAATTCAAAGGTAGCTTGGTTAGGTGGATTTTGTCCTGCCATCCTTTCCTGATAAAGTATCAAGGCAAATGGGTTCTCAACAAGTTCTTGGTCTACAGGCTCCTCAACATTGGCAAGCAACTCAAGCAATGGGTTTATATCTTGGTCTCCATCTTCAAATAGATTATAAGCTTGCTCAAAATTATTACCAGGATAGGGGTCATTAGGAATAAACCTCCCTAAAGAATCTCTTCTCCTAGGCATACAATAGTATTATGGGTCATTAATCTAGAAAGGTAAATAGAAACTAGAATTTTAACTAGTGAAAACAAAGTATGATTATCAATGACTGCAAAGATTTCTAGTTTGACACCATCCCTGACAACTACGCCAAAAATGACTGCTCTTCCTAATGGTTCAATAATTAGACCTTGAGTTTAGACCTTGAAGTCATACCTCAGGGATTGGACATCCAACTAAGTAATTATCTCTCATCATTAAGGTTCATCTAGTTGTCAACCTGGGGCGTATACTTGAAATGGGTCCACAAAGTATTTGCACTAGAAAGACTGAAACAACCACTTTTCCTATTGCTGGAATTGAAATGTTTCTCTAAGACAATGCTGGAATCAAATAACTGAAAAGATTTTAAGGAAAGCTAACTATCTTCTAAGAAACAACTAAGAAAAATAGAACTTATCTATGATCAACTAACATGATTCTATTCAGTTCGTAGTGGCTGAAGGAACAGTCACAAGAAGTATTCCAGTGACTGTAGGAATAGTCCATGATCAATATAATTGTAAGTACAAAATAAGAAATGACTGATAAAAAAAACCAAAGGAATACTCACTAAGTGGCCCCCCTTAGAAATCATCCAAATAACTGGATCAAACGCCTGGAGCTTAAAGTATCATCTTTATTGATTTAAAAGTACTTGATAACATAACAACAAATTACTAGAAGTCTTCTTGTTTTTTAACTGTATTACAATAACTGAAACTATCTTATTCTCAACCACTGTACAAGAGAAGGTGGGAGGTTATTTAAAGCATGAAATTCCTAACTAACTAGCATACCACTCCCAAAGTTCAAGGATGATGCTTTTAATGAACAAGGAGAAAAAGAAGGTGAAATTACAAATGCTAATAATTAGTCAAAGTCTGTTGGAACAACATAAAGAATCTAGCGTAACCTCAGTCCTAAATCTATTCCTTCAACAAAGGAAATTATTGTCTTCAGATAAGTCATAATGAACCACTTCCAACCGCCAACTGACTCCTTCAACAACAATCCTTCCTGTCCCTTTCTCGATCAACAACTCCATAATCTTTATTGCTGAACATCCTAGACTGGTTCAACATTCTTATTTAATCTTGCATGAAATTGTTAACGTGCACAAATATAGGCCTAACTATTCCTAGTAGCATAACATTCAAAATCTACATGCATCATTACCATGGATATTTGTCATAGCACAATTACCTATTATATTGCATAAAAAAGGAACATATATCAAACGAGTTTATGTCATATGACCATATCATCAAGACATATAAAATATTATCACTTAGCAAAGGTTCTAAACTCAAAAGATATAACTAGACTGATAGTGTCCTAGTAATGACACATACACATAGATAAAATAGAACCATTCTTTTGGCTCATCAATTCTCCAACCAAATTGCTCTAGAGTAAAAAATATCGTTATTTTGTAAGGTCCTAACCAATGAACTTTAAGTTTTCCTTTCTTCTTCAACTTGTCATATAAAAGGATAGTATCTCCAACATTAAATTATTTTTTTTTCAAGTTTTGGGCATGCTAGGTATTATGTCTTCGCCTTTCTTCTGGTTGGTGACCTTCTACCAATTGTCTACATTCCTCTAATTTTTTTAGTTCCTTTAAGCTCTATTTCACAAATTCTTCATTAGTAAGGCAATTTATTAATGTCATATGGAGGTTAACGACAATGAAATTGATTGTTAAGATTGCTTTCATGAGATATACTAAGTCAAAGGGTGTATGTGATATAGCCCATTTGTATGTTGACAAGTAAGGCCAGAGTACTATCAGAGTCTCAATATCCCAACTAGTTCTATTCTCATTACACATCTTAATGATAATTGTCCCTAGGATCCTATTCAATGCTTCAGTTGCCCTGTTGGCTTGTGGGTGGTAGGGGTGCTCTAGTTATGTGTGATCATAAAGTTATCCAGTAGCTCCTTGATAGTTTTGTTCACAAAATACTTCCCTTGGTAGCTTATGGACACCTAAATTGAATAATTATGTTGTTATAGAGGAATTTAGTAGTTGTGTGTGCAATACAATCCTTAGTTAGTTCCACCTCTGCCTATTTGTTAGGTAATCTACACCAGTCATGATAAATCTTGCTTTGGATATAATTTAGCCAAAGGGTCAATAAAATAAATTTCCCACTTTTGAAATAAATTTTGTGCAAGGAGTGGTTGTAATAACTTCTCATCTTAGGATATGGGGCATCTAGTCTACTAACACATGTCACATTTATTTGTACACAGTTTTCAATATTTGTAAACTGTAGGGCACCATAATCCACATAGAAGAATTTTTCAAGTTGTAGCATCTTTTTTGTTGTGTATCCTACTATGCCTTCACGAGCCTCCCTTATAAGTTGTTCCCATTCATGTGTATATGCGACTACTTGGAGTACATAATCTATCCCTCTTATATAGGGCTCATTCAATTAAAGTATATGGGAATGATTTTCTTAGTAATAACTATTTGTAATGGGAATTCATGTCTAGAGGGTATGTTATTGTTGAAAGTAACTTAGAAACATCATGTAATTCCTTTGGAACAACCATGATTCTGAAAAGATATGTTCTAGGTAGGTCTTCTTCATCAGTTTCTTTGGGCTCTTCTCCTATGCTGATTCTTGATAGATAATGAAGTCCGAGATTGTCTCTCCTAGATTTGATGATTTTGCTGAAGTTAAATTACTAAAGTAACAATAGCCATCTACATATACACCCTTGTATCACTGATTTGTTTAGGAGGGATTTTAGAGGCTCATGGTCTATATAAAATGTGAAGGGAGTGGATAGTAAGTAGTATCATAATTTATGTAATGCATAGATGATGTCTAGGGCTTCACTTAGTGGTAGTGTAGTTTATTTTTGTTTGTGATAGTTTCCTACGAGAGAAAGCTACCGGGTGGCCCTTTTTTCTTCTAGGTTGGGTAAGTACAACACCTACAACTATTTCAGATGCATCCATATGAACACAAAATGGTACAAACCAATCCAAGAAGATACAAATGAGTTCTTCTTCAATTTTATGTTTGATAGTGTCAAAATATTGATAACATTCTCTATCTAATCAATAACTTTAATTGTTCTCTAGTTTTTCAATAGTTCTTCTAATGGTGTAGCTTTGGTGGCATGTTTGTTGGTATGTGTCAATTGATAATGTTGTTGGGCTTAAATTTTGGTAACTTTGTCAATAAAATTTTCTCCCTAATTATTTAACATGGGAGTGTCAGAGGGTAGAGCCCCTCCCGCAAGGATGGTGGGGGTGTTGGGGGAAACACCCCTAGTTGGGGGTTTTGGGGGCAGTGCCCTCAAAGCCAAAAATTTCCTATTATTTTATAAAGGATATGGCTAGGGTTTTGGTATGTAGGATGACCTTTGTAAACTGCCAAAAAGACTTATAAATAAGTGGTTGTGGAATGCAAAAGAGACCATATTGTAATTTTCTCTTTGTTGGATAATAGAAAAGAAGTGGATGTTTGTTTCTCTAGTGAATGTAGCCCACATTGGGTGAACCATGTTAAATCTTTGTGTTATTATTATCAATTATTTTTCACCTTGCTAAACTTAGAGTTCAACAATCTATTGAAACATGAAAACACTCTTGGGCCTGTGGGTTGCCTAGAACTTCGAGTGAATCTCTAGAGAAAGTTGTTTCTTCCTGGAACTATTACCTAAACTACTTGCTTTAATGAGAAAAGGGAAAATAAATTCTTTAAATGAAACCTATGTCTTCTATAGTGATGCACCGAGTTGGTTTTGAGAACTTATATTTCTATTTTGGACACACAACTCAACCAATGATAATGTTTTCATATTCACAACTTAGAAATTTCATATGATCATGCATTATCATTTCATAGGAAGGTCATGATACTCATTATATTATAAGGAAACTAAACATTTCTTTACAACTATGATTATTTACATCATCGACATAACCTATAACTTGCACAAAATACATATTTCCTGCCTAAAGGTGTTGCTGATGAGATATAAATTCAAAGTTTTTCATATAAAGTCACAAGAAGAAACATCAACCATACAATGACACACAATGACATAGCTTCTTTGGAGGCAAAATAACGTAACTTTTATTGATGAAGAAGGTGTTTACAATATAGCTTCTATAAGTCTAAAAATAAAAATTGTGTTACAATACAATG
The DNA here is from genome assembly GCF_030272615.1 of Cryptomeria japonica. Classification (NCBI taxonomy): domain Eukaryota; kingdom Viridiplantae; phylum Streptophyta; class Pinopsida; order Cupressales; family Cupressaceae; genus Cryptomeria; species Cryptomeria japonica. The sequence goes on along the minus strand of NC_081415.1, from coordinate 228,979,162 downwards.
TAGATCCGAAAAGAACCTTGTTTCAGGTTACAATATCAAGCCTAAAACAACAAGAACTCCCCTAAAAAGGGGATAAAGTTATGATTTATAATGTGCAACAACTTGCTACAACAAAGGACATGTGTTGAGAAATAAATGATATATTCCCTTGCCTTGTTGTTGGGTCAACTTTCTTGGGCGTCCAACTAATTTGTAGCTACTTTTGAGGCCACTAAAGTGCTCCAAAATGTGAAAATATGCATAAAATACTCCCTATCTGATCCATCCAATTATAAGGTTACTAAATTAGCTCCTATATGCCTTCACAAAGATCAAAACGGGTCAAAAAGTCTCCAACTTTCTCTCCACTACTTGAGAAGGTATTCAAACTACCCTATATTCCCTCCTTGATTACTGCAACTACTTCCCATGATCACAGGGCATGTGTTTTTCAGGATTTTGTAAGTTAAAGAAGTCTTGGGTCAGATAAAAATGAAATAGTCCATTTAATGCACATGTCAAAATATCAAGAAGGCATCCCAAATTTGAAGTCAAAAATCCTAAAAGGACTATTCTGGTCGTAACACTTCATGAGACCTTCATATAGTTGTGAATTACATGATTGCCACTATGAGGTGTGATAGCTCACTGCCATCATTCTTTGCAATCACTCTCTTTCTTTAAACATGATTAGGAATTTTCCTTATTGTTGATTATCATCTCTTTCCCTTGCTACTATTCTTTGAGAATATTATCCTATGTTGCATCCTTCCTTCTTGCTCTTAACTTGAATGATACACATCGTTGTTGATCGTGTTGGCATTTTGATGATGTTAATACCTAGTTGAATGTCATTGATGGACACACACTTATTTGTTGTATGAGTTATTCTCAACTGGTAGTATGTGATGTATTGTTCAAACCAGTATTATATGCCATTGTATGCATCGTCTTTATTTGTAGAAGATTATCAGTGTTTGCAGAAGGAGCTTACTCGTCAAAGCATGACCGAGGACCTCAAAGCGGTACGAGGACCCCAAGCGAAAACCAATCTTTTTAAGATTGGAACACTATGTTCTAGTTTACTAGTCTTTGTTTGTAAACCGGTAATCGGTATACTGTATTTTGTTAACTGACAAACTTGTAATGTGTGATGAGTTATCATCCACCGACACCAATGCAGTGATTCTATGCCGTGTTACGAATTATGTCTAGATGCATTGTACGTAGAAGGTTGTAATCCAATTTCATTGGACCGATATGAAATCAATTTCCTATATGAGAACATCATGTCTAGGGTTTTGTATGTGTGCATGAGGAGAAGATTAGGTCTTTGCAAAAGGTATCTTGTGACATAGATTGAACGTGCGAAGGACAGAAGACTGAAGTAATGCTGCAATGCATTAAAAAAGAGCAATCAAGGATCTAACTAAGCATTCTGTGCTACTTTCTAGATCACTTGTTGATTACTAATCTCTTCGACAAGTTAGAAACCCTTAACCGGGTAGGCTCAGCTAAGCCTATTCTAAATCCTCTAACAAGGTGGTTCACAGTTTTGGATCTGAAATCCTTTAACAGGGTAGTCTTTAACAAGACTTATCTCCTAACAGAGATATGGATTCCTAATAGGATCTGTTCTGGTGAAGAACATTGTAAGGCCTTAACTAGTCTAACCTTAACTGGTCTGGTTGCTATTCTGCAGATAGTTGACTTGTGAGTTTTACACACTGTGGTTTTTCCCATTTGGGTTTCCACATCAAAATATCTTGTGTTATGGTGATTTTTTTATTGTGGGTGAAGGCTTTATTTGTTATTTGGCTTGTTTATGTGTTAACTGGTTTGTTGTTTAAAGGGCTATATTGGTCTGCAGTAAAATTGCTTAAGTGTTTGGTAAGGTTTTTGGGTATACTAATTCACCCCCCTCTTACTATTCATCAATTGGTATCAGAGCCAACCTTTCTTCAAGTCTAACCACTTGAAAGGAGATATGGGGGAATACAACATGAGGGAACTCACTCATCGTTTGGCTGAATCTAAGAGAGCCTATGATGAACTTAAGGTCAAGTATAAAGTCTCTTTAGCCAAAAGAAGAGAACTTGTTGAGTAAATGCTGGAAATTACTGAAAACAACTCTTCTAATGAAGCAGACATGGATGCCCTAGTCGAAGGAGTGGAGAAACTGAATCAGTCCAAAACTAACTTGAGGAGGGAGCTGAAAGGACTGACCATTAGGATGAGTCAGGAACTAGAAAATTGAAGAAAAGATGAGGATCTAGTGAAGGACAAGGAGCACAAGATCTTTAAGTTGAATCAAGAAATTGGTACCATTATTGCTTATCTGCAAGAGGGTAAGGAAGAGAAAGAAGAAATGCAAGCAAAACTCAATGCAACCATTTCTCAGAATGAAACCCTAATGAAGACCAATGAAGTTCTTTCCAAAGAACTTGCTGAGATGAAGGAGATACTTGCAAAGTTCAACCTAAGCTCTGCGAAATTGGACCAACATCTGGAATCAATAAAGCCATCAAGGGATACCACTGGACTTGGTTTCTCTGAATATGAGGAAGGTGAATCCTCTGGAACCAAGATTGATGCACCAAAAGAGCAATTGGTACCTAAGAACAACAACAAAAGCAAAGGTAAGTCAAAGTTCAAACTTGTATGCTTTAACTGTCTTAAGGAAGGACATACTGCCAATATATGTAGGAGCAAGGCTTATAATAATTTCCCTTACATGTAAAACAATGTGAATAACCACAAGGCTAAAACTGGTAGATTTAATGGTCATTGTTATGCATGCAACAAGTTTGGGCATATATCTTTTGAGTGCATGTTGGTTATGAACAACCTTGGAGGTTATGCACAAAGTTCAAGAGGAGTTATCCAAGAACCTCTTATGAACCGAAACCCAAACCGGTATAGAACCTATGACCACCGGTCAAATGGTTATGAAGCTGCAATCAATTTGAGAGCAACCTGTTTGATCTGTCATGGTAGTGGTCACACTGCTGTAACATGTAGGAGAAAGAATGGAAAGGTGAACACCAGACCATGGAGAGCACCTTGTATGGTATGCTATCATTGTCACAAACCGAGACATCTTCCCAGAGCATGTAGATTGAGACAGGATCCATCAGAAGAAAGACCGATTGACGCAAAAGGAAAAGGAAAGTTCGATGTTGAAACCATTCAGGTAGATATGAATAAAACATGGAAAAAGATATCCGAAGAGAAGCCACAAGATGTACCAGTTTCTGCACCTAGTGTGGAGACCTCTGAATCAGCAAATTAAGCTACAAAAAGCTTAAGGGGGAACATATCGGTAACAATGTTTTGAACCCTCGGAGTATACCGGTAAAGTGTTTTATCGGTATTGGTTACCTGTCGATCGACAAAAGAAATGAAGTGGTAAAAGGTAAAATTAGGGTTTGTACCCTATCGATGATGCATTTATTATGGTAGGTAGGAACATGTATAAAGGTGACTCTCGTAGTCATTTTTACTTACCTATTTTTGAAGAAACATTTCTCTAACTTGAGCAGCACAACAAAAGCGATCGATCTTGCATTCGAAGAAATCCAGAAAGAAATCTTGTGCAAGATCCAGCAGTCATCTCAAGTTATCCATAGTGGAGGTTAGAGTGGTAAAGCAAGCCTTTGGAGAAGTGTGTTGTGCTTGACATCGACAAACCCTATTTCGGAGTGAAAAGGTATTTTTCATTGAATCACTCATATCATTTGGAATTATTTAGACATGGCTTCTACATCCAAAGTCTCTTCTAGTTCTTCCGCACCTGAGGAGTCATCCAAATCTCTTAGGAAGAAGTCGAATTACAATGCCCTATCTCAAATTCTAGTCGGAGTCATTATTGAAGGGGATGTTTCTGGTTATATTGATTATAGATTGGAAGACCTAGGGTCTCTAGTGATTCACTCCTAGTTGAGTTTGTTTTGTGGAGAAGATAAGAAGATTAAACTAGAGTACAACATGATCATGAAGAAGAATTTCCACAATGTAGTATATTTTCTCGAGGAATTCATAGAAGATCATATAAGAATTATTCTTAGTAGGGTTCATGGTGACAAGATGTATCTTGAGCAAACCCATGATATCACACCGGAGGCAATCCATGTCGTGACCGGTTTCTGCAATGTTGGAGAAATCCCTATTCTTCGTAAGATCACAAAAACCCAAGTGGAAAAGCTCACCAGTTCTATAAGCGACAAGCAGGCAATGATTGTCAACACCATAAGAGATGACTTGGTGAAGCATGCGTGCATGGTGATCGGGTATAGAGTATTCTATGCCAGAAAAATGAATTTTGTTCTTATAGCTGCGGTGATTGCCACTTATAGATGCAGAGTATGACTCGTGTACTTGCATGCAAAAGCAACTCATAGAGAATTTGAAATCCATCAAAGAGGATAATACACTAAGATTCAAATTCGGTCAACTACTTGTTGGGTTGTTTTTCTACTTTCAAGGGTATCTCCCTGGAGTTGGTGATGATCAATGGTCAAGTGACCTATCGGTTACTAGAAAAATCAAGGAGAGTCTACAAGCAGTAGGATATACTTATCTGGAGACTCTGAACATGTATTTTGATGAGTTCAAATTGAAGATGAACCAAAGAATAAGGATATCAGGTGAACTGGTTAAGAAGTATGAAGATGATATTTGTTTCATGATCAAAGTGGATCATTGCATAATGGAAGCAGTTGAGCCAAGAGAAGAGGAAGTTGAGCCTATGGGATATGAAGTGGTGAACGATATACTCATTGGGTATGCCTCTACCCTACTTGCTTCATCACTTATCCAAAGGAGAAGAGGACCGGTACCTACTTTGAGAGGATGAATCCTACTAAAGTACCGAATCAGAGAAGGAAGAATAGAAGAAGAGAGTAGAGAAAGAGAAAGAAGAGAAGAAGAGAGCAGAGAAGGAGAAACAAGAGAAGGAGAAAGAAGAGAATGAGAAAGAAGAGAAGGAGAAAGCAGAGAAGGAAGAAGAGAAGAAGAGAGTGGAGAAGGAGAAAGAGAAGGAGAAAGAGGAGAAAGAAAAGGCCGATAAGGAGGCCAAGGAAAAAGAAGAGCAGGAGAAGAGGAAATAAGAGGAGAACAAAACAAAGGAAGGAGGACAGACTCCCAAGGCAACCGGTGAGGAAACTAAACAGGTTGATCCTACTGGTCACAATGATTTGACTATTGCCTGTCTTACCCGATCGATAGATGAAAATGAGCTACTAAGGAGTATTCAAATTGCTCAAGAAAGATTGGAAGAACAGAGGAAGAAGAAAGAACAACATGTCATTCAATTTTCTATTAACACTCTTTCCAACTTAGTTCCCTGTACTAATCTCCCCGGTACTCATTCCTCACTGGCCCAGTTAAAACTTCTTTGTAGAGTAGTGGATGATCAAGTAAAATCATTGGAAGATGTTGCCCAAGTCACTGCAAAGAAAAACCATGAAAAGGGACTAAACATTGCACTAGTAAAGAAAATTGAAGAAGATAGAAACAAGTTGATCCATGAATGAGATGATATCAGTGTGGCAATGGTTGAAGGAAATAAAATTTTTAGCAAAATCTACCAGCCCGATCTATTCTGTGATGATGCTTTGAACAAGAAAGGTCAACTCCAATTGGAACTGAAGCAGTATTTGGAGACCTTTAAAGTACCATATGATTCCTTCATAGTATATTGGCAAACCATTCAAACTCACCGGCAACAGATTGCAAAGATTGAATCGAAGATCTGCAAGCAGAATCCAAATCTGTAGGAGCTTCAGTTGCTTCTATTACAAAAGTTGCAGGTTCTTCAAAAGTGCTTTCTGAACATGGAAGCTATTATTGTTACACAGTAAATGAGCACTATAGATGCCATGGAGGAGTTAGCATTCCAGATGAAGACCCAGAGTGAAATTGTTTCCTCACTCCTAGATACTTGGTCTTTTAACATGAAGCAATTTTTGAAAGACTTTAAATTCATTTTTGAGAAGTTTTACTCTTTATTTTCATAAACATATACTCTATTTTTCATGTTATGCAATATGATTTTGGTAAATCTCTATGAAAGGGGGAGTGGTAAATCCAATATATGTTTGCATTACTTTGTCGTTGTTGGCAAAGGGGGAGTGGTATTGAAAATTTTATGCAAATGGAAGTAGTACTTGCTTGTAATTTTGGCAAAGGGAGTAGTGTATATGCTTAGGGGGAGTAATTTTGATTATGGCACCATTCTTGTTTTGTAAGCAGTTAGATGTCAAATTTTCCTAAGTGTTGCCATCAATGCCAAAGGGGGAGTTTGTTGGCATTTTGATGATGTTTGTACCTAGTTGTGATTGTCATTGATGGACACACACTTATTTGTTGTATGAGTTATTCTCAACCGGTAGTATGTGATGTACTGTTTGTTGGCATTTGTGCAGAGTATGTTGACATGATGATATTATGTTGTCATTGATGTCAATATGTTGGAGAGTGAACTGGTTAGGCAACTACCGGTTAAGCAACTGGCAAAGTGAACCGGTATAATGTTGTAAACCGGTATATGTGCAAAAGGAGAAGTGGTATGCTTGTTCAGGTGAACTGGTATGATATAATGAGAACCGGAATATGGAATGTTTTCTATTAAGGTTTAATATGGTATGACTACTGGTTGGTAGTCTTAGCCTCAGGGTTTCCAGTTAGAGTGTCTTGAGCCTGTGTGACTCAACCGATGACATTATGCGATGAGTTAACATTATGATAGAGATAAGACCATGTTTCCATGTCAGCCTTGTGCGTGTGAAGGATCTTGCATGAAGGAGATTGATCCTATCTACCTCAGGAATGTGCGAAGTCCCTGTAAATGGCGGAGAACATGTGATGGGTTATCGCCTCCATGAAGAGGTGAAGAACGAACGATGGAGAATGTCTTGAGATCTCTTCAAGACCATTGTATTCAAATGAAAAGTGTTCAATGGTCAGGATTGAACTGCCTAAATAGCTTAACCTAAATGTTTAGGGTTTAGGGTTTATGCTGCCGACCTATCTGTTTCCTATAAGGTTAATGTTGTGTTTCGTGCTGAGGTTGTTGGCAAATGGTGTGTGTGTATCTAAGTGCATAGATACGTGATTCTTGCCAGACCAGATAAGAGGATTGATGCCTACATAGTGTGTGTGCAGAAGGAAGGAACTAAAGTAGATCTACATTGGCATTAAGTGCTATTAACAAATCATTATAATACCTGTTGATCTTTAACTAATTCAATAGTTGGAAAATCCCTTAACTGGTTAGCTTTAACTAGCTTACTGTAAATCCTTTAACAGGGTGACTCATAGTGATTGAGTTCATAAAATCCTCTAACAAGGTAACCTCTAACAGGGTTTAACTCTTAACCGGGTATTCTAGCCATCCCTTAACCGGGTGATCCCTAATAGGATCGGTTCCTAATAGAACCTGTTGTAAGAGTCTTTAACCGGACTAGGCTCCTAATAGAGTGGACTTCTAAAGGGTTCAAAAATAGCTTATGAGTATTCATCCCCATCGTGGTTTTTCCCAGTTGGGTTTCCACGTGAAAAATATGTGTGTCATGTGTGATGCCTCTTTCATGTGATGCTTTGTTATTTTCTGTCAAGCGGTGAATCATGTTATGCTAGTAAATTATTATATCTCTGATGATAGATTATCTGTTTATGCATAAGGATAAAGTGGAAATGAGGGAGTAGGTTGTATGGAAAGCTAAGTGTTACTGATTTATGTCTTTCTAGTAGCATTGTTTTTAACTGGTAGTAATCTGGTTCAGACCAGTGTTAGTGATTGCCAGTCAAGTTCACTGTCTGCAATCAAACCGGTTCGAGAAAAGTTTATTTGTGCCTGTACTGATTCACCCCCCCCTCTCAGTACTAGTTTGGTACTCACCATTCATCATTGAGTTATCAATTGGTATCAGAGCATCCTCCAGGTCCTCTGTGTTGTAAGCTTAACCGCTTGAGGGAAAGATCCTATTGTAATGATGAAGAGGGAAGGTCCAAAGTTCAATAGAGATAGCTTTAAAATATGGAAGGACATAATGAAGATATACATCAGAAGCATGGGTGCTCAACACTGGAGTTATGTTGAGAATGCTTATGTTATCCCTACCGGTATTCTCATCGATGATCAAAAGAGAGAGATTCAGGAGAATGGGCAAGTCATGGAAGCCCTAATTAGCAGTTTATCTAACATTGAGTTTATTGATGTCCAGGATAAAGAAAATCCCAAAGAAGTATGAGATACTCTTAAGAATATCTATGGTGGTGATGAGCATGTAAAACAAGCTAAGGAAGAAAGCCTTAAAGGGAAGTTTGAAGACATGCGGCTGGTTGAAGGTGAGACCATTCAACAATATGGAATAAGAATCAAAACTATTGTTGGAGATATCAAGAGTGCAGGTGGTAAAATGGAAGATTCTGTTGGAAAATGCACACTCCAATGAGACATTGTAGGTGATTGAAGGTTTTGTCATTGATGGCAACCTTACAATCCTATAACACGGGCAAGGCAATCCATTGGCACTAGCAAGATCAGACTCTACACCGGCACTCAGGCCACCGACACCGACAATGAAAGGAAGCATACCGACATAGAAGCCGACAAGGATTTTATTGATAATCTATTTTGTTTATTATTGTGAAAACATTGTAAGCTGACTTGGCAAGTTGTAAAATGACTCTTATATAAGATAGATCATTGTAGAACATTGTATAGATATGGATGTAAGCATGGAAGAATGTAATTAGGCGAAATAAGGTAGACCTATTATGTGAATTATAGGTTAAGGGTTTATGTAAGAAGTAAAGCTATAAATTGGTACTAGATTTGACATAGTAGATGCTATTTTGAAGCAGTACAAGACATTGGATTTATATAATCCATTTTGTAAGTCAGTGAGACTTCCATTTTGAGCAGTGGGCTCTAGGCACTTGGCCTTCCAACATGTGCAGGCCCCTCTTGTAGCAGTAATATTCTCTTATTGGCTAGTAAGTGGATATTGTGGGTCACAAATCCCACCGAGGTTTTTCCCACACCAGGTTTCCTCGTTAAACTATTGTGTTATGGTGTGTTTTTCATGTGGTTGTTTCTATCTTTGTTTATTGCATTATTTTCTGTTGACCGGTACACAGTTTTAATTTGCTCTACATGTTTTAAGTTAAGAAATTCATTCAACTGGTTAGATATTGATTCACCCCCCCTCTCAATATCCATGGGAATCCTAACAATTGGTATCAGAGCTTGGTCCTCTATTTTCAGAAGCCTAACATCTTGAGGAAGATCTTGACACCAGTAGAGATGGAAAATTTGATGAAGCAATTGGAAGTAGCTCTCTCAGATTTTGATACAGAAAAATTGAAAAATATCAAACTTGAAGATGATCTAAAGGCAGCTTAGGATATTATTCAAGCACTTCAAGAAAATCTTACCATTGCAAGAAACAAGAGAAGAGAACTCTGTGAAAAGATGCTAAATGAGAATGATGAAAAAGAAACTCTTCATGATCAGATAAACAAGCTGAAACAAGAGAACATGACAACAAGGAATGAGATGCAGGATATGACTATGAGATTTTGTAAGGAAATTGAAGATAGAAAGAAGAATGAAGAAGATTTGACTAGAAGACTAAGTGATGCAGCAAATGTGAACATTGGACTTAGCTATGAAAATGATTTATTGAAGACAAATCTGATGCATACACAAAATGACTCCAATGAACCGATGAGACAGAAAGAAATCTTAGAAAGAGAACTGGACACTGCAAATCAGCACAAAGAAAAATTCAAGAAAAGCTCAGAAGAACTTGGTGAGTCGTTGAAGAATCAGAAACCTAATGGTGACACTTGTGGACTTGGCTTTGAAGCTGGAGAAAGCTCCGGTACTGCAAACACACAGGATCATAGCAAACCGATAAGACAACCTACTGCTTATAAATTCAATGGCAAATGCTTTAACTGTAACAAGTATGGTCATAGAGAAAATCAATGTAGCTCTAGGAATTATCAGAATACCAATGCACCCACCGGTCAATGTTCAAAATGCAACAAAATTGGTCATAACTCTGAAAACTGCAGAATGAATGTTAGATGTTATGTTTGTGGAATATTTGGACACTTATCTAATCAATGCAGAACACAAACCGGCATAGGATATGGACAGGCTATTCATAAAAATAATGTGACTTGTTATGCATGTAACAAAATTGGACATATTGCTAAATTTTGTAGAAGCAAGTCCTACCCGGTAAACAACAAAGGCCCTAGTTTGAAAGGAAAAGAAAAAGTTGAAGAAGTTAAACATGAATTTTCAAAACAATGGATCAGGAAATCAGAACTGAATGCTGATAGGAATACTCCTCTACCGACAGAATAGAGTAGCACTCCGTCGGCATGAGACTCTTCATCTAATTGAAGAAAATTTCTTTGAGGGTTTGGCAATCAAATGTGAAATATGCTATTATTCCCTCGGTTGATGGTGAAAAAGTAGAAATTACTTCTATATCAGCAAATAAAGTTAAGTGACTACTTAACCGACATGCATTAAATGTGGTAGTTGGCAAATTAACATTATAAATTAGTGTTTTTGGCTCCATTTTACTTCACTGAGCATTCAAACATTCAAAGAGCGCGAAATTTTCAGAGCTAAGGCATTTCGAGCAAAGAAGCAAAGCATTTCAACAATCAATCTTTCCAAAGGCAGAAAAAGGTATTTATAATCATGGCATCCTCCTCTGTACCTGAATTCATAGCAAACCCTACTGTATTAGAAGTAATCAAGCACCCGAGGCCCGTATTTCAGCTAGTTGCCAAGATAGCAAAGAAGGATGATAATGTTGGTGCATTCTCCCAAATTCCCAAAGGAGTAGTTTTCGCAGAAGACCCTAGAATGTATATCCATTGCCATATAGAAGAATTAGGAGATGATGAAATCAAGAACATGTACAAAACTGTTATTTGTGATGATTCCGGTAATGTGAAACCTAAACACAAAATTATTGAAACCCTAGGATTCACTGAAATCCTCAGCATTCCGGATTTCCCCAAGGAAGTTATAAGGATAGTATTGAGCAGGGTACATGGTACATTCTTTTGGCTAGATTCGGTTCATAAAATTACAAACCTGAAAAGACAAAGAAGGTCTCAAATGACTTGGTCATGAACTTAACAGGTGCAACATCTGACAAAAGATCTTTAAGGGTGAATGATGTAACTGACATAAATGTGAGATTTATTAGCATGATTCTAGGATACAAAGCAACACATGCAAATAGACTAAATTTAGTTTGTAGCTTATGCATAAAAAGTGCTCATGACATGGTTAAGGATAATGTGAAAATTGATGTATGTGAATGGTTAAAGGATGAACTTATTGACAATCTGGGAAAGATCAAGAAGGATAAAAAGGGGACATTTAGGTTTGGCAATTTACTTGTATTTCTAATGCTACATATAACAAAACAAGTGCCCGGTATAGGTAACAAGAACCTTGGATTTGACATACCAGTAGGGAAACAGTTATCTGACTTATTGAACAACATGGGTGAAAACAAAGAAAAGAATATCAATGAGTATTTTCTAGCATTGAAAGCCTGGATGAACACTAGAGTCAGACTGTCACAGGAAATTATGAATAAATATAAGGATGAGATATGGATGGAAGCAGTTATCCCAAGAACAATTTGGGTTACTAAAATGGGTTATGAGACCGATGACCACATCATTGAAACATATGCAAAAGCCCTTCTGGAAGCACCCAAGGAACCTGAGGAAGAGGTATTTGGTAGTGCAGAAACCATTGAAAATCAAATTCAATCCAAGAAGAGAGTGAAGAAAGTAGAAGCAATAGTGAGAAGAGGTTCAAGACAGGCTAAGGCTATCAAAGACGATGTACTAAAACAAACCGGTATCACTGAAGATGAGTTGGAAGCACTACAACCTGAAACTCACCTTTCACTGGTAGCTACTTCTTCAGAGAGTGATATGCCTGCAACATTCAAAAGAGTTGTAAGGAAAAGGGAAGCTTCACTGGTATCCACACCTTCACCAAGAAGAACCAGGCAAAAACAACAGGCATTGAGGCCCTCGATCAAGAAAACAACTCCCAAGAAGAAAAAGTTGACACCAAAGAAAAGGACTCAACAAAATATTGCTCCGATTGACAGACTATTGGATGAAATAACAGAAGAAGGAAAGCTCAAAAACATCAACAAACTATATGATTCACTATCAGTTGATGATAAAGAAAAGGTTGAAAATAGTGTAATTTTACACTTGGATATCTACAAGAAGTTCTTGATGCAAGTTGTAGATGAATTACCAGATGAACTATTCAAGAGACTGGAAGCAAGAAGACAAGCTGTTGTAGAGCTTGACAAGAAAATTAAAGTTGAAAAATTACTTGCTGTCTACCTAGTTAACTCTCCTAAGGAAATAGATGATCTGATTGCAGAGGCTAACCAATCAGTATTCTCTACTGCACACTAGCATATTGCACTAATGTTTGGAAGAGTAAATGTGGTTGCAGAGGAAACTGCAAATGGATGGGATATATTTCTTGTTGAAAAGGAAAAAAAGGAAGAATATAAAAACCCTAAGCCAATCAAAGTTTATCAAAAAGATAAAGATAAAGGAAAAGGAAAAGTTGGTGGACCTCCAAGCTTAAAGATAACTGATAATCTACCCCCACTGCCTCAAGGTACTCCACCGGTAGCAACAACTGAAGATCAACCGGCTAATGAGAGTATGGATGTATCACAAGAGGATACAAACCCTAATTCTGAGGTATTATACACAGTTGATGTTGATACTCAGAAAGTCAACACTGTGGTAGACAAGTACACAACCAGTAAGACAGATATGGCTAGTGAGCCACTGGTAACTGTTAACATAGATAAAACAGAAGGAAAACCGATAGATGGTAACACAGGACAACAAGCTGAGACTCAAACAAAAACACAAACAGATCAACAAACAGAGCAAAAAGCAGAGCAACATGCTCCAGAACAACAATAGATTAATGCAGAATCAGTGCCATCGACAACAGGTGAACAAGGTAGACCATTGCTTAAGGAAATGGAAACACAAACTGACCTACCAGAGGTCACTGCAAGAAAGGTTATTGCTCCCACTGGTGGAATTCAGAGTGTTGGCTCCTCAATTGCAACATTTAAATCAACTAATGTAACTGAAGTTCTTTTAGATTCTATAAAGAAAATAATAGATTGTAGTTCATAGGCATATAAGGCTATAGACGACACAATTCCAATTTTGAAGATGATAGCTCCAAAATGCAATGTAGATAATAAGGATTCTTTGAGTCAACTCGACACTTTGTCTAAGTATATTACTGACAACACAGTAACAGTTGAACAAATAAAGGAAGAAGCATTCAAAGAGAGGTTAGAAAAGGAAAAAAAAAATTCTTTGAAGAACAAATAAAGAACTGTACAAGGTAGTTTGACACACTTCTACCGGAACTGTGTAGCACACTTAAGGAATTGAAAACTCTGTATAGAGACACTTGTAAGACTAACTTTTTGACAGTTGACATAGATAGGAAAATGAGCAAGATACATGAAGAAATTAATAAACTTGCTGACAATTTTATTAATTCATCTGATTCATTATCAATTTTTGAGCAAAAGATAACAGGTTTTGAGGAAGAGTTACTAAAGCTTGAAAGAGAAAAGGAGAAAATAAAAGGCAAGGCTAAGGATCTAAAATGGAGATTAAGTCCAAAGTTGGACTACCTAGCATGTTTAAGGAAAGAAATATCTGATGCATTAGTACAAGGACAGAAAACACCGGCAGAGCAAATGCAACACCTCACCGGTATAGTTCAGAGAACAGAGGCAACAATAAAAGACAGTAAAAAGTTTCTTGAAAGACTAAATTTAATTTTGGTAGATCTTTTTCAAATTGTAACCACCCAGTTACAAGGTTGAGACAAGATACCACACTCTATTGATACTTTGACAACCTTTGTCATTGATGCCAAAGGGGGAGTAGTGGAATGAGAAAATAATCAGCTAAAGACTCATCTGCTCAGGGGGAGTTCACACATTTTGGTACACACATTTTTGGTAACATTTTTGGACTTCAATTTCTGGATACACTTTTGAATTTTCTCATGAGTGTTGCCATCAATGCCAAAGGGTGAGATTGTTGACAAATGCACAGTCCAATGAGACATTGTAGGTGATTGAAGGTTTTTTCATTGATGGCAACCTTACAATCCTATAACACCGGAAAGGCAATCCACCAGCACTAGAAAGATCAGACTCTACATCGACACTCAGACCATCGGCACTGACAGTGAAAGGAAGCATACCAACACAGAAGCCGATAGGATTTTATTGATAATGTATTTTATTTATTTTTGTGAAAACATTGTAAGCTGACTTGGAAAGTTGTAAAATGACTCTTATATAAGAGAGATCATTGTGGAACATTATATAGATATGGATGTAAGCATTGAAGAATGTAATTAGGCGAAATAAGGCAGACCTATTATGTGAATTATAGGTTAAGGGTTTATGTAAGAAGCATAGCTATAAACCGGTACTGGATCTGGCATAGTAGATGCTATTTTGAAGCAGTACAAGACATTGGATTTATATAATCCATTTTGTAAGTCAGTGAGACTTCCATTTTGAGTAGTGAGCTCTAGGCACTTGGCTTTCCTGCATGTGCAGGCCCCTCTTGTAACAGTAATATTCTCTTATTGGCTAGTAAGTGGATATTGTGGGTCACAAATCCCATCAAGGTTTTTCCCACACCAGGTTTCCTCGTTAAACTATTGTGTTATGGTGTGTTTTTCATGTGGTTGTTTCTATCTCTGTTTATTGCATTATTTTCTATTGACTGGTACACAGTTTTAATTTGCTCTACATGTTTTAAGTTAAGAAATTCATTCAACTGGTTAGATACTGATTCACCTCCCCCTCTCAGTATCTGTGGGAATCCTAATAGATTCCACTGTGGTAAGCAAAGTTTTGAGATCCTTATTACTGGTCTATGCAATAAGGGTTGCTGCTATTCAGGAGTTGAGGTCAATAGACAAGACTAAGGTATCCCTAGACTCCAACATTGCAAAGTTGACAACCTATGAGCTAAATAGTTTTGATGGCAGTGTTCAAAAGACTGAATCAGCTTTTAGAGCTTCTGCTGCACCATCTAGAAAAGGAAAAGAAGCAAGCACTAGCGGTGAACCAAGACAAAGAAGAGAAATGGATGATGAGGAGATTCTGAGGGAATTTGAAGCTCTTCTTACCAAGAGACTTCCTAAGGGAATGGGTAAATATAGAGGTAAGCTCCCTTTAAAATGCTTTTCTTGTAACCGGCTAGGACATATTGCTGTAAACTTCCCTAATGGTGACAACAAGGACAAACTGGAAAGGTTCAAGAAATTCAAAGGAGGAAACTGAAGAAACTGTCTTGTAGCAGTTGATGAAGGAGTCACAGATGAGGAATCTGAAGATGAAGAAAATGAAGATATTGTGTTTGTTGCAGTAAAGGAAGATGTGTCAGACAAGAAGGCTCTTGTCTCCCGCTTTGATAATTCCAATGAGTGGATTACTGATAGTGGCTGTTCTCACCATATGACTGGTGACTAGAGCAAGTTTCTATCTTTGGAAGAATATGATGGTGGTGTGGTTCGCTTTGGTAATGCTACACCATGTATGGTCAAAGGAAGAGGGTCCATCTCTCTAAATGGAAAGAGAAATGTTGATAATGTGTATTAAGTGGAAGGTCTCAGACACAATCTATTAAGTGTTGCCCAGCTGAATGACAGTGGACTCACTCTGGAATTCAAAAATGGAGTGTGCAAAATCAAAGGGAAGAATGGTGAATTAATGGCCATCGGTATGTAGACCAAAGGTAACTTATTTTAGCTAAATGCAAATATAAGTACATGTCTTATGGCTAAGTTTGATGATAGCTGGATATGGCATAGGAGACTCTGCCATGTAAACTTTGATAACATAATAAAGGCTAGTAAGATCAAGGCAGTTAGAGGACTGCTGATGTTGAGCAAACTGGAAAATCCTTTATGCAGAGAATGTCAACTAGGGAAAATGTCTTCCTCAACCTTCAAAGGTAAATCTTTCACTGCTGACAACTTACTTGATCTTGTGTATACTGATTTGTGTGGTCCTATGAAAACTAGGAGTGTGCAGGGAGATAGGTATTTTATGATTCTTATAGATGATTGCTCAAGAATGATGTGGGTCACATTCTTGAAGGATAAGTCTGAAGCCTTTGGAAAGTTCAAAGCTTTCAGAGCACTGGTAGAAAAGGAAAGTTGTAGAAGAATCAAATGCCTTAGAGTTGATCAAGGAGGGGACTTCACTTCTGGTGAATTCAAAAAATATTGTGAAGAGAATGGCATCAAGAGGCAACTATCTGCCCCCTGGACTCCACAGTAGAATGGCCTGGCAGAGAGAAATAACCGGACTGTGGTTGAAGCGGCTAGAACTATGTTGATCCAAGGAAAATTTGCTCACACCTTTTGGAGAGAAGCGATGAGCACTGCAGTCTACACAATGAACTGGGTACTCATCAAGAAAGGTAAGGATAAGACTCCTTATGAGTACTGGACTGATAAGACACCAGTGGTAAGCTATTTTAGAGTGTTTGGTAGTAAATGTTACATCAAGAGGAGTGAACATCAGAGCAAGTTCAATGCAAAATGTGATGAAGGAATATTCCTAGGATATTCCACAAAAAGTAAAGCTCTCAAATGCTTCAACAATAGGACTCAGAGAATTGTTCAAAGCATCAATGTTAGGGTTGATGAAAACTTTGGGAAACCTGAGGAAACTGATAGTAAGCAAGTAGGAGATGAACCGGTTGCAAATCAACCCAGTACCAGTAATTGTGCTCCTACAATGGTGGATGTTGATGTTGATGAAGATGAGGATGTAGAAGAAAAGCAAGAGGAATCTTTTAAGAACATACCTAGGTATGTCAAACTCAATCATGATCCAAAGCAGATAATAGGAGACAAAGATGCAGGACTTCTTACAAGAAGAAAGGTTAGAGAAAGCTCATGTATGATCTCTGAATTTGAGCCTAAATCATTCAAAGAGGCACATAAAGATGAAGATTGGATCAAGGCAATGGAGGAGGAACTTGGACAGATAGAAAAGAATGGTACATGGTCTTTGGTACCCATACTAGAGCATAAAAATGTCATTGGAACGAAATGGGTTTTCAGAAACAAGCTAAATGAGGATGGCATAGTGGTAAGGAACAAAGCCAGACTAGTGTGTAAAGGATACGGCCAAGAAGAAGGAGAAGACTATGGAGAAACCTTTGCTCCAGTAGCAAGATTGGAAGGAGTGCGTATGCTTCTTGCATATGTATCTTTTAAAGGATTCAAGGTATACCAAATGGATGTAAAATCTGCATTCCTAAATGGAATACTTGAAGAGGAGGTGTATATAGAGCAACCAGTTGGGTTTGCCCTATCAGAAGATAGTGACATGGTGTTTAGGCTACATAAAGCCTTGTATGGACTAAAGCAGACACCTAGAGCATGGTATGAATGCTTGCACTCACATCTTGTGAAGATTGGATTTGAAAGAACAAGTGAAGATAGCAATATCTACTTGAAATCAGAAGGAGATCAAATTCTGATCTGCGAAGTATTTGTTGATGACATCATCTTTGGAGGAGATGATAATATGAGCCATGATTTTGCAGATGAGATGAAAAAGGAGTTTGAGATGTCACTTATAGGGGAGATTAAGTTCTTCATTGGACTACAGATTCAACAAATGAAAGATGGAATCTTTATCACTCAGTCCAAGTATGTCAAAGAAGTGTTGAAGACTTTTGGCATGGAAGATAGCAAACCGGTTGGTACACCAATGGTGACTGGTTGTAAATTATCAAAAGAGGATGACTCGGTATTGCTAAATGAGAAGGATTACCGATCAATTATTGGTAAGGTGCATTATGTAGTGCATAGTAGACCAGATATTGCACATGCAGTGGGTATTACTGCTCGGTTTCAGCAAAGCCCAAGAGAATCCCACTTGGTAGCAGTCAAGCGAATTCTTAGATATCTGAAGGGAACTATTGACTATGGGTTATGGTATCCATACAATAATAATTTCAAGCTGAAAGTGTTCACAGCTGCTGACTGGGCTGGTAATATAGATGATCGGAAGAGCACAACTGGTGGTGCATTCTTTCTTGGTGGTAGACTGGTTTCATGGATGAGTAAAAAGAAGAGTTGTATCTCTCAGTCTACAACAAAAGTAGAGTATGTTGTATCTTTTATGAACTGCACCCAGACTATTTGGATGAAGCATGTATTGAATGGCTTCAAAGTTCCTATATCTGAATCGGTAAGCATATTTTATGACAACACAAGTGCAATTAACATTTCCAAGAATCCGGTTTTGCATGCTAGAACCAAGCACTTTGAGCTCAAGTATCATTTCTTGAGGGAGAAGGTTTAGAACAAGGAGGTTGTATTGGAACATGTTTCCAGTAAGGAACAGTTAGTAGATATATTCACCAAGCCTCTACCAAAGGCTTCATTTACCTATTTGAGAGGTGAATTAGGGGTGTTGCCCCTTCAAGAGGTGAACTAAAAGTATGTGTTCCACATTAGTCAGATATTGCAGTGTCCAATATTTTTCAGGATTGATGTGTTGAAGGATGCTACTCCTCAGGGGGAGCAGCATAGTGGAACAGGAAAACTTGTGCCTCCACTTTGGCATTTTTGTCAAAGGGGGAGAAGATGTGAAGTAGAGAAGATATCTGCAACAATAGGGAGAAGATGTGATGCTGGGTGATATATTTGTATATTTCCATCAATGCCAAAGGGGGAGATTGTTGGCATTTGTGCAAAGTATGTTGACATGATGATATTATGCTGTCATTGATGTCAATATGTTGGAGAGTGAACCGACAATATGCTGAAGAGTGAACCGGTTAGGCAACTACTAGTTAAGCAACTGGCAAAGTGAACCGGTATATGTGCAAAAGGAGAAGCGGTATGCTTGTTCAGGTGAACCCGTATGATGTAATGAGAATTGACATATGGAATGTTTTCTATTAAGGTTTAATATGGTATGACTATCGGTTGGTAGTGTTAGCCTCAGGGTTTCTGGTTAGAGTGTCTTGAGCCTGTGTGACTCAACCGATGACATTATGTGATGAGTTAACATTATGATAGAGATCAGACCATGTTGCCATGTCAGCCTTGTGCATGTGAAGGATCTTGCATGAAGGAGATTGATCCTATCTACCTCGGGAATGTGTGAAGTCCCTGTAAGTGGTGGAGAACACATGATGGGTTTTCACCTCCATGAAGCGGTGAAGAATGAACGATGGAGAATGTCTTGAGATCTGTTCAAGACAGTTGTATTCAAATGCAAAGTGTTCAATGGTCAGGATTGAACTGCCTGAATTGCTTAACCTAAATTTTTAGGGTTTAGGGTTTATGCTACCGACCTATCTATTTCCTATAAGGTCAATGTTGTGTTTCATGCTGAGGTTTCTCCATAGTCTTCTCCATTACTAATCTCTTTGACAAGTCAGAATAACTGGGTAGGCTCAGCTAATCTTGTTCTAAATCCTCTGACAAGGTGGTTTACATTTGTGGATCTAAAATCCTTTAACAGGGTAGTCTTTAACAGGACTTATCTCCTAACAAAGATCTGGATTCCTAATAGGATCTATTCTGGTGAAGAGCATTGTAAGGCCTTAACCGGTCTGACCTTAACCGGTCTAGTTGCTATTCTACAGATAGTTGACTTGTGAGTTTTACTCACCATGGTTTTTTCCATTTGATTTTCCACATCAAAATATCTTGTGTTATGGTGATTGTGTTATTGTGGGTGAATGCTTTATTTGTTATTTGGCTTGTTTATGTGTTAACCGGTTTGTTGTTTAAAGGGTTATACTGGTCTGCAGTAAAATTGCCTAAGTGTTTGGTAAGGTTTTTGGGTATACTAATTCACCCCCCCCTCTTAGTATTCATTAGATCGTAAGAGATATCTTCCTTTTTTTTCTCTATATCTTCTCTTTCTATTGTTCCATAGTAGTGAAGTGTTGTGACTTCATTATCTTCATTATTGCACAATGGCCTACAAACTTGACAATTCTTCCTTCCAAAATCTTATGTAATTATTGTCCTTTCTATAGCCTTTAAAGGCATATGACTATCACTGTATTTATAATAAAACCAAGACAAAGCAAAGATATTGCTCTTGTCATGACTATGATAAATAGTGATCTTTTGTGTTTGAGTGCACTTTGATTCTTATCACTATTATCCCTTTTATCATCTATGACTTTTCACAAATATCAACTCCAAGACCTCAATTCTTCAAGTAATATCTTAATGTTGCTCACTGTTGACTTGGAACTGCTCTTTGATATCTAATCATCTCATGGATTCACTTTCTTCGAGTGTCATGTCTAAGACAAAAGATTTCTCATATTTGTCTTTGCATTAATACCATAGTGAAATGATAATCATTGTCAACCTCCCTAACTATATCCTATCACTTGTACAATTAAGAATGTTACTCTTTACTTTGTAAGAGATTATCACATGTACCCCTTCATGCATAATAAATACTTTCACTTCATGTAATTTTATTTTATTTAATGTCTTCATATGCCCATAATATAGGCCCCTCTTAATTGTCATAATGACTATGACTATCACCATTATTGATTGTATAGAGTTTGCATGCTCATGCATGTTTAGTTGCCAAGATTTCCATGGTCCTAGCTATTATATAAATTAGTTATCTACTCCCATTTTAGCATTATCATCTTTGTGTAATAGGATATTCTTCTCTTCACTGTATGTTATCTTTTTTACCATCTTAGTAAATTCCTTGTAGCTTTCACATACCTTGGCTGTAGCTTCTATTGTCTCTATTTTTTACTACCTTGTTTTGATATGTAGATTATCTTCTATACTCGTGTCTTTTGCGTATGGGGAGTTTTCCAAATCTTGGTATATGGAAGATCTCTTCTCAACAATGTAACCTCTATTCATTTTGATGAAAATCATACCACTATGCTGATTTCTTTCTAAGATTATCTTTTATCCTTTTTCTTTTATCCTCACACCACTTTTCATGAGACTATGTATTGCAAACCCTTGAACATTTTCCCACTTAGGATTCATGATGGATTTCATAATTTCTCATTATCTCACCATTCTTTTACATGGAGGCTATCTTGGTTTGAGATTTTAATGTCATGGCAATAATGTTTGTGTTGCCATAAACCCTAACCATGCTTCTCACTTGATGAGAAAGGATGATAGCATCCTCCTTTTGCAAAATTTGTCTATTGTCACTTCACTCACTAAGCACAAATCTTTGATAAAATTATCATATTAAAACCATGATACTATTGTTGTCTCTTAGTCCACGTCCACCATCTCTTATGATTTATTTCTATTAACAAATGACATACTCCTTTCTAGGTCTACACAAATTCATAACTTTAAGGATGTATAATCCTATGAATACCATTGGAATGAGAGATTCAAACCTTACCATAATTATCTTTTTGTACTCCTAAGGACTTAATAAAAGAAATAGCTCATGGTAACAAGTGGAAAACATACCATGTAACCCTCACTTAAGTACATGGGTAATAATATGCAATTGTTTCCTTGATTCTTGCAACTTCTCTCCTCTTTTATTTGCAACATGGGTATGAAAAAGGCAACAAAAACGTGTTGTATTCCTCTCCTTGATCTATAGAATAAACAACTAGGTTCCTCTCTTGCATGAAATATGAGGAAGAGACTTTTCACACCTTTCTTCTCTTCTTTAACCTACAATGTGGAAAGAGTACCTTGGAGACGAAGTGTTGGTTTCATGCTAAGAGTAAATGCAATTCTTCCATGTAGATGAACCGTAACTTCCTTCATACTAGATGCCATATGCATTACCATAATATTTGTGATGTGCTACATGTAGGGACAATGAGATATTTTCTAGATTATTAATGAGGTTGACTAGTTCTATCAAACCTTAACATTATTTTTGACTTCTCCAAAATAGCCTTCCCTCCTAACCCTTAAACGATATATTTGAGAATTTGAAATTTGATGCCAAAATAAAATTATCTAGTTATTCTCTATAAGACCTTAGAAAACCTAATGCCCTTCTTGATGGTTATTTGGGCCAATGTGGCACAAAAAACATTAACAGTTATTGTGTTTTGTCATTTGGCCTTTCTTATTCTACATTATATTTAATATTGTTTATTGATCTGTCCCATCTTAAAACCCTTGCAACTGGTATCAGAGCCATGTATTTTTCAATCACTTGATGGGATTTTCCAGGTTCAAGTGGAAGTAATGGTAGAAAAAAGGGAAGCTAAAGGTTGAGAAGTTTAACATCCAAAACTATCAGCTATGGAAGATAATCTATATTAGAAGGATATTTATTTACCATTGGGTGGAGTAGCAAATAAGTCGACGACTACGACAGATGAAAAATTGGCAATTCTTGATAGGAAGGCACTAAGAATAATACGGTTGTGTCTGGCATCGTTAGTAGCTTTCAATATAGAAAAAGAAACAACAATGGTGGGTCTAATGTCGACATTAGACAAATTGTATGAGAAACCCTCAACCTCTAATAAGGTATTTCTTATAAAATATTTATTTAATATGAAGATGCCTAAAGGAGGGTGTGTTGTTGATCATTTGAATGAGTTTAACACGGTTACTAGCCAACTAAGTTTTGTTAAAGAAAACTTTGATGATGAGGTTAGGGCTCTCTTGATTTTGTGCTCATTACTATAAATTTGGAATAGCTTGGTCATGGTTATATGCAATTTTGTCTCTGGTTCAAATACTTTAAAGTTTGATAATGTTGTCGGTGTTATCCTTAATGAGGAAATGCGATGGAAAAGCACAATTGAGACATTAAGTAATACTTTGAGTGTTGAGAACAAGGGTGACAAAGGGAAAGAGGAAAGAGCCCAACAAACTGTGGGAAATCTAGGAAAGGTAGATGCAAATCTAGGGCAAGGTTGGAGTGCTGGCATTGTGGGAAGAAAGGACATTTAAAGAAAGATTGTTGGTATCGAAAGGGAAAACAAGGGGATGGACAACAAGAAAATAATAAGGAAGCAAATGTATTAGGTGATGTGTTATAAGATGCTTTGATTCTTTCTTTATATAATATTACTAATTCTTGGGTGTTAGATTCAGTGGATGTATTTCATGCCACACCCTATAAGAAATATTTTCTAGATTATGTTCAAGGTGATGATGAACCATGCAAAATTGTTGGAAAGGGAAACATATAGATAAAATTACCAAATGGATATCAATGGTTGCTGAAAGAGGTGAGACATGTTCCTGATTTGAGAAGAAATTTGATTTTAGCAGGACAACTAAGAAGTGAAGGTTGCATAGTCACATTTATAGACAACACGTGGAAGGTTACTAAAGGTTCATTGATAATAGCAAAAGGGAAAAAGGTAGGTACATTATTTTTATTACTAGTAATTCTGATTATTCCATTTCCCTAGCTTCGATAGGAACATATACAAATTTATGAAAAAATAGGCTTGGACATATGAGTGAGAAGGGGATAAAGATTCTCCATTCCATAAATTTATTGCCATGTTTGAAACAAGTTGATTTGGATTTTTGTGGAAATTATGTTTACGAAAAACAAAAAAGTCAGATTTCTTAGGGTTGGGAAGGAAAAGAAGAGTGAAAAGTTAGAGCTTGTGCATTCATATGTATAAGGGCTAGCTTATATATCATCTCTTGGTGGCTCTTATTATTATGTGACTTTTATTGATGATGACACTAGAAAAACTTGGGTTTATTTCATTCCCAAATAATCTGATTTATTTGATACTTTTAAGAAATGGAAAGCTTTGGCTGAGAATGAGACAGGAAATAAGTTGAAGTATTGTAGATTAGATAATGCAGAAGAATATTACATCAAAGAGTTTGATAGTTACTATTCATACCATGGGATTCGTAGACATAATATAGTTCGAGGAACACAACAAGAAAATGGCGTGTCTAAAAGGATGAACAAACAATTATGGAGCGTGTAAGATGTATGAGATTGTATGTAGGATTTCCATTATAGTTTTAGGTAGATGCTATGGATATTGGAGTTAATTTAATAAATAAAGGGCCTTCAAGTTCCTTAGATGGTGGTATTCCAGAGGAGACATGAATGGGTAAAAAGGTAAACTACTTGTCATGGTTGTGAAGTAGGGTACCTACAGCTGCAACACAAACACTCAATAGATCATTACAAGTATGGTTAGCAAATTGAAATCAAATGAAAGATAAACCATGACAAATCGACCTATTGCTTCCTAAGAGATGTGAGTGTGGATTTTCTCTCAGATCTAGATGAGCAATCCCAGTGACTTGACTACACCAAGACGGAGGATTTAAAATGATATGATGTGCAAGCTAGATAAATGCATGATTAAAATAGATTGATTCAAGAAGCTAATTATGATAATGATATGCATGATTTTTCTAAATGATAGATGCAATTAAGCTAGATGAGAGATTTATTATGCTATGTGATTAAGAAATCATACTAGAAGATGATAAAATTAAGCTAGATCTAAGATGTGATTGCCTATAATAACAATGCTTAAATAATATGCAAGAATGGATATTCCTCTAATAACAATGCTTGAAATGGGATGAGATGAAAGACTTTGTGCTCCAAAATGGGGGATATTTATAGGATTTCCAAGGCCAGGGGTGAGGTGGCAGGAATCAATGGTCAATATTGAGTCTGAAGATATCAAGGGTCAAATTGGAGGAGGTTGGAGAAGAGGTTGAAGGGAGGAACACTTGTCATCTCCATGGTGACAAGTGTC
This sequence comes from Cryptomeria japonica, assembly GCF_030272615.1. NCBI lineage: Eukaryota > Viridiplantae > Streptophyta > Pinopsida > Cupressales > Cupressaceae > Cryptomeria > Cryptomeria japonica. Next base: position 228,954,301 of record NC_081415.1, on the reverse strand, counting down.
AAGGAATATTGCTCACAAGAGGGCAAGTGTCCAAGGGGGAAGACATGTGGCATAAGTGCCATGTGTCTCAAGGGGAGAATTTCCAACCCATAGGAGGTTAGGATAAGGAGGTTAGGATGAGGAGGTTAGGATGGGGTTAGCTAAACCCAGGATTAGGTGGAATGGGTTAGGTTAGGGGGTGGTTAGGTTAGGTGGTTAGAAGTTAGAAGGCATGTGGGAAATTTGAATTTAAAATTCATATAATAGGAAAAGGCTAATTAACTTTCAACAAATCATAAATTGATTTGTTTTAATTAATTAGGGGATTAGAAGAATGAATCAAATGGGGGAGGATTAATTAATTCAGATTCATTAATCAAAGGGGACTATTGAAATGAACTTATTAAATAAATCCTTAGATTTATTAATAAGCAGGTGAATGGGAAATTTAATCAAATTGCTAATGAATTCAATTAAATTGAGAAGGGAGATTAATTAAATAATTGCTTATTTAATTAATTATCTTCAAACCATTTTTAGATGTATACATTTTGCCCCTCTTTGAAGTGAGGTGATGCGTTGATTCAAAGAATAATCTTATTTTGATGATGTTGATGTGATATTGGGTCAATACGATGCCCCAGACATTGATTGCTAAATTGCGATACGATGATGCCTCCTCGAGAGATCAATTGAGATAATTGACCTTTGGTGTGTTTGAATCTTTGCGAAATTGATTTCTCGATTATAAATGATTTGATTTCTACAATGTTTATTGATGAAAGTGCGAGTTCTTCGATCGCTGTGATGTGGTTCTTGATGTGATGATTGATAGAGTTTGATTGAATTGATAAGATTGATTAGATTGATGAGATTGAGATCTAGTCTAATTTCAGGAATGACACCTCCTATATAAGACAAAGATGATCAAAGCATCTGGTTTCAGGAATGATATATCCTGTATAAGACTAAGATGATCAAAGCGTCAGGTTTCAGGAATCATATATCCTGTATAAGACTTGATCAAAATGACTGGTTCCAGAAAAGATACATCCTGTATAAGACATGATAGAATGGATAAGATGCGACGGATTAATAGAATTGATAAGATTGATTGGATAAAGAATTGACATTTTGTTGATATCATGTTGCAAGAAGATTCAGATGTGCTGATGTTGGCATATTTGAGGGAGTAGCATAAGATACGCGTTGGGTCGAAACCATCTAGAGAGAGATGAGTCATCGTTCTGATTATGTATACACCTATGATGATACATTGATAACAACTATGATAGATTTGGCCTTGGATAAAATGAGATTGTGTGATCCTATGAAAGAATGAAATGCAAGCTAAATGCAAATACAAAATGCAAAGCTGCGATCAGACCAGTCATTAGGTTATTGCGTTTTGTCATCATTGAGCTTTTAATATGTGAGAAGTGAGTGCAAACATCGATGGTATAATTGGACCATGATGACCCGAGCACTACTTTCCTGGAGTTTGATATTGCAAGTTAGCACGATCATTGAGGTATAATTAAACCAAGATGAACGAAGTGTTGCTTGCATAAAATAGGCAGTATTAACCATTTCTATATGCAAATCGGAAATGTCTTCAATGATACTCTGATGATCATGTCCTGAGACAAATTTGCACATATTAATGGTTAATTTATTGACAACAAACAAGAAAAAATAGCATGTTTCGTCCTTGTTCCTCTAGTAAGAGACATCCTAGAGGCACTCATAAATAATGATAGCAAAAATCAAGATATAAAAGTTGAACCATTGTTGAAACCATTAGTCAAAAGATATCATCCATTGATATGTGTGTGTCGTGCTTAGACTGACATGCGATAGTTTGATGGGTGATAATTTGATCACGTGTTTATCATTGGATGTGTCTCAGTTTTTCTTGGCAAGTGTTGGCTAACTATTGTTCTACTTGTTTAATGAAGCTCAAAATGATCAAACATTTTGCCCCCAGCTAGGTGGAGGATTTTTCCCCAAGCCTAAAAATAAATTTATTATGATATACCCAATGATCCAAACCATGGTGAGAAATCAGCTGCGATGCCTGCGTATGTACAAAGGCTTATTTGTGGATATGAACAATGCTGATGGGAAATGAAATGCAAGCAGAAGGATGCATGAACTAATAGATGGAAGAGCTAGCTGACATGTAGCACCTATTTCCAAATTTTCACCATCTTTTTTTATTGCACTTTTTCTCATATTTGATTTTTTTTTTCTCTGTTTTTGCTGTTTTTGTATTTTCTGCTTTTCCACTATTTTTGAATTATTTGCTTTTTCATTGTTTTTGATTTTTTTGCTTTTTCACTTTTTTTTCTTTCTTCTTTTTCAGACATAAAACTTCTTCAAATGCATGCTATTGATGGGTTCTTCAAGTTGATCCCCATCTGGTGTTGATAGTTGATAGGCTCCTGACCCAAATACTGCTATGACCACAAACAGACCTAACCAGTTTGGTTCAAACTTCCCTTTCTTTTCTTGAGCTACCTAGTTGCGTGAATTTTCCTTTAGTACTAATTCTCCCACTTGAAAGGCTTGTAGTTTGACCTTGTGAATTTTAACTTCGGCACATTCTTTGCTGATACACCTTCAAATGATCAAAGGCATTTTGTCATTGTTCATGGATCAATTTGAACTCTTGCAGTCTAGATACTCGTTGTTCTTCATCTGGGATAAGACCTTTTAATGATACTCATAGAGAAGGTATCTCTACTTTTATTGGCAGTATTGCTTTTGATCCATAGACAAGAGAGAAAGGTGTGTCACCTGTTGGTGTGCAGATACTGGTACGGTAGGCCCATAGAGCAGGGTTCAATTGAAAATGCCAATCTCTACCAACATCATTCACTATCTTTTTGAGAATTTTCAGAATAGTTTTGTTTGATGCTTCTACTTGCCCATTCCCTTGTGGATAGTAGGGTGTGGAAAATCTGTGTTGGATCTTGAATTTCTCACATAGCTCTTGTACATCCTGGTTCTTGAACGACCGCTCATTATCAGCTATAATGTTCATAGGCATGCCATAGCGACATATGATGTAGTTCAAGATAAATGCAACAATTTGTTTTCCTGTGATATTTATGAGAGGTACTACCTCAATCCATTTTGTGAAATATTCTATAGATACAAGAATGCATTTATGACCATTGAATGAAGGAGGATTTATCTTTCCTACTAGATCAAGACCCCATTGGTAGAAAGGCCAAGATGTTGCCAAAGCATGAAGTTCTTGTGCTGGTGCATGAATCAAATTTCCATGGATCTGACATTGTTTTCATGTTTTAGCTATTTGAAAAGAATCTCATTCCATAGTTGGTGAATAATAGCCCAAGCGTATGAGTTTTTTTGAAAGGGTAAGACCACTTGAATGAGTGCCACAAATGTTGTTATGGACTACATTTAAGGCCTTCTCAGATTCTTCTTTCTTGAGACATCTTAAAAAAGTACCATCTAGACCTCGTTTAAAAAGGGTATCAGCGACAAGAGTATAATGGGAGGATTGACAGATGAAATTTCTCTTTTGGTTCTTTGACAAGTTAGGAGGGAGGATATTATCTTTCAGGTATGTATAAGTTTGGCCATAGTGGGAGGAATCATACCCAACAAGGTGACATATAGTTTGGGAATTAGGACAATTATGTGCAGGGTAAAACAACTCTTCCACCAGGAATTCGTAACGCTCTTGATTTTCTTGTATTTGAAGTAGAGAAGCAAGTGTTGCCATGACATGTGCAACTTTGTTGTCATTCCTTGGAATCTACTCAAAAGTTATTTCGACAAAGTATTTCTTGATATCATCAAGCATCTTATTATAAGGCATTATATTTTCATCCTTTGTTTGATACTCGTCTTTGATTTGATTGATGATGAGCTGAGAGTCTCCAAAGACCTATAGCTATGTAATGTTCCACTCTATGGCCATTTTGATTCCTGTGACCAAAGCTTCATATTTTGCTATGTTATTGGTACATGGAAAGCTTAATTTGTACGCTTTTGGAATTGTATGACCTTGTGGTGTGATGAATGGAATGCTTTCTCTTGATCCATATTGTGTATATGAACCATAAAAGTACAATTGCCATGTCTTTGTGGTGACCGTTAGGATATTAGCATCGGGAAATTCAATGTGTAAAGGATGATCATCTTGAAGTCGTACCTCTGTTAGTTGGTCAACAATGACTTGCCCCTTGATAGATTTTCTGTCCACATACTCAATATCAAACTCGCGAAGGATCATGATCCATTTTGCTAATCTTCCTATTAATGTCACCTTGCTGAGAAAATACTTCAATGGATTGATTTTAGCAATCAACTTGATGGAGTGAGATAGTAGATAGTGTCTCAATTTTTGAGAAGCAAACACTACCGCCAAGCATGATTTTTTTATTGGTGAATAGTTGAGCTCGTATCCCACTAATTTTATGCTGATGTAGTAGATGGTTTGTTCTTTTCCTTCATTATCCTATTCTGTGAGCAAACCTCTTAATGATACTTTTGTGGTTGATACATATAGTAACAACGACTTTCCTAGAATTGGTGACATTAGGATGGGTGGTTGCATGAGATAGGCCCTGATCTTGTTGAATGTGTCCTCACATTAATTATCCCATTTGAAATTAACAATCTTGTGCAACATATGAGTAAATGATTAACATTTATCTACTAGCTGAGCAACAAATATTTTGATTGACTGCAATCTACCTTGGAGTGATATGAGTTGACTAATATTCCTGGGAGATGTCATTTCCATAATTGCTTTGACCTTGGCTGGATCTACTTAGATACCTCTAGCTGAAACAATGTATCCCAATAGCTTACCTGAAGTTTCACCAAAGGCACATTTCTTAGAATTGAGCCGTAGCTTGTATTGTTCTAACCGGTCAAAGATATTCTCTAGTATTCCTATATGTTCTTCTTGTTGGAATTTGCATGAAGATTGCATTAATGATATGTTATGTTGTCATTGATGTCAATTAACTAGTAATGATATTGTTGTAATGATGTTTTGTAACCGGTAGGAATAGCTAGTGAAGGAAACTGTAACTAGTAGGTAAGTTTTTGGAGTGAACCGGTATTGCTAAGTATTGGAGAGTTGAACCGGTAAACCCTACCTGTTGATTTGATAAACCCTAACCGATCAAGTTTGGTGAATTGGTTGAATTGGTTTATGATCTGATAATGAGTGATAATGATTATGACACGTATTCATATTGTATGAAGAGAGTTTCAAAGTATTTTTGGCGCGTTGAGGTAACACTTTTTTTCTTGGGAATGAGCAAGTATATTGCATGTAATGCAAAGCGCGTGATGAGTTACTAAGTTCGATGAAGCGGTGATCAAGGAGTGATTGATACTTTCTTGAATGATGTGTAGAGATTGTTATGTAATCCAACGGTCATATTGAACTAACTTGTTTATAATCTCTATGAGAATTAAGTTTTTGTTGTGTTATCGACCTAATTGATTTGTTTATAAGGTCGATGAGTTGTTTAGTTTCAGTGATCTCAAAGTTTTAGTTGAGTGTGTGGTTACTGAAATAGATGATATATCTGTAGTTTGAGTAAAGGTAGATAGGAGCATGAAAAGGATCTGAACAAGCAAGTGTAGTGCTATTCAGATAGATCAACAAATCCCTTTTGTTTTCTAACAATTACAACAGATTGAAATCCCCTAATTGGGTAAGCTCTAACAAGCTTGGTGTTATTCAAATCCTCTAGCTAGGTGGTCCATTAGCTTGGATTACAAATCCTCTACCGAGGTTACTCCTCACAGGGTATTGCTTCTAACAAGGCATTATAGTCAATCCCTTAACCGGGTGGTCCCTAAAAGGATATGTTCTTAACAAGACTTTTTGTAAAGCTTTAATAGGCTTGGCTCCTAATAGGGGGAACTTTAGAAGAGTTCAGATAGTTATCTTGCGAGTCTCATCTCATCGTGGCTTTTCCCATTTGGGTTTCTACGTCAAAAATTTGTGTCAAGTGGTGAATGTTTTTGTGGTTATGTTTTATTATGGTTGATTTGGTTAACTACTTAATCCACTTTGATAAGTCATGATAATTGACAACAATATAAAATGAAGTTTTACCTATGTCAGTAAAAGTATTTGGATGTTTATGATTTTCAAATTATTTCCTATTAATCTGTTGTAACAGACAACCGGTTTAACTTGACAATTTAATCTTGATGGTGATATTGCATTGATAGTTCTTAGTTTAATTTGAGAAGTTGATTTTGAGATTGGTGAAGATTTATTAGTTTTTCTATCTACTGATTCACCCCCCCTCTCAGTATTTGACTGGATCCTTGTTCTTTCATCATACCATCAATTGGTATCAGAGCATCTTAGGTCCTCTAAGGTCTAAGCCTAACAACTTGAGGTAAAGATCATGTAGATCATGATGAAGAAGGAAGGTCTGAAGTTTGATAGAGAGAACTATAGGATATGGAGTGATAGAATGAAAATCTATATCAAGAGTCTTGGAAATCAATGCCGGGAACATGTTGGTACTCAATATGTAGCACCTAGTGGGATTATGAGTAATGATCAGAAGAAAGAGCAACAAGAAAACAATCAAGCACTAGAGGCTATTATCAATTCTTTGTCTGATGTTGAATATGTTGATGTCCATGGTCTGGAGACTGCATATGAGGTATGGAAGAAAATTGAAGAGATTTATAGAGGTGATGAACATGTGAAGATTGCCAAGGAAGAGAGTCTAAGAGGAAAGTTTGATGACATGTAGATGGCTGAAGGTGAGAATATCCAATAGTATGGTCAAAGGATAAAAGAGACAGTTGGTGAGATCAAGAGTGTTGGTGGTAAAGTGGATGATGCCACAATGGATAGTAAGGTATTGAGAACCCTTCTACTGGTCTACGCTATCTGAGTTGCAGCCATTCAGGAGCTGAAATTTATTGATAAAACTAAGTTAACCCTTGACTCCATCATTGGTAAGTTTACTTCTTTTGAATTAAATAGTTATGATGGTAGTGTTCAGAAATCTGAATCAACATTTAGAGATTCAGTTTCTAACCCATCTATGAGGAAAAGTAGAGATGTTAGTCACTGTCATGAATGAAGATCCAACAAAGAAATTGATGATGGAGACAATTTAGTTGAGCTTGAAGCATTGTTGGCCAAGCGATTGCCTAGAGGTATTGGTAAATATAAAGGTAAATTACCTTTGAAATTTTTTGCGTGCAACAAGATTGGACACATAGTTGCTAACTGTCCTAATGGTGATAATGAGCACAAGCGAGAGAAATTCAAGAATTTCAAGGGAAAAGGAAAAAGAGATTGTCTTATTGTAGTTGATGGTGGTATCACCGATGAATTTGATGGTGATGCTAATGAAGATATTGTCTTTGTAGCCATTAAAAAGGAGACATCTTATCAGAAAGCTTTAGTTTCTCGTATGGATAATTCTGATGATTGGATCATTGATAGTGGTTGTTCACATCACATGACCGACGACTAGAGTAAATTTCTTTCTTTGAAGGAATTTGATGGCGGAGTTGTAAGATTTGGAAATGACTTACCCTGCATGGTTAAAGGTAAGACAACTATTTCTCTTAATGGAAAGAGCAGTGTAGATGATGTCTACTTGGTTGAAGGTCTAAAACACAATCTTTTGAGTGTTGCTCAACTCAATGACAAAGGATATCCACTCGAGTTTAAAAATGGTATGTGCAAAATCTATGGGAGCAAAGGTGAACTGATTGCAACCAAAAAATAGAATAAAGGTAACTTGTTTCACCTGAATACTAAAGTCAGCAATTGTTTAATTGCTAAAGTAGATGATAGTTGGATTTGGCATAGGAGATTTTGTCATATAAATTCTGATAACATTGTTAAAGCGAGTAAGTCCAAAACAGTGAGAGGTTTTCCTCAATTGGACAAACCGGTTAATACTCTATGTAAGGAATGTCAGTTGTGAAAGATAACATCCTCACCTTTCAAGAGTAAATCTTTTTCAGTGGAACATCTGTTAGATTTGGTTCATATAGACCTTTGTGGACCAATAAGGACTAAAAGTATTCAAGGTGATAGATATTTTATGATCTTCACTGATGATTGCTCAAGGATGATGTGGGTCACATTCTTGAAGGATAAAACATAAGCATTTAGTAAGTTCAAGGCATTCAGGGCCTTAGCTGAAAAGGAGAGTGGTAAGAAGATAAAGTGTCTGAGGAATGATCAAGGCGGTGAATTTACTTCTGAGGAATTCATTAGATATTGTGAAGAAAATGGTATCAAATGACAACTTTCTGCACCAAGGACACCACAACAAAATGGTATTGCAGAGAGAAACAACTGGTCAGTTGTTGAAGTAGCTAGGACAATGTTGATACAAGGAGGTGTCGTGAAAACTTTCTGGAGAGAAGCTGTCAGCACAACTGTCTACACTATGAACTGGATTTTGGTAAAAAGAGGTAAGGATAAGACTCCTTATGAATACTGGTATGGCAGATCACTTAATGTTAGTTATTTCAAGATATTTGGTAGAAAATGTTTTATTAAGAGAGGTGACTATTGTTAGGATTCCCACATATACTAAGAGGGGGGGGGGGGGGGTGAATCAGTATCTAACCAGTAATTAGAATTTCTTATCTTAAAACATGTTGAACATATTATAACAGTGTACAGTTATGCAAGAAATAATGTAATAAATAGAAATGAAAGAAATCACATGAAAATCACACCATAACACAATGATTTAATGATGAAACCCGGTGTGGGAAAAACCTCAGTGGGATTTGTGACCCACATTATTCACTTACTGGCCAATAAGAGAATATTACTTACAATAGGGGCCTACACATGCAGGAAGGCCAAGTGCCTAGAGCTCACTGCTCAAATGGGAAGTCTCACTGACTTACAATGTGATTATACAAATCCAATAACTTGTACTGCTTTACAATAGCATCTTCAATGCTAGATTCAATATTGGTTTTTGCTTTGTTCTTTACATATACCCCTTAACCTATATTTTGCATAATAGGTCTGCCTAATCTTTTTCTCCTTACTTTTTCGCTTACATCACTTCCATACCAAATGTCTACAATGATCTCTTTTATATATAAGAGTCATTTTACAATGATATCAAGTTGGCTTACAAGGTTTTTACAATAATAAACAAAAATATAATATAACAAAAATCCTGTCGGCCTTTGTGCCGGTATGCTTCCTTTTTCTGCCGGTGCCAATGTAGAGTGTGATCTGCCTTGCCGATGTAATGCCTTGCCGGTGCCATAGGATTGTAAGGTTGCCATCAATGACAAAACCTTCAATACATACAATGTCTCATTGGAGTGTGCATATGCCAACAATCTCCCCCTTTGGCAATGATGGCAACACTCATGAGAAATTTCAAAAGTGTATCAAAAAATGTGAAGTCCAAAAAAAATGTTACCAAGAATGTGTGCTCCCCCTGAGCATATGATTCCTGTGATTTTTGAATTTTCTCATATCACTACTCCCCCTTTGGCATCAATGACAAAGGTTGTCAAGATGTCAGTTAGAGTTGTAGTCTCAACCTTGTACCTATGTGATCACAATTTGAAATAGATCTGCCAAAATTAAGTTTATACTCTCCATAAAATTTTTACTGTCTCTTATTGTTGTCACTATTCATTTAACTGTATCGGTGAGAAGCTACAAATACTCTGTCGGTATTTTCTGTCCCTGTATCAGTGCCTCAGATATTTCCTTCCGCAATGATGCTAGATAGTCCAATCTTGGACTTAGTTTTAATCTTAGATGCTTTGCCTTATTCACTATTCTCTCCTTTTCTCTTTCTAATTTAAGTAATTCTTCCTCAAAATTTGTTATCTTTTCCTCAAAAACTGATAATGTATCAGATGAGTTAACAAAATTATCAGCAAGTTTATTGATTTCATCCTGTACCTTGCTTATTTTCTTATCTATGTCTACAGTCAAAAAGTTTGTCTTATAGGTGTCTTTGTACAGAGTTTTGTGCTCTTTCAATAAGTTACACAATTCCGATAGAAGTGTGTCAAAATCCCTAGTACACTTCTTTATCTTCTCATCAAAGAATCTTTGTTTTTCAATTTCTACTTTGTCCTTCAATGTCTCTTCCTTTATTTTCTCAATGTTTTTAGTGATATATTTACACAAGGTATCAAGTTGTCCTAAAGAATATTTATTGTCTATATTACAGTTAGGAGCAATTACCTTCAAAATTGGGATTGTGTCATCTATTGCCTTATAAGCTTGTGAGGTGCAATCTGTTACCCTCTTAATTGAATCTAAGAGTACTTCAGTCACATTAGTTGATTTGTATCCTAATGATGAGGAACCTACATTTTGAATACTGCTGGTGGAAGTAACCAAGCTTGTATTGACCTCTGGTAGGTCTTTTTGTGTTTGCATTTCCTTAAGCAATGGTTTTTCTACTTCTCCAGTTGTCAGTTGCTCTGTTTCCTTGTGAGATTGTGCCTGTTATGGAGCCTGTTGCTCTTCTTGTTTCTCTGTTTGTTGCTCTTGTGTGTTTTCAGTTTGCTCATCTACTGGAGGCTCACTAGCCATGTCAGTCATATCAGCTGTATCTTTGTCTACCACAATGTTGATCTTTTGAGTATCAACATCCACTGTATATAAGACTTTAGGATTAGGATTGACATCCTCTACATCCATACTTTCAACTACCGGTTGATCTTTTGTAGTAGTTGTTGTTGTTACCGATGGAGTAATCAAAGAAGGTGGGGTTAAGTTGTCTTTAACCTTGATACTAGGTGGTCCACCAACTTTACCTTTACCCTTGTCTTTATCCTTTTGATAAACCTTTATAGGTTTGTGGCTCATGCATTCTTCTTTTTTTTCTTTTTCCACTAGTAAAGTGTCCCATGCATTTTCTGTCTCCTTAGTCACCTCATTAACTCTTCCAACCGTTAAAGCAATGTGTCGGTGTGCAGTAGAAAATATTGACCAGTTGGCTTCAACAATTAAGTCATCAATTTCTTTAGGTGCTGGGTATACAACAAGTAGCTTTTCTATCTTTATTTTCTTGTCAAGTTCTACTACTGCTTGTCTCCTTGCTTCCAGCCTTTTGAATAGGTCATTTGGTACTTCATCCGCTACTTCCATAAAAAAATTATTATACATGTCCACATATAATATAACATTATTTTCCACTTGTTCTTTTTCATCTGCAGTCAGAGTGTCATACAATTTTTCTATATTCTTTAGTTTTCCTTCCTCTGTAATTTCATTCAAAAGTATGTCAAGAGGGGCCGTGTCCTTATTTGTCCTCTTCTTCTTCTTCTTGGGTGTCAGTTTCTTCTTTGGTGTAGCCTTTCTTACTGGAGATCTCACCGCTTGTTGTTTTTGTCTTGTCCTCCTAGGTGAGGGTGTGGTTTCCGGTGAGGGATCTCTTTTCCTTGCAACTCTCTTGAAAGTTGCAGGCATGTCATTCTCTGAAGATGTGCCTACCGGTGATAGGTGAGTTTCAGGTTGTGGAGTTTCTAACTCATCCTCTGTTATAGCGGTTTGCTTCATTACTTTATCTTTGATTTCTTTTGCTTGCCTAGATTCTCTTCTTACAACTGCCTCAACCTTTTTCACTCTCTTCTTAGATTGTATTTGGCTTTCAATAGTTTCTGCACTACCAAATACTTCTTCCTTAGGTTCTTTAGGGGCTTCCAGAAGTGCTTTAGCATATGTTTCAATTATTTGATCATCTGTTTCGTAGCCCATCTCTGTTACCCAAACTATCCTAGGGATGATTGCTTCCATCCAAATCTCATCCTTCTTAATTACAAAGCATATGTTATCCTTATATTTGTTAACAATCTTTTGTGATAATCAGATTCTTTTCTTCATTTTGGCCTTAAGTGCTTGAAAATAGTCTTGGATATTCCGATCCTTATCTTCTCCCATATTGTTGAATAGTTTTGTTAGCTGTTTACCTATCGGTATATCATAACCAAGTTCTTTGTAGCCTATACCGCGAACCTGTTTGGTTATATGTAGCATCAAACATACTAGCAAATTTTCAAACTTAAAAGTTCCTTTCTTGTCCTTCTTAATCTTGCCTAAGTTGTCAATTAATTCGTCCTTCAACCACTCACATACATCAATCTTTGCATTATCTGTGACCATGTCATAAGCACTCTTAATGTACAGACTTGACACTGAATTGAGTCTGTTTGCATGAGTTGCCTTATATCCTAATATCATGCTGATAAATCTTACATTAGTATCTTTTACATCATTGACTCTTAAGGACCTTTTATCAGATGTAGCACCAGTTAGCTCAGTAACTAGGTCATTGGAGACCTTCTTAGTTTTGTCTAGCCTTTTACCAGTGGTTGGTAACCCTGTGACAACTGTCACAACTTCCTTGGTGATTTTGTGAATTGCATCTAACCAGAAAAAATTACCATGTACCATGCTTAAGACTATCCTAATCACATCCTTGGGGAATTCAGGAATGCTAAGGATCTTTGTAAATCCTAGGGTTTCAATGATCTTATGTTCATCTTTTATATTACCGGATTCATCACATATGACAGATTTAAAAATGGTTTTAATCTCTTCATCTCCTAGTTCTTCAATGTTGCAGTGAATGTAAATTCTGGGGTCTTCAGCATAAACAACTCCTTTAGGAATTTGAGAAAAAGCACCTAAAGTATCATCTTTCTTTGCTACCTCGGGAACTAGTTGAAACATGGGCCTAGGATGTTTTATAACCTCAACAACAGTAGGGTTTTCTATATATTCAAGTGCAGAGGTGGATGCCATGACAAAATACCTTTTATTGCCTTTAGGATGGATGATTGGTTGAAGTTTTCTTGCCTCTTGCTCGAAATGCCTTAGCTCAGAATCTTCGCACTCTTCATAGGTTTGAAATCTTGGTGAAATGAAATGGAGCCAAAATCATAAATTTATAGGGTATTTTTGCCATCTACCACATTAAATGCATGCTGGTTAAGTATTCACTTAACATTGTCTGCCGGTAATAAAGTAATTTCCAACTTTTCATCTCTAACCGAGGGAATAATAACATGTCTCATTTAATGCCAAACCCTCAAAGAAGATTTTCTTCAGTTTGATGAAGAACTTCCTGCTGGTGGAGTACTACTCTGTCCTACTGGTGAAGCATTGATTGGTTCTACCGGTGGAGGAGTATCCCCAATATTTAGGTTAGACTTTTTAATCCATTGTTTTGATAATTCTTGCTTAACCTCTTCAACTTTTTCTTTACCTTTCAAGCTAAAGCTTTTGTTGTCTGCTGGTGATCCCTTGCTTCTACAAAATTTTGCAATATGCCCAATCTTGTTACATGCATAACAAGTTACATTATTCTTCTGAATAGCTTTCCCATAATCTATGCCGGTTTGTGTTCTACATTGATTAGATAAATGTCCAAATCTTCCACAAACATAACATCTCACATTCATTCTGCAATTTTCAGAGTTGTGACCAACTTTGTTGCATTTTGAACATTGACCGGTGGGTGTGTTGATATTTTGATAACTTCTAGATCTACATTGATTTTCTCTATGACCGTACTTATTATAGTTAAAGCATTTTCCATTGAATTTATAAGCATTAGGTTGTCTTACCGATTTGCTGTGATCCTGAGTGTTTGCAGTATCGGAGCTTTCTCCAACTTCAAAGCCAATTCCAGAAGTGTCACCTTTAGGTTTTTGATTCTTCAGCAAGTTACCAAGTTCCTCTGAGCTTTTCTTGAATTTTTCTTTATGTTGATTTGCAATATCTAGATCTCTTTCTAAGACTTCTTTCTGTCTCATCAGTTCATTTGAGTCATTTTGAGTGTGCATAAGATCTGTCTTTAATAGGTCATTTTCATAGCTAAGTCTTGTGTTCTCATTTGCTGCATCACTTAGTCTTTTGGTCAATTCTTCTTCATTCTTCTTCCTATCTTCAATTTCTTTACAGAATCTCATAGTCATATCTTTCATCTCATTCTTCATTGTTATGTTCTCCAGTTTTAGCTTGCTTATCTCATCATTAAGTGATTCCTTTTCATCATTTTCATTATGCATCTTTTCACATAATTCTCTTCTCTTGTTTCTTGCAATGATAAAATTCTCTTGAAGTGCCTGAATGATATCTTGAGCTTCCTTTAGATCATCTTCAAGTTTGATGTTTTTCAATTTTTCTGCATCATAGTCTGAGAGAGCTGCTTCTAGTTGCTTCATTAGATTTTCCATCTTTACTAGTGTCAAGATCTTCCTCACGCTGTTAGGCTTTTGAAAATAGAGGACCAAGCTCTGATACCAATTGTTAGGATTCCCACAGATACTCAGAGGGGGGGGGGGGAATTAGTATCTAACTGGTAATTAGAATTTCTTATCTTAAAACATGCAGAACATATTATAGCAGTGTACCAATATGCAAGAAATAATGTAATAAATAGAAATGAAAGAAACCACATGAAAATCACACCATAACACAATGATTTAACGAGGAAACCTGGTGTGGGAAAAACCTCGGTTGGATTTGTGACCCACAATATTCACTTACTGGCCAATAAGAGAATATTACTTATAATAGGGTCCTGCACATGCAGGAAGGCCAAGTGCCTAGAGCTCACTGCTCAAATGGGAAGTCTCACTGACTTACAATGTGGATTATATAAATCCAATAACTTGTACTGATTTACAATAGCATCTTCAATGCCAGATTTAGTACTGGTTTCTGCTCTGTTCTTTACATATACCCCTTAACCTATATTTCACATAATAGGTCTACCTAATCTTTTTCTCCTTACTTTTCGCTTACATCACTTCAATACCAAATGTCTACAATGATCTCTTTTATATATAAGAGTCATTTTACAATGATGTCAAGTCAGCTTATAAGGTTTTTACAATAATAAACAAAAATATAATATAACAAAAATCCTGTCGGCCTTTGTGTCGGTATGCTTCCTTTTTCTGCTGGTGTCGGTGTAGAGTGTGATATGCTGATGCCGATGTAATGCCTTGCCAGTGCCATAGGATTGTAAGGTTGCCATCAATGACAAAACCTTCAATCACATACAATGTTTCATTGGAGTGTGCATATGCCAACAACTATGTTAGCAAGTTTGAGGCTAAAAGTGATGAAGGTATATTTCTTGGTTATTCCACCAAGAGTAAGGCCTACAAATGTTATAACAACCAGACACATAGAATAATTGAGAGTGCTGATGTTCAAGTGGATGAGTATCCTGAAGTCTTAGGGGAAACTAGTGTGGAGAAAAAGGATGAAGATCCTTGCATTTTGTTTTTGGAACCAGAACCTATGAAACCTGAATCTGGGAAAGAGAATGTTGTTGTACTAGTTCAACTGGAATAGGTAGATTCAAAGGAAGATGATGATAATACAGAAGAAGAACCTGAAGATAATGATCATGTTATTCTAAGGTATGTGAGACTCAATCACAATCCTGGACAAATTATTGGAGATAAGGACGCTGGAGTGCTAACCAGAAGAAGAATTAGCAAGAATTTTTGCATGATCTCCACTATTGAGCCTATAACTGCTAAGAAAGCATTTGGAGATGATCATTGGGTCAAAGCTATGGAGGAGGAGCTTGAACAAATTGAAAAGAATAACACATGGACCCTAGTACCCTGACCGGTGAATAAGAATGTGATAGGTACTAAGTGGGTATTCAGGAACAAGCTAAATGAAGATGGTGTTGTAGTTCGTAACAAAGCTAGATTGGTTTGCAAAGGTTATACACAAGAAGAAGGAGAAGATTATGGTGAGACTTTTGCACTAGTGGCTAGAATGGAAGGTGTTATAACTTTACTTGCATTTGCAACACACAAGGGATTCAAGACATATCATATGGATGTGAAGTTAGCATTTTTGAATGGAATATTGGAAGAAGAAGTATACATTGAGAAACCAGATGGTTATGCTCTGATTGATGAAAAAGACATGGTAGGTAAGTTGCACAAGGCACTATATGGATTAAAGCAAGCACTGAGAGCATGGTATGAAAGGTTTCATTCACACCTGATGAAGATAGGTTTTTCAGAGAACCAGTGAAGATAGCAACATATCTCAAATTTTAAGGAGATAAGATACTGGTTAGTGAAGTGTTTGTAGATGATATCATATTTGGAGGTAATGATGACATGAGCAATGACTTTGCAAATGAAATGAAAAATGAGTTTGAAATGTCTCTAGTGGGAGAGATAAATTTTTTCATAGGTTTGCAAATACAACAAATGAAGAGTGGTATTTTCATGACACAGTCTAATTATGTGAAGGAGGTATTAAAGACATTCGGTATGAGTGACTATAAACCAGTTAGGACACCAATGGTTACAGGTTGTAAGTTGTCTAAGGAAGATGAGGCCACATCTGTTGATGAGAAGGAGTACAAGTCAATGATTAGAAAATTGCACCATGTTGTTCACAACAGATCAGATATAGCTCATGCAGCTGGACTAGTTGCTAGATTTCAGAAGAATCAGAAGGAAACACATTTGATAACAACTAAGAGGATATTTAGATATTTGAAAGGTACTATTGACTATAGATTATGGTATCCATATGAAGGAAACTTTGACTTGAAGGTGTACACAGATGCAGACTGACCAGGTAATGTTGATGCTAGGAAAAGCACAATCGGTGGAGCATTCATTCTTGGATGAAGACTTGTTTCATGGAGTAGCAAGAAGCAGAGTTGTATATCACAGTCTATTGCTGAAGTTGAGTATGTTGCAGCTTATATGAATTGTACCCAGGCTATCTAGATGAGGCACATTTTAGAAGGTTTCAAGATGAAGTTTACAAAACTTGTAAAGATCTTATGTGACAATACCAATGCCATAAATATTTTAAAGAACCCTGTTTTGCATGCACAAACCAAGCATATTGAATTGAAGTATCATTTCTTGAGGGAGAAAGTGCAGAGTAAATATGTGATCTTAGAACATGTTTCTACCAAGGAGTAGCTTATATATATCTTTACTAAACCTCTGCCTATGACTACTTTTGAGTATCTTAGAAGTCAGCTAGGGGTTGTACCCCTTCACGAGGTGAATTGAGCATGATGTAGAGTACATCAATCCTAGAGCTACTTGCATAATTTTACAATAGGATTGATGTAGAAATGGAGTTATTCCACAAGGGGAGCATCAAGTTGCAGGTTGTTGATTCTGAACAATGAAGTTTTACATTGCATGTTTTACTTTCAATTTGGCATTGTTGTTAAAGGGGGAGAAGAACTATGTGGTTATGGGGAGAAGAACTAGTGACAAGATGAAGACAAGGGGAGTACATGGTAAAATGTAAACTAGGATTCCTATTCACAATCACAACAATCAATCGTATTGATATTTGTATTGCCATCAATGCCAAAGGGGGAGATTGTTGGCTTTTGCATGAAGATTGCATTAATGATATCCTATGTTGTCATTGATGTCAATTAACTGGTAATGATATTGTTGTAATGATGTTTTGTAACTGGTAGGAAGAGCTAGTGAAGGAAACTATAACCAGTAGGTAAGGTTTTGTAGTGAACTGATATTGCTAAGTATTGGAGAGTTGAACCGGTAAACCCTACTTGTTGATTTGATAAAACATAACCGATTAAGTTTGGTGAATTGGTTGTATTGGTTTATGATCTGATGATAAGCGGTAATGATTATGACACACAGGCATATTGTATGAAGAGAGTTTCAAAGTGTTTTTGGCACGTTGAGGTAACCATTTTTATCTTGGGAATGAGCAAGTATATTGCATGTAATGCAAAGTGCATGATGAGTTACTAAGTTCAATGAAGCGGTGATCAAGGAGTGATCAAGGCTTTCTTGATTGATGTGTAGAGATTGTTATGTAATCCAATGGTCATACTTGAACTGACTTGTTTATAATCTCTATGAGAATTAAGTTTTTGTTGTTTTACCGACCTAATTAATTTGTTTATAAGATCGATGAGTTGTTTAGTTTCAGATTTGGAAAAGTTTTAGTTGAGTGTGTAGTTGCCGAACCAGATGATGTATTTGCAGTTTGAGTAAAGGTAGATAGGAGGATGAAAATGATCTGAACAAGAAAGTGTAGTGCTATTCAAATAGATTAGCAAACCCCTCTTGTTTTCTAATAATTACAATAGATTGAAATCCCCTAACTGGGTAAGCTCTTACAAGCTTGGTGTTATTCAAATCCTCTAACCAGGTGGTCCATTAGCTTGGATTTCAAATCCTCTACTGAGGTTACTCCTCACAGGGTATTTCTTCTAACAAGGCATTATAGTCAATCCCTTAACCAGGTGGTCCCTAACAGGATCTGTTCTCAACAAGACTTTTTGTAAAGCTTTAACAGGCTTGGCTCCTAACAGGGCGAACTTCAGAAGAGTTCAGATATCTTTTGAGTCTCATCTCACCGTGGTTTTTCCGATTTGGGTTTCTATGTCAAAAATTTGTGTCAAGTGGTGAATGTTTTTGTGGTTATGTTTTATTATGGTTGATTTTATTAACTACTTAATCCCCCCCTCTCAGTAGTTGACCAGATCCTTGTTCTTTCATCATACCATCACTTCTCTGTTGTATGATTTTGCCAATATGTCATCCACATAGTCTTCCATGAATGTATGCATCATGTCATGGTATATCATTGTCATGACTCTTTGATATGTAGCACCTGCATTCTTTAGTCCAAATGACACCACATTCCAGCAAAAAGTACCCCATGGACATGTGAAATCTGTATTTTCTTGGTCTTAAGGAGCTATTTTAATCTGGTTGTATCCTGAGAAACCATCCATTAGAGAAAACATGGAGTGTCCATCAGTTAAATCCACAATGATGTCAATATTAGGCAAAGGAAAGTCATCCTTTGGACATTAATTATTGAGATCTTTGAAGTCTATGCATACTCTGATACTTTTATCCGGTTTAGAAATAGGAACTATGTTTGATACCCATTGAGGATATGCTATAGGTTTGATGAATCCCACGTCTAGTAATTTCTTCAGTTCTGCTTTGAGAAGAAGAGAGATATGAGGATGCATATTCCTTAATTTCTATTGAATTGGTTTGGCTCTTGGACTAACATTTAAGTGATGCATAATAAGATCTAGATCAACCCTAGCATGTCTGCATATGACCAGGCGAAATTGATTTGCCATTTTTGAAGAATTCCATATATTGCTGCATTTCTTGTTCTGATAAAGAAGTTGCTGGATGTAGAATCTTTGGTTGCTTTGTTGTCCCAATGTTAACTACCTTTGTTGGTTCAATCAATATGGATGACCTTTCTTGATAGTATTCAGGTAAGGTGTCAAATCTCCCATCTTCCGGTACCTTGAGGAGGTTTTCACCATTAGATGTGTCCTTTCTTTTTACTTTTTCTTGGTCTAATGTTGCCAATAAATGGTTTGCAACATTAGACCTAATGTTGTTTTCTTTATTTTTACTTTTGCGATTGGGAGATTTGGCACCCACTTGACTAGAAGATGCATTGTTGAAATCCTTGGTGAAAGTCGTTGCGGATTCAGTTGCATTAAAATTTAAGGATATGACATGGTCATTACGAAAGGTATCAATGGAAGTATGTCTTTCAATTTCCCAGTAAATAAGTTCAGGATGGATTAGAGGTAAGGGGTCCTCAAGTTGAGATGCTTCAGAGGTATTAAGGGTCATGATAGAGATGTCAAAGTTTTTGATATGTATTTCAATGTCTAGAATGATACTCTCATCAGAATGACCTCTCGCAAGTAGCTCCTGATCGTCCTCGATTAAGTCCAAGTCAACTGAATGTGATTCTAATTCAAGTGGGCTAGTTCCTAACGTTTGCCCTGCATACACATGAACTACATCGACACCTACATCTTCTTCAAAGCAAGTTTCTTCAGTTGATTGTTCAAAATGATAGGAATCCTATTCCCATTCATTAGAGTTTGTCTCACTTGCAGCTTGCAATCTGCATATTTTTTCATATAGTGTTTGATTTGTTTCTTCTTTTTTTCTTGCTATATCTTTTCTTCTCTCATATTCAGCTTCCTCTGGGCTGATATTGAGTTTTGTCAACCTTGCTATCAACTCTCCTTGATTTGTACCAGTTTCTTGTTTGTTTTGATTAGGAGTTAACTTTTCTTGGGAAGTGCCTTTAATTTGTTTTTCCTATTGATTAGAGGATTTCTTCTTTTGCTATTTCATGTTTGTTCTTGTTTTTTGGTAGATGTTTCTTCCCTTTCAATTGCAAGTTGCTCTTGTTTGTTATAATGTTGATCTTGTTGCTGCCTAGAAGATGTGTCCTCTTGTAGAGTAACTTGTCCGTTCCCTAAGCCCGATTTGTCTGTAGCCTACTGAGTATGAGGTTGTATAGGTTCCGAGATACCTTCTTTTCTTTTTCCTACAGGACTTGTTCTAGTGTATCCCATTTTTTAAATAATGTTAAATCCTTTTCCATATTTTTCTGTAGGTATTCTGACATTATTGATCTTTTGTTGGACTTCGTCATCCTTGTATAGCCACTGTAGCACATATTTGTCTTCTGTTTCCTCTGATAAGGTCCCATCACTAACAAATGCTCCATCAAATATTGGAAGATGTTTCACAATTGGTTGTTGTTTAGAGTTTGATGGTTTTCCATAGGATTTAGGAGAAATTGGTAACTGTGATAGTGAATATTCTCTATTCCCTCGATCTCTTAACTGCATTTGTTTTTCCATACTTGACAAAATTGAGGCAAATGATTTTTCCTTGGATTGTGTGTTTGAAGATGATGCCTCCCTATTATGAGGAACAATGACCTCTTGAGCTGGTTTTAGATTACTATAGTACTATAATAGATTTGAATTTGCAAAGATCGTGATTTCCTACCCATTATATGGAAATTTCAGACACTGATGATATGTTGATGGAATAACTTGTATGCCATGTATCCATGGTCTTCCCAAGAGTATGTTGTATGATAAATCCAAGTCTAGAATTTGGCATGATGTGTCTTTCTACAAAGGTCCCACTCTGATGGGTAATACCACAATTCCTTTAGAGGAACGCTCTTCTTCATCATATGCTTTGATTGTGATCTTTTTCTAGGGATCAACTGCATCTTCAGAAAAACCTAGAGCATGAACAAGAATTAATGAGCAAATATTTAAGCCAGCTCCCCCATCTATTAGGACATGTTTAATGCATGTCTTAGGAATGAGGACTTCAATATGCAAGAGAGCGTTATGGGGATGTTGCAAGGACATGTCGTCTTCTTCAGTGAATGATAAGCAGTGAGGGGTTGTGAGGTGTCCCACCATGCTTTGGAATTGATCTACATCAAGATCTTTGGATACTGTCATATCTACTAATGCTCTTTCTAGAATTTCTTTGTGTGCAGGTGAAAGCCTTAAAAGTTCTAAGATGGATATTTGCGTGGGAGTCTTCTATAGTTGATCCACTAGACTGTATTGTTTTGAAGTGGATGACGTGTTAGTTGTAGGGCACGAAAAAACAACTTTGGCTTTGCTTCTTGTGATAGTATGAGTAGGTTCTTGATGTTGTTTCTCTATAAACCATATTCGCATTTACCACATTGTCATACGCATGAGCATAGTTCACTTACCATTATGTCCTGCTGATGATTCACCCTTCTCATAGTTAGGAAGTGGAGTTCTGAAAGTTATATGAGTTTTGTTTGTTGTATGTCCATCCATAGTTATCACTCCATTATCAATCAAATCATGGATGGCATGTTTAAACCGCTGACAATTGTCCATGTGGTGTCCCTTGTTTCGATGAAAATCGTAATAATGGTTGTCGTTCCACCAAGAGGGTTTCACTTGAGGTTCAAAGTTTCTTCCTTCTAGTAAAGTAATCAACTTGTTTGCGAGAAGTGTCTTTAATACTAACCCAAGTGGTTCACCAATGTTCGTAAATTTCCTTCGAGAAAGTTGATTTTTGGTGATTGTTGTTTTGTTGAGCCACTGTTGAGTGATTGGATAAATTGAAAACCAGTTGCTTTGGTTTTACATTGATGTTATCCACTATTCCATCGTTGATGAGATTTTGATTTCTATTCCAAAATTTTGTCTTATCATTGTTGTTATTAGCATTGTTGTTAGGAGGATTGACTCCTTTTTTGTATAGCTTCAACTCACCCTTCTTTACCATAGCTTCCTCCATTCTGATTCCATTATCAATCATCTTTTCAAAATTTTGATGGCATTGCATTTTTAGGTGATAACTCATTTGTCCATTTAGGTTGTCGATGAATATGTCCATTTTCTAATATTTTGGCACCGTACGAGGATATTGTGAAGATAACTGTCTTCATCTCTGTAGAAATGTCATGAATGGTTCTCCACTCTTTTGTTTAGTATTACATAGGTCTAACATTGTGATCTCATGTTGAATGTTGTAAGAGTATTGTGAAACAAGCTTATCAACCAATTCTATGAATGATCTAATTCCAAGTGGAAGTTTGGAGAACCATTCCATAGCTAGTCCACTTAAGCTCTTTGGAAATAATCTCATGAGGTATGTATCCTCATGTGCAAACTCCATACTCATCATGCAAAATTATCATATATGATCCTAGGGATCAATGCTTCCATTATATTTATCATATCTAAGAGTTTCACAACATGTAGGAAATGGTATCATGTTTAGATTTCTGTCGAATGGGTAAGGACATATTTCTTGAAGCAAGTATCCTCTAATAGTTCCTCTCTGCATATCTTGAATCTGTGTTTGTAGCATTTGTATTTGTTGTGTAAGAGTTGTGAGAGGATTATCAATATGGTTTATTCTTGTATAACCATGAGTTTGAATTATAGTATGATCTTGATATCTTCTTATATCATCTCAACTCTTTCTTGTGTTCTCATTTGATTTGGCATTGCTGAGAATTTCTACGTCATCCCTTTTGGGAATGAAAGTTTCCTCATTAGTTCTTTTGTTATCAGGAATTGATGTGTCATTATTTATGTGTTTGGAAATCTCCTCATGTCATTCGTTATCATGGAAAGGGTCACTTCTCTTTTGTCCTAAATTGCTCACATCAAAATATTGGGGGAGTGCAGCACTAGATTTTGCTAACATTAGGAAGTATTTTTATTTGCTCCCCCCAATATTTTCTCCATAAATTTATCGAATTTAGGATCTTGTTTGATTTCTTTGATATGTTGATTTGTTATGTCTTCTTCTTGTATTTCATTTTAGTATGCCATGTTCCTATAATCTTCAGTCATTTCAAATGTTTCTATTTCCATTTCTATGATCTTACATCTCTGCGCTCTAGTTAAAACAAGCACACATGTGTGTTGAATATTGTGCAAGGATTCAATTGTCTAAGAGGTGTTTCGATAAGTGACCAACTGTCAATGTATATATGATAGAGTGATATGACATGAAAAGATGATTTAAGTATTTATAAGTTTGTAAGTTTTTCGATCTTTGCTTGGAGTGCAATGATGACGATTTTGATAAGACCAAGTCCAATAGGAACAATATATCCTATGATATGGGATGAGGTTATCCTAATCAAATGTTGTATTTTCATGATAAAGGATGATAGATCCTGATGAGAAACTATATTTTGAGTGATCATTTAACAAAGAGGTGATGATGCACTTTGAGATTTTAGATCTTGAACTTGTTGAAGATGAATACTTGAAAATCTTGGGGTGTCTAGTTTCTAGAATCCGGTTTGACAAAAGATTACTTAACCGAGCAAACCAAGAAGACAACCTAAGCACATAATGACAGATATCAGGTGTATACACTCACTATAAATTAACCAAGCAAACATGACAGATCTGGAAAAGACATGCAATAAGACAACTCTGGACTGACAAAGAGAAAACCTCGTATGACAGATTAAGGACTCCCAAATGACAATTTAAACAGTTCCATACGATAAACTAGAAATCCCATATGACAATTTAGAGACAACCATACGATAGCTGATAACAAAGAATTTCTACTGATATAACTCGTATGACAATTTAGACAGGACAGAATGATGAACTAGCTTTCTCGTACAACAAACTAGGAAAATCGTACGACTTAGGACAAAGCAGAGATTTTTTTTTGACTTTCACAGATTTTTGACCAATGATGTTTGATACTTTTGATTATGTTTCCCAGTTTTAGATGTTTTAGTCTCAATGCCAAGGATGAAAACACAACAAACATGTGATATAATAAGTGACCTCAAGTACAACATGCTAAATCCTAAGGAAGTTGGATGAGAGAGAAAACCTTTGCTTGCAAACTTAGGTACACACCCAATAGCTAATCAGAATACGGCCGTTGAGTCTAACGCAATGGATTCTCAACACCGTATTATCTGACTCCAAATGCTAATGCGGGTACGATATGGCAAGTGTCTTGGGAGAGTTACTATCTCTCTTGCACAAAGATTATCCCCCTTTTGGAGGTGAACTAGGTAGCTTCTATCTTAGGGTTCGTAGTAAGGATTTCCATTTGGAATTACCCCTTGCATTCGCACAAGCGTGATTGAGGTCTATCGCCCAACAAGGTACTGAAATAAGTAGTCACACAAGCGTGATTGAGACCGCGAGGCCCTACTAAATGTATGATATGAGAGATCCCAAAAGAGAAAACTCAAATAATCCCATCCTCCGAGACTTTAATCTCAAGAGGCCTATTTTTCAGAGTGAGTTGGAAAGATTAGGTCTAGCTGTACTCACTTGGGTCATTCTCACAGGGTGATTACTTTTTCCCACTGTGACATGCTTGCTAAAGGTACTCAAATCTCAAACATAGAAGTGCTTCAAGGGTCGGGATTTATGATTGTCCATATGGACAAGAGCATACTCTCCTACATTTTAGACAACTTCTCAAGCATAGAAAACAAGATTGTTCATTTACAAATAGAAAATTAAGTGTGCTTAGAAAACTTTAAGAAGACACAAAGTTTGGCTGAGTTTTCCTTAGGCAACCTGCAAAACCAATGCATTAGTAATCATGTTGTTTTGGAGTAATTGATTCTCTGGCCCGCGTAATCTTGGACAAAAACATTCTACAGAAAACCAGTTAAGCTGCTAGAAAACTCAGAATCAGACCAGGGTTAGAATTAGTAATAGCCAAATTTAAGCATAAAAACCCTAAAATGAACTTTGTTTAATGAAAGATAGAAACATAAAATCGTACGAGTTTCCTCACATAGCAGTACGAGTATTCCCACATAGCCATACGAGTTCACAAAGAAACTCGTACAATATTGAAAATATACTCGTATGAGATTCTGAAGACAGTGCGGTCAAAGATCCATGAGATTGAAGATTTGAAGATGCAGGAGGCCAAGAAATTAGATTTCTGACCCCATGGTGTGCGCCGAAATGTCATGGTTGTGAAGTAGAGTATTCGCAGCTGCAACACAAACACTCAATAGATCATTACAAGCATGGTTAGAAAATTGAAATGATAAACCATGGCAAAGCAACCTATCACCTCCTAAGAGATGCGAGTGTGGATTTGCTCTTAGATCTAGATGAGCAATCCTAGTGACTTGACTACACCAAGACAAAAGATTTAAAATGATATGATGTGCAAGCTAGATAAAAGAATGATTAAACTAGATTGATTCAAGAAGCTAATTATGCTAATGGTATGCATGATTATGCTAAATGATAGATGCAATTAAGCTTGATGAGATATTGATTATGATATATGATTAAGCAATTATACTAGAAGATGATCAAATTAAGCTAGATCTAAGATGCAATTGCATATAATAACAATGCTTAAATGATATGCAAGAATGGATATGCCTATAATAACAATGCTTGAAATGGGATGACATGGGATCCTTTGTGCTCTAAAATGGGGGATATTTATAGGATTTCCAAGGACAGGGGTGAGGTGGCAGGAATCAATGGTCAAGATTGAGTCTAAAGATATCAAGGGTCAAATTGGAGGAGGCTGGAGAAGATGTTGAAGGGAGGGACACTTTTCATTTCTGTTGTGACAAGTGTCAAGGAATCTTGCTCACAAGAGGACAAGTGTCCAAGGGAGGAGACATGTGGCATAAGTGCCATGTGTCTCAAGGGGAGAATATCCAACTCATAGGAGGTTACGATAAGGAGGTTAGGATGGGGTTAGCTAAACCCTAGATTAGGTGGAATGGGTTAGGTTAGGGGGTGGTTAGGTTAGGTGGTTAGAAGTTAGGAGGCATGTGGGAAATTTGAATTTAAAATTCAAATAATAGAAAAAGGCTAATTAACTTTCAACAACTCAAATTGATTTGTTTTAATTAATTAGGGGATTAGAAGAATGAATCAAACGAGGGAGGATTAATTAATTCAAATCAATTAATCAAAGGGGACTATTGAAATGAACTTATTAAGTAAATCCTTAGATTTATTAATAAGCAGGTGAATGGGAAATTTAATCAAATTGCTAATGAATTCAATTAAATTGGGAAGGGGGATTAATTAAACAATTGCTTATTTAATTAATTATCTTCAGACCATTTTTAGGTGTATACACTAATTTTTTAAATTTTTTAGTTGTGAAGCATTTGTCCATATTGGCATAGAAAATATAACAAAGCTTGAGGCAAAATACAAGAAGTGTAGTTTTATTGGATATGGATTTAATGATCTTGGTTATCATTTATGGGACTAAGAAAATCAAAAAATCATTAGAAGTAGAGATGTTGTAGTGTCATAAATTGTCACTAGTCCAATTTACACCTTATGTTTGTGCTTCCACTTTAGTGTGTCCTATCCTCATTCTCTCTCTAGGTTCGTTTAGGCCCAATTATCCAACTTTGAGGTCATGTATACCCTTTGGTGGGTCCCGTGATGGGATACCTTCCTCCCTGGCTACTTATGTTGGTCCTATTTGTAGAAGGATAATGGCACCCTAAAATTCCTTGGTACCTCTCAAATGGGCTCCAATTTGAAATGGGGTAGGATCTATATATCCTCGATAGAATTTGATTCCTAGGGCTACACATGTCCATTGGAGGTCGACCTAATAGGTAAATTACCTAGGGAACCCTATATAAATACATCCTACCAATTTATTTTAAATATGGAAGCAATTGAAGACTCCATCCCTAGTATTAGTGCATTATTTAAGCATTCATTATCAAGCAAGTTCGAAGATTCAAGGCTGCATATTCATCATTCAAGCATTGTGGAGAAAAGTTACATCAATCTTCATGCAAACATGTGTATGTGATTAGGTCTTTTCATGTTCATGTATTTGTCATGCCATTACATTCAACATTTGTGATTACATTTGAAGAGCATTGCATCATCGTATACAATTGTAGATCTAAGGTATATTTCCTTAACATTATTTTCATATTTGCATTATTTCATTGATTGTTAATTTCAAAACTAGGGTTTGACCTAAGGAAAACCCCTATCCTCAACATCTTTCCCTTTATTTTTGTGTGCAAGAAATAGGTGCAGAGCTGTACTCGAGAAATTTGGCAAATTCAATAGTGATGAACAAGTCATCTTTCGATGGCAAAAAATTCAAAGGACTAGGGCAGATTTGTCCTACATAGTCTCAAAAAATTAGGTTGAACTTCAGAGAACGGGTTTTAAACATCTTATTTTGCCTAGATCCAAGTTTGTGGCTTCATGGGAGAGTTATAGATTACTGTTTCTATTAGATTACTTCAATAATACCTCATTTTACCCTAATTTCATAATTACATCACAATTCAACTTAGAAAGAGGATGATCAATCTCCCACTAGTTGAATCGAATCAAAATCTCAATCTATTTTCCCATTGGGATTGAGCCTAGATCTATTGGGTTCGATCCTCTTTCAATGTAATTTGGTTAATTGGGATATTTAGTGGATTTACTTAGTAAAGCTCTAATTCTTATTTTTTCCTACATTATAGATGTTATATTCAATGAGAAGGTCATGTATAAAGATCAATTGCATGGAAAGAAACAAGAAATGGAAAACAAAAAATACATGGTGCTTGATGAGATTGCAAAAAATATACTACCATTAGTGCTAAAATATATTGAGCATCTAGAATAGCAACAGGTACCTCAAACTCCTACAAGAAGATCTGCTAGGATAAGTAGATCCCCTAAAAAATACTCTCCATTAATATATTATGCATTATTGATCGATTCAAGTGAACTAGTAAGTTATGCAGAAGCAATGTAGGTTGAAACCAGAAAGAAGTGGGAGCAAGGAATGAAAGAAGAGATGGACTCTTTGATACATATTTAAACATGGTACTTGATTGAATCACCTAAAGGTAAAATAGCATTTCCCAAAAAATGGGTTTACAAGCTAAAGGAAGAGCATGAGGGCAAGAAAATATATAAGACCAAACTTTTTGTAAAGGTTTTGCACAAAAAAGGTATTGATTTTGATGAAATATTTTCTCCTATTCTTAATATGAATTAAATTAGAACTATTTTAAGTCTGGTGGCTACAAAAGACATGCATCTTGAACAATTAGATGTAAAGACAACTTTTCTCCATGGAGATTTGGAGGAAGAAATTTATATGCAACAACCACAAAGATATGGGGTCAAAGGTAAGGAAGACTTAGCGTGTAGGTTAAAGGAAAGCTTGTATGGCTTAAAGCAAGCACATTGACAATGATATTTAAAATTCTATAGTTTTATGGTTGATAAAGGTTACAATAGATGTCATTCTGATCATTGTGTTTATTTTAAGAGATTGGATAATGGTAGCTATATCATCTAGTTATTATATGTTGATGACATTCTTATTGTCGGATCAAATATGTAGCATATAAATGAGCTTAACTAAAAATTATCCAAGTCATTTTCTATGAAGGATTTGGTTGCAACAAAACAAATCCTTGGTATGAGAATAACTAGATATAAGAAAAATCACACATCAACATTGTCTCAAAGCGATTACATAGAAAAAGTGTTGAAATTTTTTTAGATGTAGGATGCAAAACTAGTTAGTACACCTTTATCCAGTCATGTTAAATTGACTAAGGAGATGTGTCCTAAGACACAAGAAGATATGGATTACATGTCCAAGATTCCATACTCTACAACAATTAACAACTTAATATATGTCATGGTGTGTATAAGGCCAGCTATTGCACATGTAGTGGGAGTTGTGAGTAGGTATATGAACAATCTTGGAAAAGAGCATTGGAATGCAATAAAATGGATCCTCAAGTATTTGAGAGGTACTACTACACATTCATTATGTTTTGGAGGTTTTAATTCTAATCTCTGAGGATATTTTGACTTAGATCTAGCAAGAGATATTGATAGCAAGAGGAGCACAACAGAGTTTGCATTTACTATAAGTGGAACAACAGTTAGTTGGATTTCACTGTTGCAAAAGGTTATTTTACTCTCCACCACAGATACATAATATGGTGTTGCTATGGAGGTTGATAAGGAGATGATTTGGTTACAATGGTTTATTGAGGAATTGGGCAAGCAACATGAGAATAGAAGGTTATATAGTGATAGTCAGAGTGCCATTAATCTTGCAAAGAACTCATCCCTTCCTTTTAAGATAAAATATATATAGCTTAGGTACCATTTCATATGCTCCGTGTTATAGGATGGGAAGTTGAAGTTGGAGAAGATACACATTGACAAGAATCTTGTAGATATGTTGACCAAGATGGTAAATAAGGAGATACTGACTTCTTGCTCAAATTCTATTGGCCTTCAAGCATGATACTAGTGGAGATGAGAAATGAGCTAAGTCAAGGTGCGTTGATCTAGTGGGAGCTATAGATGCAACAATGTTCATCAAGGATCAGTCTCCCAGTGGGAGATTGTTTGGTATGGAGTCTGATCAATCTCCAAGTGGGAGATTGTTGGTATGTAGTGACTGATCATTTTGTTGGGCTTAAATTTTGGTAAATTTGTTAGCCACATTTCCCCCCTTGATTATTTAGTAGGGGAGTGCAAGGGTGGTAGATCCCTTCCTGTGGGGCTCAAGGGGACTCTCCCCCTAGTGGGGGTGTTGGGGGCAACACTCCTAGCTAGGGGTTTTGAGGGTAGCACCCCTGAAGCCAAAAACTGCCCATTATTTCATAAAGGAGTTAGATAAGGTTTTGGTATGTAAGTCGACCTTTGTGAACTGCCAAAAAGGATTATGAATAAGTGGCTTTGTAATGTAAAAGAGATCTTATTGTAATTTTCTCTCTTGTTTTTGAATAGTTCTTCTAATGGTCTTACTATAGTGACATCCTTTGATAAATTTTTTATGAGAACTAGTATATCCAAGAAATGTTTTTACTTTGAGGGTTGTCTTAGGGGGTGGTAATTACATAATTAGAGAAATCTTCATTAGGTCTACTAGTAATGCTTCTTTACAAATGATATATTTTACTAAGGTATCAGAGGGGACTGTAAAAATACATTTCTTTAGTTTTAAATATTTTGAATGCTTCTACATTTTTCTAGCATTGTCCAAAGTGCTTGAACATGATCTTTCACCAATCTATATACTATCCAATCATGCATGTATACCTACAGGAAGACATGAATAAAATATTTAAAAGTGTTTACCACTATTTAGCTAAAGATCATAGGGGCACTTCTAAATTTGAATGGCATTACTATGTACATAAATGAAACCCATTCAATGGCAAATGTTGTTTTAGGTTGATCCTCCTTTGGTATTTGAAGAACCTATAGACACTCAAAATTGACCTGTCACTAACATCGCTAATTATTCTTCCAAATTGAGTAAATAATTTTTTAATTATTTAATTAATCTAATTTTGTTCTTCTAAATTAATATTCATCATTTTTCATCATAAACTAATTATTCAATTTCTATTCAAATCACTTAATCATTTGACCATTCCTCTTCTAAAATTAATTAAATAATTTTATTATGTAATTAATTACGATTTATTTACCTTAATTAAATGATTTTTATTATTTAATTAAGTTCAATTTCTATTTTCCCATAGTTAAATATTTTTTTAGTTATTTAATTATCTAATTATGTCCTCCAAATTAAATAAATTTCATAATTAAATTTCCCTCCATTTCAAATGACATTCAAATTTCTTTCAAATTCTATTTTCATTCAATTTTTCATTAATTTGCATGTCATTTGGCATTTTCAAAAATCAAAATGCAAATTAAATTGAATTTCATGCTAATTTCCTATAGCACATGTTAAAATTCTAACGACCACTGATGTCCAGTCAACTCCCTATTAGCCTTTTCTGACTAACTAGTTAAATTAGTTAACTAATCAATCAAATCAGTTTTTGATCTATCAATCACCTTTTTCTAACTGAGCAATTAGTTATTTTTAACTCCCAATCAAATTAGTTATCTCTTCAATGAATCTAGTCGATCTATCAATTAGATTCAGTCAACATGAGTGATTCCCTCTCACTAACTTGTCACATGAAATCTCAATCGTTGATCGATTCGATTCTCAAATCAATCTCAACCATACAAATCATTCTTCCATAATCTACAAATTCAACATCAATTCCCCTTTTTTGACATATCACTATCTTTGAATTCTTGTGCTGACTTTCTACAGATCTTTCACAATGCGACTTTGAGAGCCAACATACCACAAGGAGCAAAAGAGCAATAGGATGCTCGATGCTCATGATCAACAATAGATTGTATTTGATTTAATTAATTTAATTGGTGATTTTAGTATCGTTCTTATTGTGTTGTATTCAAAATCTATTAATTATATAGTTTTAGTGGTTGCCTATCAATTCTGATTATTGATTATGATTTTCTACGTACAAAATCCATCAGTGAATGAATATATTTCTTGTCCTGCAACAGACTCTAAGATGTCTGATAGATTTGATACTAAATGTTCAGTACAAATGCCAACCTTACAAGATGAAGGGGGGGGGGTGAATCATACAAACTTAGTATTCCATAAAATCAACCAATTCAACCTCAGTAACATATACTTCAGTAATATAACCAAAACTGCTAAACATGCAAACTCAAAAGCATATAAACATCATAACACTCATAACACCAAATTTAACGTGGAAACCCAAATAGGGAAAAACCACTGTGGGATTTCGGACCCACTAAGAAATATACTCTTCTAGAGTATGCTCGGTTAAAAGCAAATCCTGTTAAAGATTACAAACACATTGCTAGATGTGACTCGGTTAAGGGATTTCCCTCAGATCGGTTAGGATCTTCACTTTGTTAGAAGTGACCCTGTTAGAGGATTTCAAACACTCAATAAGAATGTCACCTTGCTAGAGGATTTTACAAATAAGACTGTTAAGTCCACTCGGTTAAGAGATTTTCTGTTACTTCACAAAATAACAGTAATAAAAATATATCTGCAACTTCACATCTAAGAATGCTAAAGTAGATTCTTATTTGCTCAATAAAATCTAGTCATAGAACTTGTCTTGACCTCTACTAGGCTCTATACACTATTAATCAAACAGTTCTTCAAGCTTCTGTGCTCGGTGATCACTATGTAGCATCCTTGTGCTTACATTGCCCGCATTCATTGTTTATCAACAGTTCCCTATTTATAAACAATATCTAACCGCTTAATCTCCTTGATCACATATCCCATGATCAATCATAGCCATCAGATCTTCAAACTTGACTAGGTTCAATGTATCCTTAGATCTGAATTTTTTTTACCTTGACTTGGAACTTGCATACATTTCTTGGAACTTGTGCTAAGGTATTGCGGTTCAATCTGAGTTGTAGATCTTCCTGCCGATCTTTCATTGCCATAGATTCTTAATAAACTTCATACACATTGTATCAATCATTTAATCATAAACAACTCATCAGCTTCCATCATTAAATAACGCTTTTATTCATTCAATACATTCTGTTATTACTTGGTTGTAGCTCGGTGAATACTAAACTTCACTCGGTAGACATTCTACCTTCATTAACCGATAGCGATAACCTTAGGGTTTACCGACTAGGTTTCTTAGGGTTTACCGACTAGGTTCTTTGCTCGGTAACATAGAATAGTATTAACCTTGCAATTAACAACATATGTAGGATATCAAAACAATCTAAACATCATGATCTCATCATTGTCTAACTCGGTAATAGTTTCCCAGTGAATAACTTATTACTCCCCTCTATCATCATATTCTTTCGATGTCATTTATCGACTTCTTAACTCTTCTCAAAACATACTTCTTAAGATATGGCAACATCATACTGAATTAGAAAATCAATTTCTTGACATCAATGACAAAATAATAATATTAAGACATTAAAACATCCTTAATCAGTTATATCCATAATCATCAACAACCTTCTCAATATCCTTATTGATATGCCAACAATCTCTGATTGTAATTGGAATGCCAATAATCTCCCTTGTCTATTATAATGCCAACAATGTCTTCAATTAATGGTGTAGGGAAAGTGGTCATGCATACATTCTTTATTCAGTTCCTACAAATTGATGCATACACTGATTTCTCCTATCTTTTTTATGTTGTATCATCATTGGACTTATCCACTCTAAATCTTCTATTAGTTTAATTATTTTGACTGCAAATATTTTATCCAATTATGCCTTTACCCTTTTCTTCATATTTGCATTCAACCGACATGGTATCTTCTGGTGTGGATTGGTGCCCTCATTTAGCTAAATTTTCATGGTCCCCACTTCTTCTTAAATACCCTTCATTTTGATGAATGCCAAGGGAAATTTCTCCTCACATTCTCTTATTAGCTTATTTATTGCATCACAACTGGTTCATCCTAGTAGTTCCCAATTTTCTCTATCTCTGAGTTGTTTGATGTAGCTATATTTTCTTCTATGAGATTTAGTGGTTGGTTATAGTAATGTTTGTTAGAGTCTTTCCTTAGTTCTAGTTCCCATTGTTCCTTTTCTACTTGAATATCAAGTTTAGGGTTTGATTTATCTTGGTCTTTATGAATTTTATATCATATTTTCTGTATTGGTTGTGTCTATTTAACCAAACACTCTACTAATTTTCATACTCATTGATTTTAAGGTGGTGGATTTGGTTCTAGGGATACCTTCTCTGGTACTATTTTAAATATATTTTTATTGATTCTACTTAGTGCCTTGTGTATTTGTTCATTTTCATCTGAGAATGATAATGTGTGAGTACAATTTTTGTAGACATCTTCCCATTCCCTAGTTTCTTCTCTCCTTTCATGATCGATATACCATGTTTGGACTACCGGGATCAAATTCTAATAGAATAAAAATATATATCTAGGCAGTGATTGTATCCTCTATCCCTAATCCATGTAGTAGCACAAGTGTAGAGGTAATATTTTAGGGTGATAATTCCTTAGTACTTAGGAATGGTAGGATATTCTCCATCTTCTTGTAAAGATCAAGCTTTAATGAAAATTCTGAATGCTATCCAGTTCATAATAGAGTTCTTATGCGTATTCCAACAATAGGTATCGTTGCATACAAATGTATCTTGTAATGCTCCCATCCTCACCTTTACTAATGTAAATGTTTTCTCCATTTCTAAAATGTATTCAACAACATCTCCTACTCTAAAAAATTATGGTAATTTAATATGGGATATTCCTTGTTTGATATTCTATGGTTTTTAATGTTGATTCTTCATTGTTTGAAGTGGTAGGGGTGTGACTCCTAATCATGCATACCCCTTGGATTTCAAATATTGTGTGCTTTGGTGTGAATGTTTGAGATATCTTACATATGGGGCTAGGTGTTGCTAGTTTGCAGTGACTCCACATATGATCTATCATCAATGCTTAAGGGGATATGCACTATTTGTTTATTGTTTGCAAAAGATATTTCCCTAGTCCTAGAGTGTATAATGCCTTTAAAATTGGCAAACCATCCGAGTCCTAATAGAGCTTAGAATGTATTAAATGACTTCATCTACACTACCTCAACGCCTACACATTGTTTGATTATTTTGATGTTCACCTCCACATTTGTTTAGGTGCCTAGGGTCTCCATTCCAGAACTATTAGCCAAGCTTATGTTCATGGGTGCTTTTACAAGTTTTGGCCTTCCTAGCTTTCCCCATGTGGTAGATGGAATGATATTCAGGTCTCACCCTAAGTCTACCATAACATATTTTACCTTATGATCATTTAGCTACACATTGGTTAACAAGGGACCATTCTTCCAATTTTGGTCCTCTAACAGTTGGTTTACCTATTTTTTCTTATTCCACTACTTGCTCCATTACTTCAATTTAACCACTAGATCTTTTTGTTTGGCCATAGTAGCTAAATATTTTAATGTTTTCACTCCCTCCTTTGTAAAGTAGCCTACTTCTTTCTACATATGTTGCATTATTGTTAATTTCACATGCTCTACTATTTTATCATGTTGTCTTCTATATGGCTAAAATTGTCTCAATTCTTCTTCTTCATCATCATCATCATCATCATCATCATCATCATCATCATCATCATCATCATCATCATCATCATCATCATCATCATCATCATCATCATCATGACTATTATTTTCTTCAAATCCTTCTTTCACTAATGTATTTTTCTTATTTCCACCTAATCAATTCTTTATCTGGTTAGGAAATTAACTTTCTTCTTGTTTAATATTTTTTTCTTTTTCTTTTCTTCTATAATTAGTTATTACTTGAAGTTATCAACATGCTATGCATCAATAAAAACAATCAATGATCAAAACATACCCTTCAATGTAAATAACTCAAATTTGGATCTCCACACGCTATGGTGAGACTCATAACGCATCAAACAATCCTCGACAAATCATATCTGGACCCAAGGATAGGTCTAGCATAGAATACCACAATGAGTTATGAACAATGTCACAACTGTTAGCAACAACCAAGAAGGAAGACTAAGAGGGGGGGGGGAATGAATTGGTTTTCACTGGAATATCAAACTTAATCACAAAACACAGATATGATAAACTACAGCAACAAAACAGATAAGTAGATTAAAAGTATAACACACAACACCAAGATTTTGACATGGAAAACCTAGTTAAGGGAAAAACCACTGTAGGAACCTACCCATAGTAAGATGATACTTTGTAGTAATATGTGAAAATATTACAATGCAGAATGCACATGCATTCAGGCACACTTCCTAGAGCTCACTACTCAAATATAATGGCTCAGAAGGCTACAAACCTCAGGTAAGTCTCACTAACTTACAATAAGATTCAGACTACAATCTGGAGGAAATGAACTGAAGGACTAGCATCTCCAAATGCTTGATTATAATTCCGGTTAAGCATAGTTATCTACCCTACAACACCAATCTCACCTCAATCTCAACACCGAAGGATGGATCACTTGTTCGCACATAAACCTCTCTTTAATAATGCAAACACAATATCGACACACAAATTACATGACAATATCACCTATATATACAATTTATCAACCTTGATAACAAGGTCGACTAAACCCTCAACTCATAAATATAAAATTACATCACATGATAAAAAGTTTGATCACTGGACCAATACAATAATTTACATAGCATAATAAAATTCTCAAATGTACAACTCCACCAGAAATCACACCAAGATCAACCACAACACGCTACACCACTAGGAAAACCACATAACACGAAAATCATCATTGGTTGATGCAAACCACCAAGAACTCACACAACGATCAATGTGTATCACCAAAAAAAATAGAACATGACTAGGAAACACCATCAATCACATTATAATCATCAGGAACAATTGCACCAACACCACTTTTCAAATTTTCATCGGTCAACGTTTGAAAGCTCAAGAACACAACCAATCGAAAACTGTCACGAAGAAAGATAACTTGTGGAGCACTAAATAATGAATCATCTGAAATGAAGATACACAAGACCATCCCAAACAATATTGCAAAAAATCAGCACAAGCTCTGATCATACCAGAATATACCTGAAAATATATCGAACTCTACAAAATAGTGATCAACAAAACAATATTGCAAAACTAGATCATAAGATCTTTCCAATCAACAATCACCAAAGAAATACATAGGAATATGTTAACATCAATGATAACAATGACAACAACATATCCTAGCAGAAACAATGCACGACAATATCCAACAACAACATTCAAAGAACACAACAATATTTCTGGACCACAAAACTATCACCAGAGCAATACATAGGAATATGTTGACATCAATGACAACAACATATCCTAGCAACAAAAATGCACAACAATATCTAACAACAACTGATGTCATGGAAATGGGAACAAGGCAACAACAAAGTTCAATGTTAATAAGTTGATTTCAACCATAAAAACAAAACAAAGAACTAAAAACCATTCCAAACATATCAAAAGAGATTTCAAAAAGCATGAAAGAAGTTTAACAAAATAAAAGAAAGGAGAAGAGCCTCCCTAAGATGCTTCCATGATGCCTTTTGATGCTTCTCCCTTGTTCCTCTCCTCTTCAAGTTCCACATGAATGTAGCTCTCAACTTTTAGCACTAGCCATGGATGCCATATGGAGATTCAAGATGGTTGAATATGATAAACAAATGCTATGCAAGTGTAGATAGTGATGCTATGAAAAAGCTCTATGCTAATGCCAGTATAACAACAATACTCTAATGCTTCCTCTTTGCTTGAGGAGAAGGGTTCTATTTATAGAAGAAATGGGGAAATGAAGGGTTAAGATTGAGTAATCTTAACAAGGGTTAGGATTGAAAGATATTCAATCCATGTGAGACTTTCAATCCAATTCCATGTTGACAAGTGTCACCATGAGGAGGCTTGAGAGGAGAGATAAGGAGCATTAAATGCTTGAGGGGACATGATGGTTACCCTAGTCAAAGAAATAAATGCTTTGAAGAGACACATGGGTTACATGAGGGTTAAGTTAGGGGTCAAAGTCCTTGACCATGGTGCAAGTGGAATTAACCATTAATGGTCATGTAAGAGCCATAAGTGGTCTGGAAGACTTTAGAGGTTAATTTGTTGAACACACAAATCATTAATTGCTTTTCAAAGACTTTGGAGTCTTTGAGAAGTAACTCCAGTTTGCGTAGGAATGTGACAATATTTAGGGGATGGATTAGGTTAATTAGGAAAGGTTTAGAAGAATCTAGAAGGGGTTTAGGCATGCAAGTGGGAGGAATTTTGGTATTTTCAATTAAAATAAAATCATTTATTTCAATTAAATGGTGTACTTTGAATTTGGATAAATATTCAAATAAATATTAATTTATTTAAATGAGAAAAAGGAAGATAAAGCATTAAAATGCTTGAAGACTTTGAGGGAAACCATTAAAGGCTTGAAGACTTTAAGGGAATCAATTAAAATCTTAAGAAGACTATAGAAGGAAGCCATCAAGTTTGAAGACTTTAAAGCCATTAAGTTTGAAGACTTTAAGGGAAACCATTAAAGGTTTGAGAAGACTCTAGAAGGAAGCCATTAAGTATGAAGACTTTAAGGGAAACCATTAGAGCTTTCAAGTGGGTGAGGATAAATAGGATTTTAAATAAATAATTTATTTAAAATAGTTGTGCAACTTGCATTTGTAGGAAAATGCAAGTGGGTGGAGGATAAAGGTGATTTAAATAAATGATTTATTTAAAATAGTTGTGCAACTTGCATTTGTAAGAAAATACAAGTGGGTAGAGGATAAAGGTGATTTAAATAAATGTTAATTTATTTAAATGTGAGAGGTGGGATTTTGGGGGAATTTAAATAAATATTAATTTATTTAAATGTGAGAGAAAATTTAATTAAATAAATTAGATTTATTTATTTAATTAATGGTCTGAATTTGGTTAAGTGAATTAAATCAAATAAATTGAATAATTTATTTAATTAATAGGAGAAGAGGGTTAAGATGAATTAATTAAATATATTAATTTAATTAATTATTGATTGATGGTTAAATAATCAAATAAATACTAAATATTCATTTTAATTAAGTGGACAGATTTATGTGACTACAACAATATTTGAAGAACACAACAATATTTCAGGACCAAAAAACTATCATATCCATGATACCAAAACTATATCCAAAGAAGATAACAATAACAAAAATATCAATAAAACTTTCTGGACCCGAACAATTCCCAAACAAGCAATAGAACAACTGCAAGATATCTCTGCACTATAGACTTTACGTACCAAC
Organism: Cryptomeria japonica; assembly: GCF_030272615.1. Classification (NCBI taxonomy): domain Eukaryota; kingdom Viridiplantae; phylum Streptophyta; class Pinopsida; order Cupressales; family Cupressaceae; genus Cryptomeria; species Cryptomeria japonica. The sequence goes on along the minus strand of NC_081415.1, from coordinate 228,915,266 downwards.
AACAATCCGAAACAACAAGTTTGACATTGATGACAATCGCAACAACACATACTTCCCACATGTTACACTTTCTATAGGAACTCCTAGCGTCCCAAAATTTGTTAAGAATTATCCTTTCAATGTATCCCATGTGGCTACATGGGTAGGATAATGATTTATATACCATTCTAAATCATCTTTTCTCAAGTACCCTACAATGTCCAGTAATATATCCTTGTCAAGAGATCTACCCAGTTTATCCCAAATTGATTCCAATATGAAGCAATGTTCCACGACTTTAGTGGTGTCTGTGACAAATACCATAATCTTAACAACTATGTCCATTATTTGTGAGCTTAGTCTAGGATTAGGTTTTTCTTTAAATTGTGATATCAATTTGTTTGTTGGTTTTTGTATTACTAGCTTCTTCTCCTTCTTTATTCTATTCTAGGGCTTTGACTCTCTGCCCTTGTCTATTGCTAATTTTATGTCAAAATAATCCTCTTTTAATATCTCACTCCAAGGAATCTCTTGTTCTTTGCTTAATTTTTTTTTTCTCTTTCTTCTCTTTGTTGTGGTAGTTTTTCTATCACAATTCTTCTACTTTTAGACCTCAAGGTGGATGGGTCCTAGTCCACAGGTTGTGACTCTTTGAAGATTTCTCTTTTCCCTCTTAGTTGTAAACAACACCTCATTTGATTAGATCTCTATAGTTAACCCTTGATTAGTCTCCTCTTTCTTACTTTCATCTTCTCTTAATTTGCGTAATTCTTTTTAACTAATTTCTCCAAGTATTCATCAATTATGAGTCAAATTTTATCCAAGATTGGTAGAGACTCCTTAAACCTAACATCAAATTTAATTGTAATAGTAATGAAGTTCATCTTGGATTTAGGGTTCTTGAAGAATTGTAGTGGTAGGAAAGTAACCTCATTGCTACTATTTTCCCCTAACAACAAGTTCCTATATTTTCTATATCTGTCCAAAGTTTTTTCCAAACTGTTCAATAGTACTTTTGCTTCTATAGGCATGAACTTGCACTTTTCGGGGTCTTGTCCCCTTTATTTCTACTTTTCTTTTTAGAAATAGGATATAGGGCTTTAAGACACCACATTTGTCATTTAGTTCATTTCTAGACCCATATATTCATTATATGAAGAAGTTGAGAAAATACAACTTCAGAGATCCCAAGAACACCTGCATGCAAATACATGTCACAAGAGAAGAATGGAGACACATAAAGCAAAAAATCATAAATGCTCTGAAGAAGAAGATTATCATTCAGAGAGAGAATTAGTTAAATAAAAAAGTACAATACAATCCTTATAAAAGGATAATAGAAACCCTAAAGGGATAAAGAGTATTTAATAATTAGAATATTATTAAATGCCTAAGTTTAGCTTAAGCGTAGAGTATAATATACTAATAATTAAATAAATAATTATTAGCTAATACAAGATAACTCTAACACCCCCCCTTAAGATGAACTTAGAGAGTAGCTAAAAACTAAATGCAAGAAAGCAAAAAAACAACTACAGGAAGAAGGGGAAATTTGGGTCCCGGCAACAAGGCTTGATGAGGTACCCAATCACAACCAAATCTCTATGAAACAAAGAAATAAAGAAAACCACATGGGAAAAAAACTCTACTCCAAAAAGAGATGGAAAAAGTAAGTGAAGGACTGAAAAAACCTTCAAACAAGAATGTTCCAAAAAGATAGAAACAAGAGAAGATCGGAAGAATCACTGAAGCATGAAGAACTTGCAAACACTGTCGAAGAATAACTACTGATCTGAAGAACCTCCACTGAAATAGAACATGACCATGTAGAGAAGACTGTAATTTGTATGAGGGCCCTCAAATGACACTGGTCGAATCAGAAGGCAAACAAAGGCAAACAACTGAACTCGAAGATATAGATGGCATGAGAAACCAAACCCTGAAGAGCTGATCAATCAAACTACAGAAGCATTAGAACCAACAGGACAAACCTCTCCATAATGCTAAAAAGGGAGAGGTATAGGAACACTCAAAAGAACGGCCAACAAGAACTGCATGACAATGAACCAGGAACATCGAGGGTGCAGATAAAGTACATGGTGTAGTGGAAGGAACACTCATTTGACACACATCATGAGACAAATATCGTAGAAGGAACACTCACTGGACAACGGTAGATGGCAAACAAGACAAACACCAACCCCCCCATGACACTTTATAAGTAGTGCATGTACAATAAGACACAAGATGTGCAAGATCTCAAGTAAACAATGCATGATGACACTTTATCTTAGTGCGTTTGCATAAATACAATGCTACAATGATAAGAAGACTGGAAACAGAAAGAACAACAAAAACTGAGACATCCTGTTGGTATTTTATCATTGATGTCAACACCTACTAAAACTCTAAACACTTTGGAGATCCAACAACATTCATCGGCATGAAAGTGACTTTTGCACAATCACCGGTATATGGTACACCGACAGGAAATAATGATCACCGACACTTGGAATGGCATGGAAAACACTTGGTAATGTCAAAGACATTGTTTAGACATCTTATCTTGGAGAATTGTTTATTGGTATATTCGTATTTGCCTATTTGCTGTTACCGACAAATAGGTCCAGGTTATGCACCGACAAGCTTATCTTTTCTAGATTAGCACGACACACTATGGAGATGATCAATTGTTGTTGTAAATGCATTAAACCGACATATTGAATCAGTTATTGCATCGGATAATGTATTGTTTGCAAAATGATTTTATTGTAATATCTTGTAGAGCCGACCTACTAAAATTGGTCTTAGGTTATGGTATAAATGTAAGATCTTATTTGTAAGATCAAGTGAGGAATGCGAAAAAGATTTGTGTGAAGGTATATGTGAGATTAAGCAGAGCTATACATGAAGATATCATTTGAAGGTGAAGCTAGGTTTTTGTGAAAGCATATCAGAACTACACCGGTATTGAATCCAGCATATGAAGATGCTATTTTGTGCAGTACATTCTTATTGGGTTTAACCATCCAATTGTAGTTAGTGTGACTCCCATTTGTGATTGAGCAGTGAGCTCTAGGCGCTTGGCCTTTCTGCATGTGTAGACCCCATTTATGTACACTTACTATCTGCAATAGTATCATTTGATTGTGGGTAAGGTTTCCCACCGTGGTTTTTCCCCTTACAGGGTCTCCACGTACAAATATTGGTGTTATGTGTAGTGGACGACTTTGTTCTTTTGTTTCATGCATTAATCTTTGTAGGTATTACATTTATTTGTTAAATCTATCCACCGGTATAACAAATTGGTTCACCGGTATAAAGTAATAATTTGGTTAAGTTGTTTTGGTTTAAATAATATTGGTCAACTGATTCACCCCCCCCTCTCAGTTGCCTCCAGGACCTAACAATTGGTATCAGAGCTGAGTCCTCTTTTTGCAGAAGTTTAACAGCTTGAGGAGATCCAATGTCTACTAACTATTTCAGGAAGGACAGTCCTAAACTTGATGGAACCAACTATGGAATATGGAAGATCAGAATGGAGACACATCTGAATTGCATTGGAAAGGACATCTGAGAAGTCACAAAGAATGGTTATACTACTGCTACTTCCTGTCAGCCTAATCCACCTAACTTGACTAAAGATGAGGAAAAAGATTGCAAAGCAAGGGAAGCACTTTTGAGCGCATTAACAGACCAGCAAATTATGGGACTATCAGACAGATCAACTGCTAAAGCTATTTGGGATCATTTGGAAACACTGAATGAAGGAGATTCCACAGTCAAAATTGCAAAACTTGAAAGCTTCCGGGTCAGGTATGAAAATCTGAAAATGGAAGAAGATGAAAGGATTTCTGCTTTTATAAAAAGAGTTAATGAAATTGTTTTAGGTATTAAATGTTGTGGAGGAACCTTGAGTGAAGATGAAATTGTCTCAAAAGTATTAAGAGGGTTGCCACCGGCATATAAAATGAAGGTTACTACTATAAATGAGTTAAGAACAATGCCTAATACATCGGTAACTAGGGATACATTGATTGGTAAACTTTCAGCCTTTGAAATTGAGGAATTTGGTCCTGTTGTTACTATAAAGACAAATTTAGCCTTTAAAGCATCCACATCATCTACAACATCATTTGTAAAATCTGATTGGAAAGCCTTTTATGCAAGAGAACTTGAATAAAATAGGAAAGAAAATGAAGAACTTGAAGAGCTTGAAGCACTATTTGCAAGAAAAATGCCTAAAGGTCTAGTTGGAAGTAAGTATGAAGGTAAATCACCCTTTAAATGTTTTAACTACAATAAGATTGGTCATATGGCTTCAAGATGCCCTGATAGACATGCTAGACTAAGAGAAGAAGCTAGAAGGACATACAAGCCTAACCTTGAATATTAGAGATACAGATTTAAGAAGATCAAAGATAAATCTTGTTATGTTGCTGATGAAGGAGTGACTGAAGATTCTGATGAAGATCCGACAGACAATGAATGAGTTTTTGTTGCTATAACAGAAGATCAATTGGCACTTGCAGTCCAGCTAGTAGAGCAGGCCTTGGCAGCTAAAATTGAAGTAAAGGATGAATGGATCATTGATTCTGGATGCTCACATCATATGACAGGAGACAAAGGTAAATTCTTGAACTTTCAAGAATATAATGGAGGCTTAGTGAGATTTGGAGATGACAAAGCTTGTTAGATCAGAGGCAAGGGTTCAATATCTCTTAATGGTAAGTATAACACTGGCAATGTCTACTATGTTGAAGGTTTAAAGCATAATCTTTTGAGTGTTGGTCAATTAGTTGAGAAAGGATTTCAATTACAATTCAAAAATGGAAAATGCAAAATCATGAATAGAACTGGTTTAAAAATTGCAACCGGTAATCAGACTAGAGGTAACATCTTTCATTCGAATAACAGTGAAAAGACATGCTTAATTGCACACATTGATGAAAGTTGGTTATGGCATAAGAGATTTTAAAATCAGTACTACTAAGGCAATTAGAGACTTACCTAAAATTGTCAAACCTCACAATACAATATGTAAGGAATGTCAATTTGGAAAACAAGTTAGAGCAAGTTTCAAAAGTATTCCAGAAAAATCCAATAATGCTCTTGACTTAATTCACACTGATTTATGTGGTCCAGCTATAACTAAAATCTTACAAGGTGATAGATATTTGATGCTAATTATTGATGACTATTCTAGAATGTGTTGGGTTACTTTTCTCAGAGAGAAATCAGAAGCACTTGGAAATTTTAAATTGTTCAAAGTAGTGGTTGAAAATGAAACCGGTAAGAAAATAAAATGTCTAAGATCAGATCAAGGAGGTGAATTTACATCTAAGGAGTTTAATGCATTCTGTGAAGTGAATGGAATCAGAAGACAACTATCAGCACCTCAGACACCACAACAAAATGGAGTTGTTGAAAGGAAAAATAGAACTATCTTGGATGCAGCCAAAAGTATGCTATCAGAAGCAAAATTACCACATGTATATTGGAGAGAGGCAGTAAGTACAACGGTCTATACATTCAACAAAGTTCACATCAAAGGTGAAACTAGTAAGACCCCTCATGAATTATGGTTTGGTATTACTACTACTCTTAAATATTTCAGAATATTTGGAAGTAAATGTTACATTAGAAGAGATGAGTACATTGGGAAATTTGATCCTAGAAATGATGAAGGAATATTTTTTGGTTATTCATCTAAGAGTAAAGCATATAGATGTTTTAACAAGAGACTGCGGAAAATTGTTGAGAGTACAAATGTGAAGATTGATGAACGATTCAAAGGAACTTCAAGGTACATAGATTCTGAACCGACGACAGAAATTATAAATGAACCTACACTAAATCCACTAGTATAGAGTGAAGATCTAGTTACCCCGGTATCATCTGAAAATTCCACTGTGACTGAGGAACAACAACAAACAAAGACACCTCGGTATGTAAGATTGAATCATTCTGAAGATCAGATAATTGGAAACAAGTAGAAAGGAGTTATGACAAGAGGAAGATTGACAAATGAAGAGGTATGTCTTATTTCTCAAATTGAACCATCATCAGTTAATAAGGCATGTGAAGATAAGTATTGGACTAAAGTTATGGAAGAAGAATTAGAACAAATTGAGAAAAACAACACTTGGACATTAGTTCCCCGACCTAAAGATAAAAATGTAATTGGAACCAAATGGGTATTCAGAAACAAACTTAATGAAGATGGTAAGGTTATCAGAAATAAAACAAGACTAGTGTGTAAGGGATATTCTCAGAAAGAAGGAGTTGACTATAATGAAACCTTTGCACCGGTAGCTAGAATTGAGGCAGTTAGATTGTTTTTGGCTTTTGTAGCACATAAGAACTACAAAGTATATCGAATGGATATTAAATGTGCATTTTTGAATGGAGATCTTGAAGAAGAAGTTTACATTGAACAACTTGATGGATTCTCTTTGACAAATAACAAAGATATGGTTTGCAAGTTAAGGAAAACTTTGTATGGGTTGAAGCAAGCTCCAAGAGCTTGGTATGCAAGATTAGATAAGTATCTTTTGAAGATTGGTTTTTCTAAAGGTAATGCCGACAGTAACTTATACTATAAAGTGACAAATAATGATATCTTGGCTATAGAAGTTTTTGTTGATGATATATTCTTTGGAGGAGAAGATGGATTGTGTAAAGACTTTTCTACTAAAATGCAACAAGAATTTGAAATGTCTATGATTGGTGAAATAAGATTCTTTTTAGGATTGTAGATATCACAGACTCATGGAGGTATATTCTTGAGTCAATCAAAATATTTAAAAGAATTACTTAAGAAATTTGGGATGGAAAACTCCAAACCGGTAAGCACACCGATGACTACAAATGACAAACTATCCTTAAGGGATGAATCTACACCTATTAATCCAACAAGGTACAAATCTATGATAGGAGGTTTACTGTATTTGACACAAACAAGACCTGATATTATGAGTGCAGTATGTATTGTTTCAAGATTTCAGAGTAATCCTAGAGAAAATCATGAATCAGCAGTAAAAAGAATTTTCTGGTACTTACAAGGCACTACAAATCTTGGATTATGGTATCCTAGAGATGAAAACTTTGACCTATGTGCATACACAGATGCAAATTGGGTAGGAGATATTGATGATAGAAAAAGCACCACCGACGGAGCATTTTTTCTTGGTAGTAGATTAGTTTCTTGGCTGAGTAAGAAACAAAGTTGTACATCTTTATCAACAACAGAATCATAATATGTTGCAGCAGCAACTAACTGTACACAGGTACTATGGCTTAAACAAATGTTGAAAGACTTAAAGATAAAATGCAAGGAACCTATAACTATCTATTCTGATAATACAACAACAATTGATATATCTAAAAATCCGGTACTACATTTTAAAACAAAACATGTTTCAATCAAATTGAATTTTCTAAGGGAGAATGTTGAAGCAAAAGAAATAAAATTGGTTTATGTGAATACTAAAGAGCAGCTTGCAGATATTTTCACTAAACCTTTACCTAAGGAAACCTTTGAATATCTTAGAGAACGGCTTGGGGTCATACCCCCACTGGTAGATACTTAGAGAGTTGACACTTGTCATCAACTGACAGAATTCACAGAGAAATCTTTTTCTCGAACTTTGATGAGGAAGCTACTTCAAAGGGGGAGTAGTTGGTATATTGAAATTGATTGGTATTTTGTACCTGAACTTGGTTTTGTTGTAACTTTGACATTTGATGTCAAAGGGGGAGTGATATCTATGGAAAAGCACATTATCTTTTGGGAAAGATTAGTACAGAAAATTATAAGGAAACTCATGTTACTCTCAGGGGGAGAGATTGTTGGTTTTTGTATTTGGCATTTCTGTTTTGGCACTTTGATGGTTTTTCCATCTTATGTTGCCATCAATGCCAAAGGGGAAGATTGTTGGTATTTTGTCATTGATGTCAACACCTACTAGAACTCTAAACACTTTGGAGATCCAACAACATTCATCGACATGAAAGTGACTTTTGCACAGTCACCGGTATATGGTACACCAGCAGGAAATAATGATCATCGACACTTGGAATGGCATGAAAAACACTTGGTAATGTCGAAGACATTGTTTAGACATCTTATCTTAGAGAATTGTTTATTGGTATATTCGTATTTGCATATTTGCTATTACTGGCAAATAGGTCCAGGTTATGCACCGGTAGGCTTATCTTTTCCAGATCAACACGACACGCTATGGAGATGATCAATTATTGTTGTAAATGCATTAAGCCGACATATTGAATCGGTTATTGCATCGGATAATGTATTGTTTGTATAATGATTTTATTGTAATATCTTGTAGAGCCGACCTACTAAAATTGGTCTTAGGTTATGGTATAAATGTAAGATCTTATTTGTAAGATCAAGTGAGGAATGCGAAAAAGATTTGTGTGAAGGTATATGTGAGATTAAGCAGAGCTATACACAAAGATATCATTTGAAGGTGAAGCTAGGTTTTTGTGAAAGCATATCTGAACTACACTAGTACTGAATCCAACATATGAAGATGCTATTTTGTGCAGTACATTCTTATTGGATTTAACCATCCAATTGTAGTCAGTGTGACTCGCATTTGTGATTGAGCAGTGAACTCTAGGTGCTTGGCCTTTCTGCATGTGTAGACTCCATTTATGTACACTTACTATCTGCAGTAGTATCATCTGATTGTGGGTAAGGTTTCCCACCGTGGTTTTTCCCCTTACAGGGTTTCCACGTACAAATATTGGTGTTATGTGTTGTGGATGACTTTGTCCTTTTGTTTCATGCATTAATCTCTGCAGGTATTACATTTATCTGTTAAATTTGTCCACCGGTATAACAAATTGGTTCACCGGTATAAAGTAATAATTTGGTTAAGTTGTTTTGGTTTAAATAATATTGGTCAACTGATTCACCCCCCCTCTCAGTTGCCTCCGGGACCTAACACATCCTACTCAGAGAAGAGATCCCAGGACCCGAAACAACTCTAATTTTTTTTTGGCCCAAACTGCTCTAAAAAAAAAAATTTAATGTTTTTTTTGACAAATTTCTCGAAATTCGTGTAAAAAAGGGCAAAACTAAAAAAAAATTGCAGAACCAAAATTTGTCAAAATTTGACAAATTTTATATGGAAATGGGGGGTTTTGGGGCATTCTGAGCTCAACGGTGAGGTCCGTTTGAGCCCAAAATGATTAGAAACAAAACAGCTACCCCAGATCCAATAAAAAAGCTTTGAAAAAGCTTGAAACCCTCCTCCAAAAAATCTTCTGAAAAATCAGGAACAAGCAACAACAAATGTAGGCTTTGATACCATGAGGAAGTTGAGAAAATACAACTTCAGAGATCCCAAGAACACCTACATGCAAATACCTCTCACAAGAGAAGAATGTAGGCACATAAAGCAAAAAAACATAAATGCTCTGAAGAAGAAGATTATCATTCAAGGAGGGAATCAATTAAATAAAAAAGTACAATACAATCCTTATAAAAGGATAATAGCAACCCTAAAGGTGTGCAACCCTATACCTACAATATTATTAAATGCCTAAGTTTAGCTTAAGCATAGAGTATAATAGACTAATAATTAAATAAATAATTATTAGCTAATAAGATGACTCTAACATTATATACCCCTTAAATAGTCTTAAAACACCTCTAATATGTCTAAATAAGCTAAAGACATTAAGAGGCTAGATAAAGAGGAAAAAGTGGGAGAGAAGAGGGTGGAATAGTGTGGAAACCTATGTAGAACAATATGGACTATATATATGTGAGAAGAAAGTGTGAAATATATATTATATATGTATATATGGATGAAGAATGATGAATGAATCATAACGCTTGTGTAGGACATTAAAGTATATGAATATATGAGGTAATGGATATGTATATATGAATCCATGCAATTTATTATAAATTGGTTTATACATATTACATATATGTTCTCCCTTTTTATTGCATCACACCGAGGTTGACTACATCTAACAGAATATTAAACCTTACACTTTGGTCAAGGTTTTTCTATCAACATTGGTTTTGTTCCAGGACCTTGGTTGTTGTTGCATGAGGGAGATTATAGCAACAAATAAATTATTGTTAAAAATTTGAGAAGTGAAAATTTTGGAATTTTTTTTCAAGCAAATATGAATCAATTGGAAATATTGAAGAAGAATTGATGATAGTTAAAAGGTGTAGTTTACAATTTATAAAAAAGAATAGAGACATTAGAAAAGGAAAAATATGAATTATTATGTAACAATAATATTTTTCAAAAGAGGCAAGCTCGATATATTAAGATTAAAGTAATCAGAATACAATATGATCTTAATTGATCTCCATATAGAAAAACTTTAAAAACATAGCTCATATTTCTCCATACATATACCTATCACAACAAATCACCACCCAAAGATATATAAACCCAAACTAGGCTTATAGACATGTAACAAAAAAACCACATGGAAAAGTCATCCCAAAAAATTGACACCCATATACAATGCCTATATACTGACTTATAATTACATCAATGCTGATAGCTATATCAATTATGAACAAATATCTGTACAAAATCACAATATAAGAGCTGTAGCTAATCTAGCTCCAAAAACGTCACGATTTTCATAACAGAGGGTAAATAAAAAATTACAGATCTCGATCGTGCTAGGCAGAACTAGCTGAGTCTTTTATATTTCAACTACAAGTCTTTTATTTTTCGACTATATATAACATAAAGGTTAGTCAACCGTTTTGGAACCAGATTAACACCATCCCAAACATAAGAACCTCTACAACTAGCTTGCCAATGAAGGATGAAATTATGGCACAATAGTAGAGCACGTGGCATATCATAAACCTGCAAGCTAACTCTGTGAATAAACATATCGCCACACGAACAATATAGGGACCCCTGAAACCAGCTTGCGGACAGAAGATAAAAAAATATCCCACTAAACCTGAGCACGTAGCATAACAAAAATTTGCATCTAAGCTGTTATGTGGAGTTGTAGGAAGTAAATTTCCAAGGCCTTGATTGTCCAAGAAAATATGGTGGAGAAGAGGATAGATGACTGTGTGCAAGCATTTCCCATATCAAATAAAAATTTCCAATTCAGCGAAGTTAAGTTTGATTTTGGTCAATTATCTTTGAAGACCAGATTGGCCCAAACTTGAAACTTGTGTAGCTCGCATATTAAGGTATTTGGGTAAGAAAACCCTATTCATTTTGACTGAAACTGAGGCAGCCTGTGAGTTTGTGAAGCTTTTGGAATCTCCCAGTGAAGATGTGCAGCAACAGGCAATTTGGGCATTGCCCCATCTTGCAGACAGGCATGTGGAGAGCTCAGATGGGATCTCTTTCGATGAAATCCTATTCTGTAATCTACAAGCTTACTTCTACCATCTCCTTAAAGTTTAGTTTCCCCCTTTTTGGGATGCCCTGTTTCTAATGTAAAATTTTTCAGTGTGAGCCCATTGACAAGACAATTGATTTACTTGAATGCTTGAAGCCCCTTTTTGAAATGGAGGAAGATGAGGAAATGTTGAGAGGGGTTTGTACAATTGTTTTGCAGTAGTCTGAAGGAGAGGACGAGCGTAAAGAGGCCATTGAGCAAAATAGCATTTACCCAAAAATTGTGAAACTTGTATTCCATTCTTGTCTGTATGTTTTGGGACTTGTGATGAAAACCATTGCAAACATTGCACAGATTGGAATCTATGATGACATTTTAAACAATAAAGTCTTTTCTCGAATCTTGATAGTCTTGAGTGCAAACACAATGAGAGAACTTTGTATCCAAATTTGTCAGATAATCTCCCATATCTCAGAAGGCTCACGGGATGAAATTGACCTTCTAATTAGGGCAGATCTTTTTCATCCACTTGTGCGATTCCTCTACTCAGAAGGGCAAATAGATGTGAAGAAAGAAGCAGCTTATGACATTTTTAGTGCAATTTGTGGTGGGAAGGAAGAACAGATAGAGTATTTTGTAGATCTTGGATCTCCGGAGCTTGTGGGTGATCTCCTTACACTAGAGGACGCTATGCTTACAAAGGCTTGGCTTCAATACATTGAGACCATGTTAAAGGTTGTAGTTGGTAGCCATAAATACACAAATCGTTTCCACAGTACCAATATTTGAACCGGAATTTAACCATCATGAAGACAGAACCCTAGCCATTTAAGACCAGCTGTAACCATATTGCCAAAAATTATATTCATGCCCGATGAATCAGAATCTTTAATTCATCAATCAACTTTTTGGATTCCACCTCATCAAATTCTTTACATTGTATATTATTGTCAATTGCCCAATTGGCCAATGAGTCAGCAACATTATTTACTTCCCTAAAACAATGCATATTTCAAACTCTGAAAAATCTCTCGAGGAGAAACTTTAATTGCTCAAAGTGGTAGTTTAGAATTCAATTAGCAGAACTCTTTATTGACAGTATATTAATTAAGCCGATAGGCTTTTAGTGGGGGCTTTTGTCCGTGGAAGTGTAAGACAATCTGGTAACTCTTCCTTTTCAATGACGGTCGAGCGGCAGGTGGCTTCTTATCAAATTCATTCTGCATTTGCATTAAAATAAAAACTGCAGATTAAATAACGGTTTGAACTTTTAATGGCCAGCGTTCACCCTATTTCGTTCAGCGTAATATTATAAATTAATTCTATTCTTTCCATCAATGCAGCTTCGAGGGTGGGAGATTTGTGGAATTGAAATAACTATATTCGAAGCTTCATGCGGAATGAGACACTATCCTCTTCGCTTTTTGCTCCAACACAGTTATTTTAAAATAATATTATAAATTTTATGATCTTCAACGTTATTTGATAAACTTAAAGTAGATTTAAAGTGGAGATGTTTTAAACTTAAAAAATTTAATTATTAAATTTATTTGAACTTTTGAAAATAAATAAAATAATATTTTTAAACATATTAAACTTTGGTTTTTATAATTAAATTAATTTTTTTAAAATATTCAATTTCATTGTCATCATATAAATATTGTGTTTATTTAATAGAATTTTCAAAACATATCATTTGTTTAAGTGAGAGGAATTACATTTGATTCCTTTTTCAAAGAAGATAATATTTAATTATCTCCACAAATTAAATGAATGCAGTTAATAATTTGATTCCTCGTTTTATTTTTGAATTTGCCTTTCATGTCCACAGTTTTAGTTTCCGTTCTTGTTTCATTTTTTTCACGTTTCCATTCCATTTTGTTTCTGGAATGCATCCGCACCATACATGTCTGGCCATTCCTAATTTAAAACCCTAAAACTTGTTTTGTGACTAGTAATTATTATAATTTTTATTCTAATAAACCCTTGAAGTTGTGTTTCTTTCCCGAAGTCGATTGTGCTCAAACCAGAAGAAGATTTAGCCTAATGTTATAATGCTTTTACAATCAGACCTATTGGCTTCATGTTGCAGACACTTCCCCTGCAACTGCTAGTTACGGGAGTGCAAGTTTCTGGATTTGATTGTGTGTAAGATTTTTGCATCACATTTTTTTTTGACTCTCTTCATCTTGATGATGGATCACTGAATGTGATTCGAAACGTTGATGCAAAAATCTTACACACAATCGAATCCAGAAACTTGCACTCCTTGCAGTCTATAGATGATAGATTGTGGAAATCTCTTAGAACCTGAATTGTATCAAATTTAATTATTATATAATATCACATTCGTTCCATTGTTGATCACTATAATTTAATATTTAAATAGAATTAAAATTAGTATAAAATTATTTATGTCTATTATGATTGGTTATTGCCTTTGATATTTTATTTAGACGACGGTGATTCCTAATATGAGATGGATGATGTGATTTTTAATATCAACAGCTACGAACAAAAAATGCGGATGATTCAGAAATTTTGAACCGTCGGATGTTCTCTACTTTAATTGACCCATTTTTTTCATCCAAATGATTTGTAACGTCATTAGTTATGCTCTTTTTGCCGGTTAGTATGTCCCGTGTACACAACTGTCAAGCACTGTACTTTGATCTAGAATTCACACCCGCTGATATATTCGAGGGTAGTGAATATAAGAAAAAGGTCAGTTTTAGGGCTCATTGTTTTATAGTTTGTCTTAGTATATAGGGGAAAGGACTCAGTAGTTGAGCGCGTTCCAATTTTTGTGATAGAAGTTGTTGATTTAATACACCATACTTGTTGATTTAATATCTAACCTTTGTATAACATTGTACCAATAGTTGTATGATAAGTACCAATAATTGAATGAAATATACCATTTGTTGTGAAAAGTAACCAATCATGTGATGCCACATCAACTGCACAAGTATTGGGTCCCTTTTGCACACCTATTGGTCTCACTTTTTTGGGGGGCTGTTTTGAACACCTTGGCAAAAAGCATGCTAATGTGGCATCATATTTGATGATGTGGCCCTGAAACCTTACTAATAAGTAGGGGACTTGCCAAGTAAGCTGCTATAAAAAAATTGGAGTGATTTGAAATTTGCACGTAGGATTTTGAGAAGCGCAAAGTTAGGGTGCACAACTACTAGTTCCTTTCCCCTAACTGACGGTTTATTTTTTACTCTTTTCATGCCCCCCTTTCACGGAGTTTTTAGAGTTCTTTTCACATTGTCTTTTCACTTGCTTAGTTTGGGGATTTTTTTATTATTTATATCAATTTTATTAAATTAATAAAATTAAAAAATAAGACTAATAAATTAAAAAATAATTTTAGTGTTTACCATTCAATAATAGCACCCCAATGGGGTTTGAACTTCGATGGCGAGAACAAAAATATCAAAATTTAACCATCACACCATGCTAAGATTATTAATATTAAAAATCTAATAGATAAAAATTGTATTTTTTATTAAATTATTTATTAACGTAATAAGTTTATTTTTTATATTTTTATATTTATTAATTATTATTTTTTATTAATATATTGATATTCAAATAAATAAAATACTAAAGTTATGTGTGAACATATAAATACACTAATAAGTTAACTTTTGTCTTCTAATTTACCCACATTCAATGAGCTATATTCTCTACAGTTTGTCATGAATCGATGAGCTATTTTTTAGGCTAATTGGTCATAATCAATAAGCACAATTCGCTCTCAATATGTCATATTCTTGCATAACAATTTTGTCATCAAATTCGTCATAATTTGTCTCCTAATCACGCTATTTTTGAATCAAATTGCTTCTTGCAATTGCTCATTCTAATTTGATGGTTTATCAATTCTCCTATAAATTGAGCTATCGTCTCATTTATTTTCAACCACGTTTTGAGTATCCTTACGTTGTCGATTTCACTCCATCATTTCATCATTATCTTGTTTTCAAATACAATTGCTTTGTAGGTGACATCCACACAAATTTGAAGGAGAAAGAAGAACAATGGAGGAACAATGAAGGAAATACTTGCATTGGTTTGTGTTTCTTTTGACTATTTTATCTCCATGCCTTCATTGAATGTGTTAGGGGTTGATTACATAGCATTTTAGTTTTGTGGTTGACTAATTTGTGTTATGATTCCTTTTCCTAATTCCTACCTCACACTATCCATTTAGTCATCTTTGTATCCATGTAAGCAGATGCATATTTGGTTTGAAGCTATCACTTCTCCATTAACACATTTAATCTCTACATCACCCTTTCTCATTATCTCCCTCTTTCTATATCTATTTCTCCCTCTTCCTCTCCTTCCATTACACCCTCTATATTTTCCATGTTATATACCTCTATCTCCCACTCCCTATCCTCATCTCTCCCTCTTCCTCTATCTCTATCTCTATCTCTATCTCCCTTTCCTCTTCATATCCCTCTTCTTTTCCTTCTCCATCTCCATATCTATCTTTATCTCCTTACCCCCTTTCTAACTCGCTCTTCCCCATCTATCTATCCCTATCTCTTCCTTGTTCTCCCTATCCATATCTATCTTTATCTCCTTACCCCCTTTCTAACTCGCTCTTCCCCATCTATTTATCCCTATCTCTTCCTCGTTCTCCCTCTCTCAATATTCCAAAAAATCGAATTTTTTTTCCCTAAATAACCTTCCACGCCTCTTCGGCATACCCATTGCACACTAAGGTGCAATTGGTAGTTTATTTTATTGTGGTATTTACAAACACCTTGCGTACAAAAAAATCTTCCGCTTTAAATGAGCATTCCCGAACTCACTACTTTGTTTTATTCCATTCAATGCATGTTCACTCTCTATCTACCCAACCCCTACGATGCACCGACATCTTATGCATATAATACATATCATGCATACATTACATGTTACACATACATATAACTGCATGGCAATGTCTACCACATCCTATGCATACAATAAATGTTACCCATACATTACATGTTATATATATAAAAGCATGTCTACATGTAGATGCATCGTAAAGACTGGATAGACATTGCCGTTCACTCTCTATAAGGCTCACGCAAACCTATCATGAATGCTTTTAAACAATGTATAACCATATTGTATGCCATGTGGGTTTGGAAGCAAAACTCTACGAGCCCTAATTTCATGCGTATATCGTGGAGGTTTAGATACAATTTTACTAAGCACCACAACGAATTAGTCTATCTTTAATCTAATAATTGGGCTGCAACAAACTTCACAGTTAAATTGTTCAATTCCTATCTGCATTCTGTTTCAATCAAATAACAAGTATAAAACCCCCCAAAAATTCACAAGCAATGACAAATTTCTCTTACGAGACAATTTAAACTAAACTCACCTCATTTCCATGCGGCCATTTGATTTTCTTCCCAACACTAGATAAGTTCTGCAGAGTTTCATTTATTTCACTTCTAAAGTGGTGCTTCAGAGTACTCTGTGCTTCGTCCCTCGTTAATCTGTTTTTTTTCAAAGAATTTGAAAAGGAATTTATTTATTTAGCTAAATTCTAGAATTTAAAGAAATTCAGAACATAAAAAAAAACCAAATTTAACTAAGTCCCTAATTACAGAAGATGATGGGTGTGTATTTTTCTTTCCATTACCCTGAACAGCGAATCTGTTAGGCAAGTACTCCACCTATTCTGCAAGATAAACAAATAAGAAGAAAATAGCATATTTTTTTAGCAAGCAAAGCATATCAAACCTGAGAGGACATGTCAAATAGAAAATGAAGAATTTAAGTACGGACAACTATGGATGTGGGGCATGAAAATTTAGCAGCAAAGTTAGCTTGCCCTCAATGCTAGCTTCATATGATGGATCATTATTGAAACAAGAGTGGTACTTGTGACAGGTTGTGTTCTACTGGTGTACTGCTACCCCTACATTTGCTAGGTATTAAAAAAGTGGACTGATTACATTTTGTTTCTCAAAGGCATAGAAAACGTGATTGGCTTTTTTTGTGGCTAAAGTTGAGTTTGTATGGTATTTTATTTTTATTTTCTTTCTATATGAAGGACTTAAATCTTTTTTGGTGCTTTCTTTTCTTTCATTTTTGTGCAAATGCAGGGACCTTTGATGATGTTTCAATTGGAAGTAAAAACACTTCAGAACCTTCATTCTTCTGTTATACTTGTGCCATTATAGTATACTATGAAAACCATCTTATGGTGCATTCATCAGGCAAAAATTCATTTGTTTGAGAAAGGAACTATTTTAAGGATTGGTGGGCATCTCAATCTTGCTGAATGTTAACTTGACATGGTATAGATGGAGTTCCTTTTTAAAATCATTGATAATTTGCATGGCAATGGCCTGGATAAATGATTTGAGAACAAATGGCTAATTGATTAAAACCAACTTGCTTTGAGAACCTTTTTCTTTTGGTTAAATATAATTCAATAGCCTGGTTTATTGATTAGCCTGGCTAATTGAACTTAGTTTGGCTGGCGGTTTATTGATTAGCCTGGCTAATTGAAAAGTACCATGTAGCTTGGACCTTAAGTAAATAAATAGGTTTTTGAATAGCATTTTGAGATTTTATTGTTGCATCTATATGGGATTGATGATATGGTTTATATATACTACGAGATTCATGGAAAGATAGGTTTGAATCTTTTATACAATGAAATTATATGATATCTATTTTAGAAGAAACAACATTTTATTAAAAAAGTGTTATGTAGCGGTGAGTATTTGTAATAAGAATATTTGTTGTAGTTTTTAATTAGATAATTTTGAATTATTGTTATTTTAAAATTATATTATTTTAATTATATTTTGGTAATTATAATTCTCATTTCAATAAAATAATATTTTGAATAAATTTGTGTAGTTCATGAGGTCAATTGATAGGCTATGATGTTGTTTGTGCAACAAAGGTATCAATGGAGAAGTGATATAATCAAACCAATTATGCATCTACTTAATCCAATCATTACCAACATGTTCATTTTATGTTTGCAATAGGGTGAGAGGGAGAGAGGTAGAGCGGTAGAGAGGTAGAGATAGGACTAGAAAGAGGGAGAGATAGAAAGAGAAGAGCAATAGAGATATTGGTAAATAAAGAGGTAGAGAAGAAGATAGAGATAGAGATAGAGATGGAGAAAGAGGAAGATGGAGAGGAGAGAGTAATAAATAGAGATGGAAGAGAAAAATAAATAGAGTGAGAGAGAGGGAGGTAGAAAGATAAAGATTGAGACAGAGATAGGAAGT
The DNA here is from genome assembly GCF_030272615.1 of Cryptomeria japonica. Taxonomy (NCBI): domain Eukaryota; kingdom Viridiplantae; phylum Streptophyta; class Pinopsida; order Cupressales; family Cupressaceae; genus Cryptomeria; species Cryptomeria japonica. The sequence continues at coordinate 228,896,637 of NC_081415.1, read as the reverse complement.
GATATATATATATATATATATATATATATAGAGAGAGAGAGAGAGAGAGAGAGAGAGAGAGAGAGAGAGAGAGAGAGAGTAAATATGAAGGGATGGATATACAGAGGAAAATATACAAATATAGAGGGTGGGAGAGAGAGAGAGATGAAAAAAAAGAGATAGAGAGAGGGTAAGAGAAGTAGGGGGGGATAGATATATATTGGAAGAGAATGAAATATATAGAGATATACAAGAAGAGATTAGGAGAGAGAGGTTTAGACAAATAGATAGGGGTTAGGGGGATATATAGGGAACAAGGGAGGGAGAGATGGGGAGCAATAGAGAGGAGGATGAGATATAATTTTGAATCATTGTTACTTTAAAATTCTATTGATATAATTATATTTATGCAATAATAGCTATAACTCTTATTTTAATAAAATAATTATAATATAATATAATTTTTATAGTGAAAATATATATTTTACTTAAAAGCATAATCCTAATTTAATTTTAAAAATTTATATAATTATAACTATAATTTAATAAAATTAATCTCAATCTATTTATTAAATTTGTATTGAAATATTATATTATTTTTTATATTACATAATTATAACTATAATTTAATAAAATTAATCTCAATCTATTTATTAAATTTGTATTGAAATATTATATTATTTTTTATATTACATAATTATAACTATAATTTAATAAAATTAATCTCAATCTATTTATTAAATTTGTATTGAAATATTATATTATTTTTTATATTTGTGTAATATAAATTATAATTGGTCTTAATAAAATTAACTATTAATAATTATAAAAGTGAAAATAGACATTTTCTAAATAACTTAATGAAAAAAATTTAAATTTATGATGAAAAGTTATTAAACTATTTTGTATATATTAGAAAGATTAAAAAATTTATGAATTTCAAAAAGTATTAAAAAATAGAATTATTTAAAAAAGATACAATATAATTATAAAGAATACATATAATAATTATGTTTTTTTTTAATAGAAATACTTGTGAGATGCAGAGCCATAGGCGCTGACGTGGGGTTGTACGCGGGCCTCCCACGTAGGTAAGATCATTAATTGCAGGGCCTCCTCCTCACCGCCGCTTCTCTCTGCCTTCCCTTGTGTGGGCGATTAATGCCAGTTAATGGAGAACTCCTTTGGAGGCACTGCAAAACTTAACAACAATGCCCCATTTAAACCTAAGTCATTCAAGGATGCAGTTACTTCATCTTCTCCCTCTGTCAGTGAAGGCACGAGGTCTGTCTCGAACTCTAATGGCAGCCCCTATGGAGAAGGTAAGGACCCTCACTCGACCCGGGAATCTATCTCCATCTCTCCTAATGAATTAATGTGTTAAAAAATTAATATGGAAAAGGATAGACTTAGAGATATTGCAATTTTCTTTGCTACTGTGGATTTGGATAAATGCCCTGCTCGTAAATTCATTGATGATTGGATTAGGAATGTTTGGAATACTAAATTAAGTTATTTGGTATCATTCTGTAGACTCATTCAAAAAGGATTGTTTGTTATTTTTTTTAAAGATCATAAAATGTAGAAAGAAGTGCTTAATAAACAATACTGGTCTATTGGAAAATGCACATTTCGTGCCCTAGAATGGACACCGGAAGCGGTTAATGAAGAAATTCTTGCACTCTCATGCTCTAGATGGGTTCTAATCCGAGAGGTGCCTCCACTTTTATGGAAATTCATACCCCAAATACTGGAACCGATAGGCAAAGCTATTCAGGTTGATAACTCATCCTCGCGTATTCCTCATTTAGATGCTAGGGTTTTGATATCACTTAATCTTGGGTGTGATTTCCCCAAAATGGTTAATATTAATCTTGAAAAATAAGTCATGGTTTGCCCTATTGAACTCCTTGGTGGGGTGAATGCGTTCTTTTTATGCAGGAAAGAAGGGCATATCCGCAGGAATTGCTCGATTATTAATAAAACTAAGGGCTCGGATAGACCTCGCAATCAATTCGACAACCTGTCACCTGTTAATGAAATGATACCGAATATGGATAAGCTCAAAGGTATTAGTAAAAAAATCAATAACCTGTTAAAAGGGGAAAATTCTAAACCCCTGGAAGATGGAAAAGTGTTCAATTCTGGTAGCTCTGGTGTTCCCCTCACCCCCCATTCTGCAATCTCAAATGCTTTAAAGCAGATAAATGAGAATCCACAGGAGGAATTTCAGATTGTAGGGAAAAACCCTAAGAAAAGAAGGAGAAAAAATGCACAACAATTAGCATTGGAAAAAATTAGGGCAAATGGTCTTAGCGAGTTAACTAATAAGACTAATCTGGACAGCAACTTAACATCTCCTATGGAAGATGATGGTCTTGAGGTCCCCTCGGAAATGAAATTATCTAGCCTAACCTCTAGTGGTGATAACCCTGGTGTTCATAACCCTAAGGATAGAGTCAGTGTGAGTAGTGAGCTGAGTTTGGGAGGGGGCCAGGTCGGGTTGATGAATTTAACTTCTCATAGAAGTTCGACAGACATGGATGTCTCATTCGAGGAGATTCCATCAAAGGATCCTCCCTTCACCATTGAGGTTGAGCTCCCCTCTCAATCTGAGCCCATTCCTGATTAGATCTTTGTCATTCCCCCCAAGAAGTTTGTAGAGTTTGAAGAGTCCTGTGTGATCAAGGTCATTGTTGCTGACCCTAAGGCTGATGGTACTTATCCAATATCTAGTGATTTTGCTACTCTAGACCTCCCAGATAGTTTGAAGGCTTTGGAGACCCCTGAGACCCCCAGTCAGGGGATCATTAGGAAGGAGTCTGAAGTAGTTGAGGTAGACCAGGGAGAAGAGTGTCTAGGAGATGAAGGAGAGTGGACTACGGATAATGAAAATCCCAAGGAAATCCCTAAGAGAAGAAGGGGTAGGCCTCTAGGATCCAAAAATAGGGGCTCCATTAATAGAAGGATTAATGAGGAGAAGAAAGACCTCCCGAGATGCTTTAACAAGTTTAAAGCATCCAAAGAATAAATCAATACTTTGATCCTAGATGAAGTGCATCTCTTGGAACGTTAGGGGTCTAGAATCTCCAGATAGGAAATAATTGGTCAGAAGGTTTGTCAATCAGCATAAGAATGTAGACTTCATTATGCTACAAGATCTCAAGGCTGTAAAATTTACCCTGGATGTCAACCTAGATTTTATATGGAAAGACTCTATCGAGATCTCCTCAAATCATGATAGAGGTAGGGGAGGTGTTGGCATTCTTATCAACCCCAGATGGAAGGAGAGCATAGTAAGCCAAGGATGGTCACCATGTAACAGAGTAGTCTGGGTGTCCCTAGACAATAATGGATTCAGATTTGGAATATGTTCCATTTATGCCCCCAATGATTACAGGGATAGAACTGCATTATGGGATTGGATAGCGACATTGCCAGATATCCCCTGGTTGGTAGGAGGTGATTTTAATATGGTTGAAACTTGGGAAGACAAGTATGGAAGTAAGCCTTTGGAATGGAAAGGGATGGAGAAAATTCACTGGGAAATAATGAAAAACCGGAAAAAAGTGTTTGACCCTTTGTACTGCAAAAAGAAAGATAACTCTAAAATTTGGTATACATGGTGCAACTTCCAGAGTGGGAAGCACGAGATCTTTTGTAGGCTTGATAGGTTCTATGCTAATAAAGACCATTTCTCCTTTGGCCTAGGCAATAATGGCAGTCCTATATCAGTTCTTCCCACCACTCTTTTAGATCATCATCCTATCATCTGCCAGGTTAGACTCAGGGACTACCCTGAGAGCCAGGAAACTCCAAAGGATAAGTTCTTTTTGAATTCCAGCCTTCTCTTAGATGTAGATGTGTTGAGTGCGGTTAATATTGTCAGGATGTTTAACAGAAGGAATAGGTTGTTAAAATCTTGTGTGGAAAGATGGAACCAAAATGTGGATACCTGGCAAGTGCTGCTTCAAACCATAGGGCAAAAGAAAGCAAGGGATTTTAGATGGAAAGAGAAAAATCTAGCTGAAAACTTCCACTTGTGTGAAGTTAAGATTCAAGACAACCCAAGCAGTATTGAACTTACCCATGAGGTAGCCTTGGCCATAGATAGACTCAAAAAACATCAACAAACTAAGACTAGAGGGGCCATAATCAGGGCTTAGGCACATTGGATGCAATTTGGGGACAAAGGATTCAAATCTTTCTTTAATATGCTAAAACAAAAGCAGTGTAGAGAACAAATTGGAAGGATTTGGGTAGAAAACAGAGAAGTTAAGGATTTGGAAGATATCAAGGAGGCATTCTTCCAATTCTATAAAGGTCTTTTCTCATCTGAAGATTCTGCTAATTCCCAAGAAGCAAGAGAAAAGTGCAGAAGGATTATTCCTCCTAAAATATTAGAAGCAGATGCTCAAGAATTAAAAGGGCCTATCACTCTACAAGAAGTAAAAAATGCAATTAAGAACCTGAATAATGACAAATCTCCAGGCCCTAATGGGTTGACGATAGAATTCTATAAAGCCAATGAGGATTGGGTGAGTCATGACCTACATGAGCTTTACACTGAGGCCTTTAGCACTAGCTCTCTAGGGGAACAAATTAACAGTGGGATTATCAAACTACTTCCTAAGGATGGGGACAAGTCCCTTATCAAAAACTGGAGGCCGATAACACTCCTTAACATTTCCTACAAAATCTTGGCCAAAACTCTAGCGATCAGATTGGAAAACATTCTCCCTAAATTTATTTGTTCCACTCAAATAGGTTTTATCAAAGGAAGATATATACTAGAAAATTTAATTACCAGTTGGGAGCCCATGGAATGGGTGAGGACTTCAGGACAAAATGCAGCCATGTTTCTCCTAGATTTTGAAAAAGCTTATGACAGGGTAGAATGGGGCTTTATTCTGACTATGTTAGAAGCTTTTGGTTTTCCAGCAAAATTCTGTAAATGGATTATGGTTTTGCTCAAAGATGCTTCAGCTCAGGTTGAAGTTAGTGGATCCCTGACACAAAACATTTCTCTAGGCAGGTCCATTAGACAAGGTTGCCCCTTAGCCCCTGCTCTCTTTGTTATTGAAGCCGATGCCCTGTTCTACATTCTTAGAGACTCTACTATCTCTCTCCTAAAGTTCAGGGAATCCTACTTCCAAATGGGGAAGAATTGATCAATGCACAATTTGCTGATGACACAACACTCTTTTTAGATATCAGCAAACATAACTGGGAAGCCCTATAAGGTAAAATCAAATTTCTAGGGGAAATTTTAGGTGCTAAAGTTTCACAAAGAAAATCTACCATGCTTGGATGGGAGGAGCAGCCTCCGGATTGGTTGCAGCAGTTTGGGATTCAATGGGGAGGACCTAAAAAGATAGTCAGGTACCTAGGAATTCCATTTGCAATAACCCCATCCCTCAAAGAAATGTGGCAATGGATTAAAACCAAAATAGAAAAAAAGTTAACAGATGGGATAATAGATATCTTTCTCTTGCCGGGAGAATGTAGGTTTGCCAAAAAGTTCTATCTTCTTACAATATTTATTATTCATTAGTATGGATGTTCTCTAATTACCAGATCCTAGAAATATAGAAAACCATTAGGAATTTCCTATGGTTTGATGGAAAAGGTAAAAAGAAGATCCATTTTGTTAAATGGGAATGGTGCCATAAGGACAAGAGCCTGGGAGGGATAGGACTTAAGGATTTGAGAATCCAAGGGATTGCTCTTGTAGTGAAGTGGATCTTCCAGGCTCTTGATGGGAATGAACTGTGGAAAGTGTTGGTTAGGAATAATATATTGAAGGTCGTACCAAAGAAGGCCAAAACTTGGAAATCCCTCCCTTTCTGTGACCTTGTGGTTAGAGACTTTGAGGTATCAATACAAGGGTCCAATGTCTTCAAATCTATCTGGAAGGCCTGGAGTAGTGTTAAGCCCTTCATCAACAATTTTAGAGTCAGCAACAATGAGTTTATCCATGGGACTAGATCCATTTGGTAGAACCTTTTGCACTCATCCAAACCCTTGGCCCTTACATAGGGGTGCTCTGCTAAAGCATGGGTGGAAAAAGGCATCTGCTACTTTAAAGATATTATTAAGGATGATAGGCTACTGGACTGGGATACCCTTAGAGCTAAATTTAACCTTTCGAGTTCACATAAACGCACATATAGTATGTTACAGAAAGCCTGTGCAAAGCTCTTTCCCAAGAAATGCAATAATGATATAGAATTTTGCAAGGATCTTCTATGGAATAATGCCATCTCATTCTTAATGTTAAAACTAGTGTTATTTATAAGACCTTAACTTATGATGAAGCAATAATTTCCCATGCTAACAAGTTGTGGTTTGCAGATTTTTCAGTTAAACAATGGTAGAAACTGTTCAAAAGGCTTTGGAGTAGCCCTATTGCTCCTAAAGAGAAATGTTTTAAATGGTTGTTGATTTTAAACAGGTTACCAATCAGAACAGATCATAACAACAGTGCTATTTGTAATATTTGCAGGGTTCCTGATTCAGTTAAACATTTTTTTTTTTATTGTAGCATAGCTAAAGAAATCTGGTTATTATTTGGTATTCAATTTCCTGTTCAATTTACTGTTCTTGATGTTATAATCGGATATATTAAAGATCTAAAAAATGACACTAACCTTTTCTGGTATGTTCTTACTTCTAAGATTTTATGGCACATTTGGAAATTAAGAAATGAAGATAAATTTCAGGGATGAAGTAGGGCCCTTACTGAGTCTTTTTGTGGACTCACCCTTCATCGAATTCTCTTGCAGGTATCAGTAACGATGAATGTAGAAAAGAACAAGTTCTTCAGATTCATAAAGGATGGAAATGCAAGGATGTTCCTTCACGAGCTGGAGAACATATATAAATGGAAGAGGACACTCAAAGCGAAGAAAGAGGTGGACCTGGCTCTAGAGACCCTGCGAGTAGAGGTGGTCAGAGTGTGAGACCCTATCCAAGATCAGATTCAGATGCTCATAGAGCTCCTTGACGAAAAACAAGCCATGTGGATGGAGGGCCCCAAGGGTTGGACCACATGGATGGATGCTCCGCAGGAGCAAATTCCTCAAGGATAACTGACATACTACATGGATAGATGCTCCGTATAGTGGCTCCTTTTTGAATTAAGCATTAACGTATTATATGTATAATTTTTTTTACATCTTTGTCTATACTTCTTGGTAAAACTATTAAATGTGTGAAGGTTGGACCTGCTGTCCAGGTTGAAAAACCATAAATGTTTTTGTAATAGTCTTCTTTCCTTATATGCAATATAAAAAAAAAAATTGAAATACTTGTCTTTAATTTAATTTAATTTAAAATGAATCAAATCTCTATGCTTGGTTTTATTATCTTCTCATTCTTCATGCTCTCTTTTCATCTTGATGATGGATCACAAAGTGTGATCCAAAACTTTGATGCAAAAAAATCATACACAATCTAATCCAGAAGCACTCTAGATTATAAAAAATAATTATTAAAATTTATATATCTATTTAGAAAAAATATTTTATTTATAATATTATAATAATAATAATAATAAAAAAAACTGTTTAAAATAAACATTTCTTTTTTTAAAATACAAATAAATCAAAAAAAAAACCTAAAAAATCTACCATTCCTAAAAATTTGCTCCTATAACACCAATTTTTTTTAAACCAATCATAATGCAGATAAATAATTTTGATAATATCTTAAATTTAAAAATATAAATTTTAACTTTACAAAAACCAAGTTTATTTTGAAAGCAAAAATAATAATCACTTTTGATTGGTGCAAACTAATTGATTAATTGGGTTGCAATAGTATTGCCTATGACAAGTACTAATAATATATGAGTCTATCTTTGGGCTAAATGTTATATAATTACTTTGATTATCTATGGATAAGTTTTTCATTGTGATACTGAATAATGTTCAATATAATGTATTAAATGTGTGTACTAGTAGTCATGGGAAGATTGGGAAAGAAAATACAATTTTTGTTTTTCTTTGGATATATGATGGTAGATTCTAAATGCTTCCAACTTAGATATTGTGGGAGATTTATTTATGAATTATTTAAAAAGTATTCCAAATAGGAAATAAGAACTAAAGAGAAATGGCGGTGTATCTAAACTCCTTTAAAATTAGGAATCTTAGAAGATTCCATTAAACAAAGGATACTTTGAATATTTTTTTAAAATGATTTTTATTTTGATTTAGCAAAGATATGAAATGTATTTCAAATGGTAATTACGTTACAAATGAATTGAGTCATTAGATGTTGAATTCCTTACGATTTGTTGAAATAAACATAATTTCCTAAGGAAACAATGATTTTGTTTTAACAATAACCGGGAAGGGTAGTTTTTATTATTCAAGAGGGAAAATTTATGGATGATTTCTATATATGTAAACAAAAAAGGGTAGATCTCAACTTACATTCTCCTGTGGTAGTCAACTTAAAATGTTTTGGCCAAAGTTGTTTTTAATCATTTGATGCTAGATGATTGCTTTACTTTACTCCCATATCATAATGTTAGGATTTCATGTTCACATGTGAAATGTTAGCTAGATACATCATGATGCACTATGATTCCATCTTGCTTGTTGTTTCCAGATTTCTAGGTACATCACCCAAAGGTTGAGAGCTCTTTGTACATGAAGAGCATCAAGAAAGCATTCACTTTGTGGTTGGGTGGAAAAAGAACCTAGACCACATTTTTGTCTCACGAAAGCAGATGTAGAGGAGTCCACAATGAATAGAGGTGACATTGACATATAACATCATCATATATTCTATTTCATGTATTTTGACCTTATGATCACACTATTTGATGTAATTGACTTATGTGGTCTTATTATTGTACTTTATCTCTTGATGAGAAGGATATAATTATAATTCAAATTTTGATATAGTTTATTACTTATTTAATATTTATGGGAAATTATGAGAATTTTTAAAATTTTATTTTATGGATGTCCACATCATTACACACAACCAAAGAGTCACCTCCAATTTAAATTTTTCTAATGCCTTTCTTTATGGCCAATTGCATACCTAATTTAAGGGCAAATATCTTTGCTAGGTTGTTCATTTCTTTAGGAAAAACACTGCAAACTAATGCCAAAATATCGCCTTTGTCATCTCGCAGCACAACTTTAGCATCTAAAGTCCCCAGATTCCCTCTCGATGCACCATCAAAATTTAGCTTAGTGAATGAAGGGGAGGAGGTTTCTATAAATCTGGTGACCTTTTGATCTTCTTGTTAAGAACAAACAATGCACCTGAATTGCATAGATGGCACAACAAACTCCAGTTCTTCAGGATAAAACTATCCTAAGAGGAGAAAATTTTATTAGTAGGAATAGAACAAAATAGATATGACATTGCAGCTTCTGGAATGACCATTTCAGTTTTTTTAATCAACTTTTCAATTGATGTAATTTTCCTCTAGAAAATTTTCTTATTTCTTTCGATCCATACTTTCCATATTAAGATAGAGGGGGAAAGCAACCGCATGCATACAAAGGTGGACTTGACATAAAGATGAGGCCAACTTTGAAAAAGAGTCAATAGCTTATTAGGTCTTGGGTACAAACCAATTGTTTACTTTGCATTCAGGTCATTAGCAAGAGGTAAATGAACAACTAAGTAATAAATGATCTATATCTTCAAATGCATTACCACAAAGGACACATAGAAAAGCAACAATGATACCCAACCTAACTAATCTCATTGAAGTTAAGATATGATCATGAAAATTAATCTAGGCAAAAACCCTTTCTTTTGGGAGGTAGGGAGGAGACCAACACAACTTCATTTACCAATTCATATATTGAGTAGAATGCATGAAGGTTGAATAACCTAATTTCATTGAGTAAGAACCTGATACTTATTTAGTCCAAACTAATTCATCATCTCTATCAAAGAAACAAGTGGTTCTATTTGCTAGCTCCTTATCATACAACGTCTTTTGTGTACTCAAAAAGGAAGAGGTTCGTGATAAGATTCCACACTAACTTAGGAGGAAAGGTTAAGGAATCAAGATAAAAGTAATCAGAGACTTTAGAACCACAAAGATATTTGAGAAATAGTTTAACCTGATCTAAATATGAATTAAGGCTAGTGGAATTCTACCTATTCTAATATTCTTCCCAAAACATGAAATTCCTTCCATTATTGATGTTACAAGAGAGCTGTGGGAGGAGAACATCTGTAGAAGACCTTATGAAATTCCAAATTTTAGAACCTTTAAGAAAGGTTTTAGGAGTAAAATTTCTCTCTCTGTCTTGATTGTCTAGACACTTGCATCTGATTAACCTACACCATTTAGAATTTGGATTGGTATATAACCTCCAAACCAGTTTAGCCCCAAGAGCTTTATTGTTAACATACCTTTTCCTGGTAGAACATACCTTTATTGTTAGCTCCACCCCATTGCTTGGTAGAACATACCTTTTCCCATGCTAGGAGAGAAAGATTTTTCTTTCTGGTTAAGTTGTTAACCCATAATAAGTCTTTTGAAAGGCTATGCAATTGCTTTAGGATGATCTTTGGAGACCTTATAACATATTGTATTGGTGTAATTTTGAATTTGGGTTTCAATTAAAACAATAAAACCACTAACAAGATAAATTAGCCAGCAAGGTAAAAGAGGGATGAATCCAATAGATCTAGCCACAATCCAAATAGGGAAAGGACTGAAATTTTGATTAGATTCACTAGTTATTGTTAGTTATCCTCTCTCTTAGTTTAAATTGGAAGGTAATTATGAAATTAGGGTAAATCAATGGTTAATTGAAGTAAATTGTCAAAAATAAACTTTCATAGATATTCCAAGGAGCCACAAATTGAGACCTGGGCAAAAGAAGATGTTTAGAACCTATTCCCAAAAGTCTAGCCAAATTTTTTGGGACTCTATAGGACATATTTTCCCTGGTCCTTCAAATTTCACTTTGTCGAAAGGTAAACCTATTTGTCATCGTCAACCTTGTCGAAATTCCTAAGTACAACTCCTAAACCCATTCCTTGAACATATAAATAGAGAAGAAAGTGTTGTGGATAGGGGCTTGCATTAGGTCAAACCCCGTTTAGCAATTGACCTTGAAATTTAAATAGTAATTGAAATGGAAATTGTAGAGAGATGCTCTCTTTTTGAGGGAAAAGCTTGATTTGAAACAAAATGCTTGTAATCAATATGTATACCTTGTTGAAGTTTTTTTGATCCTCATACGAGGGTTTTAGGATGTCTTGTAGAATGTCTTCAAAGAATGTTGATCGTGGATGCCATCTTGAATGTATAAACTTGACTTCACTTCTTCTCCAATGCTTGATGAATGTTTGATTGCTTGCTCACTTGAATTTGCTAGAGTGTTATTGAGATCATAGAAGTCATTAAGTTTCAAATGAGAGGGGTAGACCTCCTTTTATACTTGACTACTTGAAAAATTAATTGAATTTCTAGAGTAGGCTGACATGGGATCAAATTTCCTGCTCATCTGAGATGATCGTTACGAGCACCAAAAATGGGTCCTAATTGAGAGGACCAAGGTGCACAATTGATCATGACTCAAACTTGGAGGGAAGGAAGTGAAGAAGGTGGAAATGTGAGATTGTAGGTGGTGTTATTGGTCAAAACAAGCATCAAACTTTAAAAGATGAAGCACCAAGATAAGGTCTAAGAGAGGAGAAACTTGTATGCAGATACAATTTATGACACTACATTTAGCCCCCATTTTAGTGGGAGTATGAGACCAAGAATACTCACGGTAAAGTACAAAGTTGCATTGAAAAAAATTCACCAAGATATCAAAGAGATAAGACACACCAAGCCCCCAAGGACTTTAGGATCTTACTACTCTAATATCAAGATAAAAGGGACAACACATGAGAAGGAAAGAGAGAGAGAGCATGACTTTAATGGCCTAGTAAGATTTGCTTACTATGAGTCATGAAAAATAAAAATACCAAATTACAAAGCAAAATGCTTAGTAAATTGAGTATCACAAACACTCCATGGTGTGTGCATAAAGTGTAACATTGAGCAGAGTGTATGCCCCCATATTAAAGCGATTGCATACATGTGATCAGGAGCAATTGCTTGATGGTACCATGCATACAAAAGACAAGCACATTAACACAACGAGATGCCCACAAGAAAGAACAAATCAAAGGATAATGGTTACAAAACATATAGAAAAAAAATACATAAGGGATCCACTAACACTGGGGTCAATATGCTCTTATAATAAATAATGTATACTAAAAATATTTGTATTGAATTGATCTCATCCCCCAAACGTAGTGGAACTATGAACACAATGGAAGAAGAGTATAACAGATAACAAACAAATGTCTTTTTGAGTCAACATGGAAGAGAGCAAAAAGAGATCTCAATGCTTTGCATCGTCCTTGAGTAGACAACACAAGACACATACATACAACATATAGAAGAATTAAGATACAAATGGAGGAATGTCACAATGGATTCAATATCTTTATTACCTTGTACAAATGGAGTAACAAGGGTCATCCAAAGAGAACCTAACATAACACAAAAACCTATCAAGCAACACATCACAGAGGAAACACATTACGAACAAACAAACACACTAAAAAGAATCCATGACATGAGTGAAGATAGTCAAGCAAATCTTTTGTCTCCCAATCTTACGTAACATTATATAGGGATGGTGGACAAAATGCAAGAGGAGCCACTTCAAGCACAACAGATGGAGCTATTGCTTGAGTTCCAAACAAGGACCATGCTCTAAGAATGAATCACTTTGTTTGTCACTAGGAGCTAGGGCTAATTCTTAAATTGAGAAATATGAAGATAACTCATGATTAATCTCAACAAGCTCACACATATCATCAAAATCATTAGAGTCAACATTGTCAACATGAACAACATTATCATCATCCATATCATAATCTAGATTAATAAAAATAGGATCTCTAATATGAAAAGAAGTTAAGCCGTCATTTTTATTAAGTATTTTTAATTTAGCTGATTTGAGTTGAACTTCCTCCCTAGGGTTAGGCAAAAGTTGGACAAATGGGACCAAGTCAACATTTGGTGTCTTTGGGGAGGAAATGGTTTGGGAAGCAAGTTCATGAGCGTTGACATGATGTATTCATTGGTGTTCTCTTGCACAATGATTCCTTTTAGTTTTAGTCAAGACTTGTGAAGGTTTGGGATCAATGGACACAAACTTCTTTCTTCCCTTATAGGGGAGGAACAAAAGAAACCCTCATAGGTTGAGAGAGACTTAATGCCTAGCGTTTTCCTTTGTAGGAAGGGGGAGGCAAGATTGAGGCATATATTGGAGGAATAAAAGGTGTAGGCAAAATACTAGGTCCATTATAAGGAGGAAGAATATCCATGGGTGTATGGTCTCTAGGTTTACTTAAGGACATTGATCATCATTTTTATATTTATATGATAAGATAAGAAAATGATGTCATTTTGAGGCTTAATAGTGAAGATGGATAAAAGACTAGTGAGGTAAGATAGTTAGCAAATCATGCAAATCAATCATAGAAACATATGAAATCAAAAGACATAACTTGAATCACACAAAAACAGAATGATATGCTTCTACCTCACAAGCCAATACCTTCTCCCTTGGATTGACCTTGATGAAGTGAAGTCCCCCTTTGGTGATGCTCCATTTGATGTGCTCCTCTTGGTTGCTTGATGTGGATGTCTCTCCAATGTTGTGCACAAATGGAATGGATTTGGAAGATGATAAGGATGAGATGATCAAGTGTGGATGAGATATGATTTGAATATGATAAGGTTGCCAAGATGATTTCCTGGGCTCAAAAGGACAACATAAGATTACTAAACTTGGAGATGAAGAATGGAGGGATGGAGTCCTCAATTTATAGGAAGAGAAGAGGAAGAATGAATGGTTGGGATGGATCCAAGATGAAGGGCTAGGATCGCTTGTGAGCTCACACAAGGTCCAAGAGAGGGTGTGGAGATCAAGAGATATGTCTTAAAGGCATTTCTTGTCTCCACACTCCTCAAGGTGCATTGGGAAGACTTCCCAAGGTACCTTGAGAAGAGCAAGGTGCATTGGGAATACTTCCCAAGGTACCTTAAGAAGAGGAAGGTGCATTGGGAAGACATCCCAATGTGCCTTGAGAGGAGCAAGGGATGTGACATTCCTTCAAGAATGGAGAGGAGGAATAAAAAATTCTCCAAAAAGGGATGATCATGGGGATTAGAGGAATAAGAAGGAATTAAAAATTCCTTCGGGAGAGGAGATGCCTAGAGGATTGTGAGATTTCTAAAATCTCACATTCTCTTAGGAAAGGAGCATTTAAAGCTAGTGGTTGGATGGAAGGGACAAGGGGTTGACTTTGTGGCTAATCATGATGATTAGCCATTAGCAACTCATTAGGAGGGGGATTAGAGGAAATTTTAGGTGGGATTAGGAGTTATAGGAGGATTTGACTAGGAGAGAGAATGAGTGGAGGGAATTAAAAATTAGAAGAATAAGGTTAAGTGAGTTTAGGGAGTTTCTAGAAGAATTTATTAGGTTAACGATGAATTAAGAAGATGGTTTGTAGGAATCATGTGGGTTAACTAATTAATTGAAATTAATTAGCTAAGAGGGAGATTTGTGAGGATTTAATTTTTAGAAGAATAAAGAAAGGGATTGATTTATTAAATAAATCAGTAACATACCATAGTGACAATATTAATTATATTTAATTAATATTGAGGAGAATTTGAATTAACATAATTAATTAATTAATTATGTGAGGAATTAAAGATAATTAAAAATAATTATTTTTAAGTGTCTACATTTTGCCCCTCTTTGAAGCGAAGTGTGATGATGCGTTGATTCAAAGAATAATCTTGTTTTTTGATGATGATATTGATTTGATTGATAAGATCTAGATTCAGTCTGGTTTCAAGAAGGATTCATCTTGTATAAGACAAAGATGATCAAAGCGTCTGGTTTCAAGAAGGATTCATCCTGTCTAAGACATGATCATAGCACAACGTCTGGTTTCAGGAAGGATTTATCCTATATAAGACATGACTGATCACAACATCTAGTTTCAAGAAGGATTCATCCTGTATAAGACATGATCAGAGCACAACGTCTAGTTTCAGGAAGGATTCATCCTATATAAGACATGACTGATCACAACATCTGGTTTCAGGAAGGATTCATCCTGTATAAGACATGATCAGAGCGCAACATCTAGTTTCCGGAAGGATTCATCCTATATAAGACATGATTAGAATAAGAATTAATTATGTGAGGATTTAAAAATAATTAAAAATAATTATTTTGAAGTGTCTACATTTTGGCGATGTGTAGAAGATAGAAGAAGAAAAGGATGCCCCAGCGTAACGCATGGGAGGTGTATGCCTCGAGAATTTTTTCGAAAAAAGGATGAAAAATTCTCAAAAAAAAAGAGGAAGAAGAATCAGGGTGGAAGGGATAAATGAGGAAGAAATATGAAGTCGTCGTGAAGAATTTGGAAAGAAGAATAGGAGAGGCGAGACCGCGGGGGAAGATGGGCCCCCACGGGGGCCCATATATGCCACAACGGACCCAATGAGGGGTCATTGTATCATGGCAGACATATTTTCCTCTTTATACATATATGTATACATAATTTGATTGGTGACAGATGATGTGTAGCATTTATTGTGATGGATTATTTTTGTTTCTCTTATGATGTCATATATGGATGCAATCATGGATGTGCTATGCTGACCTATTTTGTGGTGCAGAGTGGATGCTTATGTATGTATGTTTATGATGTGTTTCTGACATAGTTTTTCGATGCAGGATGAGTGTTTTTTATGCTTTATGTATAAATACACATGTGTGAATGATTTGTGATGCAGTCTAAATGTAATGCTATGTGGATGAGTGTATCTTTTATGTGATGCAATCTTATATGGTAAATATTTTGTGGAAAAAAAATGACTGTCTAAGAAATGCACTCTACATGATGTGAATGAATTAATAAAAAGAGGGAATATGCCAATAATAACACAATGATCTTAGATAGAGGAATATGGAATAGATGGGAAGTGGGGGAAATTGAGAACTCCATGGGATTATTGAGTTTAGGATTTGATGGAATGATGGTGAGTTTTTGTGCACAACAAATGTGGAGAGCCAACCTAGTTTGATGTTGCCCTGAGTGGCTTGCACCACTGATTATAGAAATCAGGATGCCACGAGAAACCCAGGGCGTGGACTGACTCTATAGACAAACGGGAATTTCTTGCACACAACAATGCAAGTGTTAAGAAACACTAATACAAAGTTGTGGGTTCATGCAAGGAAATCCTCAAACACACTGATACCTCTTGTACATGATAAGGTAAGTGTTGATAAATACTAGTACCAGGTTTCCGGTTTATACAAGAGGGATCCAAAACATGCCATACTATGAAATATGCTCTAGTATGCGCCTATCATAACATACCTGGATATGGAAGAACTTGAGCAGTCATAAATAGTGGCATTCATAGGGCAAAAGATTCAAGTCTATATGAAAAGATCTAACAAAATCTAACAAGTCACTTCCTTGCAACCAAATGATACATCTTGCCAAGAGTAGAACTAGGATGAAGGATTAGGTTGCCAGGCGAGGGAAGGAGTCATCCCTAGGGCAAAGTGGGCTTTTGGATTAGGCAAGTGATTCTATGGTTTTGGAGAGTGACTAGTGGATTTGGGATTGTTTCTGAAGACTTCTTGAAGTTTACAAACATGCATAGAAGCTCAGTTTAATGGGACATTTCTTGTTCATGACTCAAGCGAAGACTCATCATCATTCGCATGTTTTATTGGGAGGTGGAAAAGAAGGAATGTTGGACATGGGTGAGCTGGATGGCAGATGATTTGTAGTATCAACATGATAGACAGTGGATCCAGTTATTTACCTTGGCGCCTGCATGGAGGTTTTCACCAAGGTACTTGTCCATAGTGCCAACAAGTGGTTTTCACTAATGGACGAATTGCTTTTCTTTCTTTTTCTGATTTTTTAATTTTTTTGTGTCATAAGGCACCTGTTTGTCAAGTTTTCACCAAAGTGACGATTTTTTCAGGATCTTTTTCTTATTTTTTTGTATTTTTCTTGATTTTTTAATTTTTTTAATTTTTTGACAATTTAAGACTTTCTGAGGATTAGGCATAAAATCTTTTGAGGTGCATGATATTCATTGGTTCATCCAAAGGATCGCCTTCAGGAGTAGCCAACTGATAGGCTCCTGATCCATACTTTGTTGTGATTACATATGGTCCAAGCCAATTAGGCTCGAACTTGCCTTTCTTTTCTCTTTCTTGTAGATTTTTCTAATTCTCCATGAGGACAAGATCACCAATCTGGAATTCTCGGGTTCTGACTTTTTTATGATAACTCATGTGCAGACGGTTTTGATATACTCAGAGATGATTCAAGGCCTCGAGGCACCTTTCATCTAACAATTCTAGCTCTTGTAAGCGAGCAATTCTATATTCCTCATCTGGTAAGATATTTTGCAGTGATACCCTTAGAGAGGGGATCTTGATCTAAAGGGGAAGGATGGCTTCAGAACCAAATACTAGGGAATAAGGAGTGGCGCCTGTGGGGGTGCGGATGGAGGTGCGGTAGGCCCACAATGCAGGATGGAGTTGGAGGTTCCAATCATGGCCCACTTCATTGACTGTCTTTTTGAGGATTTTTATTAGGGTTTTATTAGAAGCCTCAGCTTGGCCATTGCCTTGGGGGTAATATGGGGTGGAGAAGCGATGTTGGATGTTGAATTTTTGGCAGAGTTCTTTGACATCCTGGTTTTTAAATTGTTTGCCATTATTTGTGATAATAACTTTTGGGATGCCATACCGGTAGATTAGATAGTTCAAGATGAATTTGGATATCTGCTTACTAGTGGTAAAAGTAAGAGAGATGGCCTCTACCCACTTGGTGAAATACTCAGTGGTAGTGATAATGAATTTATGTCCATTGGAAGATGAGGGGTTGATTTTCCCAATGAGATCGAGCCCCCACTGCGAGAAGGGCCATGGTGTAATGAATGGCTGCAATTCTTGTGACGGTGCATGAATCTTGTCGCCATGCTGCTGGCAAGGGATGTATTTCTTCACATAGTTATATGCATCTACTTCCATTTTAGGCCAATAGTATCCTATTCTCAAGAGTTTTTTAGCCAATGTGAGCCCACTTGAGTGTGCCCCACAGATGCCCTCATGTACTTCACATAATGCCCATTTCGCTTCTTGTTTATCTAAACACCTTAGGAGAGAACCATCAAAATGCCTTTTGAACAAGGTGTCTCCAAGGATGGTGTAACGAGCGCATCAGTGAATGAATGTTTGTTGTTGGGTTTTGGTGAGATGTGGGGGAATGGTGTTGTCTTTGAGGAAAGTGAAGGTTTCTTGGTACCAAGGGGACTCGGGACCAATGAGAACACACACCATTTCAGACTCTAGTAGGTCATATGCCGGTATAAACAATTGCTCCACCAAGAACTCACATTTCTGACTGTGTGCTAGCATTTGAAGGAGGGAGTCAATGGTGGCCATTGCATCTACGACCCTGTTTCTTGTTCGTGGGATTTGATCAAACTTGATTGCCATGAAATGTTGCTTAAGATCTTCAACCATGGTATGGTAGGGAAGGAGTTTATCATCTTTTGTATGATATTCATCATTGACTTGTTTTATGACAAGCTGGGAATCACCATAGACTTGTAACTCCTTTATTTTCCAGTGGATAGCCAAGCGCAAACCTGTGATAAGGGCCTCGTAGTCTGCTATGTTGTTGGTACATGCAAAGGCTATATTGTATAGTTTGGGGATGCCATCTCCTTGAGGTGTGACCAATAATATTCCTACCCCCGATCCATTTTGGGTGCAGGAGCCATCAAAGTATAATTGCCATGTGGAGGATGTGGAGACAGTCATAATGAACTCGTCTGGTAATTCTGTGAGAAGAGGATGGTCACTTGGAAGCGGAGCTTCAGCCAACTGATCTGCAATGACCTATCCCTTGATTGCCTTTCTGTCCACATATTCGATGTCAAACTCACTTAGGAGCATGACCCATTTGGTGGTTCTACCAGTGAGAGCAACTTTTGATAGGAGATATTTAAGTGGATCAATTTTAGCAATTAGTTTTGTCTTGTTGTTTAGCATATAGTGACGTAGTTTCTGTGTGTTGAACACTAATGCCAAACATGTTCTTTCAATGGGAGTATAATTGAGTTCATATCCTACCAGTGTTCGACTGATGTAGTAAATGGCATGTTCCTTTCCTTGGTCATCTATTTATGCCAATAATGCCCCCAATGCCACTGCAGTAGCACATATATACAATATAAGGTGTTTTCTAGGGGTAGGTGGCATCAAAACTAGAGGTGATGCTAGATATTCTTTTAATTTCTCAAAGGCCTTTTGACATAAGCAATCCCATTTGAATTTTGTGTCTTTACGCAACAGGTGTGCAAATGGATGGCACTTGTCTGCTAGCTGTGAAATGAAACACCTAACAGATTGGAGTTTCCTTTGGAGACTGCATAGTTGTCTAAGAGTCTTTGGTGGAGGCATTTCCATAATAGCTTTTACCTTTTTGGTATCGACCTCAATACCTCTGCGGGAAATAATGAATCCTAGTAGTTTTCCTGATGTGATGCCAAACACACACTTTTTGGGATTTAGGTGCAGTTTGTATTTTTCCAATCTTTCGAAGATCTGTTTTAGAATAGGGATGTGCCCTTGTCTTGTCTTGGATTTGCCTAGCATATCATCCATGTAGTCCTCCATAATTTTGTGCAAGAGGTCATGAAAAATTGTTGTCATTGCACGTTGATATGTAGCTCCAACATTTTTAAGGCCCAAAGGCATGACCTGGTAATAGAAAGTACCCCATAGTGTTGTGAATGCAGTTTTATGCTGATCCTCATATGCTATCCTGATTTTGTTGTATCCGGAAAACCCATCCATTAGAGATAGCATTTCATGTCTTGCTGTAAGGTCCACAATCATGTCTATATTGGGGAGCGGGAAATCATCTTTAGGACAAGCTCTATTTAGATCTTGGAAATCTGTGCAGATGTGGATGCCCCCGACAGGTTTGCCGATAGGTACAATGTTAGAGACCTATTCAGCGTAGTCTATGGGTTTGATGAATTCTGCATCTAACATCTTTTGGAGTTCCGCCTTGACTAGGACAACAATATGTGGGTGCATTTTGCACATTTTTTATTTTATAGGTTTTGCATCTGGGCGGACAACAAGATTGTGAATCACCAAGGCAGGATCCAACCCTGGCATATCAGCATAGGACCATGCAAAATTAATTTTTACCTCTGTAAGGAAGTTGATGAAATCTTGTTTCTCTTTTTCTGTGAGGGACTTGGCAATGAGCACATTTTGTGGGATGGCTTCGGTGCCCATGTTGATGCTGTCTGTTTCTTCTATTAGCAAATTTGATTTTTCTTGTGGAAGGTAACCAATGGTAGGGAGGTCAAGTCCCTCATCATCAAGTGCCTTTTCCAAGTTTTCACTTTCGGATATGCTCTTTGTTTTTATTTTTTGTTCATCCAAAGGTGCCTCAGGGAGGTTTTCACCTAGGGAATCATGTCTTTTCCTTTTATTATCTTTTTTGTGGCTAAGGGCATTGACCTGACTACCAAAGTATCCCTTTTCGTGTATTGAATACCCTCAATTCTGTTACAATCTTCTAGGTTTCGTGTCATCAAGAGAGCAATGAGAGCATTATCGTCAGTGTAGATATCTAAAGTGGGTTTGTCTCATTGGCTCTAGTCAATGAGTTCAGAATGGACAAGATGTAGCTTGTGTGAAGTGGGAGGGGTTACGGGGGTGATGGTATTGATGTAAGTTTCAAAGAAGATATCTTTCTCGTATTCATAAGGCATTTCGTGGAATTCCTCTTCATCAACACTTTCGATATCTGAAGAAGGACTAGAAGGGGCACTAGCGATAGTAATCTTAGGCACAGAGGTGTACCCTAGCCTTTGTTGTATCTGTAGGAGATAGGATTTATGGGTGCTTTTCTTCCTTTCTCCTCTGGTCCCAGGCCATGTCCTTTGTAACCCATTCTTTCAACTATGGCAGATGCTTTTGGGTACATTGTTTTGGATATTTTTGTTGAATCATCATCCTCTTCCCAGTACAACCAGGAAGAGACATCTGCTTCAAGGCTATCCTCATTAAGTGGGCCCCATTGCTGGAAGGTGGTATTTTGGCATGGTTTTGGGTCCTTTTTGAGCTCTTTTAGTTTTCCAAATGACTTAGGAGAGAGAGGGAGGTTGCCTATTAATAAGACGTCCTCCAATTTGTATTCTCCACAGCCATTGTCCAAGATCTTGATTTGATTATCTGGTTGGGATGATGTGGAGGCAACATTTGATGTGTTAGATAGAGGAATTGGTGAGGGTCTATTTAGTGGACAATGATATGGATGCTTCCCCTCTAATATTTTGCAATATTGAAAAGGTTGGGGATCACCTTTGATAGTGATCTCTCTTCCATTATAGGGGAATTTGATGCATTGGTGATAGGTGGAGGGTACGGCCTGCAAGGAATGAATCCATGGCCACCTGAGGAGAATGTTGTAGGTGAGATCAAGATCTAGTACTTGGCAAGGGGTTTCAATTGTAATGGGGCCCACTTGAAGAGGTAAGGTGATCCCGCTCTTTGAAACTCTTTCCGCATCATCATATGCCTTTATTGTGATCCTTCCTGATGTGTCTACCAGATCCTTAGAAAGTCTCAATTGTTTTATTAATTTGTATGTACACAGATTAAGCCCAGATCCATCGTCTATCAAGATACGTTTGACCTTGTGCTTGTGGATAAGAGCTTCGATGTGCAAAGGTTTGTTATGGTCTTCATCTGCGGGAGCATCTTTGGAGGTAAATACAAGGTGCTGCTAGGCAGCAAGGTTTCCAATGAGCGCTTGGAATTGGATGGCGTTGATGTTATCAGGAACACGTGATTCAAGAAGGGCTTGTTCTAGAATTTCTTTATGGACCAAGAAAGTCTTGAGAAGTTCTAGAATGGAAATCTGTGCAGGGGTCTTCCCAAGTTGGTCCAGGAGGTCATATTGGCGAGTGGAAGACATGGGTGGGGGGTTTGGTGGGGGAGGAACCTCTTGGATGGTGACCTTTCCTCGATGCGTGGCTACATTATAGTCATTTTGGGGATGGGAGGTGGAAGGCATGGCGCCTTGAATGACTATCCCAGCAGGATTTGGTCTACTTTGGGAAGAAGGAGGATTAACTCCTTGGATGGTTATGACATTGCCATGAGTGTTTGCAGGTTCAATGCGACCTACTAAAAAATCAAAGCCGGTTATGTGATTAGCATAGTCATAACCCATTGTGTTAGATGATCAGCCTTTTCCTTTATCATGCTTTGGGAAGGGTTCCTGGTACATTTTGAGTTTGTCATTGTTATTACCAGGTTTTGCATTTGCTACTTCAATCTCACCTCTATCAATGAGATCTTGTATGTAGATCTTCAGTTTCATACACTTTCGTGTATCATGCCCCTTGATACGATGGTATTCACAATACTCATTTTCATTATACCATCTTGGTTTAGGTTGATTGGGGTCAAACGGGCAAGTGATTGGAAAAACCACTACACTTGCTTGGACAAGTTTTTGAAACACCATTTCAATAGGCTTAGCCAGAGGAGTGAAGTCTCTTGGAGTCCTGTTATTCGATCGGGGTGGTCGTCCCTAGATTGATACATTGTTGTGAGTTTTTTGGGATTGATTTTGATTGTTATATTGTTGATTATTGGTGGTGAAATTTTGGGGAGTAACCACTGTTTGAACCCGCTTTACGTCAGTTACACCATTGTTGACCACATTTTTGTTTTTTGACCAAAATTTTGGTTTGTCATTATGATAAGAACTTTGTGTCGATTTCTGGTAATGTTTCAAGGTTCCTTCTTCCAATTAGACACGTTTGAGGGCGAGGCCCTTATCAGTCAATTTTTGGAAGGATTTGATACATTGGGATATTAAGGGTCTTGAAAGTTCATGCACCAAGTTCTTTTGAAATAGCTCAATTTGATGTTGTTCTGGCATGTCCCATTGGAATTTATTGATAAGATGTCGCCATCTTTGTAGGAAATTGGTGAAGGTTTCTCTTGGCCTTTGTTTTGTATTGCATAGGTCCATCATAGAAACATCATTAACCATGTTGTAAGCATAGTGGGCCACAAATTTTTTTGGCAAGTTTGGAAAGGAGACAATGGAACTTCGCGGTAGAGATGAGAACCATGCCAGGGCATCTCCTGTGAGACTCTTGGGAAAGAGTCTGTGAAGATAAAGGTCACTATAGGAGACTTCTTGGCATAAGATGTGGAATTCTCGGACATGGTCGCGGGGGTCTCCTTTGCCTTCATACTTGGTAAATTTGGGGTTCTCAAATCTGGGGGGTAGGGTGCAACTGATATAGACAGATCGTAAGGACAAGGGAAAAACTCTTCGAACGAGTAAGTTTTCCTTTTATTAGTCCTTTGTTTCATGTCCTTGATGATGTTTTTCATGTCTTGAATTTCCTTGATGAGGTCTTGTTGTGGACTTTGATAATGATGGATTATTTTTGTCCCAAGAATTGGATGAGCCAAAGAAGGTGCACCACCACCAATATATTGATATGAGGAAGAGGCGAGAACATGAGATGTGATGACCGATGTTGCTAGGGTTTGAGTGACAGTTGGTTGTGGTCCACAAAACTGTTGTGACAGGATTGAGTACGACCCGGATAAAACTTGCGACATTGTTGGTAGGAAGGGAAGTTTGTGGAATAGAAATATGTGGTTGAATGGAAGAAGGTGGTATAGAACTGTGTTGGAGAATAGATGAGATTGGATTTGATAGTGGTATAGATGGTAAGGAGGAAGAAGGTGGGATGGAGACTACGGTGGGAGGTGTCGTGGATGGCATTGATTGAGCTTGGATGATTGATGGGGCTGCAATTGATTGAGTTTGAATAATAGGTGCAACACTTTGTGAGGGAACAAGGTCTCCTTGTGGTTGTTGGTCGAGAGCGGATCTATTAAATTTAGGCGGAAGTTGAGCTCCATTTTCAAGGAGAGTTTTTAGAAGTGTAGTAGGATTGTGTTGAATAAACTTTTCCATCATCTCTTGGTTATAAGCATCCTCTAGGAAAGTTTGCACTTTTGGAGAGAGTTCATCTTGGCTAACCATGCTAGGATTTTGGCTTTGATCTTGATTGCTAGGTTGCTCACTTTGTGTAGGATCTTGCATGGGATCTTCATATAGGACACTAATGTCAGGCATGCCATATTGTTATTCAACCATATTTCTCTTTTGGGATCGAGTTGTGACCATACACGAATAACCTTAGAAACGTTTGGAGGAGGAAATTTTGTGATGAAAGGACTTAGCAAGATATTTGTGGAATTTTGGATTTTGTCTTTTATGACAAGGGATTTTGTTGATTGGTGGGGTTCTTGGATTAATGATTAATGATGAGGTCTAAATGAAATTTCACAAGGCATTTAACTCTAATGTGAGGTTAAATTGAATTTTGATAATTGATTTGATAGTGGAGGGAGATTGATTTGATGTGCTAAGTCCTTGGGAAATTTGAGGATGATCGATGGAGGAGGTATGATAGTGATGGCTTAGGAGAAACTTGATGACTAGGTTGTTCTTGGCATGAACATGACTCAATGGAGGATCGATTCGAATGGCAAGTTGTATGAAAGGATAGGACCACCTTGATTTGGACGATAGTTGGTGTTTCAAAGGACAAACTTGAATGTTGATGGAGAGGATGAACTCTTAGCTTCTCTCTTAGGCTTACGAAACATGGGACAAACGGAGTTTTGACACAATTTTGGGACTTTGTGGTGGCTAATGACTTGGACAATTGTTTGTGTCTTGACAAGTGTTTTGGAAAGTGCTTGGGGATAGTGATGTATCTTTAGTCTACTCTTGGCAAGTATGTATGAAACAAAGCAAACACAATGATCAAATGCATGCTAACTCAAAGACACTCATGCTCATATACAACATTCTTAAGGCTGGCAAGGACAATAGTCATTGGATCCCAATTGGTTTCCCAGCTACGCTTACCCAGAGAAGACACTTAGATGCTTGACCCCATTGGCTCCCCTCCATGACACTCACTTCTCGGGGCAGCAAGGCATCAATTCCCATGAAAACTCCTCATGGTGAACTTTGTGTCTCTACTAAGGGCCATAAAAATATGGGTGGCTTCGGAGGTCCGACCTCCTGCACCAATGACTAGAAGGTTTTTGGCCACTATGAACAAGGTGTTTAGTAAGTCTTCCCATTAGGAGCTACCCTTCGAAGTTGCACAAGAAAAACTGAGGCCTATAGCCCAATGAAGCACCAAGAACTTAGTAGTCACGTAAGCATGATTGAGATCTCTAGGATCCTACTAAGCACCCAATGTGAGAGTGAACTCTCATATAGCCCAAACCATTGACCCTTTCGTAGTCAATGGTCTATTTATTATATGAGTTGGGAACCCCAGGTCTGGGTGTACTCACTTGGGTCGTTCCCCTCTTACCTTCTCAAAGAGAAAATTGGGAGGGCAGGCCCGCTAAGGGTAAAACATACAATCAAACAAGAAAAGGTTGGAGGGTCTGGATTTCTGATCATCTAATTAGATGAGAGCATACTCTCCTACCTTTACGCTTTTCTTAAAGACACGTAAGACAATGATTCATTCCATTTTAATTAATATCTAGGTTCCTAATTTAAATAAACACACAATATTTGGTTGAATCTGCTTAGGCAACCTGTAAAATAACTTGATTAGTAGTTTGAAAAATGGAGTCTTCAACAAGCGTCCTGCAAAAGACAACAAAATGACAAAAATATTATTTTTTTTTGGATTTTTGGGAATAAGTAGAAAAACATGAATAAAAACATTTTTACTAATGACAAATGTGGATTTGGAGAAAGCTTTGATGGGTAAGTGGGGTTTGACTAGGTTTTTGCCACTTTCCAAGGGATAGGTAAACATAAAATGGGGATTTTGGAGGAGAGGTGAAGGAATGGAAAAATTTGGAGGTGATTGGGTAAAAGTGGAAGGAGTTATGGTAAACCCTAAAAATAGAGGAATGTGGGATTTTGGGCTTCAAAAAGTGGATTTTAGGATAAGGTCCCCTAGGAAGGAAATGTGCAAAATGGCAATGCGGGGGATCTAGTGAAGTTTGGAGGAAAATGGAGTGAAGATAAAGCAGATATGGCGAAAAAATAGAATAATTTTTTTTTTTTAAACAATTAAACAGAGCAGATAAAAACAAAATTAAACAGAGCAGAAAAAAACAGAATTAAACAGAGTAGATAAACAGAATTAAATAGAGCAGATAGAAAAGTGCCAAGGTCTGGATTTCTGATTGTCTAGATAGACAAGAGCATACTCTCCTACTTTCACACTTTCCACAAACACAAAAGACAACGATTCATTTATCCCCCTAATTAAGCCTAAGTGCCTAAAAATCCTTTGACAAGTTTTTGGTTAGTAGTTTCAAAATGAAGTCTTTGACAAGCATAGATTTGTTTGACGAATCTTTTGACAAATGAGATCTGCAAACACTTGTTAGATTGTCAAAACATCCAAAAACTCCTGATCTTGAAAAAGATCTGAAATTTGACTATATTCCATATATAAAACTGCAGATAATAGGAATTCAAATTTTCACAAAAATACTCGTGCTAATCGCAGAGGTGTCATGCTGAAACAGAAATAGAGCACATAATAGATAACAGATAATAAAGCTGAAGTAGATAACAGATAACAGATAACAAAGAAGATAACAGATCAGATAGGAGATAATAGAGCTGAAGCCAAGGCACTCACGCTGAAATACAGAGCCGCCAAAAAAAAAAGAAAATTTGAATTTTTTTTTTCTGTGGTCACGCTATTCTGGAACCTACGTCTCACAACTTACCAAAACTCATTAAAAAAACATTAGTTCTTAGGGACGTGGGTCCCATCGGACATGCCAAAATGAAGATGGATAAAAGACTAGTGAGGTAAGATAGTTAGAAAATCATGAAAATCAATCATAGAAACATATGAAATCAAAAGACATAACTTGAATCACACAAAAACAGAATGAGATGCATATATCTCACA
Organism: Cryptomeria japonica; assembly: GCF_030272615.1. Taxonomy (NCBI): domain Eukaryota; kingdom Viridiplantae; phylum Streptophyta; class Pinopsida; order Cupressales; family Cupressaceae; genus Cryptomeria; species Cryptomeria japonica. Next base: position 228,869,495 of record NC_081415.1, on the reverse strand, counting down.
AGCCAATACCTTCTCCCTCGGATTGAGCTTGATGAAGTGAAGGCACCCCTTAGTAATGCTCCAATTGATGTGCTCCTCTTTCTTGCTTGATGTTGATGGCTCTCCAATGTTGTGCACAAATGGAATGGATTTGGAAGATGATAAGGATGAGATGATCAAGTGTGGATGAGATATGATTTGAACATGATAAGGTTGCCAAGATGATTTCTTGGGCTCAAAAGGACAACATAAGATTACTAAACTTGGAGATGAAGAATGGAGGGATGGATCCCTCAATTTATAGGAAGAGGAGAGGAAGAATGGATGGTTGGGATGGATCCAAGATGAAGGGCTAGGATCGCTTGTGAGCTCACACAAGGTCCAAGAGAGGGTGTGGAGATCAAGAGATATGTCTTAAAGGCATTTATTGTCTCTGCACTCCTCAAGGTGCATTGGGAAGACTTTCCAAGGTACCTTGAGAAGAGCAAGGTGCATTGGGAATACTTCCCAAGGTACCTTGAGAAGAGCAAGGTGCATTGGGAAGACATCCCAATGTGCCTTGAGAGGAGCAAGGGATGTGACATTCCTTCAAGAATGGAGAGGAGGAATAAAAAATTCTCCAAAAAGGGATGATCATGGGGATTAGAGGAATAAGAAGGAATTAAAAATTCCTTGGGAGAGGAGATGCCTAGAGGATTATGAGATTTCTAAAATCTCACATTCTCCTAGGAAAGGAGCATTTAAAGCTAGTGGTTGGATGGAAGGGACAAGGGGTTGACTTTGTGGCTAATCATCTGATTAGCTATTAGCAACTCATTAGGAGGGAGATTAGAGGAAATGTTAGGTGGGATTAGGAGTTGTAGGAGGATTTGAATAGGAGAGAGAATGAGTGGAGGGAATTAAAAATTAGAAGAATAAGGTTAAGTGAGTTTAGGGAGTTTCTAGAAGAATGTATTAGGTTAATGATGAATTAAGAAGATGGTTTGTAGGAATCATGTGGGTTAACTAATTAATTGAAATTAATTAGCTAAGAGAGAGATTTGTGAGGATTTAATTTTTAGAAGAATAAAGAAAGGGATTGATTTATTAAATAAATCAGTCACATACCATAGTGACAATATTAATTATATTTAATTAATATTGAGGAGAATTTGAATTAACATAATTAATTAATTAATTATGTGACGAATTAAAGATAATTAAAAATAATTATTTTTAAGTGTCTACAAATAGGCTCAAGTTGTTTAGGCTAAAAGTAATCAAGAGTGAAATTTCCACGCTTCATGGTGGGTTGGTAAAGGCTATGATTAATTGTTACATTATGAGGGAATTTTAAATATTTATGAATTGTAGAAGGAATAGCTTTCGTAGAAGAGAGCCAAGGATGTCCAAACTTGACACAAAATTGATTTGGTGTTGGAATAATAGGAAAGGTGACATCTAAGGACTTAGTACCAAACTCAATGAGAAGAGTAATAGAACCAATAGTAGGGCAAGAGAAACCATCATACACCTTAACCATAACATTGAATTTATTATATGTTACTTGACACAATTGTTGAATATAAAGATGTTCTTCAGTACAATCACATTCACCATACAAATTGGATCAATGAGAACCCTTCATGAGAGTTTGTCTTTGATCTTCATAGTGATATATAATGGGCCATCAGGTGCAACAATAGTCTCATGAGGATCAAAAGTAATGCATGTGTCTTTTGGAGGTGTAGGTTTGTTAATAAGGTTCACAACATTATTAGATTCTATACCAAGGTCATTAGGAGAAAAAGCAAGAGACTCAGACTCAACAACATTGGTAGAATGAGAAAGTAATTGATTGGTAAAGATTTTGAGGTTTTGATTAGGAGGAGATACATATTTATTCCCTTTGTCATTCACACCCACTATGGATATAATATTGGATCTTATTTCTCAACAGGTAACATTTTTTATTATTGTGGTCAGGTTGACAACGATATTGACAAAAAGCTTTAGGATCATGGTAAGTTGACAATGGTTTAGAATTGTCAATTGGTTTGATGGGAGAAAGTTGAAACACATTAGCATTTATCAACCCCAATATTATACTATGTAAATACTTAGAAAGAGGAGTTATTTCTTTTCTAAAGTATTTGGATATAGAGGCCACACTTGATGTCGTGGTTGCTACTTGAGTGTTGATGTTGTCATTTATCTTGATGAAAACTTTGTTGAGTTTGAACTTCATAAATGATTGTTTAGCACTATCATTTTTATCAACTAGAGACATTGAAGAGGATAATTCAAATTGACTCACTTGAAGCTAATAATTATGAAGCACTACACCTAGTTATGTAAACAAGGTAAACGTAGAAAGTAGAAGCTTATCTCTAATATATTTTTATAAATTTGCAATAAAATTTATTTTAACATCATGATCAGGCACTTGATAAGCAATTTGAGAATGCAAATGTATCTATCTATCAATAAAATCAGTTACTTTTTCTTGAAATCATTGCTTACAATGAATTAAACCAGTCAAAGTAGTCCTAGGACTAATGCTATTTTAAAATTGTTGAATAAAAGCAATAGCCAATTGTTGAAAATAAGTAATAGAATAAGGAGATAAATAACAATACCATTGCAAGGCTTTATCTTTAAAGGTTCTAGTAAATAATTTAGTCATAAGTCTTTGGTCATGAGCAAAATCACTACACAAAGTTTGAAATGTCTTCACATGAGTCAAGAGGTCACCTTTTCCATTGTACAATTCCAATTGAGGGACTTTCATATGCTTAGGAGGAACCACACAGATAGTGTCATCAGATAATGAACTCTCTATATCAAATGTGGGAACATTGAACTTGGATTGAGTTATGGAAGTCATTTGATGTTGTAAGGATGTAATAATTTGAGCTAGGTTATTGATGGTTTCTTTTGTGGATGGATTGAAATTGGGCATATTGGATTGTGATGGAGTATTAATGTTGTTGTACGTAGGTGGAGGTTGAGAATAAGGAGATGGAAGATTATGCTATGCTGGTATGGAAGATGGTTGTGAAACAAATGGAAGATTCATGGAAGGAGGTATACAAGAATATTGATTAATAGGATTACCCCCATGACTAACTTGTGTAGAATTAACATTTTTTGTAGAAGTGGTCATGATAGAATATGTAAATGTAGGCACACTAGGCAAGGATGTAGGTATAGGAATGAAATGGTTAATTTGGCTAGTGGGTTGAGAGTAACCAAGGACTTCAACACAACTTTTGATTGGCATAAAATTAGTATCAACAATGTGAGCAAGGCCACACAACCTTTTTTCTCCTGGATTGATGCAATGGCTTCTCTCAGGGGGAGTAGTGAGTGTTGCAAATATAAATGGTTTACTTATAAGGGGGAGATATTTCTACAGTTGAGGAAAACCTTTGTCCTTGATGTCAAAGGGGGATACAAAGATATAGTTGAAATGAGTCTATTGTTGATTGGTGGTACAAGTATTTACATCAATGATAAAGAGCGATATTGTTAGAAACTTGAGTTGTGCTGCCTATGTTGTCATTGATGTCAACCTATTTGGAGTTGTCATTGATGTCATTATGTGTAGTGTGGATGTTGTAGATGGTCTAGAAGTGAGTTTTCAAACAATGTTGTGTGGCCTAGTGGTGATATTGAGTAGGAATGAGATGTTTTTGGAAGGTTGATGTAGTGGAAGTTTCAATATGCGAGAAATACTATTTATATGCAGGAAAGAGTATTTAATGTTATCCTCTAATTATTGATGTTCATAAAATGTGGTTTTGGATATAATGTCTCTACAATGATCATGGTATAAAAAGACAAGTCTCTGCACCAAGAACTCCATAGCAAAATGGGATAGCTGAGAGAAGAAACAGATCTATTGTGGATTGTGCTAGAACCTTGATGATTCAAAAGAAAGTGTCACAAGCAATAAGCACAACAGTTTACACCCTGAACCGAGTACAACTGAAGAAAGAAACTTTGAAGACACCATATGAAATCTGGTATGACAAGAAACCTAATGTAAGTTACTTCAAAATCTTTGGAAGTAGATGCTATGTACACAAAGACGATAGAAATGGAAAGTTTGATCAGAAAAGTGAAGAAGGAACATTTCTTGGTTATTCTTCTAAAAGTAAAGAATTTAAATGTCTGATCAAATCATCTAACAAAATAGTAGAAAGTGCAAATGTGAAAATTGATGAATTTGCAGAAAGAAACGATGAAGGAAACTCCAAAGAACCAGAAGATTATGAAGGATTTGTATATGTTCAACCGACAAGTCCTACCGAGAGAGTTGAAGAAAATAAAGAAGATATTCAGTTACCAAGTGATGAAGAAGATCATATAGAGCCTATCGAGCCTGCATTAGCCAAGTATGTCAGAAGGAATCATGCATCAAGTCAAATTATAGGAGATAAAGATGATCCAGTGATGACAAGGAACAAACTGAGACATAACACATGTCTAATATCTGAATTTGAATTGAGAATAGTGAAAGAGGCATTTAATAGTGAAGATTGGATAAATGCTATGACAGAAGAGATTGATCAAATCAAGAAGAATGACACATGGACATTGGTCCCAAGACCGAAGGACAAAAATGTAATCGGTACAAAGTGGATTTTCAAAAACAAGCTGAATGAAAAAGGTGAGGTCATTCGAAATAAAGCAAGACTAGTTTGCAAAGGATATGCTCAAGAAGAGGGAATTGATTATGGTGAGACTTTTGTACCTATGGCAAGACTTGAAGGAGTAAGAACATTGTTGGCATGCGCTGCTTACAAAAATTTCAAGGTATATCAAATGGATATCAAATATGCATTTCTGAATGGTATATTAGAAGAAGAAGTTTTTATTGAACAACCTGAAGGATTTGTTGAAGAAGAGAATGAAGATAAGGTATGCAAATTGAACAAAGCTTTATATGGTTTGAAACAAGCACTTAGAGCATGGTATGAAAGATTGCACTCTTATTTAATCAAGATTGGTTTTATAAGGACAAGTGAAAACATCAATATGTACATGAAGAATGATGAAAATGGAATACTGATCTCAACCATATTTGTTGCTGACATTATATTTTGTGGAAATGACTCTTTATGCAAGAACTTTGGAAATGAAATGAGCAAAGACTTTGAGATGTCATTAATTGGTGAGATAAAGTATTTTATAGGTTTACAAATACTGCAAATGAAAAATGAGATTTTCATTACTCAATCCAAGTACATAAAGGAAATCTTGAAGAAATTTGGAATGGAGGATTCAAAACCAGTAAGTACTCCTATGACTACCAACTATAAATTATCAAAGAATGATGAAACTGCATCTGTTGATGAGACGCTTTACCGATCCATGATTGGAAAGCTACAATATGTTGTTCACAGCAGGCCAGACATAGGACATGCAGTAGGTATAGTTGCAAGATTTTCTGTAGATCCCAAGGAAACACACATGACAGCAATTAAGAGAATTTTCAGATACTTGAAAGGCACTGAAGATTATGGCTTAGTATATAACAAGAGAAATGATTTTGATTTAAAAGTGTATACTAATGCTGATTGGGCAGGCAACATTCATGACAAAAAAAGCACAAATGGAGGAGCTTTCTTTTTAGGAGAAAGACTAGTGAGTTGGCTTAGCAAGAAACAAGGATGTGTTTCACAGTCAACAGTAGAAGCTGAATATGTTGCTGCAGCATTGAATTGTACCAATATAGTATGGATCAAACAACTGTTGGAAGGTATAAATGAGAAAGTTACCGAGCCAGTAACTATATTTTGTGACAGTACTAGTGCCATTAACATTTCAAAGAATCATGTTATGCACTCTAAGACAAAGCACATCTCTATCAAATATCATTATCTTAGAGAAGAAGCTCAAGAGAAGAAAGTGGTGTTGGAGTATGTTAGCACAAAGGAACAAATAGCAGATATCTTCACCAAGCCACTACCAAGGGACACTTTTGAGTATCTCAGAAGTAAGTTAGGGGTCCTACCCCTATCTTCTTCTCACTAACTGAGTTCGGTGAAAGCATCAATTTGATGAATCTACAAAATATTATGTGTGGATTGATGCTTATTTACACACTTTAGGATGCTTTCTAAATGTGTGCAGGAAACAAATATAGGGAACAGGAATTGAAGACATAATGCTCTATCCGAGACTGAGTTGATACATAACAGCAAGGAATTCACTTCTCAACAGAAGAAATCATGTTTTAGTTCTTTACTTTTTGGCATTGTTGTCAAAGGGGGAGAAGACTATTGTATGGGGGAGAAGTCTGATGATAGGGGGAGAGCATTTCAAAATCTCATAGCAATCCGAATCAATTAGGTCAAATCAATTGATTTTGCCATCAATGCCAAAGGGGGAGATTGTTGGCATTATAACAGACAATAAGAGATTGTTGGCATTTCAATTAGGATATTGAGAAGGTTGTTGATGATTATGGATATAACTGATTAAGGATGTTTACTGTCTTAATATTATTATTTTTTCATTGATGTCAAGAAATTGATTTTATATTTTAGTATGATGTTGCAATAGCTTAAGAAGTATGATTTGATGAGTATAAAGATGTTGGTAAAAGACACAGAAAGATTGTGATGAATAAGGGGAGAAATAAGTTATTCAATGGGCAACTATTACCGAGTTAGACAATGATGAGATCATGATGTTTAGATTATTTTGATATCCTACATATGTTGTTGATTGTAAGGTTAATACTATACTATGTTACCGAGCAAAGAACCTAGTCAATAAACCCTAAGGAACCTAGTCGGTAAACCCTAAGGTTATCACTATCGGTTAATGAAGGTGGAATGTCTACCAAGTGAAGTTTAGTATTTACCGAGTTGCAACCGAGTTGTAATAGAATGCATTAAATGATTAAAAGCGTTATTTAATGAAGGAAGCTGATGAGCTGGAATAGATTAAATGATTGGTATGTCATGCATGAAGTTTGTTAAAGAATCTATGGCAATGGAAGATCGACAAAAAGATCTACAGCTCAGATTGAATCGCAATACCTTAGCACAAGTTCCAAGAAATGTATGCAAGTTCCAAGGTGAGGTAAAACATTTTCAGATTGAAGGATACATTGAACCTGGTCAAGTTTAAAGATCTGATGGCTATAATTGATCATGGGATATGTGATCAAGGAGATTAAGCAGTTAGCAATTGTTTATAAATAAGGAACTGTTGATAAACAATGCATGCGAGCAAGTGTAAGCACATGGATGCTACATAGTGATTACCGAGCACAGAAGCTTGTAGACCTATTTGATTAACAGAGTATAGAGCCCAGCAAAGGGACAATATAAGTCCTATGACTAGATTGTATTGAGAAAATAAGAATCTGCTTTAGCATTTTTGATGTAAAGTTGCAGATATATTTTATAACTGTTATTTTGTACAGTGACAGAAAATTTGTTAACCGAGTGGACTTAATAGTGTTATTTGTAAAACCCTCTAGCAAGGTGACATTTTGATTGAGTGTTTGAAACCCTTTAACAAGGTCACCTCTAACAAGGTGAAGATCCTAACAGATCTGAGGGAAATCCCTTAACCAGGTCACATCTAGCAATGTGTTTGTAATCTTTAACAGGATTTGCTTTTAACCAAGCATACTCTAGAAGAGTATATTTCTTAGTGGGTCTGAAATCCCACAGTGGTTTTTCCCTATTTGGGTTTCCACATTAAATCTGGTGTTATGAGTGTTATGATGTTTATATGCTTATGAGTTTGCATGTTTAGCAGTTTTGGTTATATTACTGAAGTATATATTACTGAGGTTAAATCTGTTGTTTTTATGGAAGATTAAGTTTGTATGATTCACCCCCCCTCTCATCTTGTTAGCTATTGGCATCTGTACTTACATTAAGTATCAGAACTATCAATGTGCAAGAAAGAGATACGAAGTTGTACTTTTGGAGTTAAGCTTTATTCACGAAGACAAAAAAACCCTTTTTGACACCTAGAATGTTCAGAGGACTGATAGGAGGGCGTCCCTGTCCTTGCACACGGTCCTTGTAACTTTTGTTGAAACTTCTCAGATCTAGGTGCATGATTGAATCCTGAATCTATAGCTCACTTTTTTGCATACTTTGTCTTCATTTCTAGCACTTAGTCTTAATTCAACTTGTCAACTTACAAAAGAGTGCCAGTTGCATTTTAATCATACCCAATTCACTTAGTATTCAATCCTTGCATAATTTAGGATTGAATCTAGTGAATTCAACCCATGTTTTGAATGTAAAGTCCTTCCCAAGTGAAAAATGGACCCTCGTCATTCCCTCTTCTCCCAAGTGGTGAATTGGCTAAAGGTTCCCAATTTTCCACTTTACAGGTTCCACTATAAACTGACTAAGTGAATTCACTATAAAATAAATGTTTGGCCTTGTGTCGACCAAATACATAAGAGAGCCTATCAACTATCTGGTATAAAGTTGGGTCCAGTACCTTTGATCTAGAAGCATCAATCTTCTTCCAGTTGACCATTAGTAGCCTAGACATGGGCTTATAGTCCTCCATCATGAATGGCTCCAGGATATCAATTATGTACTTCCCTTTTCCAAGGAAGATCTCTCCCTCTTTTAGCCAAAAATCCCACCCTAGAAAGTAGTGCATCAATCCCAATCCCTTCATCTCAAACTCTCATGCAAGATCCTTCTTGCCATGTGCTATGAGCTCATTTGACCCTGTAAGAAACAAGTCATCAATGTATAACACCAATATGAAAATATCACCCTTCACTTGAATATAGTATAGGTTTGGATCAACCTCACCCATAACCATTAATATGTGCATACCATGCTTTGGGAGCCTTCTTGAGCCCATAGAGAGCTTTCTTCAACCTACACACATGGGAATCCCTCCCATGCATCTCAAAACCCTATGGTTGTTCTATATAAATCTCTTCCTCAATCACTCCTTGGGGAAGGCCATCTTCCCATCCATTTGGTGAATCCTCTAACCCATTTGTGCTGCTATTAAAATGATAGCCCTTATGGATGAGTACCTGGCTAACAAAGAAAAGGTCTCGATCTAGTTGATCCCTTCCATCTGAGAAAACCCCTTAGCCACAAACTGGGCTTTGAACTTTCCCACACTACCATCTGCAACATGCTTGATCATATACAACCATCTTGAGCCCACCACTGACTTATTTTCAAGTTGTGGCACTAACTCCAACATGCTATTCTTAATGATGGAAGAATACTCTTCCACCATGGAATCCCTACATACTTGATGCTTGGATGTCTCTTGAAAGCTAGAAGGCTCCACCTCAATTAGCTCACTCATAAGTGTCATATAATCAGAATAACCTTTGGAATCCTTTCTCTGTTTGACTAGATCCCGAGGATCACCAACATACTCCTAGGCCTCTCTCGGTGTTTTCTCAGCCACCCTATTTCTCACCCTCCTTGTGATAGGAGTCTAAGGTTGAGGAATCCTCTATTCTTCCTCTTGACAAAATTCCTCGGATTTCCTTCTCTTCTCTCCAACTTGTGTGACTAAATTTTAAGGGATTTGTGCAACCTCAAACTTGGGTGCCTACTCCTCCTCCTGAACCTCTATAAAACTATCATACTTTTGAAGAGCCCTTCCCTCCTCGAACTTCATATCCCTGTGAACAACTATTTTCTCGAGGAAATAAATATAACACGATAGGCCTTAGATCTAGTTTCTTCCAAGTGAACATGTCTTCTGGATTCAATTTCCCAAACATGTGGGCTCTTATTTTGCAAACACACAGTTGTATTGAAAGTTGTATTACAAGTCATCAACATAGTGAGAAATAATTACAACAACATTAATGAGGCACATTCAGAGAAAGTGAAAGATCACAAAATTTTCCAGGCTATGTGGCATTAATGAGTCACATCATTGAGTTTGAGCCTTCCAGTGTTGAGGAGGCATCAACTCAACAAGTATGGAAATATGCTATAACAAAGGACTATCAGTCCATTCTCAAGAATGATGTTTGGGATGTTGTACCTAGACCAGAAGGTAAATTAGTTGTATCTTCCAATTTGTTTTTCAAGATCAAGCAATAGCTAATGGGAGTAATGAAAAGTACAAAACAAGATTTGTGGCTAGAGGATTCTATCAAAAAGAGGGAATAGATTATGAGGAGACATTTTCTCTTGTTGCTCAATATACATCCATCAAGACTATAATTGCTATTGCATGAGCTAAAGGATGGAAGCTACATGAAATGGATGTAAATTTAAATCATTATTTAATGTTACAATTGAAGAAGAAGTGTACATTGAACAACTATATGGGTTTCTGATTCATGGAAAGATAACTCATGTATACAGATTGAAAAAGGCATTGTATTGCCTTAAAAATGCACCTCATGTATGAGAGGATTGATCGATAATTGATGAGCTTGGGATTCTCCAAGAATGATGAAGATTCAAATCTCTACTTTAAGGTAATTGATGGTGAAACTCTCATATTGCTTCTTTATGTTGATGACTTATTTCTTACTGGAGAAGAACATCTCATTGTCAAATGCAAGGAGTTATCTTCTGAGTTTGAGATGAAAGATTTAGGTCTTATGCATTATTTTCTAGGATTGGAGGTGTGGCAGAGACCCAATGAGATTATTCAAAGTCAAGGGAAATACATCATAGATATCTTGAAGAGATTTGGGATGATTTATTGCAAATCTATGTCTACACCAATGGAAACAAATTTGAAGAAATTGAGTGAGTCCGCAACTAGATAAGATTTGGTAGATCCCACCATGTACAAGCAGTTGATTGGAGCCTTTATGTATCTAGTCAATAGTATACCAGACATTTTCTATGCAGTGAGTGCCCTCAGTCAATTCATGTGTAAACCAAGGCAAATTCATGTAGGTGTAGCAAAGCATATCTTGAGATAATTATGTGGCATAGTACGATATGTCTTGAGATATACTTCTGAGGTAGATTTGAAGTTACAAGGATACTCTGATTTTGATTGGGCTGGGAGTTTAATTGACAGGAAGAGCACCTCCAGGTGTTGCTTTATCTTGGGGCTTGCCATGGTTTCTTGGTGTGGTAGAAAGAAGTCTTCAATATCCCTAAGCATTACAAAAGCATAATATATTGCAACATGTGTAGCATCTCGAGAAGAAGCATGTGGCTTTGGAAGCTCCTTGTAGGTTTATTTGGACAATCATTGGAGCCTTCTACTATTCATTGTGACAATCAACGTTGTGTGAAGCTATCTGTCAATCTAGTGTTTCATGACAAAACAAAACATGTTGAGATCAAATACCTTTACATCAGAGACATGGAACTAAGGAAAGCTATTTAGCTGAGATATATTTGCATTGATGATCAAACGGTCGACATTCTCACCAAGCCTCTCTCTAGAGAAGTTTTTTGTTTTTCGAGACAAGCTTGGAGTTGTGGAGAATGAAGCCGTTTCTGAGAGGGAGGCTCAACATAAGTGATTTGTGTTATCTACTATAATGCATTTTTTCTCTAAGATGGAGAAATTCGAGGTGAAATCACTTGTCCATCTCTGAGATGAAGATGTGGTTCTTTCCACCCTCTGGGAGTAGCCATGGTAGATGTCATATTGAGAGACTCCATGACAAAATCATGTTGGGAGACTCCATGTTGAACTTTTTGTACTTGTGCTTTTTTCACTCATGGGGGTAGCCATGGTGGACGTCATGTTGAGTGACTCCACGATGGCATCACATTGAGTGACTTCATGATGGGAAATTGTGCACATGTTTCTTTCCATATATGGGTGTAGCCATGATGGACATCATGTTGAGTGACTTTGTGATAAGATCTTTTCACAAATGGGTGCATCCATTGTGGGTGTCATGTTGAGAGACTCCATGACATTAGATATATAAAAGGATTCCTCCCTAGCTGATGATATAGCTTCAAGCATCATCCTTAATTATTTAATATTAAATTTATATGAATCAATGATGTGCTAAGTAGCTAGTATTCTATTAATTTTTTAATTTAAGTTAAATATTATTAAATAAATAATAGTTAATAATTATTGAATTTAATTGATTAACTCCAAGAACTGTTGCACTAGGTATGAACTCCTTCGGGTAGATGCGACTTAGGGAGAATGATGTGAGTGAGAAAATAAGTCACATATCTTCTAAAGAGACATGACCATCAACCGATCACCCATAATGCGTATATCTAGTGTCGGGTCTTCTCATAGGAGGTGATACAAAGAAAAGGTGAAGTACCTTAGGGAACACCAATATGCTAGAATTAATAAAACAAGAAGGATGATTCCAGATAAAATCTAATTGTAAATTGATACTTAGTAAGGGACATCGCAAGTGCATACTATCATAAGGAGATCGATATTGAGCAGTAGATCAACATCTCTTCATAAGGCAGATTGTGATTAAGGGAATATATCATTCATTATTTCTGTATTTTTGCTTAACTGAATTTTTATCATAAAAACAACATCATGCCCCTAGTTATGCAAGTTGCTTATTTTTTGTTGGTAAGACAATTTTGTTCTTGTACAACCACATGTAGATATGTAGAAGGTTGCATTCATTTTGTTCATACCCTAAGTGGAAGTTGATGTAGATAAGGGGAGAAATTTTTGTAGAGATAGATAAGTGTTGTAGGTTGAGGTTGTACAATGATGAGGAGATGCCCTTTGTCTTTTATTTCAAAGGGAGAGAGATATGATAATGTTTTGGAGGTTGCACAAGTGTTTCCATCAATGACAAAGGGGAAGATTGGTACAAATATGAGTAAGTGTTGTCATTGATGTCAAACTTGTCGTCATTGATGTCAACAAAGGTCTTGAAGTATTTGACCAATTATGTTGTAGCAAAATTTTTCTTACATAATTAAATTGTTGTATTAATATTATTGGTGGTGAATGCAGATGATACATCTTGTTAACTCATGTCTATTTTGGAGCCTTGAAGAAGGTTTCAAGTATCCACAATAGAGTTTGGCTAAGTTTGATTATTTTGGTGAATAGTCTCTTAGACATAGTTTACTATTGTGGTTAGAATTGTCTAGCATTGATTAATATTTTCTTGTGGTTGTAATATTGGTAGATTCAAATGCATGTTACATCCAAGGTTTCATGTTCTCATTCGATATGCAGTTTATTTGGTGTTGGCCAAAGTGTCGGTTATGCAGTAATAGTCTACTTGATTGCAAGAATGCTTTGCATTCTTTCGACTTCTGATGTCTTTAGCATTTTAGTTCTCTTATATAGTTTTTTAAGTGTTAGGAGATGCTATTTTGTCTATCTCCAGGTGTTGTGGAGGTCCATATTATGTTTTGAGCATTTTTTGCTGGGTTTCTTTAACAGTTCTATCTTCTAGAGCCAACTTGAGTGTTTTTTGTCTATGCGGTAGCATGTTGAGTTGAAGGTAATGATTTGGTATTAATATGAAGGTGTACCAACATGGTGTGTTTCTTCACACATCTTATTTTCCTTCCGCGTTGCTTTAGAGAATGCATTTGGGGTTGACTATTTATGCTACACATTACATCTAATTAGGTAGATCTAATTACTACATCTTTTTGATAAAATGATATTTCAGGGATGAGATACTTTGGAGGATTGTATGATTTGAATGAGAAGAATGATATGCTGCGTCAATTAATTGTGAAGGTGCATAATTACAAATGAGCAATAACGTAGTCAATCTTACATGTTTAGAACAATGAATTGTAATCAACATTTCAAAGAATGTGTTTCTCTTTAGCTCAACAATAATTATTGTTTGTAATTATACCTTTGTATATTGTCCTAAAGAAGTGATCTTCAATGTTTCCCAAGTCCATTGTATCTTTCCCTAAGGTTGGGCGCCTTAGCCTGCAAGTTCAAATCAAGAGCAGTGAGCTTCGTTGGCATAGAGCCTAAAACCTTGTAATTAGTTGTGATATAATGAGATAGTTCTCACTATGGTTTTTCCCACATTGGGTTTTCCACATAAAATCTTGGTGTCCTTGTGTGATTGATCTTTTGTTTTTAGTTGTTTACTTCCACACATGTGATAATTAGAATGAATGATAAAATAATGGTTAAGTTTTAATATTCTATGATTCACACCCCCTCTAAAAATCTATAAGTTTTCAACACTTCTTTCTTTTGTCAACTGATGAAGTTAAGCTCTAATAAATTTAAAAAATGGAAGATAAAACTTGTGTTTCTCTACTATTTGCTTGGATTGAGGTGTTTTTTGTAATATAGACTCTTATTAAAATTTTCTTTGAATTTTTCTACATAACACATCAAGGGTGGCATCAATAGAAATAGATCTCATGTCATAGAGTTTTTAAGGTTCAATTCCATAATATTATTGTCTCCCAATAAATTTGTTTCTTTAGATGTCAAAAGTTACCAAAATTTCTTTACACTTGTAACATCATTAGGTAAATATTTTTTAATGGTTCTAGATACAAAGCATTGTCAATATGTAAGAAACTATTTTTATTTTTTAATATATAATGTATTTTAAGCTCTAACATCCACTTTGAAAGTTTCTCACATCATGTTTGGTGGTAGTCAACTCTTGCAAAATCAAGGATTAGAGATTTACTTTGGGATCTTTTTCTTGAAGTTGAATGAGTGTAACTTTAGAATGTTTCTAGCCCCATAATTTTTTTGTAAAGAGGAAGAAATTGGATCATCTAATCTGGTATTGCTAGACCCACCAGTACCATATGTGACCATAACCATTTTTGTGCTATCACCCTCCTAGTTGAGCCATTGAACGTATTCCTCAATTTTCTTTTTTGTTCCAACTAATAGCTAAAGAAAAATTCAAACATTGCAATATGTCAATGTAGCACCTATGATGATCAAGAACATAGTATCTCAACAATAACTAGCAAGTGATGTTTTACCAACATCATTTTTTATGGTAGGAATAAGGAGAGGAGGATTGACTATGTTTTGCATACCTTTTAAAGTAGAGGTACTTATTTTTAAATGAAGCATCTTGCACATGTAATCCATATCTTTATGAAGTCGTCGATACTCTAATCTATCCCTTTAAGCTTTCAACATCCTTTAATTATCCAATCAAATGGAAATAAATTGCAATCTAGTGCAAAGAAACATTGTTGACCAAAAAAAGGATAAAGATAATGCCTTCCTACAAAAAATGTAACACTAAATTTATTGATCTCTTTAAGAACTAATCTTCACATTAGAAAATCAATAGATATCTGTAAATATACATTAATACTTAAAAAATAAATTATTCAAAGGCAAAGTCATTATGTACCTTTTAAATCCCTTTCCCTTCTTTTCGAAACAACATGAGATGTCTCATGTCACTATTAATTATTTAGATTCATTCAATTTAGCATGCAACTCCTTTCGTAAACTTGGAAACTCTTGAAGTTGGAGGATTATTTCTATGAATAATAAGTTTTAGAGAAATAATTCAATACTAAGGCTTGACATTTGATTATTATAAATTCTTTCAAGTTTAACTATCTAATAATTATTTAAGTTAATGTTTCATATCACACTATAATCTATAAAAAGAAAGAAAAATAGAGTAAGAGGTCCTTTAAATATTAACCTAAACCAAATTGAACCCAACTAAATTGATACTTAACTTTAACAATAAACCAAATTGAACCCTAACCTTTAAAATTTTTTATTTGTAACCCTAATCCTAGGCCAAATTCTACCTTAAATAAAAATCATACTTGGTCTATACCAAATAGACCCAAATCCCTAAATCAAATCAAATCCAAATCTTGCAGTCATGGAGAATCGAGGAAATAGAAATAATTGACCTTGAAAACCAAATTAAACACTATACTAGAATGAACCCTAACCTTAACACTCAACAACATTTAACCTTAAACCTAAACCTTGAATTGAGCCTTTTACTAATCCTATTTTAATGATTTTTAAATTATAAAACCCTAATTAGTGTCTTACTAGGTGATCTCATTTCTAATCAATATGCCCTCATTAAATGTGTTTAAACTAATAGAATCTAACCCATCATAAATCTTAAACAAAATTGAACGCCAACACTAACCCAAATCTTACTTGCATTCTTAAGTTCTTATAAAACCTTAAGACAAGTTAAACCCTAAACTCAAACCTAATTGTAAATTAAATAAATTGTACCCTAAACTAATAGAATCTAATCCATCATTAATCTTAAACAAAATTGAACCCTAACACTAACCCAAACCTTACTTCACTCTTAAGTTCTTATAAAACCCCAAGACATCTTAAATCCTAATCCTAAACCTAATTTTACATTAAATTAAATTCTAACCCTAAATGTTGAAGCCATAATTGTTCTTGAATCATAAGCTAATTAAACTATAACTCAAACCATATTTAAACCCTAACCATAACCCCTAAATTTATCATGTACTAGTAACCTTAATCATAACATTACATTAATCCTAACCCCCATTTAACACAAACCCTTGTCCCAAGGATATCCTAAAAGTGTAACCCTAAATGTAGTGAAACCTTAGCCCTAAACTTGATCTTACTATAATTCAAACCTAACCATTATAACCTAACCCTAAAATAAAATCTAACCCTAGAATGAAACCCTAAATGCAACTTGAACCCTAATCTAACCATAAGTGAACCCTAGCCTAAATTTATCCCTAACGCTAATTAAAAATTAATTTAATTGATTTCTAGCGCAAACCCTAATCCTAAGTAAACACTAATCCTAATTCAACCCTCTCACCTCTCTCCTCTTCCCTCTCCCTCCTATCTCTAGGTCATCACCTAAAATAATATTTATACTAAAATCCTTACCCTAACCCTAATCATGATGTAAACTCTAATCATAATCCACCCCAAACACTAACCTTGATATAAACCCTAACCATAATGCTACCTTAACACTAAACCCTAACCCTAACCATAACCCTCACCATAATATTAAACCATAACCCTAACCATAAACCTATCCCTAAACCTAACCCTAACCATGATGTAAACCCTAACCCTACTAATAATTCTAACCATAACGCTAAACCCTAAACCTAACCGTAATAGTAACCTTAACCTCAATCTTCAACAAAAACATCATAATTGTTATACTATCTCTAATAATATCTCTAATTGCAATATTAACCCTAACCTTAACCCTAACCTTTAGCCTAACCTAATAATAACCCTAAATCTAACTATATCTCTAATCAAAAACCTAATATGGAACTCCATTAGTAAACTAGATAATATCCATATATTGATTTGAAACGTAACCCTAATTGAATTTTACCCCAAAACCATAACCTAATTGAACTCTAATCATAATTTAACCCTAACCTTAATGTAATTGAATAGTAACCCTAATGCTAGCCCAAATTAAAATATTATACTAACCCTAACTATAATTAAACCCATATCATAATCAAACGCTAACCTTGCCCATATCCCTAATCTATACCTAATTGAACCCTACCAATAACCTAATCTTATCATAATTGAGACCTAACCATAACGTAACCCTAAGCTTAATTATAACCCTAGAATTAATCCTAATTTAAACCTAACCCTAATGTAATTGAATCATAGCCCTAATTGACCTCTAATCCTAACCCTAAATATAATTAAATCCTTTCCACAATCAAACCCTGACTCTAATTAACTAAAGCTTAACCCTTAACCCCAATCCCTCTAATTGAATGTTAACCCTAAACTCAACTCTAATCGTAAATCTGAACCCTAACTACAACTTGAACCCTAATTTGAGCAAAATGGAACCTTATTCTAATCCTAAGCCTATTCTAACCCTAACCCTAATCCTAACCCTAACACTAACCCTAACCCTAACCCTAACCTAACCTAATCATAACCCTAAACCCTAACCCTAAAAATAGAGAACACAACTCTACAACCCTTAGGATGCACTAATCATCTATTACAATGTATTAATAATATATGAAGGGTATTGATATCTTGGTGCATCCTAAGGGTTGGATAGTTGTTTCCCTAAAAATAACCTTAAACCTAACCCTAACCATGATGTACACCCTAACCCTATCCGTAATTCTAACCATGATGTAAACCCTAATCCCAGCCATGATACACAAATCCGAACCCTAGCCCTAACCATAATTATAACCCTAAACCTAACTATAGCCCTAAATGCAACCCTAACCATGATGTAAATGCTAACCTAACCATAACCATGATATAAACACTAACAATAATCCTATCACTAACCCTTAACGCTAACCCTAACCATGATGTAAACCCTAACCCTAGCCATAATCCTAACCATAATTGTAACCCTAACCCTAACTATAAACCTAACCCTAACTCCAACCCCAACCATGATGTAAACCATAACCCTAACCATAATCCTAACCATAACTCTAAACCTTAACCCTAACCTAACCATAGCCATAAACCCTAACCCTAACAATAATCCTTAGCCCTAACCCTAAAACTTAATCCTAACCATAATCCTAATCATAACTAAAAACCTATCCCTGATCCTAATAGTAAATCCTATCCATAATCCTAATCCTAACCTTAAACCATAACCTTAACCCTAGGCTTAATCTTAAACCCTAACCCCAACCATTAGCCTCACCCCAACACTAAGCATGATGTAAATCCTAACCCTAAACCTAAATCTAACCCTAACCATGATGTTAATCATGACCCTAACCCTAAACCTAAACTTAACTCTAACCCTAGCTTGGATGTAAATCCTAATCCTAGCCATAATCCTAACTATGACCCTAACCATAGTCGTAAACCTAACCTTAACCCCAACCATGATGTAAACAATTTAAACCTAACCATAACCCCAAACCCTAACTCTAATCATAATCCTTACCCTAACCCTAATCATAACACTAACCTAACCATAATCCTAAACCCTAACCCTAACATTAATTGTACCCTAAACTTAACCCTAACCCAAATTGAACTTTAATCATAATCTATTCCTAACCTTAATCTAGGCCAAACCCTAATCTTAATTTAACTTTAATACTAATTTAAACCTAACCATAATGTAATTGAACCATAACCCTTATTCTAACCCTAACTTTGATGTAAACCCTAACGTAATTGTAAACTTGACACTATATCCTAACCATAAACATAACCTTAAACCCTAACCCTAATCATAACCCTAACCATGATGTAAACCTTAACCATGACCATAATACTAACCTTAACAAAGATAACCATAAACCAAATCCTAACGATACCCCCAATTATAATACTAACCTTAACCCCAATTGTAATTATTCTTACCCTATCCCTACTTTTGATGTAAACCCTAAACACAATTGTAACCCTGACACTAAACCCTAACCCTAACCATAACCATATAATCCTAAAGCAAAACCAAACCCTAACATTGATGCTAACCCTAACCATGATATAAATATTAACCATTATCATAACCCTAACCCTAACCCGAATCATGATGTAAACCTTATCCCCAACCGTAACACTAACCTTAACCCTAATGCTAACCATAACCATAATACTTACCATTAAAAAAAAATTAATATATCTTTGTGTTATAATATAATAATATTATAATATGATTTATTTTAATAAAAAGATACTATACAATTATATATTGATTTATTTTATGTTTTCCATGTTGTGTCTACTAGCTTATATACCTTAAATTATAATCTAATCTATATAAAGTACGCCGAGAGATATCCTTCTCGAGGCGCCTATTTTTTTTAATCAATTTTACACCCTAAAGTCAAATAGGCGACTCGAGAAGGATATCTCTCGACGTACTTTATATAGATTAAATTATAATTTAAGGTATATAAGCTAGTTTAAACAATCTATTCAGTAAAATAATTAGTCAAAACAAAATTAAAGTTGAAATTAAAATTATCATTAACGTTTTTTGTATTGAAGATAAAATATAATTTAATTAATAATCTTTAAGTAAAACAAAATATTAAATAATAATAAAAATTAATATTAAATTATTTAAAATTATATTAAATATGTAATTCATAGTATCACTACATCTATATATCTTAATTTTGATGTCTTATGTTTTATGTTTTTAAGTGCATAAACTCCTTACAAAAAAATTGCCAAGAGATGAAAGCTTGAAACATAGGTACCAACCTGCCAAGATTGTGCACAGAGCTCAAAAAATACTTTCAACTAATTTGAAAATACTTGAAAATAACATTTCGAATCCTATCCGCATAATGGTTGTCCATGTGAACACAATCATAAGATAGCAGACAAACCGCAATCATCGGAAGGAAAAATCAAATATTCCATACGTACCGAGAAACTCGGTCAAAAAGTGAAAGAAAAGTTAACGTCAATGTCCCAAAGTCTGGTATTTTGTGGAAAATTGACATAAGAAAATTATTAACCATTGACCTGTTGACCGGCACGCAGGTTAAGAGAACGGGCCGCCCAGAGAAGAAGTGCAATTCCCTCCATCCCAAATGGCCATCCCTTTACGCAAATTGACTGGTATTGTTTTTCTTCTCTTCTTCTGCCCTCCTCTTTCCCATGGATTAATGTCCAACAGGTGTCCTTCCCACGAATCCCAA
Organism: Cryptomeria japonica; assembly: GCF_030272615.1. Taxonomy (NCBI): domain Eukaryota; kingdom Viridiplantae; phylum Streptophyta; class Pinopsida; order Cupressales; family Cupressaceae; genus Cryptomeria; species Cryptomeria japonica. The sequence goes on along the minus strand of NC_081415.1, from coordinate 228,848,973 downwards.
GCTCTGCTCCTCTTCAAAGCTGCCTTGAATGACTCCAATGGCTATCTGAGTTCGTGGGTAAATGGAACAGACTGCTGCACCTCCTGGTATGGCATTTCCTGCGACGATAACACCAACCACGTTATCTCTGTTGAAGCCCTTTCTTTCCACGGTGTGATATCTGAGAGCATCTGCCAACTTCGTTTTCTCACATCACTCACTATATCTGGAGTATATCAAGGTACTACCACCATTCCTCCCTGTTTGGGAAATCTCTCTTATATTGAGCTTTTAGATTTGTTTTCTAATAGCTTTAGTGGGATGATTCCCCCTCTCGTTTGTTTGCTAACCCGCCTTAAAGTCCTTGATCTTTCAAGCAATAACTTGAATGGAAGCATACCTTCCTGCCTTGGCAATCTTGCTTCTTTAACATACCTTAAACTTAGTTACAACCAACTTAGTGGAAGAATACCGGCTTCTCTTGGAAGTCTCTCTTTGTTGAGGAATTTGTATCTTGATAACAACCAACTGAGCGGCATCGTTCCAGATTCATTGGGCAATCTCTCTTTACTCGAGCGGTTGGATATTAGCAATAACCAACTCAGCGGAACCATTCCCCCTTCATTTGCTCACCTTTCCTCACTCACTGCCTTGTATGCTGCTGGCAATCGTTTCAATGAAACCGTCTTTTCTTTGTCACTTCCACCTTCTTTACATACTCTATACCTGTCATTACACCATTACCAGTCGATTTCAGAAACTTCCTTTCACAACCTTACAAGATTAAGTGATTTGTATTTATGTGATTGTGTCCTAAATATTAGCACAACTTGGATTCCACCCTTTGATTTATCTTATCTACATTTAGTGTCATGTATGATTGACGGTGAATTTCCACCTTGGATTTCAACACAAATTTCACTTGAATGGTTGGTTATAACTAATGCCAGTCTTGTGGGCGTTTTTCCCTCTTGGCTATGGGAAACCAGTCCTCAGTTAACTTATCTAAATCTTTCAGGAAATCATTTGGAAGGAAGCCTATTCTCAAATACTTCATCGTGGATGAAACTAGGACAACTAGATTTGGCTAGAAATAAATTGAGTGGGTGCATCCCATCAACGTGGCCTTCTTATATGAGTATACTGCTGCTCAATGACAATTTGTTCAGTGGCAATATTCATCCAAACCTGGGCAAGTTATCTAATCTCAACATGTTAAATCTTGCAAACAACAAGATAACAGGAGTGATCCCTGTCAGTTTGTCCAATTGTTCTTTACTTATTGTTCTGAATTTGGGAAATAATAGTTTGGAGGGAAGCTTACCACATGAGTTTAGTAACCTAAGATTATTATCATTAGTTCTTCGCAATAATAATTTGCATGGACCATTCCCTCCAATAGCAAATTCTTCAATGCTACAGGTTCTTGATATTGGAAACAATTTGTTTGAAGGTCAAATACCAACATTAATTGGAAATATCTCAGAGCTAAAAGTATTGATAATGAAGGAGAACAAATTTACAGGTAGCATTCCTTTAGAGATAGGTCAATTAAAGCACCTCCAGATCTTGCTCCTTTCTTCCAATCATATCTCAGGTTCAATTCCACACACAATTGTATTCCTGCAAGCAATGGCAAATGAAAGTCAAAATGGTTTTGTATTAACCACTTATACTAAAGGGCCATTATACCAAGATGGATTGGATATGACTTTAAAAGGTACAGATCAACATTACCAATATATTCTTTCCACACTCACATCCATAGATCTCTCAAGTAATGAATTGGAGGGAAAAGTTCCTTCTAATTTTGGGGATTTGAAGGGGCTAAGGCTTCTAAACCTTTCAATGAACAACTTGAATGGGACCATTCCAAAAAGTTTTGGAGAAATGCATCAATTGGATTCCTTAGACCTTTCAAGAAATCATTTTTCAGGACAAATCCCTACAGAGCTTGAATCTCTAAGCTTTTTGGGTTCACTGGATCTATCAAACAACAACCTTTCAGGAAGCATACCACAAGGAATACATATGATTGGCTTTGGAGAATCCTCTTATTCAGGGAATCCTAATTTATGGGGGTGTCCCCTACCTAGAAATTGTTCTTGGCCACAGTTTGTTCCTTCTCCTCCTCCAATTTACATTAATAAAATAAAGAAAAGCACTAAATATCCATGGTATGCGATATCATTGGGATTGTCCTTTGGAATGGCTTTTGGGGGGATAATATCATTGATCGTGATAAAAATCAGTTGGAGAAATGAATACTTCAACAAAGTTGATGCAATCCTAAAGTTCTTATTTCCTTGGATGAAGAATTTGACATTGTGAAGATATCTACAAGTCATTGAAAGGTGAGTTTTTTTTTGTTCTTTGATGTATATATGACAATTGATTCTATATATTAAACTGCAAAAATTCAAAAGAAAATTAGTACATTTTTTAGATAAAATATTTATTGACTATTGTATAAATTTTAGATTATTTGTAGTTCTTTTAAATTGAATAAAACAATTTTCTAATTGTTACTAATATATAACTTTGTGTACAGGAATCTATTTTTTCTTATGAAGGTTTCTAGTGACTCTTAAAAATGGTAACAACACTTGTGTGTCTTTCAATTGAGAGAATGTGTTGTAGACTTGTGGTTTTTTTTTAATGTTTTGATGGATAGGTAGAATGAGTATGCTCACATTATATGCATAGCATTGTAGTATCTCAAAATAACGTACAAAATGTAAACAAAATGGTCAGAAATTTTCATTTCCAGATGGAAATATACAGAATGTTGATGCTTATAATTATTTTGAATTTTTCTACATATTGCATGCATCTTAGGCTTTGAAACTCATTTTTCTCTACATTGACATTATTATTTCAAGGACTGGTGTTGTAAGGTTCCCTTCTTCTGTGTGAATGCCGGTAATAATCAGGTTAAATCTGGTACTTTTCTCCATCCATTTTGGAGGAGCTGATGCTATTAAGCCAAGTGTTGTCATTGGAGTATCTATTTTATTATTGATACGCACACTTTGACACTTTAAGTAAACATCTTGAGCATTTTTTTTTTATTAATTCAGATTTGAAGTTTTTTTGCCTTTTTTTTTTGGCGGCTGGTAGTTTCCATTGTTATTGACATGTTATTGAATTTGGCTGTGTAGAACACCTATTCCTTAGAGTAACATCGAAAATGTGAACAATTAGTGTGGAATCTTTCATTTATGCTGAGAATTTGGTTATGTAAACAATTACTATGAAAATTTCCATTTTACACTGAGATATGTATAGCTGCAGGTGTTTATCGGCTTAATCAGCATCTTGCTTTTTTTACATGAATATGGCTGTATAGTCCTTTTTGAAATATGAACTTTACTGAAATTCTCTGTTAAAAAAGCCACAGGCCATCTTCAATTTATTTTTGCTTGCCTTTGGATGGATCCCTTTGAAAGAAAATTTAATGGTTTTTTTCACTTTTCCTTTTGGGTTGTATTTTTGTAGAAAAAACTGTAATTTTAAGATAAAAAGGGAGAAATTTTACTGGTTCGGTGCTTGCTGTTTGGGATATTTACCAGTTTAACCTTTAACCTAAAGCTTATTCCTACCATAATTGCCTCCTTGCCATTTTTCATCTTGAATAACAAATAAAGATGATCCCAGAGACTACTGATGTAGATCTAAAAGACTCTTGAATCAAACATAGACATGCCAGTAATTTGGTCTTACAGATATTACAAAAATCTACATTTCATTTAACCATGTTGATGTCATGTGCTAAGATGGCATTGAAGTGGCTGCCCTCATGTAATAAAATAAATTGGTTGTCTAACTAATGTGGCAACGGCTCAATTTTACGTTGTTCATAGTTTGACTCCATCTACCCTATAGAGACTTTCATAGTGACACTTAAAAGTGTGTAACACCAACTCATATGAGCTAAACTAAAATTATAAGATTGTTTCATCATAAATCCATGCATCGACATTAGTTTTTTAAAGAATAGTACATGGTAAATATGCATGATCACTATGTTGTGCACCATGTTTGATATAATGGACCCATCATTAGCTACACACTATGACAATGAAAATTTTAATTGATTTTGAGGTATGTGAAGAGAGTTAAATTTGAATAATAAACCTATATGTGAATAAAGATTATGGATTGTATTAATACTTACATATTAGCATAAATACTTGATTCTTTGACAAAATAAAACATATTATAGATGAACCAAAATAAAGAACTTATAAGAGGGTATCAAGAGAAGTGTCAATCAAGAACAACTACTTAAATAAAATCATTACATTGGTCACAAAGGATTCCAAAGAATAAGATGGTGCAAAGCTAAAAAAAATACCAAAGTTCATTAAAAATGAAATGGTCACAAGGACCTCTTTAGCAATAGTTTATAGAAATAGAGATTTGGTTAGACATGGTACATCACCACTCAATATACACTTTGAACTATGTTCCATTTACCCATTTAAGACCATTCTATCCAACATGTCTAAGTTGAGTGCACCATTTTGGGAAAAGTGGTGAACAAAATGTGTGGTCCCAGCTTACTCATACATCATTGGGAGCTACTATCAAATAAAAGAAACCTGTTGCCTAGTTGAAATTCACACTACTTAATGTGGTGATCATGCCATTTTTTCTACTATGATTTCTCAATACAATGGATCTAGTGCTCCAATGGTTATTTGTTAGTTTTGGAGAGTTACATGCTTAATGAATTATTTTCTTTTCTTTTTGTAACTAATACAATGGACATGCTTGACCTACATAACTTCATGAGAACCATTATTTTCTTCTCATATACTAACTAAAATGGAGTACACCTAGTGATCCCATTAGATGTTGTTCAATACAATTGAAGAATGACAAGAATAGGGTCTTCCTAGCCACGACACCCTACATCACTAACATTTAACAATATATTTCTTATAATTTTATTAAAAGAAATTGACATACAAAACTAGCTTGTGGATGATAAGGTGTATTAGATCGTGGATGTATGCAAATAAATTTAACCCTTGGTTGAGGTAAAACTAATTAAACAATCAAAACTAGTCATAATTATCTTGAAGACTAAGAGAGAATAATACAAATCATTTCATAAATTGATAAATTGTTTGATTCTAATCAAGATTGTATATAGTTTGAAACTGGATAAATTTTGTTGAAGCTTGTCCATGGTATCCATATTATTTTCACACAAAACCTGAGACTATAAAAAAAAGAGAAGCCACCTATTGGTATCTTCATTCTCATGTTTGTATTTTTTCAATTAAAAAAATCCTCCTAAAGATGATTGTTTTTTAATCGTAGAACTATATAATCACTAGCTTTTTGTGACTTTTTCTCTAGGATTATAGTAGTGAGTGGCTATGATGATTTAATAAGATCTAGAATAATGTGTAATGTAGTAGATAGGTCCCACAAAGTTAATGGTTCAATTTTAAAAAGGTTCTTGGGAAAGAATATGATTCAATAGAAACTAATAGAATATGTTTGGTTTCCACATTCAATTATCCTTAGAGTTGACCACCATATATTAACTACAAATTTAATTATCTACATTATAACACATTATATATTGTCCTAGACAAGGTAATCACATAGGAAACTAGGTTTACATAATCTAATAGAATGTATAATTATGTAATAATCTATGAGCTCATTATCTTCCTAGAAATTCCCTTCCTAGGTTATGAAGACATGACTAAGCATTAGAAAAAAATTAAGATCACCTAGCATTTGAAGAACATTGTGGATGAGGTGCAAAAGATGTGATTTCTTGTAGCAATGCTCAATGATCACATACAAGATCAGTATGTGTGTTATGATTCAAATGGTAAAAATTAATATGATTGAATAATTTTTTTTAGATATGTCTTAATGTAATATTAATGATCTCAACGAAATAAAATAGTGATTAGACAAGTCGGTGCATTTATATGATTGATATTTTAAGGAGTTTTTCTCCCAATTTATATAAAAATATATATGTCATCAATTATAATTAATATTTCATTAGTGGATTCACCACACACATATAGGAGTTGGTGCAACACATGTCACATAATAAGGAACCTATAGAAATAAGTGTATTGATAGATTTGTTTGAATACCATAGTCGTATGTGTTAATTGCATGAATTGAATCTGAAAGGTTATAAAAATGATTGTTAGTTTATGGTCCATTTGACCGAAATGAGGGTCAGATAGTAATCAATTGCCTATTAGTGTGAACCCAAGTGATATGAATTACCACATTACATGCTTATTTTTTTCTCATTACTGTTTATGTGATTCATGACAAGAAAAGTGAGACTTTATCTTGTGTTGTACAAAATTTGCAAGGGATATAATTTAATGGTGTAAAGTTGGCTAGAGTGAAACTCATAGTACCAACTTTCATCAAATTGTTAAATCATGTTGAGATCAATGTATTGAGTTAGTAATCATTGTCATTCCTAGTTACAACCTATGAATTAAAACAAATAGTATACCAAGATCAAGGCTTTGATCAATGTGGGTATGAGGAATACAAGATGCTAGTAAAAATTATATATAATCACTTGCTACAGTTGTGGCAAGCTATGGCATACTTTATTCAAATTCAAAAAATTAGGCCCTTTTGTAGATACCATGATGATGACCACAAAACCTTGGAATGCACCATATTGCTATAACCATTCGAGACCCTATTAGATATTAGGATATTAATCGATGAAAACAAGATAAAAATAAATAAGATGAGTGTGAGAATTTGTTGAAAATAACCAAGATCAAGAGCACATTGAATAGCACAAAAGAGAGACAATAATTTGATAAGAATAAACCGTATTCTAATCAAGATGAAAATATTGATCAATTGTATCATCAAGAATTAAATACAATGTAGATGCGCCTTCTTATAAAGGAAAGGCTAACAGACAAGAGAGCACACAATGATGACATGTGGCTCAATGAGATGCAAGGGTAGGTGGGGGTAGGTAGGAGAAATGGTAAAATATTCCACATGAAGTGGATTACCCACCGAAGGTGGAATTATCACTCTACAATAAGTGGATATGATAAAGTAAAATGATCACACCATAAAAGGTGGAAATTATCCTACATACACACTCCCAATGTATGCACATCTCCCTAAGTGTCTCATATGCAAACTACAATGTGATGCATGTACCTAGGTAAATTTTAGTAATGTGTAATTATATCCAACATGAATAAATAATTACACAAACACTCCCCCTTAAGTGCAACTTAGGGGAATGCACTTAAGTCTACAATGCAACTAAGCAATGCAAGATGGGTCCCGACTACAAGGTCATGTTAGGTACCCATATACAAATGCAAATGCAATTTCCCATAAAGAAGGGAAAGAGAGAAAAACCCAATGGGAATAAACCCTCCCATAAAAGAGAGATGAAAACTATATACAAAGGAACTCTCAAAGAAGTATGAGAAGGACAAAACCCCATGTGATGAAAAAGTCCCCTCCATATGAGAGAAGAAGAAGAGAGACCAAGTAGCCCCCCCTCAATGTAGAATCTGCACCAATGGTAGAAGCTTGAAGCTGAATGAAGAAACTTCTCCACGAATGTTGAACAACATTCCTCCCCTTGGGAAAAAACAAAACGAAAGGTGTATCCATTAAGTCTCCCCAATCATGAAGGGAAGAGGTAGGAAAAAATCTCATGATGAATGAATTCTTAGAAAACTGCTCAAGTGTCCCCATGTCGATGTTGAAAGTTACCCCTTCCAAAGGTGGTGTACTAATCCATGCTAGTAAAAAAGGCACTCCAAGATATAGTAGAGATGAATGTAGAACAATATCCAAAGACTCATATGTCTCCTCTAAGGATAAAGAGACCTCCTCCAACTATTGTACATATGAATCCACAATCATATCAACCTCGAAAGAATGATCATGTAGAGAATGAACAAGAGGGTCAGAGTGTTCCCTCACAACAATCAAAGAAGGATCATCTTCATCAAAGAGAAGATAAATGTCATAAATGATGTCTCCCAAATATACAATGTAGCACTCTATAAACAAATCAACAATGTCTATCAAGTAGTCATTCCAATGAGCTGAAGCTAGATGACAAGGAATATCCCATTGTAGTGAATCACAAGAAGGCAAAACTATCACAAAATGTGCATCATCGGGTGCAATAGGTGATGTGATATCAATAAGAGGAGATGAAAATCAAGGCTCAAGAATAGGGTCACATGCAAGAACACCCAAGTTCAAGTACCCAAAGTTCTCCTCAAAATCTGAATCATCATGTGAAGAGTCAATCTCATCAATAGGACCAAAATGTGAAAAAGAGTACAACTGAGATGCATGATCAACCACCCCAACTTCACAATGATTTCTCTAGTCTCCAAGTCTCTAATGATAACTCAATCAAGTATGAACTCCACAGTTTTCTTTGTTTCCCCATGTGTGATTTGATAGATTGAAAGAAGATTATTTGTCAAGTGGGGTACACACAACACATTATTGAAGGAGTTATCCCCAATAGCAATAGATCCTTTCCCAATCACATCCATGTATGTATGATTACCAATCAAAATTTGTGGCATGGTGCAAGGCTCAAATGAAGAGAACATAGACTGCAAAGACACCATATAATGAGAAGCCTATGAATCTAGAAGCCATCTCCCTGAATCCGATGTAGACATTCGAGAAGGCAAGCTAATTTTGTTCTTCTAAACAAGATGTTTCAATTCATCAATATCCTTCTTGTAACAATGTTGTTCAACATGTCCTAACTTCTTGCAATATGCACAAAAAAGATTGTCCTTATATAATTTCCTCTTAGATGAGGATGTAGAATCACCTTGTTGTGGAGAGGAGGATTGTGCTCCATCTTGTTGTTTCTTAGGCTTAGGTTGATTTTGGTTCTTGCCTTTTCATTGATTTCTTTGATTCCCTTTATTACCCACCAAAGCTTGTGACTTTGAATATTTGAGAACCCCCATCTTAGTCAACTTATATTGCTCAATTATCAACATCTTCGTGAATGCATCAACAAATGGTGGAGTGTAGGAGGCACCTTGAGCCAATCGATGGGTGGGAAAGCTAGATACAAAGTCTGCATACTCTAATGGAATATTGTCCAACTAGTTGTAAACCAATTGAGCATCCTTTTTGTCAATGCTACAATCCTTTAGCTTTGCTCTTAGCTCATTTTCTTTTGTGACCAAATCTTGGATTGTATCCAAATCCTTGGGATCCAATGTTGTGAGTTCACTATCAAGCTTGTAGCCCTTAATCTCATCAACTTGACCATAAAATATGTCATAAATATCCCAAGCCTCTTTAATTGTTGTACACTTCTCAATGTGAAAAATGAGGTCATATGATACATACTTTCTCAATGTTCCAAATGTCATATAATTTTTAGTGAGCCATTCAACTTGAGCATGAGGATCAATCTTACAATCAGGTGGTTTTGTTATTGTTCCATTTATATAATGAATGAGTCCTTTTTCCATTAGTTTACTCCATGCCTTAATCTTCCATGATGCATAATTATGTGGAGTTAAAAGTGGAAATTTAGGAGAACCCATAGCACCAAATTGAAAAAAACATGGGATAGAGAGAGACACAATCACACAAGACACCCCCAGATTACTCAATCAAGAACCCCCCCCACCAAAAAAAAAATGATGATTTGACACTTTATACTTAGTGTGTGTACAATGACCACTTACAAAATAAGGCAAGGTGGAATTCTGATTTCTACTTTACAACTACCTGAAATAGGCTATAAGAGACCCCAACCAATACCGCAAGTGATCTAAATTGAGATCCAAGCAAAATACAAGTACCAAATAGGCAAAAAATGACCAAATACTGAAAGTAAAATTTCTACTCAAAATCACTAAAAATTAATGGCATATTATGAAAGTAGATGAAAAATTATGCACTTTAAAAAAAAAAACACCTGAAAAGGAGGTCATAGGTGTAATGGTGGGAAAATGGTGAATGATAGATCAAGAGGAAAACTACCCTTTCTGTCAAAGAGATATGAGAGTTTCACTATTGATTATCCTTCAAGCACTTTTTATCATTACATTAGGAAGAGGAGAGGATAATTCACTAGATTCAATCTCTCCACACAAAGATGGAAGATTGAATTCTAAATGAATGGAGAATACTAAGTTGATCCCCTCTTCTTTGTTCGAAATGGAAAGAAATTTATTGAATATGTAGTATAGAAGTGACAAAGAATCGATTATAACTTGAGATCGAAATATGGGATGAAGTTGTGCACCTGGATCTGGCAATAAAATGTCGAGATGAAGTTGCCTTGCGAATTTGAGGAAAAGTTGCCCGGATCATGGCGGGAATGTACACGGTCCTCCAAAAAATCCGTGAAATGAAAAGGGGTTTTATGCCTCTAAAAATGAAGCCCAAATCCGAAAGTACGACTACGCACCTACAAGCTACACATAGAAAAGAGAGGAAAATGGGTTGGGATTGGGGGTTTGCCTTTAGGTCAAATCCCAGTTTTGTTATTAATCAAGTAATGAAAGAAAGTACTTGCAAGTAGATGTAAATGAAAGACTGAATTGTAAATCACCTCAAGGGAGGTTGTGATAGAAATGTTGATAGAAATTCTTGTGTGGAATTAAATGTTGAAATCAATCTCCTCTTCAATGCTTGAATCCTTGACTTGAATGCAACACCTAGCCTTGAAGGGAGACTTGAGAATGCTCGATACTAGAAAAGAATGCTTGAATGCCCTTGAATGCTTGATCTCTTGTGAATTTCCCACTCACCTAGCCTTTTGAACCTATGCAAATGAGAGGATGAATGCCTCTTAAATACATGTTTGGTGGATTTGAATTTCGTCACGGGTCGACATTAGGGGAGTTTCCCACCCGAGGCACAACCCACAATGAAAGCCTAAGAAGGGTCTTGCCCTAAAATAGGACCGCCCCTATCCTAGGAGGACAAGGGCACCACGCCCCTATCCAAGGGGGGACAATGGCACCACACCCTTGTCGTACGCCTTTCAACTTTAATTAACAATGGGTGTTATTAGTAAATTAAAATGAAATAGAAATATAATTAATTAGGAATTATTTTCAAAGTAAATTAAATGTTTTCCACACTTGGAATAATATTTTTTTTGCTCGCATTAGAGACCCAATAAAATTGACATTTAGGATATCTTTTTAGTGAAAATATTGAACTCACATCTGATTGAACATAGATCACAAGTAATTTAGCATTAGTAAAAAAAATGTTGTTGCATTTTTGCCCAAAAGTTTTGGCATCATAGACTCACTGTCTTACAAACATATTAGGATTACATCTAAAAGATCATGAACTAAATAATAACATCTACTTAATGTCTGGTTATGATTTTGGTTAAGGACAAAACAACTTTCTTCTTCTCACACTTGTTCTCTGCCTCTAGAAGATGTATACATTCAATGTAGATACATTTTGATTCTCATCCATACATCACATAATTACAAAGATTTTACATTTATATATACATGTGACATCAACTCTTGTGACGATCATCAAGGTCGGCTCAACACACAACACCTAATTACAAAGGTATTGTTGGTAATTGTCACTCATCTGGTGATTTTAGGTGACTTTTGGTGGTTGATTATTTGTTTAGGGTTGTCATTGATGACAAATATTTCTCATGGTTTGATCCAACAGTCGTGATCTAGCTTATCCGAAAGATGGAGGTAAGTGGTAGGCAGTTAACCGGTAAAACAAGGTATTTTAGTAATGTTTTGATCCGGAATGGTCTCTGGTGATTACGGAGTTTTTGGTAATTACTTTTGTGATCTCAATTATATTGAAGACCTTTAGGAAGCATGTGGTTATAATCTTTTGTTACCTTGAAAGATAGGTTGTTACCTTGAGGGATGAACTTTCTACTGCCAATGAATACAAAGACAAATTCAAAGCTAGTTCAACAAGACTTGATGAGATGTTGGAAAGTCAAAGACATGGAAAGGATATGCGAGGCTAAGGATTTGAGAAAGGTGAATCCTTGGGATTTGGACAACACAATGCTAAACTTGATCAGAAGAAGAGAACGAATCTTCCAGTAAGACACCCTAATGCTCATAAATTCAATGGTAGATGTTTTACTTGCTACAAATTTGATCATATGGTAAGTTAGTGGAGAAGTAGGATGAATAATGGAATGATGAACAACAACAATATGATGACCAACATGAATAATGTTTCTACCTTTACTGGTCAGTGTTTCATATGCAATAATTTTGGACATAAGTCAAATGTGTGTAGAGCATTAATAAATAAATTTTAGAACAAAAGATGTTATGCCTACAAAATGTTTGGACATACCTGTAATTAGTGCAAGACAAGACAAAACTTGATGAACTTCATACCTATGAAGAATAATATTGTTTGTAGAGCATGCAACACAACCGGTCACATTGCAAAATTCTGCAGAAGCAAAATTAGTGCTCTGGTTGACAAGAACAAATTAGATGAAAAGGGAAAGATGAAATTTGATGAGATCAGAGATCAACATAAGAAGATGTGGGTAAAGAAGGATGAATCTAAGGCAAGTAATTAATTTGTGCTTGAATCCGGTGCAAAATCTTCATCCAGTAACTAGGGATTTTGGTCTTAGGGGGAGACAAACCAATAAAAATCTTGTAAAACCCCTTGATGATATCTCTAGTGGATGGATTGCAAATGGTAGTTGATATCCAAAAGTCAGATGGTTGATTGCGACATTTGATAGTGGAATAGGGCATCTGGTTGAATATTTGAGGTGCATTTATATCAAAGTGAAATTAGGGTTTGCAAAGTTAAAAAGGCAATTACGAGAATCATTCTTCACTTTGTGAATAGTATTTTCGAGCTGAAGAACAAGGCGATCAAAGTTTTCTAGGTGATCAACAAGCTAAAAGAAATCCGACAAAGCAATCTAGGGCATTCGACAGTTGGTTAAGGTATTTCTCGAAGGGCATTTTTCTGAGTTTGATTTTCTGAGATTTTAAAATGGCATCCACATTTTCCATTGCTACTCCATTGGTGGTTGAGGTTAAGGACAAGACCTGTCTTGTATTTAAGAAACGCACTTACAAGTCTATGGAAGATGACCCAGTTGGAGTATTTTCCTTCGTTCCACATGGAGTCTTGCATGTCGATGATGTTTGAGCTTATATTCATTGCGAAATTGAAGAAACTGGCTTGGAAGACATCTTGGACTTGTATACTGATAGAATCATGGATGATATCGACCATCCTAAGCCGAAATTGTAGAACTGGAAAGAAAGGGTTTCACCCAATTTGTGAAATTTTTTACTTTTGATGAAAAGGAGTGGGTAAGATATGTGCTGAGAAGGATCCATACTAAATTCATGTGGCTAGACCAACCTTATAAGATCATTGCTGATGCAATTAAGATAGTTACCTGTTTGAATCAAACTGGTGAGAAGCCAGGGTTGCGAAAGGTCACAAACCCTACTGTAAACAAACTAAGCAGTGTAGAGTTTGATGGGCGATCGATGAAGATCAACGCAATGAAAGAGCATGATGTTAAATTTGTTGCAATGGTTATTCGTTACAAGGTGTATTAGTCTAACAAACTGAATTCAATATCCGACACTGCTATCCATGCAACTTACAAAATAGTCAAGGGAGATGGTCATTATGACCTATGTAGTGTGTTGTTGGAGGAATTGTTGATAAATTTGAAGAAGATTAAATAGGATAAGAAGCATTTTTTAAAATTTGGATCTTTGATTATCTGTTTGGCCCTTTGTTTCATGAACGAAATCCTTGGAACTAGTAGGGTACAATGGGCTTATGACAGACCAGTTGCAAGACAAATAAAGCAAGTACTTGACAGTCTTGGGAACCAGGACAATCAGAATGCTGCATTGTGGGCCTTCTTTAGAACTTTTCAGGATAAAATGAAATGAAGAGTTAGGATCCCCAAATAAATTATCAAGAAATATGAGGGGACAATCTGCTTTATGATGAACAAGGGTGAATGCCTAATGGAAGGAGTTCAACCTTGGATAGGATGGATAATGCCAATGGGGTATGAGGTTGATGAGGCTACCTTGGATGTGTATACACATAATGGCTATGAGTGATTAAATAAATATTTTCTATTTATTTAATGATTATTCTTCTATTAAATAGTTATTTTGAAAAGTAAAATTAACGCATTTGTGATGCAAATTCACGCATGTGTGAATTCTGACAGTGCTTTTGTTTGATAGGTTAGTGCATTTGCATCATAGGTTAGTGCATTTGCATCACAAGTTAGTGCATATGCCATGCAGGTTAGTACTTTTGTCTGAAAATCTGCATAGTAGCATCATCGGTTAGCGCTTTTTTCTTCTAGGTTAGTGCTTTTGTCCTCTAGATTAGCGCATTTATTAAAGAAATCAAACTTTTGTATCCGCAGAGCAGCACTTTTGTAGTCTAGGTTAGTGCTTTTGCTCTAAATATTAGCACATTTGAGGAGAAAGATAGTGCATATGTTAGAATAGTGCTTTTGTTTCCAACTAAATTTTTTTTCTTGCAGGTCCGAATGTCCAAGAAATTAGATTTTTCAAACTACTACAATGCATGTGCAAGATGTTGTTTAAGGCAAACTTTATGCATTTCCTCATCTAGTTAATTTAAGGCCTTAGTTTAGGAATTAATATATCATGTCTTGTTCATTTAGTCTAACTAAAAGGATAAATTGACAACATGCAAACTTGCATTTTTAGTAACTTCTCTAAAATAGTTGCACATAGACTTTTAAAAAGCCTAAAATAAACACCATTCTTGTTGGAGCAACATCTCCAAATAGGATTTAGCCAACAATTGCTTTGAAAAAGTTTAAAAAGAACACTTATATTCTGTGTCTCGAAAGTGGTGGGTATATGTTCTCCCCTTAATTGGGAGACCAAAAAGCCAAACCCACTCTTTTATGCTTTCTTTACTTTCAAGCAATTAAATCCTTTAGAGGGCCTGCCTTCCTGAGTTGCCTTGAGGGGGCCAGTGAGAGGGGAATGACCTAAAGTGGAAACGGGCTAATACCAAGTCATTCCAATCCACTCTAAATAAATCGTGTTTGTGACGAAATTCCCAAACAACATGTGCTGATAAGTTCATACCGACACTATGTTTCCCCATAAACCCTATGGAGCATAACCTCTATAGGCTGGGAACCTTATGTATTTACAGAGCTGAAAGTGCCACATGTATGGCCACATGACTAGAAGCCTTTACTAAAAACCACTTGTACTAGTTGCCAAAATCCTTCTAGTTGTTGGTGCAGGAGGTCGAACCTCTGAAGCGGTTCACACACATACGGTTCTTAGTAGAGATATAAAGTTTTCCATGGGGATTTTTATGGAAACTGGTGCTTGGCTGCCCCAGAGAAGTGAGTGCTGAGGGTGGAGCCAGTGGGGTCAAGCATCTAAATATCCGCTTTGAATAGTGTAGTCGCGGGGGAAACCCCATGTGAGATTCAACAACTATTGTCTCAACCTGCCATAAGATTTGTAGTTGCTTGTGCATTTTGTTTATTAAACATTGTGTCTTCTGTGTCTGTAACATCTTCCAAATGGTCAAAAATTGAAGAAAATTATCATCTACGAATGACCAAAAATCAAACAAATTGTTGGAAAAGTTTGATCAAAAGGGTAACACAAAAGCTTTCCAACATTTAAAACACCAGATCAAAACTAAAGTATCAAAATGTCAGTATCAAAATACTTCTTGAGTAGATTTTTCTGTAAAACCATCATGTATTTTCAAACTAGCTCAAACAACTAGGTCACTAATCCAATAGGTTATTCCCAAAAGGTTTCTATAAACATCAACATTCAACAAGCTATTGATCCAAACATCTTAAGTGCAAAAATCAACATCATTGTCAAGTCTCTCATCAGGATAATCAAATCCTCTATCACGAAGCTTGATCAATCCATACTAGGCTCATAATCTTGGATATATCTTTCCTATTTTGAACCTAGGTTATATCAAAATCAAAATTTCACCAACATTGGAATCAAACAAACTTGTAAATTGTCAAATGTTTATATGACCTTTAAGTATCACCTTAAGAAAAGAAAACCCAGTTATAAAGCTACTTAGAAAATGATAAGATTCTTGTATATCAATCGCAAGATCTTATTAAAACATAGGACATTCCTACACCATTTTTGTCACTACTTACGTGGCTGTGGTACAAAGTTTGACGGTAAAATTTTGCAAAGACATGCTTTTCAGAGATGCTTTATCACAACGAACAAATAACAGTAGTAAAATCAACAAAGCATATCTTCCTAAACCAATAATCACCTATTGACTTTGTCCTTTGGAAATTTCAACAAACTTTGAAATAATCACATGCCAGTTTGGACTAGAGCTCAATACAAACAACTTAGAAAACAACAACAAATGGAGGAAGAAGATAATCTTGTATTCCAAACTTTTGGGTTTACCATTGTTGACGAAGAAGAAGTCAATAGCACCATTAGAGACCTCGAGCAAGATTTCAAATTTGACAGGCTAATGGAAAAATTGTTGGCAAAACAAAAGGAGAAATATCTCTTGATGTTGGCAAAATCTGGAGCTAAACTACCACAAGACTTTAACATAGAAAGCTTGAAACAAGATGTGGAGGCAAGTAACACCCAAAACATAGATGATCCCAATAACGAAGATGTGAACAAAGAAATTCATGAAGAAACAAGGAAAGAAAGGGATGACACAAGAAAAGAGCATAGTGGTAAAAGAACACATGAAGAAACAAGGAGAAACTATGTGGATAATCCATTGTCAAACCTTACTCAACAAATGCAAACTCTACAAAAACAAATATAAGACATGCAGAATGGAACAAGATCCAAGAAGTATTCATTAGAAGATATATGCCCATATCCTTTTGATAAGAATTTGAATATGATACCATTTCCGCAACATTGCGAGATTCCTAAATATGACAAATACGATGGAAAATCCGATCCTCGGGATCACATTAGGGAGTTTTGTACTATGAGCATAGAATTTGCTCACGATGAAACTTAACTTATGCGTCTTTTTCCTAGGAGTTTAAATGGGCAATCAATGGAGTAGTATTCAAGATTACCATCCAGAATCAAATCTTTTGAAGAATTTGTGAATAGATTTATTTCATAATACTCCTACAATATAAGGAATGAGATAACAATGCTGGATCTCTGCAATGTTAAACAAAAGAATGGTTAATCTTTTGTGATCTTCTTACAACGATGGAAACGCATGTTCAATAGGTATCCCTGAGATGTACCTGATCAAGAAAAGATGGACATATTCATTGATAATCTTATCAGTGAAATGAGTTATCGACTAAGAATGCAATGTCCTCCCTCTTTTGCCAAAATGATCAAGAATGGTCTGAAAATAGAGAATGCAATGGTAAAGAAAGGAGAGCTAAAAATTTACAATAATTCATACAACAACAACAACAACAACAAAACCCAAGTTCTGGTCAAAGAATAAGAATGTTAGCAATGAAAGAAATGACAATAATAATACTACAAAACAACAACAACCAATTTTTAATCTATCAAGTCAAATCCCAAGCAATAACAATCCAGAAAATAATAAAGCCAAGTCTTTTTTCTCCAATCCTCGGAGGAAATTCATAAACATTGGAGAATCTTTGGAATCAGCTCTAAAAACTCTTCTTGCCAATAAATTGATTGTTTTACCAGTAGCAAGAAGTTATGAACCACTAGTCAAGGGAAATTGGTGGAATGACAATCATTTTTGCAATTACCATCGGAATAAAGGACACATAACAAATGGTTGTTAGAGATTGAAACACCTTATCCAAGATCTAATCAATAATGGAACCATCACAGTGGATAACCATAAGACAAACGAATCACACCTAGCTTTCAAAACTCTACTTCCAAATTATGACAAAGGTGAACCATCCCAATTAAAAGATAACAAAGGAAAAGACAAAGTGAATTACACTTATACATATGATGATGTGGTAAATGTGATCATTGTTAAGGATAATCCATCTTCAGAGCCAATCAATGTTATTATGAGAAGCAAAGCAAAGGTTAGCTTTCTAGGTATAGCAAAATAGACAACATCCACTTCACAACAATACAATTTAGTAGAGCAATTACAAAGAATACCTGCTCAAATATCAATTCTGGAACTTCTCAAGGTTTCACCTATGCATAAGGAAATTTTAGAGAAAGCTTTAGTGGAAACAATAGTTTCAAAAGATTTGGATGTAGATCAGTTCCAAAACATGGCAGGACACCTTATAGCTCCTCATTACTTATCATTTTCTGAAAATGATGATGCATCCTTACAACATCCTCACAATGCTCCCTTACATGTCGAAGTCACCATTAATAAAACTCATGTTAAATGTGTACTCATAGATGGAGGAGCTAGCTTAAAAATTTGTGCTTTAAGTTTGATAAAAGCTTTGGGATATTCAGAAAATGTAGTGGACCCGAAAAACAAAATAACCATCAAGGCTTATGATGAAGCAAAACATTCTTCTAAAGGAATTGTTATGCTACCAATAAGAATAGGACCTGTGGAAAGGGATACATTGTGTCAGGTTTTAGATTTTAATCTCTCTTACAACATTCTTCTAGGATGACCATGGATTCACAAGATGCAAGCAGTTCTTTCTACATATCATCAATGTATAAAATTTCCTCATGAAGGACAAGAGATCACTATAATTGCAGATTCTAGTCAATATTGCAATAATTTGAAGCCAACACAAGATACAAGAGTCCCACATAATAGAGAATAAGTATATCCTACCAAAGAAATTCAAGAAAAGTTATGGGAAACTTTTGAGGAAAAGCTCAAATTAAATGATGAAGGAATGGGAAAATATTCTTTGCATAATTTTTCACTTTCTCCTAAGTCATATGGAAAACCTATAGATACTCAATCAAAGACATCATAAACATCAAAACATATGTTTAAAGGAATATTTGTTAGTGTTGGAACTCTTGAAGAAGAAAATGAAGACAAAGACATTCTTGGTTGGTTGTACAAGGATGAAGATAAGACTATAGCAATAGCAATAGAAGTCAATATTCCCATAAATTAATATGGCAAAGGTTATGAAAACATGCAAAAAAATGGGATATGAATGAAAAGGACCAATCGATAAACAACATCAAGGTATTTCAGAACCTATTTGTCCACACTCACAATCCAAAGAAGATAAATCCGGGCTTGGATATCTAAAATCCAATCAAAGGCAACATAATCATCAACAACAAAAGTGGAGAAAGAAATCAGTTTCTAAAGAAGAAAATTGGCAAGAAAAGCTACATCAAGTGGCCGAAATAGTAACCAATAAACAAAAGAAGCAAGAAGAACATGAAAAGAAAGAAGAGAAAATTACCATCAAGGGTAAAGAAAAATCTTGTCAACAAGTTCTGGAAATACAAACAAATGAAAAATCTGAACAAAATATTCTAGAAGCAAAAAAAATAGATATGGCATAAATCAGAGAACTTTTTGCACCATACAATATTCCCGTATGGTATAGTGGAGTAATCTTAGATCAAGATTCAGAGACTGATTCAAATGAGTATGAATGGGGTCTAGATGTCTTATCTACTACATCAAGTAAGGAACATAATGAAGACCAAGCAGCTATCATGAAAGAAGACTTGTCTATTACAAAACAAAAGATGGAGTTAGAAAGAAGGAAAGAAAAACTCAGAATTCAGAGAAAAGAGGCGTATGCAAAAAGAAAAGGGAATGAAAAAGACAAAGAAGTAATGCTACAAGAAGTACAAACAAGAATATATCAAGCAAATGGAAATACAAGATTTTCATTAAAAGAGGAACAAAATGTATTCAGATGTGGCAGAACCATAGAAGAATTAAGAGATAGTCAAGTTAGATTGATTATTAGTCCAGAAGAAGTCGAGTTTGAAAGGAGACAAAATATAGCAAAAGAATTCTCTTTATCATGTACACAAGTATGTCAACTCCAAAATGCAAATGAGGTCGATCAAGAAGGAATTTGCAGATTAAAGATGTGTGTGTTGATATAATCCATTCATTTAAGGGACAAATGTCAGTTGAAGAACCACTTGAATATGAACTACAAAATACTAATATTGATTTTGTTAGAACTAATTCGGAAATGCTTGAGAAAGACAATTCTCAAAAACATTTAATCTATGATAGTACTTATTCTATGCCAAGTTATGATCATTATGTCATGAACGTTGAAACACCTAATGATGATAGTGATTATGATTTACCCCTTCTTCATCCTGAACTAATTGATTGGGATAATTTAGACAACCCCGAACTGAATGTTTTTTCCAATTATCATGACTTAGTTGTATACCTTAACGTTGTTGAACCCATCCCACCTAAGATATTTTCCATTGTAGAATCAAGTAAGGTTTCTCATAGTTAGGAGAATGCCAAACTTTCTAGTTGCAAAAGTGAAATAAAACAAGGAAAGAGACCTATTGTTGAAAACCATTTCATGGCAACACTAGATCAATCAAAAAGAAAAACAAAGGATGTATCTGATGGTGAAAACCTCTTTGAGGTGCCAGAAGATGGAAAGTTTGACATTCTTCCTGCATATTTTCAAGAGAGATCTGCTATCCTGATAGAACCAACAGAAGCAGTAAACATTGGTACAACAAAGGATCCTAAAATACTTCATTATATTGCCTCATTATCAGAAGAAGAGAGGAAAGAATACATGGAATTCTTTAAGAAAAAACAAATAAATTTTGCTTGGTCCTATGTAGATATGCCAAGACTTAATCTTGATCTTATCATGCATCATCTTAATGTGGATTTAAAAGCAAAACTAGTTAAGAAGAAGCTAAGAAAGATGCATCCACACATTGCTCTTCTTGTAAAAACCGAGCTGAAGAAACTATTAGAAGTGGGTTTTATAGGACCTGTTGCTTATCCAGAATGGGTTTCAAGTATTTTACCAGTATCAAAACCAGATAAAAGCATAAGGGTCTGTACAGATTTTACAGATGTGAATAAAGCATGTCCAAAAGATGATTTCCTGCTACCAAATATTGATATCATAATGGACTTATCAATAGGGAATGAGATGTTTTCATTAATGCATGGCTTCTCAGGATATAATCAAATAAGGATTGCACTTGAAGATCAACAATAAAAGACAACTTTCACCTGTGCATGGGAAACATATTGTTGGAATGTTATGCCATTTGGGCTTAAGAATGCAGTAGCGACTTATCAAAGGGCTATGACGACAATTTTCCATGATATGATGCATACATTTATGGAAGATTATGTCGATGACATACTTGAAAAATCTCATACAAGACAAGAACATTTGAACATCTTAAGCAAGATTTTTGACAGGATGGAAAGATATCAATTGAGATTAAAGTCCAAACAAATGTGCATTTGGGGTAACCTCTAGAAAGCTCCTTGGGTACATTATATCAGCTTGTGGAATTAAAGTAGATCCTGAAAAAGTCAAAGCTATCATGGAGATGGAGTCACCTAAGAACATAAGTCAATTACGATCTTTACAAGGAAGATTGCAATCAATCAGGAGATTTATTTCTCAGTTAGTAGATAGATGTCTTTCGTTCACCCATCTTCTATATAAAAATATTCCATTCAAATGGGATCTAAAATGTGAAGAAGCTTTTTTACAAATAAAAGAATATCTTATGAGTCCTCCAGTACTGGTATCACCAACCAAAGGGAAACCATTGTTACTCTATATCTCAGCAACAAATGTATCATTAGGAGCTTTCCTAGCTCAACATGATGATGAAGTAAAAGAAAGAGCAGTTTATTATATCAGTAGAATGCTTGTTGGCTATGAATTAAATTATTCCTCAATAGAAAAGACATGTCTAGCAGTTGTATTTGCAACTCAGAAGCTGTGACATTATATGTTGATTCATTCTGTAAAACTACTAGCAAAGATAGATCCCCTCAAATATTTGTTGAGCAAGTCAACATTAACAGGGAGACTAGCTAAATGGGTTATGATACTGAGTGAATTTGATATAGAATATGTTGAGTGGAAAGCTATCAAGGGACAAGTTATCGCTAATCAATTAGCTGATGCACCTATACAAAATGACATGCCTTTGCACATCAAATTTCCTGATGCAGTCATCTTGACAGTAAGTACAAACTTTTGGGAATTGTACTTTGATGGTTCTTATACACAATATGGATCAGGCGTAGGAATATTTTTCATCACACCTCAAGGACACACAATTCCCAAATCATATAGACTGTGGTTTCCATGCACCAATAATACTGCAGAGTATGAAGCATTGGCTATTGGGCTTAAGATGTCCATTGAATGGAATGTCAAAGAACTACATGTCTATGGTGATTCACAACTTGTCATCAACTAAATAAATGATGAATATCAAACAAAGGATGATAAGCTTATGCCATACAAACAACTGGTGGGGGAGTTTAAAGAGCACTTTAAAGAAATATCATTCACCCAGATTCCAAGAAATAAGATTAAAGCAACAGATGCAATGGCTACAATAGCATCTCTCTTGCAAAATAAGGAGAATAAACAATGTTACAAATTTCTCGTGGAAGATATCTTAACCCCTACCATTCAATCCCAGCATACCTACTGAATTTTCCATATATCAGGAACCAGTCAATCCTCATATAGTCAAACTTATCAGTATTTAAAAGACAATATCCTTCCTCTTGACTTATCTCACAATCAGAGAAGGAATTTAATCCATCAGTCCTCTCACTATACTATTATTGTTGATATCCTATATAGGCGTGGTCTAGATGGTACTTTGTTGAGATGTCTTGAACAAGAAGAATCTAAGAAAGTTCTTAACGATATTCATGTAGGTATTTGTGGCACACACTCAAGTGGTTTAACATTGGCTAAGAAACTTCTTCGTATGGGTTACTATTGGCCTACTATGGAGAGAGATTCATTCACACATGCTAGAAAATGCAAACAATGTCAGATCCATGGGAATCTCATTCATACACCAGCACAAGAGTTATATCCTATAACAGGATCATGGCCATTTTCACAATGGGGCCTTGATTTGGTAGGAAAGATAAATCCCTCATCTTCTAATGGACATAAGTTTATTCTAATTTCTACTGAATATTTTACTAAATGGATTGAAGCAATTTATTTAACAACAGTGATAGGAAAACATATATCTTCATTTATTTTGAATTATATAATCTGTCGCTATGGATTTCCTATGACCATTATCACTGATAATGGAAGACCATTCAAAAATCAAGATGTGAAAGAGCTATGTGAACAATTTCATATCCAATATAGGTTTTCTACTCCATATTATCCACAGGGAAATGGTCAAGCTGAGGTATCAAACAAAACTATCTTAAAAAACTTGAAGAAAATAGTCAATGAAGCAGGAAAAGACTGGCACATTCAGCTAAATCCTGCTCTTTGGGCATACCGAACTAACATCTACACTCCAATAGGGGCCACTCCATATTGTTTGGTCTATGGATCAGAAGCCATATTACCTATAGAAGTAGAGATACCTTCTCTATGAGTATCCTTGCAAGGTCTTATACCAGAAGAAGAACAATGAGTCTCTCGACTCCAGGAGCTTGAATTGATTTAGGAATGTTGCCAAAATGCAACAGATCATTTGAAAGAATATCAAAAAAGAATGGAAAGAAGCTATAACCACAAAGTCAAGCCACACATTTTTCAAATTGGAGATATAGTTCTAAGGGAGAATCCAAGAAATCAACAAGACAGAGAAAAGAAGGGAAAATTTGAACCAAATTGGCTAGGACCTTTTGTCATAATAGCAGCATATGGCTCAGGAGCATATGTAAGTTATCTATCCCTGAAGGTGATTGGTTTGATGAACCTATCAATTCTATTCATCCCAAGAAGTTCTATGCTTGAGATATAAAGTCCTGACAAAATCAATAAAAAGCATAAAAAGTCCTGAAGAAATCAGTAAAAAATTAGAAAAGCAGAAAATCCCTAAAAAGTATAAAACAACAAAAATGCAATAAATTTAGATAGTAAAAACCTAGAAAATAGGTGCTATCTACAAAGTGAGTTCCTCCATCTATGATATCGCTTTGTGCACATCATCATATCCAATCTATTGCTTCCATCATATCCTAGCTTATCCATTCCATCTTTTGCATCCATTGCACTGAACCATTTAGCAAGAAATATGCAGCTTACCAACAATTATCAATCTTTGACACACTTGTCGTAGTCACTGTCTTAGATTTTATCAGAATCTATCAATCTGCAATTGTATCCTGCCATGGTTTGGATCTTGATCAATTCATACATCCATAATAAATTTTTATTTCTACTGGGGGTAAAATCCTAATTTCTTTTGCTAAGGTGATCTTTTGAATCTTTGATAATCCAAAACATTTGAAAAACCTAGAAAAACAAAACACCTAGGATTTTGAAACAGATAATGAGCAACAAAGCAATGAAAATCAAGACATTTTATCAACAACTGAATTGTGAAACTCAGGAAACTGAAGAATCAATCAGCAAGTAATAAAGGATTATCAAAGATCATTCATCAAGATGATTATATCAGTTAATGACCATTAGAACATGTGAATGACATATAAGATTCAATGTTTATATCTCAATTTTATTGCTAATCATGTACTCTATGCGACTCAAGGATGTCCATGACTAGAGAAGCTATGATGGGGCATGATTATTTTTCTTTGATTGTTGTTTGTGGTTTATCTCTTACTACGGTATGTATTTGTCTCAGGATATGATTGGAAAAAGATCAAGGAGGACATTCCAAGTCATGCATGAAAGGAGATAATCCTTGTCTGTTCTGCAAGCAATACTCAAGTCAGCTTGACTCATTATATCAAGTTGCTTGTATTAACTTGCTATATCAAAATCCATGTAAGAAATACTCAGGTCATCTTGAATCTTTATGTCAAGTTGCTTGTATTTTCTTACAACATTTTAAAAGCTCAATGATGAAATCAAGCACTGTTACAAGACAAGCATATGAAGAATGGTAGTACAATTTTTAGATAGATGATTTTGGATTAGCTCATTATTCATCTGCATTATAAGCATATCATTTCATTAACAGATCAACGGTCAAAAATAAAGATTGAGTATACTTAGACAAACAAAAGCAATTTGCATTTGCTCATTCTAGGTGCATTCATTTTTAGAATCATTTTAATTATCATCCATTTCATTTAATTACATTTCATCAATTGCATTAATTTGCATTCAATTTAGTGCATTTCATCCATCATGTAGTGTATCATCATTATTACTTTCATTATCATTTCATTTCATTTAGCTGCATATTTGCACTTAGATTCATGAACATTACATATAAAATCAAAAAAACATTTCATAGAGATCATTTGTATTTACATCATCATAAGCATTAAATCAATCATTGCATTAGCATTTTCACATTATTTTCAAAAATTGCATCAAAAAATCAAAAACATTTGACTAGCATATTAGCATAATCACTCATTTGCATTTCCATATAGATCATTGCATTTGCATCATTTACATATCATTTAAGTTAGTAATCATTTTCATTTTCATCCAAGATCATCAAAATAAAAAATCAACAAAAGCATGTATCATTGCATCATCCATGTAATTAATATAGATCATCATCATAAAATAGAGTAATATGCATAATAGAGATCATCATCATAAAGAGTCCATGGTTGCATATAGATCATCATAAAACAATAAAAGTCCATATACAATGATATCTAGTAAACAATACAAGTGCCTCCAAATCAAGTCACAACTGTCCTATACCACTACCACCTGACTCTGTCCATCTCTATGGTTGTGGGCATGAAGATCCTCCAAATACCTGTCTCCCATGATCACCACTCCTTTGAGGAGGTCCCATGACCCCACCACTGCTAGTATCCATCAACGCGGTGGTATGATAACTACCTTCTCTCTGGCTCTCTGCAAATACCTCCTCATATCAACACTGCCAGTGGGAAGTCTCCTTCTTGGACCGAACTAATGCTCTAACAGTGTTAGCTGAGAGAGTACCTGATCCAACCTGCTGAATATGATCAAGAAGGCCTTGATTATCCTTAGCATCTCCTAACAACTCTATCCCTCTCAGCCATGAGAGTCTGCACCTGTTCTCGAAGCTGATCAATCTATGCTCTAAGACTATTAATGGTCTCCTACTCTGGCACATCATGCTTTGGTGCAACTTGCTCTACCAAATCCTATTGTGGTCCATGAACCCCAATACCCTCCTCACCACCATGTCTACCTGTTGGAATCTTAGACCAAGTAGCTCTTGCAACCCATCCTCTAATAAGTGGAATATGATCCTTTGGATCCTCATCATCTCCACCATGAGTTGCAATAACCCTAGGGTCCAGCTGAATCTGTCCAAAATCAATGCCTCTCCTGCAACACCCATCTAGTCCAGTCACCCTTCCTCCTCTTGTCAATGGCAACCCTCTCGGTGATCTCATACCTGCCCTGCCATGATCCCTCCCAATCCATCCAACATCTCTCCCACCCATAGGACGTGGTCTCCCAATCCTGCCAACCGGTCCCAACGGTCCTTCACGGACTCTCAATCAACCTCCCCTCTGTCCAGGTCTCTTACCACCACAACCTCCATCCCCGCCCTCATCTCCATATCCCCTAGCCTCTTGAGAAGCTCTGAGCTCTCATCTTTGTCTCTATCTTCTAGAAACTAGATCATTTGAATCATCATCCTCATCTCCTGAGCTAGGAGGAGGATCTTTTGGATCAGTAATATGAGGAAATGGATGAGCTAGTATATACTAAGCATAATCTGTAGTAACTCCAGGATCAAGAATGTGCAATCTCATATCATAATCCACTCTTAGAGTAGCAAGAAACTCTGCACGATCAATCTTAAATGACAAAGAAGGTCCCCAATCTCTCTTATCTCTGTACCGCCGAGCATATATCATCACACCAGTAGGCATAGGCTGAATGATACCAAACTGTCTAAGAATGTGACTAATCAAGTGTCGCTCAACAATGTAAGGAGTCCGACCAATGAGATATCTACGCTGCATGATAAATGGTAATGTCCATGCATCATCCATCCAAGGCTCACAATCAAGATATGGTCTCCAAGTAATACTATCCAATGAATCAAGCACCCAATGCCAATACTCCATCTTACCCATCTTATGCTGAGTAAGGATACCTGCATAAAAATACACATATGGCTGCCTCTCTCCACGAACTCTGTGATGGATAGGACGTGTAATAGCAATGTGCTCCTAACACCAGATCTGCAATAAAGTGCATCCTGTAGACAAACTAGCACTCTCATCATACACCACCTGATGAAGATCATGATATAAATAGGCAAGCATACAAGCACCCCAAGCATATCAAGTATGATGTTGCATCATACTCAGGAGAATCTCACCCCATCCAACAACAAAACCTCACGATTGCTTATCAGGACAAATAAATCCTCCAATCAAACCACCAAGAATCACATGGAGAGTCTCATAATACATCACCATATCCTCCCATCAGATCTCTCCTCTAGAGATTCTCTCATCAGCAAACATGACTCTCCAAGCCTCTGTCCCAACACGATCCTGAAAAATCATACTGCACTAACTTGCCAGTCACTGGGATGTGCAAAATCCTATACACATCCTCGAGCGTCACACTAATCTCACTCGTGGGCAAGTGGAAAGTGTTATGCTCACTGTGCCATCTCTCGGCTAATGTCATCAATAATCTTCTATTATGTGTAATCTCAGGTATATACAACAGATGAAGTAAACCATAGGGATCTATATGTCTAACCTCTGCTTGTGTCAGCTTTGGCACTAAATGTCATACTACCAGTAATTTCTCCCGACAATAGAGAACATCAAGTTTCTCTTATTTATCAAGAGAATCATATCAATCATCAACTTATCTATCTATCAAATCAGAGCAATCACAAATCTATCAAATCAATCATCACTTATCTATCTATCAAATCTATCAAATCTATCCAATCTATCAAATCAAATTGAAGCAACTTAAGCTATCAAATCATTTTTAAAACTTATCAATCATTGTTTTCCATCAATCATTGAGTTCAATCAAAACTCTGCTAAGCTCTTGCATTAGAAACTAAATTGATTTCTTAAATCTAATCAATCAATCAATCAATCAATCAATCAAGCAATTAAATCAATCAATCAAATCAATCTATCAACAACATCAATCAAATCAATCAATCAAGCAATCAATCAATCAAGTCCCTATTCATCATACATATGCATCAAACACATTAAATCTAATCATTAAAGTGATTTTTAGCTTTTGCACTTATCAAATACATCAATTTTGAGCATATGCACTATCCTATTGAGCAAAAGTGCTAAACTAAAGCATATGCACTAACTTATTCAACAAATGCGCTAACCCTAAGAACATATGCGCAAAACAAAGCAAAAGCGCTATCAAACAATGCATATGCACAAACAAACAATTCAAAAGCGCTATCCTATGCAAAAGCGCTATCATTCTTTACATATGCGCTAACTAAAAGAGCATAAGCGCTAATATATACAAATGCACTAAACCTAATTGCATATGCACTAAATCTAAGTGCAAAAGCACTAACCTAATGTTGAAAATCACCAATAAAATTTCAAATTTCAAAAACGCGCCTAAAAACATGAAAAATTGCATGACAAGTTGAAAACAAAGCTCGGGATAAGATACATACCAGATACCCATACTCAGGAGGTCACTGATATCGTCAAACACGCTCAAATCGATGGTTCTCCACATGAATCACCATTTCACCACCTCACCAAGACAATTTTTTTCACAAGATGACAAGGATAAAATGAGATTAAAATTAGCCTTGGTTAATTTTATATTTACTATTTGGAAGAGTAATTAATGTTATTCAATGGGGCAATTTAATTTGTTTTTTACAAATGAATTTAATTGACAAACCTTTTATCAATTATCATGAGATCAATTGTTCAAAACAAAGTTTTCAACATTTCACGATCAATCTCTCGAGGGGGCACACAATCAGGATTTTTAATCTTTGCCAGGTGCACTATCAAGACTTTATTTAATATTTGAAATAATGTTGTCTCGACATCATTTCAAAGAGGGGCAAAATGTATACACATAAAAATGGCTATGAGTGATTAAATAAATATTTTATATTTATTTAATGATTATTCATCTATTAAATAGTTAATTTGAAAAGATTAATTTATTTAATTCATTTTTCGTGTCTTTCTATTAATTAATTTAATTGAAACATTTTATTAATTAATTCATCTATCCTATTCCTCTAATTAATTAAATATCTAATATTTAATTATTCCTCTAAAATAATTAAATATCTAATATTTAATTATCTCCTCTAATCAATTGAATATTTAATATTTAATGGTTATTCTCCTATCCTATAGTCTCAAATATTAAATGATTTCTTAAATTATTTAATATTTCTTTTCCAACTCACCTTCCATCTCCACTTCATCTTCCCTTTGCCAACTCATCCAACATGTGGCTAAGGAAATTAATATTTCTTAAATATTAATTCATCATTTATCTTCCACCTCCAAATTTAATGAATATTGTGTACGTATACATATTTCATAACCATCTTCTATATTCTCTCCAACACCCCCTACATCTTAGGAAGGAATTGAGTCCACGTGTCCTCTCATGCCTAAATTTTCTCCAACCATCCCTAGATTCCATCAGTCAGCAACCCAGTCAAGGTGAGATGAGTGACACTTGTCTTTTCCTTTCCCCTTTCTCTCAACCTTCACCTTTGCTCATAGCCATCCAAATCTAAAGATCTGATCATGACCATTGATCTAAGCCACATCATTGCATCCTCTCATAGCCTATAAAATCAAGAGCTTCAATTGAGAGAGAGTTAATCTTCAAGAGACTTAAAGAGACTCCAAGTGAATTTGCAAGCTAAACTTATGCATCCATGAGTCTTAATCTTGAAGCAAATAGAAAATAGAAATTATCTTATATCATAATCATTTTAGCATAATCATGTAGTATTGCATATCATAGCATCAGTTAACTATTAGTTATCAGTCCATTCTTTATATGCCATCTTGGAAGCTATCAGTGCATTATCTGAGAGCACACCATCTGCAACCAGGAACAATGGAGTTAGGACACAATGAGACATAAACCATGAAGGTAATATTAGTATTTTTATTTCATATGTATTTCATGTAGTTTCATTGGTTGAGTTTGGATTTCCTGTAGCATTTCCATTTATATTTTGTGAAACTAATGCAGGTAGCATTTTGAGGATGAAATTCAAATCGACATAGGATGCATATGCACAACACTTGTTGAATGCTCTGGAAGACACCAAGGAGGAGAGGTTCAAAACATGCAAAGAGAAATCAATGGAGTTGCACTCCAAGTTCTTTGAACTGGCGAGGAAGAGGAAGGTGGCAAAGATTGTAGAAGATATTCTTGTTGAGGAAGGCAATCCTCGGGAAAGAGTCAGGGCTACTAGGGAAGCAAGGGATGTAGTTGAAACAAAGAAGAAATAAAAGCCTACATTTGCTCCCATTAAAATAAAGGTAACAGGATCTTCTCCTGCTCTATTGAAGACACCTCTTGCAGAAGCTGAGCCATCTGATGTATCTGCAAAGGGGAAAGGTGTTCTAAGGAAGAAGCAGAAGACACAAAGAGAGTACGTAGTTGTTTCTTTGGTGCAATAAGAGACTAAATCTGATTCAAATATTCACAAGGTACCAAAGAAAGGTGAATTTACTAGAGTGATCTAGAAACCCCAATCCGGTGGTGAGAATGAGGAGCCGAAGAAGAAGAAGGCAAGATCTAATCATGTACCAACAAGAAAGCCTAAGAAAGGAAATGAGACAAAATTAGATCTGGATGAGGCTATCAAATTTGGTAAGATGAAATCTTCTAAAAAAGAGTATCATATTGTTCCTCCACTATCTACTCAGGAATTAATTGATGAAATTATTAAAGATAGAAATTTGAAGAACATCCTTGTATATTATGTAAATATGAATGATAAGGATCAAAGGCAGATTGAGGAAGTTGTAATTTTGTACATGGATGTATTTAGTAAAGCATTAATTGATTTAGAAAAATATTTTCCCAAAGATTTGTACAACCTGATTGATGCTAGGAGAAAATATGCTAGCCAAATGGACAGAGAAATAAAGGAGAGTGAACTTGTTAGTTAGTGTACCAAATTGACAGATTAATTTTGTTAGCAAATAAAAAGGAATTTAGAAGTAAGCATAGGGTCAATAGTCTAATGGTTGGCCAAGGTGAAGAAATAAGGAGAGAAAAAAGTGAAATCTAGAAGATGTCTCTTATTGCAAACTGACTTGTAGGTACTATCTCTCAAAACCATGCCACTCAGTCAGAAAATCCTCTGATAGACAATGTAAATAAAGAAGAGGATAATCAGGATGTTAGTGAACAACAAATTTTAGATTCTATTGAGGATGAGCCTGCAAATGAAAATGATAAACCAATAGAGGTAGAGGATGGTGCACCGGAGACACCTAAAGAAGTTAAATCTAGACCTATTGAGGCAACAAAGAAAGAAGATGTGAAACATGATGAACCGGATAAGGATAAGGGTAAGAGAATGGAGACTCCGGTACTTGTGGCAATTGACACCACAAAAACCCAAAGCCTAAGGAGTTTTCCCTAGTTCAATATCAATTTTGATAAACCCTTCAAACAAATGTCTCCAGCGTAGAGAATGATAGTTGTTGTTTCTCTTCAGGCGCAATCTAGTCAAGAGTTATCACAGTCAAAATATAAAGAGAAGAAACTCATTGAAAAATCTGTTAAAGTTTTGGAACAGGTGGTACCAAATCTACAACTTGATACAAGCACTAGTTCATCTGGTAAGGTTTAAAATACAATTGATCACATATCTAGCTAGTTTAATTATTTATCTAAAGCATCAGCTTGGAAAGGTATGGAGAAGTTTAAGGATGCTAAATTTCAAATATTTTTGCAAATGATTAGTAATAATAAGGCACAACTAGATAAAGAGTTAAAATTTATTGATGAGGCCTTAGTGGAAGGTGGTAAAATTTACTTGAGTCTTGTTTAATTTTTACCTATTTTACTACTGAGATAGACAAGAAGATAGAGAATTGTAAAGGGCAGTTAACTCGGATTTCTTAGGCCTGTGATCCCACAACTAATTTAACCAATAGTATTGAGGGACAAATTTTGAATATCATTGAGCAGTTTAGGAATTTTGAAAAGGAGAAGGAGAGGATTATCAGATGAACAGGTGACTCTGGAACTTAATTGGTCTCTAGTTGGACACCTTAGTGTATCATAAGATGGATTGCATTTAGAACATATCTCAGGAGACTCCTACTGAGATTGCAACTATATAATTTCACACTTATGTTTTGAATGGTTTTGTTTCAATTTTGGAGAAGCTGCGAGCAGGTTGGAACACATATCTTGGGTTCCTGAAGATGGCATATGCGAATATATTGAAGTATGTATAGATTTAATCCTCCAGTGAATGTATTTATATACACACCCTATCTTTGGCATTGTTGTCAAAGGGGGAGAGATGAGGTGAAAAATGTATAGTGTACAGATTGATTATATGTATGGAGTGTATAGTCCAGCATATTGCACATTCATGGATTCTTGATCTAAGGGGGATCCTTAGAATTCTTTTATTCTTTCATCCAGTTGTATAGGTTTCAACACTTAGCCATTTTTTACAGGTGTTTCCATCAATGCCAAAGGGGGAATTTATTGGCAATTGATACTCATTTAGTGATTTCAGGTGACTTTCGATGGTTGATTATTTATTTAGGGTTGTCATTTATGGAAACTCTTTTTGGTGTTTCGATTTGACAGTTGTGATCCAACATATCTAGAAGATGGAGGTAACTGATAGGCAATTAACCAGTAAAATAGGGTATTTCAGTAATGTTTTGATCCAAAATGATCTCTGCTGATTATGATATTTTTGGTAATTATTTTTGTGATCTCAATGATATGGAAGACCTTTAGGAAGTGTGTGGTTATAATATTTTTGTCCGGTGCTATGTTTTGTCCAAGATTGAAGCCGACTTGAAGGAGATTGTTTTTGTGGTAAGACCGGATATATAAGATCATTTTGGCAATTGTTTTATGTGTGTGGTGCTCCATTTTGGTGCGACTAAGCATAGTTTCACGTGCACATCTTTCTTTCAGACCAACTAGTAGCTGACAAAGACAGAGTATTTAGCAGAGAAGAGATAGTCAAAGATTCAGAGCCTAACTGGAACTCATCTTTGCATAGTCAGATGTCGATTAAGAGTTAATTTCATTATATTTACAATTTGTAAACAAATTGTAAGTTAGTGAGACTTCCTTGAGGGTTGTAGCCCTCCGAGCAACTTAATTTGAATAGTGAACATGAATGCCGGTAATAATCAGGTTAAATCTGGTACTTTTCTCCATCCATTTTGGAGGAGCTGATGCTATTAAGCCAATTGTTGTCATTGGAGTATGTATTTTATTATTTATACGCACACTTTGACACCTTAATTTGCTTGTAGTTCCCATGCTGTGCATTTTCTCAATCCCATTTGAGTAAACATCTTGAGCATTTTTTTTATTAATTTAGATTTGAAGTCTGCCTTTGTTTTGGTGGCTGGTAGTTATTGATATGTTATTGAATTTGGCTATGTAGAACACCTATTCCTCAGTACATCGAAAATGTGAACAATTAGTGTGGAATCTTTCATTTATGCTGAGAATTTGGTTATGTAGAACATCTTTTCCTCATAGTAACATGGAAAATGTGAACAATTACTATGAAAATTTCCATTTCACACTGAGATATGTATAGCTATAGGTGTTTATCCAGCTTAATCAGCATCTTTCTTTTCTTACATGAATATGGCTGTGTAGTCCTTTTTGAAATATGAACTTTACTGAAATTATCTGTAAATAAAGCCATAGGCCATCTTCAATTTATTTTTGCTTGACTTTGGATGGATCCCTTTGAAAGAAAATTTAATGGTTTTTTTCACTTTTCCTTTTGGGCTGTATTTTTGTAGAAAACTCTATAATTTTAAGATAAAAAGGGAGAAATTACAACGTAGGCATCATGAATATGTGTTGCATCTACCTAGGAGAAAGCATGTTTTTCTAGTTCAAGCAAGTGCGGTGCTTGCTATTTGGGATATTTACTAGTTTAACCTTTAACCTCAAGCTTATTCCTACATCGTACATCATTGGAAGCTACTATCAAATAAAAGCAACATGTTACCTAGTTGAAATTTACACTACTTAAAGTGGTGATCATGCCATTTTTTCTACTATGATTTCTCAATACAATGGATCTAGTGCTCCAATGGTTATTTGTTAGTTTTGGAAAGTTACATGCTTAATGAATTATTTTCTTTACAATTAGATGTTGTTCAATACAATTGAAGAATGACAAGAATAGGGTCTTCCTAGCCATGACACCCTACATCACTAACATTTAACAATATATTTCTTATAATTCTATTAAAAAAAATTGACATACAAAATTAGCTTGTGGATGATAATGTGTATTAGATCGTGAACGTATGCAAATAAATTTAACCCTTGCTTGAGGTAAAACTAATTAAATAATCAAAACTGGTCATAATTATCTTGAAGACTAAGAGAGAATAATACAAATCATTTCATAAATTGATAAATTATTTGATTCCGATCAAGATTGTATGTAGTTTGAGACTGGACAAATCTTGTTGAAGCTTGTCCATGGTATCCATATTATTTTCACACAAAACCTGATACTATAAAAAAAAGAGAAGCCACCTATTGGTATCTTCATTCTTTTGTTTGTATTTTTTCAATTAAAAAAATCCTCCTAAAGATGAATTTTTTTATTGTACAACTCTATAATCATTAGCTTTTTGTGACATTTTCTCTAGGATTATAGTAGTGAGTGGCCATGATGATGTAATAAGATCTAGAGTAATGTGTAATGTAGTAGATAGGTCCCACAAAGTTAATGGCTCAATTTTAAAAAGGTTCTTTGTAAAGAATATGATTCAATAGAAACTAATAGCATATGTTTGGTTTCCACATTCAATTATCCTCAGAGTTGACCACCATATATTAACTACAAATTTAATCATCTACATTATAACACATTCTATATTGTCCTAGACAAGGTAATCACATAGGAAACTAAGTTTACATAATCTAATAGAATGTATAATTATGTAACAATCTATGAGCTCATTATCTTCCTATAAATTCCCTTCCTAGGTTATGAAGACACAACTAAGCACTAGAAAAAAATTAAGATCACCTAGCATTTGAAGAATAGTGTGGATGAGGTGCAAAAGATGTGATTTCTTGTAGCAATGCTCAATGATCACATACAAGATCAGTATGTGTGTTATGATTCAAATGGTAAAAAACTAAATGATTGAATTTTTTTTTTTAGATATGTCTTAATGTAATATTAATGATCTCAATGAGATAAAATAGTGGTTAGACAAGTCGGTGCATTTATCTTATTGATATTTTAAGGAGTTTTTCTCCAAAATTATATAAAAAAATATATGTCATCAATTATAAGTAATATTTCATTAGTGGATTCACCACACACATATAGGAGTTGGTGCAACACATGTCACATAATAAGGAACCTATAGAAATAAGTGTATTGATAGATTTGTTTGAAGACCATAGTCGTGTGTGTTAATTGCATGAATTGAATCTAAAAGGTTATAAAAATGACCGTTAGTTTGTGGTCCATTTGACCGAAATGAGGGTCAGATAGTAATCAATTGCCTATTAGTGTGAACCCAAGTGATTTGAATTACCACATTACATGCTTATTTTTTTCTCATTACTATTTATGTGATTCATGACAAGAAAAGTGAGACTTTATCTTGTGTCCTACAAAACTTGCAAGGGATATAATTTAATGGTGTAAAGTTGGCTAGAGTGAAACTCATAGTACCAACTTTCATCAAATTGTTAAATCATGTTGAGATCAATGTATTGAGTTAGTAATCATTGTCATTCCTAATTACAACCTATGAATTAAAATAAATAGTATACCGAGATAAAGGCTTTGATCAATGTGGGTATGAGGAATACAAGATGCTAGTAAAAATTATATATAATCACTTGCTACAGTTGTGGCAAGCTATGGCATACTTTATTCAAATTCAAAAAATTAGGCCCTTTTGTAGATACCACGATGATGACCACAAGACCTTGGAATGCACCATATTGCTATAACCATTCAAGACCCTATTAGATTAGGATAGTAGGATATTAATTGATAAAAATAAGATAAAAATAAATAAGATGATTGTGAGAATTTGTCGAAAATAACCAAGATCAAGTGCACATTGAATAGCACAAAAGAGAGACAATAATTTGATAAGAATAAACCGTATTCTAATCAAGATGAAAATACTGATCAATTGGATCATCAAGAATTACATACAATGTAGATGAGCCTTCTTATAAAGGAATGGCTAACAGACAAGAGAGAAAACAATGATGACATGTGGCTCAATGAGATGCAAGGGTAGGTAGGGGTAGGTAGGAGAAATGGTAAAATATTCCACATGAGGTGGATTACCCACCGAAGGTGGAATTATCACTCTACAATAAGTGGATATGATAAAGTAAAAAGATCACACCATAAAAGGCGGAAATTCTCCTACATACACACTCCCAATGTATGCACATCTCCCTAAGTGTCTCATATGCAAACTACAATGTGATGCATGTACCTAGGTAAGCTTAAGTAAAGTGTAATTATATCCAACATGAATAACTAATTACACCAACACCCCCCCTTAAGTGTAACTTAGGGGAATGCACTTAAGTCTACAATGCAACTAAGAAATGCAAGATGGGTCTCAATTACAAGGTCATGTTAGGTACCCATGTACAAATGCAAATGCAATTTCCCATAAAGAAGGGAAAGAGAGAAAAACCCAATGGGAAAAAACCCTCACCGAAAAGAGAGATGAAAACTATATACAAAGGAACTCTCAAAGAAGTATGAGAAGGACAGAACCCCATGTGATGAAAAAGTCCCCCCCATATGAGAGAAGAAGAAGAGAGACCAAGTAGCCCCCCCTCAATGTAGAATATGCACCAATGGTAGAAGCTTGAAGCTGAATGAATAAACTTCTCCACGAATGTTGAACAATGTTCCTCCTCTTGGGAAGAAATAAAACCAAAGGTGTATCCATTACGTCTCCCCAATCATGAAGGGAAGAGG
Organism: Cryptomeria japonica; assembly: GCF_030272615.1. NCBI lineage: Eukaryota > Viridiplantae > Streptophyta > Pinopsida > Cupressales > Cupressaceae > Cryptomeria > Cryptomeria japonica. The sequence continues at coordinate 228,811,657 of NC_081415.1, read as the reverse complement.
TAGGAAAAAATCTCAAGATGAATGAATTCTCAGAAAACTGCTCAAGTGTCCCCATGTCGATGTTGAAAGTTACCCCTTCCAAAGGTGGTGTATTGATCCATGCTAGTAAAAAAGGCACTCCAAGATATAGTGGAGATGAATGTAGAACAATATCCAAAGACTGACATGTCTTCTCTAAGGATAAAGAGACCTCCTCCAAATATTGTACATAATAATCCACAATCATGTCGACCTCGAAAGAATGATCATGTAGAGAATGAACAATAGGGTTAGAGTGTTCCCTCACAACAATCAAAGAAGGATCATCTTCATCAAAGAGAAGATAAATGTCATCAATGATATCTCCCAAATATACAATGTAGGACTCCACAAACAAATCAATAATGTCTATCAAGTAGTCATCCCAATGAGCTAAAGGTGGAGGACAAGGAATATCCCATTCTAGTGAATCACAAGAAGGCAAATTGTCATAGCATGTGTATCATCGGGTGCAATAGGTGAAGTGATATCAATAAGAGGAGATGAAAATCAAGGCTCAAGAACGGGATCACATGTGAGAACACCCAAGTTCAAGTACTCAAAGTTTTCCTCAAAATCTGAATCATCATGTGAAGAATCAACCTCATCAATAGGACCAAAATGTGAAAAAGAGTACAACTGAGATGCATGATCAACCACCCCAACTTCACAATGATTTCTCTAGTCTCCAAGTCTCTAATGATAACTCAATCAAGTATGAACTCCACAGTTTTCTTTGTTTCCCCATGTGTGATTTGATAGATTGAAAGAAGATTATTTGTCAAGTGGGGTACACACAACACATTATTGAAGGAGTTATCCCCAATAGCAATAGATCCTTTCCCAATCACATCCATGTATGTATGATTACCAATCAAAATTTGTGGCATGGTGCAAGGCTCAAATGAAGAGAACATAGACTACAAAGACACCATATAATGAGAAGCCTATGAATCTAGAAGCCATCTCCCTGAATCCGATGTAGACATTCGAGAAGGAAAGCTAATTTTGTTCTTCTAAACAAGATGTTTCAATTCATCAATATCCTTCTTGTAACAATGTTGTTCAACATGTCCTAACTTCTTGCAAAATGCACAAAAAAGATTGTCCTTATATAATTTCCTCTTAGATGAGGATGTAGAATCACCTTGTTGTGGAGAGGAGGATTGTGCTCCATCTTGTTGTTTCTTAGGCTTAGGTTGATTTTGGTTCTTGCCTTTTCATTGATTTCTTTGATTCCCTTTATTACCCACCAAAGCTTGTGACTTCGAAGATTTGATAACCCCCATTGTAGTCAACTTAGATTGCTCAATTATCAACATCTTCGTGAATGCATCAACAAATGGTGGAGTTTAGGAGGCACCTTGAGCCAATCGATGGGTGGGCAAGCTAGATACAAAGTCTGCATACTCTAATGGAATCTTGTCCAACTAGTTGTAAACCAATTGAGCATCCTTTTTGTCAATGCTACAATCCTTTAGCTTTTCTCTTAGCTCATTTGCTTTTGTGACATAATCTTGGATTGTATCCAAATCCTTGGGATCCAATGTTGTGAGTTCACTATCAAGCTTGTAGCCCTTAATCTCATCAGCTTGACCATAGAATATGTCATAAATATCCCAAGCTTCACTTCTCAATGTGAAAAATGAGGTCATATGATACTTACTTTCTCAATGTTCCAAATGTCATATAATTTTTAGTGAGCCATTCAACTTGAGCATGAGGATCAATCTTAGGATTAGGTGGTTTTGTTATTGTTCTATTTACATAATAAATGGGTCCTTTTTCCATTAGTTTACTCCATGCCTTAATCTTCCATGATGCATAATTATGTGGAGTTAAAAGTGGAAATTTAGGAGAACCCATAGCACCAAATGAAAAAAAACATAGGCTAGAGAGAGTGTGTGTACAATGACTACTTGCAAAATAAGGTAAGGTGGAATTCTGATTTCAACTTTACAACTACTTGAAATAGGCTATAAGAGACCCCAACAAATACTGCAAGTGATCTAAACTGAGATCCAAGCAAAATACAAGTACCAAATAGGCAAAAAATGACCAAATACTGAAAGTAAAATTTCTACCTAAAATCACTACAAATGAATGGTATACTATGAAAGTAGATGAAATATTATGCACTTTCAAAAAAAAACACACTTGAAAAGGAGGTCATATGTGTAATGGTGGGAAAATGGTTAATGATTATAGATCAAGAGGAAAACTACCCTTTCCCTCAAAGACAGATGAGATTTTTGCTATTGATTATCCTTCAAGCATTTTTCACCATTACATTAGGAAGAGGAGAGGCTAATTCACTAGATTCAATCTCTCCACACAAAGATGGAAGATTGAATTCTGAATGAATGGAGAATACTAAGTTGATCCCCTCTTCTTTGTTTGAAATGGAAAGGAATTTATTGAATTATGTAGTACACAAGTGACAAAGAATCCATTATAAATTGAGATTGGAATATGGAATGAAGCTGTGCACATGGATCTGGCAATAAAATGTCGAGATGAAGTTGCCCTGCGAATTTGGGGAAAAGTTTCCCGGATCATGGCGGGAATGTACACGGTCCTCCAAAAAATTCGTGAAATGAAAAGGGTTTTTTCGCCTCTGAAAATGAAGCCCAAATCTAAAAGTACAACTATGCACCTGCAAGCTACACACATAAAAGAGAGGAAAATGGGTTGGGATTGGGGGTTTGCCTTTAGGTCAAACTCCAGTTTTGGAATTAACCAAGTAATCAAAGAAAGTACTTGCAAGTAGATGTAAATGAAGGACTGAATTGTAAATCACCTCAAGGGAGGTTGTGATAGAAATGTTGATAGAAATGCTTGTGTGGAATTAAATGTTGAAATCAATCTCCTCTTCAATGGTTGAATCCTTAACTTGAATGCAACACCTAGCCTTGAAGAGAGACTTGAGAATGCTCAACGCTAGAAAAGAATGCTTGAATGCTTGAATTCTCTTGAATGCTTGATCACTTATGAATTCCCCACTCATCTAGCCTTTTGAACCTATGAAAATGAGAGGATGAATGCCCCTTAAATACATGTTTGGTGTATTTGAATTTTGTCATGGGACAACATCGGGGGAGTTTCCTGACCGAGGCACAACCCACAATGCAAGCCTAAGAAGGGTCCTGTGCCCCAAAATAGGACCGCCCCTATCCTGGGACGACAAGGGCGCCATACCCCTGTTAAAGGGGGGATAGTGGCTCCACGCCCCTATCCTACACCTTTCAAATTTAATTAACAATGGGTATTATTAGTAAATTAAAAGGAAATATAAATATAATTAATTAGGAATTATTTTCAAAGTAAAATAAATATTTTTCCACACTTGAAATAATATTTTTTTTGCTCGCATTAGAGACCCAATTAAATTGACATTTAGGATATCTTTTTAGTGAAACTAATTGAACTCACATTTGACTGAACGTAGATCACAAGTAATTTAGCGTTAGTATAAAAAAATGTTGTTGCATTTTTTCCCAAAAGTTTGGGCATCATAGACTTATTGTCTTACAAATAGATTCAGATTACATTTAAAAGATCATGAACTAAATAATAACATCTACTTAATGTCTGGTTATGATTTTGGTTAAGGACAAAACAACTTTCTTCTTCTCACACTTCTTCTCTGCCTCTAGAAGATGTATACATTCAGTGCACATACATTCTGATTCTCATCCATACATCACATAATTACAAAGATTTTGCATTTATATATACATGTGACATCAACTCTTGTGAAGATCATCAAGGTCGGTTCAACACACAACACCTAATTACAAAGATATTGTTGGCAATTGTCACTCATCTGGTGATTTTAGGTGACTTTCGGTGGTTGATTATTTGTTTAGGGTTGTCATTGATGACAAATCTTTGTCGTGGTTTGATCCAATAGTCATGATCCAGCTTATCCGAAAGATGGAGGTAACCGGTAGGTAGTTAACTGGTAAAACAAGGTATTTTAGTAATGTTTTGATTCGGAATGGTCTCCGGTGATTACAAAGTTTTTGGTAATTACTTTTGTGATCTCAATTATATTGAAGACCTTTAGGAAGTGTATGGTTATAATATTTTTCTTACCTTGAAAGATAGGTTGTTGCCTTGAGGGATGAACTTTCTACTGCTAATGAATACAAAGACAAATTCAAAGCTAGTTCAACAAGACTTGATGAGATGTTGGAAAGTCAGAGACATGGAAAGGATATGCGAGGCCTAGGATTTGAGAAAGTTGAATTCTTGGGATCTAGACAAGACAATGCTAAACTTGATCAGATGAAGAGAATGAATCTTCCAGTAAGACACCCCAATGCTCATAAATTCAATGGTAGATGTTTTACTTGCAACAAATTTGGTCATATGGAAAGTCAGTGCAGAAGTAGGATGAATAATGGAATGATGAACAACATGAATAATGTTTCTACCTTTACCGGTCAATGTTTCATATGCAATAATTTTGGAAAAAAGTTGAATGTGTGTAGAGAAGTAATAAATAACTTTTAGAACAAAAGATGTTATGCCTACAGAATGTTTGGACATATTTGTAATTAGTGCAGGACAAGAAAAAACTTGATGAACTTCATACCTATGAAGAATAATATTGTTTGTAGAGCATGCAACACAATCAGTCACATTGCAAAATTCTATAGAAGAAAAATTAGTGCTCTGGTTGACAAGAACAAATTAGATGAAAAGGGAAAGATGAGATTTGATGAGATCAGAGATCAACATAAGAAGATGTGGGTAAAGAAGGATGAATCTAAGGAAAATAATGAATCTGTGCCTAAATCCAGTGCAAAATCTTCATCCAGTAACTAGGGATTTTAGCCTTAGGGGGAGACAAACCAATAAAAATCTTGTAGTACCCCTTGATGATATCTCTAGTGGATGGATTACAAATGGTAGTTGATATCCGAAACTCAGATGGTTGATTGCGGCATCCGATAGTGGAATAGGGCATCTGGTTTAATATTTGAGGTACATTTATATCAAACTGAAATTAGGGTTTGCAAAGTCAAAAAGGCAATTACGAGAATCATTCTTCACTTTGCAAATAATATTTTTGAGCTGAAGAACAAGGCGATCAAAGTTTGCTAGGTGATCAATGAGCTAAAAGAAATCCGACAAAGCAATCTAGGGCATCCGACAAAGCAATCTAGGGCATCCGACAATTGGTTAAGGTATTTCTCGAAGGGCATTTTTATGAGTCTGATTTTCTAAGATTTTAAAATGGCATCCACATTTTCCATTGCTACTCCACTGGTGGTTGAGGTTAAGGACAAGACCTGTCTTGTATTTAAGAAACGCCCTTACAAGTCCGTGGAAGATGACCCAGTTGGAGCATTTTCCTTCGTTCCACACAGAGTCTTGCATGCCGATGATGTTTGAGCTTATATTCACTGCAAAATTGAAGAAACTGGCTTGGAAGACATCTTGGACTTGTATACTAACAAAATCATGGATGATATCGACCATCCTAAGCCAGAATTGCAGAATTGGAAAGAAAGGGTTTCACCCAATTTGTGAAATTTTTTACTTTTGATGAAAAGGAGTGGGTAAGATATGTGCTGAGAAGGATCCATGCTGAATTCATGTGGCTAGACCAACCTTACAAGATCACTACTGATGCAATTAAGGCGGTTACCTATTTGAATCAAACTAGTGAGAAGCCATGGTTGCAGAAGGTCACAAACCCTACTATAAACAAACTAACCAGTGTAGAGTTTGATGGACGATCGATGAAGATCAACACAATGAAAGAGCATGATGTTAAATTTGTTGCAATCGTTATTGGTTACAAGGTGTATTAGTCTAACAGACTGAATTCTATATTTGACAATGCTATCCATGCACCTTACAAAATAGTCAAGGGAGATGGTCATTATGACCTATGTAGTGTGTTGTTGGAGGAATTGTTGATAAATTTGAAGAAAATTAAATAGGATAAGAAGCACATTTTTTAATAAAGCTTATGACAGATCGTCTGCACAACAAATAAAGAAAGTACTTGATAGTCTTGGGAACCAAGACAATCAGAATGTTGCATTGTGGGCCTTCTTTAGAACTTTTCAGGATAAAATGAAACGAAGAGTGAGGATCCCCAAATAAATTATCAAGAAATATGAGGTGACAATCTGCTTTATGATGAACAAGGATGAATGCCTAATGGAAGGAGTTCAACCTTGGACAGTATGGATAATGCCAATGGGGTATGAGGTTGATGAGGCTACCTTGGATGCATATGCACAACACTTGTTGAATGCTCTAGAAGACACCAAGGAGGAGAGGTTCAGAACATGCAAAGAGAAATCAATGGAGTTGCACTCCAAGTTCTCTGAACTAGCTAGGAAGAGGAAGGTTGCAAAGATTGTAGAAGATTATTCTTGTTGAGGAAGACCATCCTTGGGAAAGAGTCGGGGCTACTAGGGAAGCAAGGGATGTAGTTGAAAAAGAAAAGAAATAAAATCCTACATCTGCTCCCATTAATATAAAGGTAATAGGACCTTCTCCTGCTCTATTGAAGACACCTCTTCTTGAAGCTAAGCCATCTAATGTATCTGCAAAGGGGAAAGGTGTTCTAAGGAAGAAGCAGAAGACACAAAGAGACTATGTAGATGTTTCTTTGGTGCAATCAGAGACTAAATCTGATTCAAACATTCACAAGGTACCGAAGAAAGGTGAATCTACTAAAGTGATCTAGAAACCTCAATCCAGTGGTGAGAATCAGGAGTCGAAGAAGAAGAAGGCAAGATCTAATCATGTACTGACAGGAAAGACTAAGAAAGGAAATAGGACACAGTTAGATTTGGATGAGGCTATAGAATCTGGTAAGATGAAATCTTTTAAAAAGGATTATCATATTGTTCCTCCGCTATCTACTCAAGAATTAATTGATGAAATTACTAAAGATAGAAATTTGAAGAACATCCTTGTATATTATGTAAATATGAATGATAAGGATCAGAAGCAGATTGAGGAACTTGTAATTTTGTACATGGATGTATTTAGTAAAGCATTAATTGATTTAGAAAAATATCTTCCCAAAGATTTGTACAACATGATTGATGCTAGGAGAAAATATGCTAGCCAAATGGACAGAGAAATAAAGGAGAGTGAACTGGTTAGTTAGTGCACCAAATTGACAAATTAATTTTGTTAGCAAATAAAAGGGAATTCAGAAGTAAGCATAGGGTCAATAGTCTAATGGTTGGCTGAGTTGAAGAAATAAGGAGAGAAAAAAGTGAAATCTAGAAGAAGTCTCTTATTGTGAACCGACTTGTAGGTACTATCTCGCAAAATGATGCCACTCAGTCATAAAATCCTTTGACACAATGTAAATAAAGAAGAGGATAATCAGAATGTTGGTGAACAACATATTTTGGATTTTGTTGAGGATGAGCCTACAAATGAAATTGATAAACCAATAGAGGCAGAGGATGGTGCACCAGAGACACCTAAAGAAGTTAAATATGGACCTATTGAGGCAACGAAGAAAGAAGATGTGAAACATGATGAACCGGTTAAGGATAAGGGTAAGGGAATGGAGACTCCGGTACTTGTGGCAATTGACACCACAAAAACCCAAAGCCTAAGGATTTTTCCCTAGTTCAATATCAATTTTGATAAACCCTTCAATCAAATGTATCCAGTGCAGAGAATTATAGTTGTTTCTCTTTGGGCGCAATCCAGTTAAGAGTTATCACAGTTAGAATCTAAAGAGAAGAAACTCAGTGAAAAATATGTTAGAGTTTTGGAACAAGTGGTACCACATCTACAACTTGATACAAGAACCAGTTCATCTGGTAAGGTTCAAAATAAAATTGATCACATATCTACCCAATTTGATTCTTTATCTAAAGCATCAGCTTGGAAAGCGATGGAGAAGTATAAGGATGCTAAAGTTCAAATATTTTTGTAAATGATTAGTAATAATAAGGCACAACAAGATAAAGAGTTAAAATTTATTGATGAGGCCTTAGTGGAAGGTGGCAAAATTTTCTTGAGTCTTGTCTAATTTTTACCTATTTTACTACTAAGATAGACAAGAAGATAGATAATTGTAAAGGGTAGTTAGCTCAGATTTCTTAGGCCTATGATCCCACAACTAATTTAACTAACAGTATTGAGGGACAAATTTTGAATATCATTGAGCAATTTAGGAATTTTGAGAAGGAGAAGGAGAGGATTATCAAATGAATAGGTGACTCTGAAACTTAAAGTGTCCCTAGTTGGACACCTTAGTGTATCATAAGATGGACTTCATTCATAACATATCTTAGGAGACTCCTACTGAGATTGCAACTATAGAATTTCATGCTTATGTTTTGAATGGTTTTGTTTGAATTTTGGAGAAGTTGCAAGCAAGTTGGAACACATATCTTGGGTTCTTGAAGATGGAATATGTGAATATATTGAATCATGTATAGATTTAATCCTGCAGTGAATGTATATATATACACACCCTATCTTTGGCATTGTTGTCAAACGGGGAGATTCAAGGTGAAAAATGTACATTGTACAGACTGATTGTATGTATGGAGTGTACAGTCGAATGTATTGCACATTCATGGATTGTTGATCTAAGGGGGAGCCTTAGAATTCTTTTATTCTTTCATCTAGTTGTATAGGTTTCAACACTTAGCCATTTTTTACAGGTGTTGCCATCTGATAAGTTGATACTTTGACATGTTTTTTTATCAAAACTCTTAGGTTATTGGCATCTTTTGGGTTGCATTGTGATAGTAAAGTATTGTGAATTGACTATATGTAATCGATGTGTTAAACCCAAATTTATGAAATCATGTTTGAACTTTGCTGGCCAGTTCCTGCAGCCATACCAATTTATTCCTGCAGCCAAGTGATTTGTCCCTGTTGATATGCAGATTATTTAGGATAATGTCATATGTGAATTAATGAATGTATTAATTGAGTAAGATACATATGCATGTCCTTGTATGTTGTTTTTGTTTTAGTGCAGATAATAAATGATGTTGCGGTGGATGATTTCCTTTCGCACCTAAGGACTAGAGAATCACAAACAGATAACTGGAGATCAAACTGAAGGGGATTCAAGCAAGCGTAATGTATGGCATAATCAGAGTAGTCATACTTCACTATGGGAGTTTAACTCTAGTGCGTATTGAATTCACAAAATATCACTATGGCATGCAAAAACTATGGTTTGGTTTAGATCCACAGTTCCTGTAGCCAAGCTCTAGTTATCTCCTTCATTTGACAATCATCCGCCTCTTCTTCTAGGAGTGATTTGAGTTGTCCATTGTAGTTGATCTTTTCTTTATAATAAGCTCTTCCTTTTTCTTAGAGGTTAGACAAGATAGAAAGGAATTGAGCAAAGAGTTTTTGAAAGCATTCTAGAGTTTTCTTTTAGAACATGTAATCGATTTCAGAATGAAATAAAGCAAAGACATGTTGTTATGATCTGTTAAAAGTATTTTGCTGGAAGTTTGATATCACTCATCCAAGGGGGCCCACTTGGTGAGTGATCCCGTGTTTATGTTCATTGAAGTTAGTTTTTACCTAGTTGCAGTAGAAGTTCATGACTAGATTGTTCCTGCAGCCACTGGAAATAGATCCACTGACTATTCTTGCAGCCAAGACAGAACGATGTGATTTCTGTTATTTTCATTAGATCATTCCAGCATTGTTTTATAAAGCTTTCATGTAGCCTTTTATGATTTCCATTCTTTCCTTTCCTTTTTGCATAATGTTAGTTACTGCAACAATGTAGAATAGTCATTTAAGGAGCTTAGTGCATATATATTGCAGAACCATTTCAAGTTTTACGTTCCTGGATTGATAACTAAATGAACACCAGCCATGAAAATAGTAAAACTCTACCATATGAATATCCAAACTTCGGATTGAGATTTCAATTAGAGTAATTATTATCATTATAGTTGGGGTAGACATTTTTGGCTCCGTTGTCGGGGATGGTGTCAAACTAAGAACCTTTTATGGTTATTATAGTTTCCAATTAATTGTTTGAAATTTCATGAATCTAGATGCATAGCAGAAGAAGAGATGCTAGAGGTAGATTTATACCCACTCATCCTAATCATGCAGAAGATAATTTCCTAGATATAAACCCTTTTGCTGAACTTTATCAAGCCCCGCAGAATTTGAACCATCCTGAATCTGAATTTCCAGAAGGTAGTCTTCAGTTCCTTTTTGGCCCACAAGAAGAAGAATTTCTTATAGTAACAACCCCCACGAGTCCAATGCAAGGGAACCCTCCTCTTGTTGGGAATAATATACCACCACCACCAAGTGCAACATTTGAGTTTCCCATCTCTGACAAGCATGACAATGCTAACCTCAAGAACATTCCAGCATCTTCACTTCCTAAATTCTATGGGTTGGTGACAGAGGATCCTGATACATTTCTATTTGAGTTTGATGTTCTCTATAGGAGTTTTGACTATACTACAGATGCCAATAGACTCAAAAATTTTCCTACCACTTTGAAGGAGTCATCTTTGAGATGGTTTATGAGCCTGGGTAGTAGCACAATCAATACATGGGATGAGATGAAACAATTGTTTCTTGCAAAATATCAAAGACTATTGTAGAGGCACTGATCGTCATGGGGATGATATCTTTAGAATGACACAAACTAAAGATGAGAGTCTTGAGGATTATCTGGAAAGGTTTTTGTTTAGTGTCAAGAAGTCCAAGCATAGTACTCTAAATGAAGATTCCCTCAAATTGATATTTTTGAGGGGTATCAGTGATGAATGCACCGATTCCTTAGATCTTATGGTAGGTGGTGAAATTACACAATCTACTTGGGCTGAAATAGGGAAAATTTGCAAAAAGTATTCCAGATCTACATCTAAGAAGAACATGAGATTTAAGCTAGGGGAACCATTATTAGCATCTGGAACTGGAGTTTCTAGATTGGAACTTAGTTCTCTATTAAAAGACTTCAAGGAGGACATAATAAACAATATGGCTACCCAGTTGGATACATTGGTAGCTAAGAAGAAGCATGAGGAAGTTGATGCATTTCTTACAGAATTCTATCCTCATTATAAGTAGCAGAAGAAAGATTGCAGATGTAAGATGGTTGCAAATGTTGAAGTACCTGACTTCAAACCAATTCAAGGTGAGGATGAGCAAGTCTTCTATGCTGCTCAAAGAAGACCAAATTTTCAAAGATAAGGTATGCCACCAGATCCACTTTCTTTTTTTGGTTATAGTGGTAATTTTTATGTACCAAATAACCAATGGCAACCACAGTATTCTTAAAATTTTGGTAACTATCCACCTTGGTATGGTTTACAAAGCCAAGGTTAGCAATTTTCTAATCAACTGCCACAGTGGCAGTAGCCACAGGGGAATTGGTATCCATCTCATAGTCAAGGGAACTTGTTTCAAGGGAATTGGCAACCTACCTCTCAATGGAGGGGGAACTAATCATGGCCAACCCAATCTGCTAGATATCAGCCTCCTATTCAGTAGCCACAACCTCCTGCTTTAATGCCTCCTCCTACAGCTACAACTGCATCTCCTAAACCAACGCAGTTGCCTACTCAACAGTTTCCTAATCCAAATATCAAATCTCAACAACAACAACAAGCTTATTCAGCTGATGCTAATCAATACCCAACCTATTCTTTATCACTAGATGATATTCACCTCCGATCTGGGACAACCCTACCTAATCCCTCTCATCCAGTTATTACTAAGGTACAGGAAGAGTAGCCAATTTCTGACCCGAAAGATACAATACCTCAGAATCAAATATTACCACCATTTCCCCATAGGTTGAAAGACAAGAAGTACCCACTGAACAACAACTAAGCTTTGATATTCTTGATCAACTGAAGCACATTTGTGTTAAAATTCCATTGTTGCAAGCAATAAAGGATGTCCCTATATATGGTAAGGCATTGAGAGAAGCATGCCTAAAGAAACTTGGCAGAAAGAAAAAGGATCCACAAACAGTTCATGTTATGGGTCAATTGGCTGATATCATGTTAGGTAAAATTGCAATTCTAAAGTATGCTGATCTAGGTAGTCCTGTTGTGAGTATAGTCATTAATGGTAGTCAAATAAGGAAAGTTTTGATTCATCTAGGAGCAGCCATTAATGTAATGATAAGAGAAGTAATAAAACATCTAGAGATCAATAATTTAAGGACTACACCAACAGTTCTACAACTTGCTGATGGCTCTACAGTGAGGCCTGATGGTATCATAGAGGATGTCATAGTTATTCTAGATTCTTGGGAATATCCTGCAGACTTTATGATTCTATCTCCAAAAGAAACATTGGGAGGATATCTGGTCATTTTGGGTAGACCCTGGCTTGCCATAGCTGATGCATATATAGGGTGTAGATCAGGAGACATGACTATTTCAGATGGAAGTTCTACAAAAACATTAGCCTTGTATTCTCTAGCACAACCATAGCTTGAGCAACAACAAGTTGTTTGGCCTATCTTGGGAGAGGAATATGAGGAAATTGACTTTATTAATCACCTTATGATGATTAATCGAGGACCACTCATGTAGTTATATGATGAGGAATCAATTCTTTATAAGGTCTTGATAAATGAATTAATAGAAGATCAAGAATTGCAGGAATTGGTTCCTAATATTGCAGGTTTGGACTTTCCTACAGCTACTGATATCTTGCGTACCCTGTTGCCATAGGAAATGTCTGTTTCCCATTTTTTTGATATAAATTAGATTGATCTTACTATTAGGATAGAGGTGCAATTGAATAAACATCTGAATATCAATAGGAATATATCAGATACTCAAAAGGATAGCCTTGTGGACTTGCTGAAACTCCATAGAAATGCTTTTGCATGGGATTACAAGGATATGAATGGAATTGATCCAACAGTTTGTACTCACCATATGTATATAAAGGATGAATGTTGCCCTCTTAGACAACCTCAAAGAAGAGTCAATCCTACCTTGAAGGAGATAGTTAAAGAAGAATTACCGAAATTGTTAAAAGCTGGGTTTATCTATCCTATCTCTGACAGTCAGTTGGTATCACCTTTGGTGATAGTGCCTAAAAAAGGAGGCAAATGGAGAGTATGTGTTGATTATAGAGCTTTGAACGTAGCCACAAGAAAGGATCATTTTCCATTGCCATTTGTGGATTAGGTATTAGATTCTCTTGCTGGTAAGAGATATTTTTCATTCTTGGATGGATTTAGTGGCTATAATCAGATACAAATAGCTCCCAAGGATCAAGAGAAGACAACATTTACTTGCCCATGGGGCACATATGCATATTTTGTTCTTCCTTTTGGATTGTGTAATGCTCCAGCCACTTTTCAAAGAGTAGTGATTAGTATTTATTTGATATTTCTCAAGATATTATGGAAATTTACATGAATGACTTTACAACTTATGGTTTTGAATTTGATCAAGCATTGGGTAATCTGAAGAAAGTTTTGTAGTGGTGTGAAGACTATAATTTGTCTTTGAACAGTGAGAAGTGTTTTATTATGATGGAAGAAGGAATAGTCCTTGGCCATCATATATTTGTACAAGGCATAAAGGTGGATCCAGAAAAGATAGAGGTCATTCAGCATGTTAATGACCCTGTGAAGCAGAAAGACATGAGAAGTTTTCTTGGCCATGCTGGATACTACAGAAGATTTATCAAAGATTTCAGCAAAATTGCAAGTCCCTTATATTCACTGCTTACCAAAGATGCAGAATTTAAATGGACCCTAGCATGCAATAAAGCTTTCACAAAGATTAAGCATTCTTTGACTCAAGCACCAGTTCTTAAGGGGCCAAATTGGTCTGTACCATTCCAAATCCATACAGATGCATCTGATTATGCAATAGGAGCAGTGCTGGGACACAAAGTTGACAAGTTGGAAAATACAATATATTATATCAACAAGAATTTGCAGTGACCTGAATTGAATTATACAGTTACTGAAAAGGAAATGCTAGCTGTCATATATGCCCTTAACAAATTTAGATACTATATTATAGGGTATCCCATATTTGTGCATACAGATCATACTGCAATTAGGTATCTCATGAATAAGCCATCAATCACCGATAGATTAGCTCATTGATTATTGTTGATCCAGGAATTTGATATCAGAGTTGTTGATAAGCCAGAGAAGTCTAATGTGGTTGCAGATTATCTTTCACATCTTCAATTGCAGGAAGATTCTACAATGGTAGATGACACTTTTCCAGATGAACATTTGTTTCTCATAAAGGCTCACACTCCATGGTATGCTGATATTGCCAACTATTTAGCTGCAGCTAAGATGCCAATTTCTTTTTCTCCTAAGGAAAGAAGGTTGCTGGTTGAGAAAAGTTTTAACTTTTCATGGATTGTTGATTGTTTATTTTATACTAGACTTGACCAAGTCACACAAAGATCTGTTAGAGAAGATGAAACATATGACATCCTGCATGCATGTCATGATGAGCCATGTGGAGGTCATTTTGCTGCCAAAAGAACAACAGTGAAAATACTTAATACCGGATACTATTTTCCCACATTACACAAGGATGCAAATCAATACACAAGGAAATGTGACAGATGTTAGCGAATGGGCAAACCTACAAAATTAGATGAGATGCCACTATATCCTCAAATATCTGTTACACCATTTGACAAGTGGGGATTAGATTTTGTTGGCCCAATTGATCCCTCTTCTAATGGCAAATCTTATATCTTGGTATGTACAGACTATGTAACAAAATGGGTAGAAGCTAGAGCCATGCAACATGCAAGAGATAATAAGATGGCTGAGTTTCTTTATGAAGAGAAACATACAAGATATGGAGTACCAAGGGAAATTGTCTCAGATCAAGGACCTCAATTTACATCAACATTGATAAAAGCTTTGGTCAATGAGTACAATATAAGACACAGTAAATCTACTCCCTATCATCCACAGTCTAATGGACAAGTAGAAGTTACAAATAGAGAGCTTGAGGCTATTCTTACAAAAATAGTGTCTATCCAAAAAAAGATTGGTCTCATTGACTTTCAGAGGCAATTTGGGCATATAGAACAACTTGGAAAACACCAATTGGATTCACACCTTTTGAGATGGTTTATGGCAAGACAACAATGATGCCTATTGAATTTGAGCATAAAACCTCGAGAACAACTTTACAACTAAATATGACATTGTCTGAAGCATAGAAAGAACGCATTCAACAATTAAATGCTCTTGATGAATGGAGGAAGATAGTTGTTCAATAGGCAGAATTGATTCAAAATCAAAGAGCAAGAAGGCATGATAAATATATCAGAGAAAATAAATTCAACGTTGGTGACTGGGGACTCTTGTATGATTCCAGATATAAAGATGCTATGGGAAAACTTCAAACAAGGTGGTTAGGTCCTTATGAGATAGAAGAAGTTTTTCAGAATGGAGCAGTCTGTTTGTCTACAATAGATCCTGTTTGATTTTAACTCTTAGTGAATGGACACCGCCTAAGACTATATCACAAGCCAACTACTAGAGAGGAGTTCCTACAACAGTTTGTTCCACAAAGTGACATAAAGGTTCCTGCAACCACTGAAAAGGTTCCTACAGCAACTAATATAGATCTTGTAGCAACTCATGAGCTTCCTATTGCAATTAAGTAGGCTAATAAAGGTAATGTTCCTATAGCCTCTGCAGTGGACATAATTTCCAGTTCATAATAAAATATTTCCATTTATATGGGAATATTCTTCTCCGTACATAAAATTTCATCCCATGTTCTTACCTGTCACTTCATTTCATTTCGCCATCATTTTTGCCCATTTGAAGGTACGTGTATATTGTATTTTATTTTAATTATGCATTTATTAGTTCATTATGATTATATCCTGTTTAAATCCTCTCCACTACTCGAAATCTTGTCAGCTTGTGTGGACACGTGCTAGGTTAAGTTGGGGGGGGGGGTACTTTATGGTTTGTTTTCCAATATGATTAATTATCAATCCTTTTTGGTACCCCAAATTGATATGCTTCCCATCATTGCCGATTATGTTATTATTTCATGCAAGTGAATAATAAAGTCTGCCGCCAGAACTAAGATATGTAAAGAGATTTTATTTTTAGCAATACTATCAAATATTTTGGTTTAGCTACAGAGAGAAAAATATCAGAGCAAAAGATGGGCTGTGATCTAATTCGCCATGAGCCAACGGTCCATGAAGGTTTGTTGTAGGATGGTCTTTGTGAGTAGTATTTCTGAAACCACGGCTGGTTGGATTACTTCTTGAAAATTAGGGATTACAATGAAGAAATTGCTGCAGAATTCATGCATTCCTTTCATGAAGGGGAAGCTATGGTTAAAGGTTTGAGGGTAATTGCTATAGAATAGAGAATAGAAGAAGTAACAGGGTTGCTACAAGAAGGAGAACTCTTTCCAAAATCAAAAGATGCAAGGAGTGCCAGGGCAGAGTTCACAATTTCTACAAATGGGCCCTTGATGGTGGATAGACAAGGAACTGGAAGGGTTTCTTTACCGAAACATTGGCCTCAGGTAGCTTTGTATATCATGTAGTATATTACATGTGAAGGATGACATTCAAATCTGCATTCACCTCATTTTAAGTTACTTAGTCATCTGCAGCATAGTCGGCGAGTTAATGTTCCTAATTTCTTATATCATCTCATTTCTACAAGTGCTAAGGAGACACGAAAAAATGGAAATCACTCTGTTAGCCATCATGGACTGGTTAAGATACTTGTACAACGGTCCCTGAGAGATGTTTCACAAATGGAATGGAGTGTATTTGAGGATATACTATAGTTTCAAATTGAGGATGCCCCTGTTGTAGATAACCCACCGGTTGAAGAAGAGAATTTTGTAGAAGATCCTTCTGATGAAGATGAGGGTTTGCTTGTTGCTGAAGGAGCCGTAGTTATTATGGAAGAAAATATTGAAGTGGAGTCAATTGAAGAGAAACCCTCTACTTCTCTTCAAAGAGATTCACCTGTTCTGCAAAGCGAAGGAAAGGAGTTAGAAAAGGATAAATCAGATGAAGAACTTGTTATCCGGCCACAGGTAACTCAGATTCCTCTTGGAGCCAAGAGGTGTAGGATAAAAACAAAAACTCCTACAACCATTCCAAAAGTGTATGTAAGGAGAACAAGAAGGAGGACACAGAAGACTCAACCCATGAGTAATCCATCAGAGGTTATTGTAGTAGAAACTTCGAAAGAAGAAGATGTTGTAGAAAAAGAAATTTAAGAAAACCCCATGGAGGAAGAAGAGGCTGCAAAAAAGGAGATTCAAGAAGATGCTGCAGAGAAAGAAATAGAAGAGCATCCAGTAGAGGAAGCAATGCAAGAAAACCCTATCGAAGAAAAAATTCGAGAAAACCCTGCAGAAGAAGAAATCCAAGAAGAAGTTGTTATGGATAAGCTAGCAAATCTTGCTTCTGTGGCATTGCAATGTGAAGAGATTATTGAGGATGTTCTACTACAACCTGAAGAAAATGTGGGAGATATGCCAACTCAAAATGAGGAGTTTATTGAAGAAATACCATGGTCTAAGGTAGGACCTATTAGACCTCCTTCATCCCTAAGTAGTTTATCTATTGCTTTAACATTTTATAGGCAATGGGAAATAGAGAAGGATAGGTTGCAGGGGATAATTAATAAGAAGCAAAAAGAGATTGAAAAGAGAGATAATAGAATTGAGGACTTAGAAGCTAAAGTAGAAGTGATTTATGATATGGTTCCTGAGTTGATGCAGTGTAAGGCACCCCCAAGAGTTTATGCAATACATTTGAAAGAGTGGTATCTGAACCTCAGACTAAACCACACTGTTAGGGACCTTAATCCATCCTTGGAAACACCTGAGGAATTCTATTATGCTTATCAAACCTCTCCACCTGCTATGAAGAATTTTTTATGTGAATTATACCTACATAACTATGTTGTACCCCAAGACAGGGAATGGAATCCTTTATTGTATATTGAGGATATCCATATCAGAGCTTTAATGTCATGGATCCAAAATGAGATTATCATAGGGCCGCAAGCCAAGGAGTATGAAAAGTTAGAGCTTGACTGTCCATTACCATTGAGAAGGGAATCAGAAGAACCAAGGGTTCTCTATTATGATTGGCAAAAGTTATTAATAAGAGATGATGTTAGTAAGATAGTACTTCCAATGAGAGAGGAAGTCTATCAGGCATATGAGTATTTGGTTCAAACTGATAGGACAACCGCAATAGAAGGGTTAACAAAATGCTAGAATAATCTACCAGATCATTTAAAATAGGGAGAACCTTACTCACTTTAGAATTTTCATGCAACCATACAAAGAGCCCCCAGATACATATAATTAGGTAGGGAGAAAGCCAACAACTAGCTGCCATTGATCTTTGAACCTCTGATCCTTATGTGGCCACTTTTGGCATGTCAACCAACAGAACATAATTATGATGCAGTTGCAGAGGAAACAACTAGATGGTCCAGGTTGGAAAAAATGAAAGGATTTTATTGGAATTTTCCTTCCAAGGGAACAGGATAGGACACTGTTGGTGATTTAAGAATATCAGCAAAAATTAGAAATTTTTCTTTTGCTATAGGAGTAGCAAACCCTTAAAGTTGGGGGGCATGATAAGTTGATACTTTGACATGTTTTTTATCAAAACTCTTAGGTTATTGGCATCTTTTGGGTTGCATTGTGATAGTAAAGTATTGTGAATTGACTATATGTAATCCATGTGTTAAACCTGAATTTATGAAATCATGTTTGAACTTTGTCGGTCAGTTCCTACAACCATACCAATTTATTCTTGCAGCCAAGTGATTTGTCCCTGTTGATATACAGATTATTTAGGATAATGGCATATGTGAATTAATGAATGTATTAATTGAGTAAGATACATATGCATGTCCTTGTATGTTGTTTTTGTTTTAGTGCAGATAATAAATGATGTTGTGATGGATGATCTCCTTTTGCGCCTAAGGACTGGAGAATCATGAACAGATAACTGGAGATCAAACTGCAGGGGATCCGAGCAAGTGCAATGTATGGCATAATCAAAACAGTCATACTTCACTATGGGAGTTTAACTCTAGTGCACATTGAATTCGCAAAATATCACTATGGCGTGCAAAAGTTGTGGTTCGGTTTAGATCCACAGTTCCTATAGCCAAGCTCTAGTTATCTCCTTCATCCAACAATCATCCACCTCTTCTTCTGGGCATCATTTGAGTTGTCCATTGTAGTTGATCTTTTCTTTATAATAAGCTCTTCCTTTTTCTTAGAGGTTAGACAAGATAGAAAGGAATTGAGCAAAGAGTTTTTGAAAGCATTCTAGAGTTTTCTTTTAGAACATGTAATCGATTTCAGAATGAAATAAAGCAAAGACATGTTGTTCTGATCTATTAAAAGTATTTTGCTGGAAGTTTGATATCACTCATCCAAGGGGGCCTACTTGGTGAGTGATCTCGTGTTTATGTTCATTGAAGTTATTTTTTACCTAGTTGCAATAGAAGTTCATGACTGGATTGTTCCTACAGCCACTGGAAATAGATCCACTAACTGTTCTTGCAGCCAAGACAGAACGGTGTGATTTCTGTTATTTTCATTAGATCATTCCAGCATTGTTTTATAAAGCTTTCATGTAGCCTTTTATGATTTCCATTCTTGCCTTTCCTTTTTGCATAATGTTAGTTACTACGACAATGCAGAATAGTCATTTAAGGAGCTTAGTGCATATATATTGCAGACCCATTTCAGGTTTTACATTCTTGGATTGATAACTAAATGAACACGAACCATGAAAATAGTAAAACTCTACCATATGAATATCCAAAATTTGGATTGAGATTTCAATTAGAGTAATTATTATCATTATAGTTGGGGTAGACACCATCACTGCCAATGGGGGAGGTTATTGGCAATTGATACTCATTCAGTGATTTCAGGTGACTTTCAATGGTTGATTATTTGTTTAAGGTTGTCATTTATGGAAACTATTTGTGGTGTTTCGATCCAACAGTTGTGATGCAACATATCCAGAAGATGGAGGTAACTGATAGGCAATTAACCAATAAAATAGGGTATTTCAGTAATGTTTTGATCCAAAATGATCTCTAGTGATTACAATGTTTTTGGTAATTATTTTGTGACCTCAATGATATGGAAGACCTTTAGGAAGTGTGTGGTTATAATATTTTTGTCTGGTGCTATGTTTTGTCCAAGATTGAATTCAACTTGAAGGAGATTGTTTTTGTGGTAAGATCGGATATATAAGATCATTTTGGCAATTGTTTTATGTGTGTGGTGATCTGTTTTGGTGTGACTAAGCATAGTTTCACATGCGCATATTTCTTTCAGACCAACCGCTAGCTAACAAAGACATAGTATTTAGCAGAGAAGAGATAGACAAAGATTCAGAGCCTAACTGGAACTCATCTTTGCATAGTCAGATGTCGATTAAGAGTTCATTTCATTATATTTACAATTTGTAAACAAATTGTAAGTCAGTGAGACTTCCTTGAGGGTTGTAGCCCTCTGGGCAACTTAATTTGAGTAGTGAGCATGAATGCAAATGCATTCACATCTATGTAATATTTATGTACTCCTAGCCATGGTATATGAATATTGTGGCTTCTAGCCCCACCATGGTTTTTCCCTTTTCAGGTTTCCATGTAAAAATTCCACTGTTGTGGATTTGTGTATTTATTGTTGCATATTTATGTTCTTATATATAATGCATTGTTAACCTATGGATAAAGAATCAGTTTGTGGCTTCAATTTCTGGTAGATCACTGATTCACCCCCCTCTCAACGATCTTTGATTCTAACAAACATAACCACACACTCTAAAAAATCATATGTAGACCAATAAATGTTGATTAAGACACAACACATACCCAAAGCACATTCCTTGAATGCAAAAACCTCCAACAATTATGCATCGAATATCCACAATATGCTACAAGCATCTCGTCAGCCACAAATATAAAGAACACTAACACACTGGAAAAAAGCATCAGTTACATGCACAACAATCAATGCGCACCACCAACACAAAAGGAACATGATAAAAAATATCCATAAGCATCATGAGTTACCACCACAACATCCACACCAACATGAATTATTAGAATCACATTATCATTATATTGAACTTCAAGAACACTAACTGCAATGACAGACAAACTAGAAAAAATAAATTTTGGAGCTCCAAATCATGAACCACTTGAATTGAATATACACATAATTGTCTCAAACATTCCTCCAAATCCATAGAATAAAATATAACAACGTGGAGCAATGCCAATATAAATATGGAAAACTTTCATCATTGGACAATTGAAAAACCGACCACAACACAAATAATCATAACTTACTAAAATCTTCATGCGAACCTCTGAAAATTATATCGAATCATCTATACACAATCCTTTATAAACCCTTTAATCCAAAAACTCCAATCATCAATATGTTGAACAAATTAACACGTTGATCTTCACTGTATCACTATCAGAGACAAATAAATATGGTTACATCAATGACAACAAATCTCTCAGATATATCTCAAGAACATATTTACAACATACTGCCAAGAATCTCTTCAAACATCTAACACTTTTGTCATTATGATTTACTTACAATCCAAGAAAGAAATTTAACTCACTGATCATGGACATCTCAAATTCCTTTTGTATTTCCTTAGAAAACTTCTTGCACATGCCTTCATTTCCTTCAAATATTATGTCATCAATATATACTACAACAATCAATATTTTACTTGAGTCAGTTTTGAAATATAAATTCCTGTCAGTTGATCCCTTCTAAAAACCTTTATCAATAAAATACTTATCTAACCTTCCAGACCAAGCTCTAGGATCTTGTTTCAATCCATACATGACCTTATTTAATCTGCAAACAATGTTTAGACCATATTTCAATTTAAATCCTTCTGGTTGTTCAACGTAGACTTCTTTTAGTTCTCCATTCAGAAATGTTGACTTCACATCCACCTGATAAACAATTAATTTTTAAAAACTACAAAAGCCAAAAATACCGTGATTGCCTCCATCCAAGCAATAGGTGAATATATCTCCTCAAATTTAATGCCTTCAACCTATGTGTAGCCTTTTCAAACCAACCTTTCTTTATTTCTCACAACATTTCCGTCCTCATCCAACTAGTTCCTGAATACCCATTTTGTTCCAACTACATTTTTGTATGTCGGTCTGTGAACTAGTTTCCAAGTTTGATTCTTCTCAATTTGATTAATATCTTCTCTCATTGTCTTTATCCAATTCTAATCATTTCAAGATTCCTCTACTAATTTGAGTTTAGTCTTAGATAGTAAACATAACAGAACATGTTCTTGAGTTGCTTTGCTTCTTGTGATAATTCCTTTGGTTTTTTCTCTAATAATCTAATCTACTAAATGATTCTTCTAAACATATTTTGTGGTTTTAGATGTAGATATCAGATCATCATGAGTTTCCTTTTCTTTTTCTTCCTCTCTAGTTTTCTCTTCCATTTTTTTGTCAGTCGATTCATCTAATTTTTAACCTGCCAATATATCAATATTTAGAAATGTCTTCATCAACCTTCACATTTGCACTTTCAACAATCTTGTTCAACCTTTTGTTGTAACACCAGTATGCCTTTCTTCTTGTAGAATATCTTAAGAATATTCTTTCATCTGCTCTACTATCAAATTTTCCAAGATTATTTTCATCTCTCTCTATATATAGCACTTGCTTACAAATACCTTAAAATATTTTACTATCTGAGTTCTACCATGCCATAGCTCATATGATGTCTTTCCATGTCTTTTCTAGCATAAATTTTTGTTAAGAGTATAGATTATCTTCATCTCTCTCTATATAGAACTTGATTCCAAATACCTTGAAATATTTTATTGTCTGAGTTCTACCATGCCATAGCTCATATGATGTCTTTCCATGTCTTTTCTAGCATAAATTTTTGTTAAGAGTATAGACTATTGTGTGATTGCTTCTCCTCAATAGACTTCTGAGAGTTTTTCTCATTTGATCATTATTTTGGCTACCACTTGTATAGTTCAATTCATCATTTCCATTGCACCATTATGTTGTTATGTCCTAGGGACAAACAATTTCCTTTTAATGCCATGTTCCTCACAAAAAATGTTAAACTCATTAGAAGTAAGTTCTCCTCCTCTATTAAACCTCAAACACTTAATCTTTCTGTCAACTTTATTTTCAGCTCTAGCCTTGAATATCTTGAATTTTTCTAATGCTTCTAACTTCTCTCTCAAAAATGCAACCCATGACATTCTAGAATAATCATCAATCAAAAACATGAAATACTTCTCACCTTGTATACACCTTGTTCTAGTAGTGTTGCATAAATCTGTGTGCACTAAGTCCAATTATCTGGTGGACAACTGCTCTTTTCCTCTATATGTTCCTTTCGTCTGATTTCTAACTTGACGTTCCCTACAAATATTGTTATCCAGTTTGGTCAACCTTGGTAAATTTCTCACTCCACTTGATGAAAACATATTTACCAAATTATCAAAGTTGATATGACACATTCTCCAATTCTAGAACCATCTATCATTGATCTAAGATAACAAATAATATATTGTAGCTCCTAACAAATACATATTTCCACTAGTCTTTTTCCTTGCTGCAATCACAATTTTGGATCTCACAACCACCATCCTAAAAAACAACATTCTAACCATTTTCACACATTTGCCCAACACTCAAGAGATTATGATAAAAACCCTTCCCATAGTAAACATTGTCAGTATTATGTTTTCCATCAAAATAAATAGAATCAATTCCCACAATTTGTGTTGTTTGATCATCTTCGAACCTAACATAACCTCCATCATATTTTTCAAGTTTTAAAAGATTAATTTTATCGCTAGTCCTATTATTTGAACATCCACTATCAATCAACCATTCATTTCCATCTCTCCTACCATGTAAGGAAGTAGCAATGGTCTTCGGAATATAAATATTAAATACATCCTTTTCTACCAAAAACAAACAATCACCATCTTCATAGTCTGATTCATATCATCTAAAATGCCATCATCTTTAACATAGTAGGCTCTCTTATTAAACTTCCCTTTACGTTATCTAAACTTTTGTCTTGATCCTTTTTCCTAACATCTAGTAGCTATATGACCAATCTTCCCACATCTAAAGCATTTAAGAGGTAACATACCTTTATATTTGTTGGTGCCTTTCTTCAGTTTCCTTATAAAATTCACTTCCATCTCATCTGAACTTTCATCTTCTGCATCTTCCTCTGAAGCTTTAAAAGAAGATTCAGATTTAGCTTTGTATTTTCTAAACTTCCTTATCTCAAATGTAGACAAGGTGCCATATAGTTATTCCCTAGTAAATTTCTTTGGATCATAAGTTTCTTCAATACTAGAGATCTTATCACTGTAGCGTTCTAGTAGACACATCAAAATCTTCTCAATTATGTCTTCATCTATCAAGGTGCCACCAAGTTCTCTAATTTCATTTACTACATTGTCAACCTTATGAAAATATCTTGTTATATCTTCTCCCTTTTTCATTTTCAAGTTCTCATATCTGCACTTAGTTGTTAGCTTATTTGATAACTTGACTCTTTCATTTCCTTCATAGATATCTCTCAACCTTTCTCCAATGTCATAAGCAAATATTCAATAAAATAACCTTTGTCAATTCAGTCTCTGATAAAGCACTAAAGATAGCATACCTTTCTTTTTCATTCTCTTCATACACTTGAATCCCACCGGGAGTGGTAAGACCATTTGTAGGTTGTACATACTTATTTTCCATATATTTCCAAGTGTTATAACCCAAGGAGATTAGGTAACCTCTCATCTTCACTTTCTAGAAACTATTATCAGATCCTTCAAAGATAGGAATCATTAGTTTATGTGCCATGGGATTAGGATCTACCTCAAGCGGTTAAGGTCTTTTCCAAGGAACCTATCTCTAATACCAATTGTTAAATATATCGACAACTAAGACGGGGGGTGAATCAGTTGACAACTTAAAAAAAAATTATGTATTTGGAATAACCAACAAAATTAATTAAAGAAGATATAACATGAAAAAACATACACAAAACAAATCACACAATGAACACCAGATATGACATGGAAAACCCAAGAAGGGAAAAACCATAGAGAATATTATTTCTAAATATATGGCACGGGTTAAGGTGGTTTTTACAAAGAGTAGCTCACTACCAGAATGCTCACTGCAGGAGGGCTCACTATCCAGAAAAAAGACTCTCTACCAAAGGAAGAAGAAAGAAAAAGAGAATCCACCACTATAACACAATCTACAATATTGGAACCATTTTTGGTGCCTCACCAACAATACACTTCATACATCATCAATTAGAACATTATTTTTTAGTCTCGCACATCTTCCATATCTCATACATTCAAACCATCTACACATTTACATTGTCTCCGAGAAACATAATCTTCTAAGTTGACCAAGACAAAACTTTAAAATAGGTCAACACTAAACATATCAGTGGTGGGAAGGAATGAGAAGTAGACCATACCACAAAACACACGAATGGTCAGATCAACACGTTACATCCATCACATATTCCAGATCCAAATCATGTCTCACACATTACACAAATTTAGTTATTCATCCTCGAATTCTGGATATAATCTGGACCCAAAATAGAACTATCTAACACATTAAAAATAAGAATGGGACCAAGATACTCATGAATATAAGCAATAAACACCATATCCAGAAAATAGAAGAATCTAGATTACAATCATTACAAACAATCAACATTGAATATCAACTGTAGCACATCTTTCAGAGCACCAAATATTTTGAGAACACATCTTTTAGATCACTAACACCAATACCATATGTTGACATCAATGAAAATTATTAATGACAACCATCAATATCACTTTTGCAATAGTAACCACACATCCTATGACATGCTTCCAACCTTCACAATTGCTAAACCTGGCTAACTAGCTATCTGAAACAACTACCCATATGGTTTCTTTTATAGACACAAGCTCCCACAAAACCACTCAAGTGGTATTACATAAAAACCATGTTCTACAAAACCATGTGCAAATACCATGGCCTAACTATCCCATTGACCCTACATCTAATATTGTGTACTTTATTAAATTACTTTTCCTAATATTAAATAAGTGCAATATAATATCCCAATGTTATTGTAGACACCCAAAATTGTCATGTCTAATTAAATAAATATTTTATTTATTTAATTATCTAAGCCTAATTCTTCTATTAATTAAATAAATCTTTATTTATTTAATTAATTCATTTATCCTCTTCTAGCCTTATTTCTCATTTAAATAAATACATTTATTTATTTAAATTATCCCTTTCCTATATTAAATAAATATTTTATTTATTTAATTGCCCTACTTCTTCTATTAATTAAATAAATCTTTATTTATTTAATTAATTCATTATCTTTTTCTACACATGACACATGTCATTCATCTCTTATTTCCTACACTACCTACCCCTTTCATTATTTTGGTATTTCTTATACCTACCCTCTAATCCTAGCCGACCTCCTTTTTACACCTCTCAATCTTAACCCTCCATTTTCTATTGTGTCTTCTATTTAAGGAGATGCTTTCTTCATTACCAAACCCTAACTACTGGATCAATTGACTACACTACAATTCTACTTGCAACCACATTCCGTTCTTTGTTGAGCTCTTATGCATACAAAAATCTGAGAGCAAGCATATCAAACAAGATCAATGGAGATAGGAAGAATGGAGATCAAAACCCTAGTGGACATGTGATGGTATAATCTTTGTGATTTTTTGAGTTATTTTGCATTGTCTTAGGTTATCTTCATATGTTATGGTGGATCTTTGTTCATTGTAAGGCTAGGGTTTGGTGGTTGAATCCATTTTAGTCTTTCAATATTGTTGTTTATTGCTATCCATTTTCACCATATACATTTTGGCACGCCCGGTGGGACTCTTGTCCCTTTGCATTTAACATTTTTGTTGCAGATTTTGCATTTTTGAAGTTGCAGATCGGACGATTTCGACGACATTTTAGGTTTTTTCCGCGTCTGCGAGTGTTCGGATCGCGTTTTTGTATTTCAGAGGCATCTGTGATATCTTTTATCGCGTCTGTGTTTCTGTCATTTTTATTTTTTTGCAGGTTTCCGAAAGTCGCGTCTGTGATCCCGAATCGCGTCTGTAAACCATCTGATCGCGTCTGCAGAATAAAGAGGCGTCTGTGTTCTTAAATCACGTCTGCGAATCACAGAACCACGTCTGTGTCGGACAGACGCGTCTGTGTCTGGTATAACAGCGTCTGTGCATTCTGTTTTGCAAATTTTTTTAAGTTTTTCGATTCGGGTTTTCGAATTTTGTACTTAGGGTTTCAGATCTGGTTTATTTTTGGCTAACCTTTGCAGATCTAGCTAACCTGGTTTGTGCAGCTTGCTTTGGAGGCAAATACGTTTTTGTTGAAGGCCCCTTTTCACAAAGTCTTTTTGGGTTTTCTTAAAATTTACCTAACTTGTGTGCTTGCAGGAAGGGGTTATCACTTGAAACAACCCAAACTACTAACAATTTTGTTGCAGGGCCTTAGCTAGGGTTTTGTAATTTTATTTGTGTGCCTTGTCTTCATAGCTTAGCAAACACTTCGATTGGTGCACTAAAATTGAACCATTGTCTTTTGTGTCTTGAGCAATAGGCTCTTTTTGTTTATTCTTTAGAGGGCCTGTCTTCCCGTGTGGTCATTAGGACTACTAGTGAGAAGAGAACGACCCAAGTGGTAGCAAAAGAAAAGCCATCTTCTTCCAAGCCACTATAATCAAATGTATTCATGGTGAAAACTATGAATAACGTGTGCTGATTAGTTCATACCGACACTATGTCTCCCCATAAACCCGTTTGATCAAATTTATTTGATCATTTGTAGGGCGTAACCCCTACCGGCTGGGAGCCTTCTGTATTTACAGAGCTGAAAGTGCCGCATGTATGGCCACACGAGCGGATGCCCTTACTAGCACCTCATTGTTTTAGATGCCCAAATCCTTCTAGTTGTTGAGGCAGGAGGTCGGACCTCTGGTAGCGGCCCACACACATACGGTTCTTAGTAGAGATACAAAGTTCGCCATGGGGAGTTTTCATGGGGACTGATGCTTGGCTGACCTGAGAAGTGAGTGCCGAGGGTGGAGCAGGTGAGGTCAAGCATCTAAGTATCCGCTCTGAATAGCGTAGCCTCGGGGGTAAAACCCCATGTGGGATCAACAATTATTGTCCTGGCCAGCCATAAGAATTGTACTTGACTTATGATAAACATTCAAACAATCAAGACAAAACAGCAAAACATTGTGTCTTTTGTGTCTTCAAGTGTATGCAAAAACTTTTTACATCAAACAACACACTTTTTGGAGTCTAAACAGTCTGCAAACATTGGGTCATCAACACTGTGTCCTCTTGTCACGAAAAACAGTCGAAAAATCAGATTTGGTCACAGCAAAACAAATTCACAGATAGGAAAGATTGCACTAAGGTTACAGAAACGCGTCTGTGTCTGTTAAAACCGCGTCTGTGTCTGATAAACGCGTCTGTGAAGTACAAAATAGCGTCTGTGTTTTTATCAGCGTCTGTGTCGAACAGAGACACGTCTGTGTCTGGAAATCGCGTCTGTGAAGTATACAGAAGCGTCTGTGTCCAAAATTGCAAAAAACTGTTACAGTCCCAGCAAACATCAACAGGAAATCTCAGAATCACGTTTGTGTCAAACAGAATAGCGTCTGTGTCTTCAAACCGCGTCTGTGAAGTATACAGAGGCGTCTGTGTCAGGATTTGAAAAAAGTGTAACAGTCAAGCAAACAAAGAAATCAGTTTCGGCATACTTGAGCTTCCTAGGTTGTCTCTTCAGGTTTCATCTAGCATTCAGCCTGTTCTAAGGTCTTACACAGTTCATCATTGCTTCATACCTCATTTTACATTCATACTTGTCTAAACTTGAGTCAAAAGGTCACTTGCTTGTCCTCACTATACTTTGTCAACACACTGCATACTACAACACTTTGTTAAGTGGTCCCTCATTAAGGTTTCTTACCTTTGGGTCTCATTTGGTCTTACTTAGAGTCAAGGTCAGCTTACCTCATCAAGAGAAACTATCCTCTCTTTGGAAGTCACACCTACTCTACTACGTACATACTTGGTCTTACACTTTGGACATTGCAAGTAAACTTCAGATTCATTTACACTCCATACAACTCTTGGTCTTACATACTCTTGTCATTTTCGTCTAAGACTCTCACATATTGCTAAACACCTAGTTCATGGTTGAAACCCGTCTTCAAAAATCTAGGAGAAAAGCTAAAGAAGCTCAAGGGTCCGTAAACATGAGTTCTTATGAGTATGACAACGATGTCTTCTACAATCCTGAGCACACTACATTACCAGACATGAATGTTTATAGACACAATCCAAATATGGAAAGCGCAAACGCTATACACAACGCTACACACAATGACAATGTTGACAATTCTTCAATACTATCAGCAGACATACAAGAATCTATAATGGATCCTCAATTCAATAGATTGGTTGAAGAGATAATGAGGAGAGATCGTCAATACTTTCTAAACATGATGGCACAAAGTGGAGCTAAAATACCACATGATTTTGACTTATCTCAACTTATGGAAAGTAGACCTTCACAACAAACTCAACCAAATAGTGGAGGACCCAATAATATGATGCCGGAGTCACCATCAGTTTTGCTTCAGAAACCAGCAATCCCACATACACAAGCTCAAATGCATGATACTTACACTCAAAGACCATCATGGAGGCCTTATGTTCAAACACATGCTCAAGATATGGGTCAACCAAGACAAATGGATACTCAAGGACTTCCTCAAAATTTTGACACAAGAAGACCTCATGCCAAAATTGGGGGCAACATAATGGAACATGAAAGGCCCATTGAATATGGTTTATATACACAAAACAGATATGGGGTCCCTCAACAAGAAATTATGCCAAGTGCTCCATACATGTCACAACAATATAGACCTCCATATGGACATGTCTACGATCAGTATCATCCATATATGCAACAAGCTCCTCCTCAAATGGGTGTTTCAAACATGGGATATGCTACAAGAAATCCATCTCCTCCCAAAAATAATTTGGAGCAACAAATTAGAGATCTACAAAAGAAAGTGGAAGACATGGGCACATCAAAACCCACATATACTATGAGAG
The DNA here is from genome assembly GCF_030272615.1 of Cryptomeria japonica. NCBI lineage: Eukaryota > Viridiplantae > Streptophyta > Pinopsida > Cupressales > Cupressaceae > Cryptomeria > Cryptomeria japonica. The sequence goes on along the minus strand of NC_081415.1, from coordinate 228,781,390 downwards.
ATATATGCCCTTATCCCTTTGATAAGAGCATTCCAATGCCTCCGTTTCCTCCGCACTTTGCAATGCCGAAATTCGACAAATATAGAGGGAGAGGAGACCCCAAGGCACACATAAGACAATTCTTCACAGCTTGCATTGAGGTAGCGGCAGAAGAAACATACTTAATGAGGTTGTTCCCACAGAGCTTAGGAGATCAAGCGATGGAATGGTTTTCTCAATTACCTCCTGGTATTAAGTCATGGGGCGACTTGGCAGAGGCATTCATTCAACATTTCTCTTACAACATTGAAACAGATGTCTCAGTTACTACCTTGTGCAATACGAAACAAAAAGAAGGAGAATCTTTTGCGTCATTTTTACAAAGATGGAGAAACTTAGCTAGCAGATGCTCTTGTGAAATCCCGCAAAAACAAATGGTGGAAATGTTCACACAAAATGTTAACAAGGCTATTGGCTATGATCTCAGAAAAGCTTGTTTGTCTACATTTAAGGATGTCATTGAAAAGGGCCTAGCAACAGAAAAGGTCTTGATTGAACAAGGAGTTATCAAACTATTCAAAGAAAACAAAGAGGACTTTAAGGGAAAGGACAAACCAAAGTTTTGGAACAAGAACAAGAACACAGTTAATGATGGTGTTGTTGATGCCAACACAGTGAGACCAAAGTTCATCTTTTCTGGATCAAATTCTACCAACAATCAAGTGAACAATCAAACGGCTGCTAAACCACGAAGGAAGTACACTCCATTGGGAGAACCACTTGAATCAGTATTCAAAAAGCTTGTAGCAAACAAAGTGATCACGGTCCCAGATTTTCCTCCATATGAACCAAAGGTAAAACCGAATTGGTGGAATGATGATGAATATTGTGAATTTCATAAGAGCAAGGGTCACAAGACAAGTAATTGCCATCGATTGAAAAACATTGTACAAGATCTCATTGACAGAGGAGATATTGAGATTGAGGGACATTCATCTAACCAAGAGCATGAGGTGTTTAAGGAACCATTCTCGAAACATGACAAGGGAAAAGGCAAAGTCACAGATGATCAAGCCAATTACACCAGAACATCTTACAATTATGATTCCACTATTAATCACATCTCAATGGACAATCATATTTCTACCATTACTATCAAAAATAAAAATCCTGAGAATCCTCCTCAGCGACCTAAAATTGTCCTAAAAGGTGTGGGATCTTCGTCCGCATCTACCTCTGAATGTCATGTTACAACCCGTCGAGGTAAGATCACATTGCCAGGTACCTCTACTAAGAATACCAATCTTTCGTCAACTAAGCCTGAGTACGATCTTGTAGAGCAATTAGGGAAAACACCCGCACTCATCTCTATTCTTGAGCTCTTACGTATATCTCCTGCACATAAAGCTGTCCTTGACAAAACCTTGAGAGATACTGCTGTCCCTATTGATCTGAACGTGGATCAGTTTCAAGCCATGGTGGGATACCTATCCGTTCCACACTCCCTCACATTCACAGAAGCCGATGACGCCTCCATAAGTCAGCCTCATAATGCACCTCTACATATTGAAGCCTTCATACATAAACACCGAATAAAACGAGTCCTGATAGATGGAGGAGCAGGTCTTAATATTTGTACATTGAGCACCATCAGACAATTGGGATATTCTGACAAAGCTGTGAATGCTACAAACCAAATCACTATTAAGGCTTATGATGATGAAGAGTGTTCATCCAAGGGCACAGTCATCTTACCACTAAGAATAGGGCCAGTCACAAAGGACGTGATTTGTCAAGTCCTGGATCTAGACCTCACATATAACATATTGCTAGGACGTCCGTGGATTCATGAAATGAGAGCAGTCCCATCAACGTACCATCAGTGCATAAAATTTCCTCATAATGGAGTCGAGGTAACGGTCAATGGTGATCCAAATCCATTCATATATTGCAATAACTTGAGATCACATACTGAGATTATCATTCCCAGCAATCGTGAGGCTACTCCTTCTTCAGCATATATTGATCCTGAGTCATTAAAGCCCTCGACATCCAAACAAGGTGAACTTAGAGCCAAGTTTCAAGACAAAGGCATGGGAGAATACACTCTGAATCAAACAATGTTCTTACGACAAGTCATGAACTCCCCCAAGGAATATGGGAGACCACATCCTAATAAGCAAATCTCCATCATGCTCCTCAAATGGGATCCTACCGTCTTTCAAAAATGGGGCGAACTAGAGGAAGAAAGTTTATATAAAATGCTATATAAGGACGCTGAAGATGATACGCATGATCAAATTATAATACCCTGTGAAAACTATGGTAAAGGTTTCAAAATTCTGCAGAGATTCGGGTATGATGGAAAAAGTCCTCTCGGACTACGCAAAGAAGGTGTCATGGAGCCTCTACAACCTGAGCTAACTACAAGAAGGGAACGCTCTAAGGGGCTTGGTTTTCTAAATCCCAAGATTCAAAACAAGAGAACAAAATAGATATGGCGAGTCAAAGTGGCTGAAGTTCAACAAGAGGATAATTATTCCACAGACTCCAATGAGTGGGAATGGGGTTCAGACAAATCCTCCAGCGACTATGAACTTAATGAGACATTTAGAGAGCCAGATGAACCTACAGAGGAGGAGGAGTTTTACAAGAAATTCAGAGTTGGTCAAGAACCGACCCATAAGGATCCCGCACAAGCTTCGTTTCAGGGCCCTAGATCAGGATCACATAGGATGAGGACACCTGTCCCTGAGGGTGCTACTAGTGATGATAATTTGGACTCACTCACGATCGACACTGATGAGGAGAGTGCCATTGACGACCTCGATGACTACCTTGACATACCTGAATATAACCACATCTTCACTATTAGCCTTGCGGACTCTAAAAACACTAAAGACCTTCCCCTCGTTCACCCCCAACTCATTGACTGGGATCAGGATGGACCACCACAGTTTGATACATTTCAAAATGACGAAGCTATTGTTGATTATCTTGGCATTCGCGATGATCTTCCTCTTGGAGACCATAAAGCAGGATACGCCATAGAACTAAATAACATGGCATACTTTGGTGAGGGTGTCGGGCCTTCTAGTCGCAAAAATGTGAAAATAAAGACAAAACAAGGGTCTTATGGCGAAAACCACACTGTGGCGCTCTCTGACTCTAAAAAAGTAAAAAGAAAGGACGTATCTGAGGGTGAAAACCTCTCTGAGGCGCCCGAAGATGGAAGGCTTGACATTCTCCCAGCATCATACGAGGAAAAATCATCCATGTTGGTAGAGGAGACTATAAAGACAAACATTGGTACAGCAGAGGTTCCACACAACATATTTTTGGCTCAATCATTGACAGAGGCCGAGAAAGCAAGGTTCATAAGCTTCTTTAAGGAACGACAAGTCAACTTCGCATGGTCTTATGCTGATATGCCTGGACTAGACCCCGACTTAGTAATGCATCATTTAACAGTCAAACCGGGGGCAAAACCAGTAAAACAGAAATTGAGGAAAATGCATCCACAGGTGGCATTGCTAGTCAAGGCAGAGCTGGAGAAATTACTAGATGTCGGATTCATACGCCCAATTGATTATCCCGAATGGATTTCCAACTTAGTACCTGTTAGCAAACCAGATCGCAGCATCCGAATATGTACAGACTTCAGGGATATCAACAAGGCTTATCCGAAGGACGATTTCCCATTACCAAACATTGATTTAATTGTTGATCTCACAGCAGGCCATGAGATGTTATCTTTAATGGACGGATTCTCTGGATATAATCAGATCAGGATTGCACCTGAAGATCAACATAAAACATCATTCACTTGTCCATGGGGAACCTTCTGCTGGAATGTCATGCCCTTTGGGCTGAAAAATGCAGGTGCCACGTATCAATGAGCCATGACTACTATCTTCCATGATCTCATGCATGTAAAGGTGGAAGATTATGTCGACGACCTTTTGGTTAAATCAATAGACAGAAATACACACTTGGACATACTTTCAGTTGCTTTTGATAGGCTGGAAAAATACAAGGTAAGATTAAATCCAAAGAAATGTGTCTTTGGAGTAACCTCCGGGAAGCTCCTAGGATTCATTGTGTCTAAAAGAGGAATAGAAGCGGATCCAGCAAAAGTCAAGGCTATCTTGGACATGCCGCCACCCAAGAATATCAGTCAACTTCGGTCTTTACAAGGGAGACTCCAGTCCATACGAAGATTCATAGCACAACTTGTAGATAAGTGTAATCCTTTCCAGCACCTGCTACACAAAAACATTAAGTTCAAATGGGATGAGAACTGTCAACAGGCTTTTCAGGCACTTAAAGACTATCTTTTGAACCCGCTAGTTTTGATGCCACCAATTCCGGATCAACCATTGCTACTTTACATATCAGCTACTCCAACAACACTGGGGGCATTACTAGCACAGCAAATATCTGACGGCAAGGAAAAAGCAGTCTACTATATCAGTCGCACATTGGTGGGATATGAGCTAAACTACACACCAATTGAGCGTGCATGTCTCGTTGTGGTCTTTTCTTCACAAAAATTACGACATTATATGCTCACTCACAAGACCAAGTTGATTGCTAGAATTGATCCACTAAAATATCTGCTCAACAAAGCTACACTTACTGGGCGACTGGCCAAGTGGGTAATGATTTTGAGTGAATTCGACATTGAATACGTGGACAGAAAAGCAATCAAAGGACAAGCCATCGCAGATCAACTGGCAGATGCTCCCATGATAGATGATGTTCCTCTACAGTCAGAATTTTCAGATGAGTCCATTCTAACAATATCACCTGCAAAGCCATGGCAACTATACTTTGATGGCTCATACACACAGCATGGGGCAGGAGCAGGTATACTCTTTATAACTCCCCAAGGTGATTCTATACCAAATTCATACCGCTTATCATTTCCTTGCACCAACAATATAGCGGAATACGAGGCATTAACAACTGGGTTAAGAATTGTAGTTCAGTGGAAGATCCAGGAACTTCGTGTTTTTGGCGATTCTCAACTTGTCATCCGTCAAGCAACTGATGATTATCAAACAAAAGATGAAAAGCTAATGCCTTACAAACAACTGGTAGATGATCTGAAACAACACTTTGCAAAGATAGAGTTTGAGCAGATACCAAGAGAACAGAATCGCGCTGCTGATGCCATGGCTACAATTGCTTCACTCATTGACCTACCGCAAAATGAGACCTGTTATGAGTTCCTGGTTGACAACCTGCTGATTCCGTCATATGAGATCACTCCTACGGAAATGATATGTGTTGTTGGTCCTGAATCCCAGTTATATGGTTCCATATTCACATACCTTCGCGACAACATCTTACCTCCCGATTTATCGAACAACCAACGCCGCACTTTCATCCGCCAATCCTCCCGATACGTTATCCTAGCTGATATCCTATACCGACGAGGTCTAGATGGCACCCTCCTTAGATGTTTAGAGAGTGACGAAGCTCAGATTGCGTTACGAGAAGTGCACGAAGGGATATGTGGTCCGCATACTAGTGGTCCTACCTTGGCCAAGAAACTCATCAGGACTGGATACTACTGGCCTACTATGGAAAAAGATGCATATCAGTTTGTCAAGAGGTGTAAGCAGTGTCAAATTCATGGAGACCTCATACATGCACCAGCACAGGAACTACAGCCACTTGCATCTCCTTGGCCCTTTTGTCAGTGGGGACTCGATCTCATAGGCAAGATTCACCCTCCTTCTTCCAATGGACATAAATTCATTATCACAGCCACAGAGTATTTCACAAAGTGGATTGAAGCCGTGCCTCTCACACAAGTTACTGGGAAACAAATCGCTACTTTCATCCTGAACTACATCATTTGCCGATACGGGATTCCTACTTCCATTATCACCGATAACGGGCGTCCTTTCAAGAACCAGGATGTTCGTGAACTCTGTGAGCGCTTCCATATCTCTCATCATTTCTCCACACCATATTACCCCCAAGGTAATGGCCAAGCTGAGGCGTCTAACAAAACAATTCTCAAAATACTTAAAAAGACAGTCGACGACGCTGGCCGTAACTGGCATGTCCAACTCAATCCCGCACTTTGGGCCTATCGTACCAGTGTCCGCACACCTACAGGAGCTACACCTTACTCACTTGTCTACGGTGCTGAAGCCATCTTGCCTATTGAGGTCGAGTTACCTTCTTTACGGGTCTCCTTGAGAAACATAATCAACGATGAAGACTATAGGGTCTCTCGCTTACAAGAACTAGAACTGTTGGAGGAACGACGACACACTGCTTTTAATCATCTCAAGGCTTACCAACAACGAATGAGTCGCAGTTACAATCACAAGGTCAAGCCTCGCACATTTGAGGTAGGTGACTTAGTCCTCAGAGAGAACCCCAAGAATCAGCAAGATAGAGAAAAGAAGGGCAAATTTGAACCCAACTGGCTTGGTCCTTACATCATCACAGCAGCATATGGATCTGGGGCATATCAACTCTCAACTACAGAAGGGGAATCTTTGGAGGATCCTATCAACAGCATGCACCTTCGCAGGTTCTACACATAAGCTCTTTTTGAGTATCCTAATGCAAAAACACAAAAAAATCAAAAAAATTCAAAAATACAAAAAAATCGTTACTTGGTGAAAACCTGGCAAACAGGCGCCTTGTGACAACAAAAAAAAAAATTGAAAAATCGAGAAAAGTAAAGAAAAATAATTTCGTCCAACGGTGAAAACCACTTCGGTGGTGCCCTGGGCAAGTACCATGGTGAAAACTGGGTCACCAGCGCCATGCGTAGAGACTTTGCTCCTCCCTCTTTCAGGATTCTCTTTCATCTTTTCACTTCGCACACACTCACGACCAATTCACTCACAATAAACTTACCCATTCCCATCATGGCTTGTTATTGATCTACCCAAGATTGGTTAGCCATTCATAATAAACCCTCCCTTTTCACTCCCTTTCCATCCATAATAAATCAGATCCTATCTGTGACTACGGCCAATTCCTACGTCTAGTAATGGGTGTGGAACTGAGAACATCACATATTTCGAGGAGTACAGTTTCTTCTAGTCTATCTGCGCGCAATCCGCAATAAAGCAACATTTGCATCGCAAATCCGCAATAAAGTTTCATCTTCTCCACAATAAAGTATCAGTTTCATGGATTCAGTCAGTTTCAAATGAGACACAGCAGCAACAATGAGCTTCAACAAAATCAAATCTTTCAACAGACTCAGACAACATATGGTTCAGTGCTATCTATCCTTTTTGTGAAAGTGAACATTGTGACCACAATCAAAATTTGACTTATACAAGTGACAAGAGACACTAAACTTGAGGACTACAGTGGATGTTGGTGTCGAGTCTTGGTTTTCTTTTGGTTTTATCTTTTTGGTGACATGTCTTTTAGCTTTTCCAGAATGTCTTTGACTAGAGATTCTATCTCCAGGATGTCTTTAACTAGAAAGGCGAGGATGGGGTATCGTCACTTATTTGCATTTGCTGTCTGTGGATTGTCTTTTAGTAATGCTATGACTTGTCCAAGGATATGAGGACACTGTGAGTCTAGTATGAACTGGGGCATTCCTTGTTTGTGACTGTCTTATCTCCATGCAAATAGGTACAATGACTTTCTGGGCCGAACAAATGCCTCGATTGTCATAACCTATTCTGCCATAATAAAGCTCAATGATGATAACGCACAAGAAGCTCTTTCACGTTCATATCTTCTGTCTTCCATCCCCCTTTCTTGATTGACTTCCATCGTCCTTCTCGAGTCCGTGTAGCTCGCTATCACATGACTGAGTATAATGACACACCAAAAAACATTTGCATTTCATATAGTTGCACCTACATCACCACATATAAGCATTTCATACATACATATAGATATCACAATTGCATCACATCCTGCATACACATGTTAGCACATCTCACATTCTCATTAAGTAAATAATCATTTGCATTATCATATTCATTTGCATCACATATACAACATAAAAGAACAAAAAAAAAAAAAATATATATTGCATTGCATCATATACATATTTGCATCCATATCATAAACATCACATAAGAACATTTCGTCACATAAGGTACACATGCATATAGCTGCCGCAAAAAATGAATCATCTCATATATAATCAAATGTGTCATAATACAATGATGTCAAAAGAATCACCCGCAGGTGTCTACAATACAATAATGGTACATATACTGATACAATGGGAGCCCACTATAGCTATGAGGAACTCCCTCCCTCGGAGCCGCCTCGCCTCGACGGAGTCTGAGCTATAGATGGACCCGCCCCTGGATCCCCCTGTCTCTCTGGTGGTGGTGGAGGCCCCATAACCCCACCGCTGGATGCCTGTCTCCTGCGGCTCCCTCCTATAGCCATCGCTGTGCGCGACGATCTATGGAAGCTCCTAGCCCGCTGATCTGCTGGCACGGCTGCATAATATAGATCCCTCCAGTAGGCGATCTCCTCTCCGGCTCGCAAAACATATGCGTAGCCTACCCCTGCATCCTCTGCTGCCCGCCTCCCTGCCCTCAGAGCTGTCTCGGCCTCGGTGTATCTCTGGATGGCCTGATCCCTCTCCCGCTCTGTGTCTCGGACCCTGATCCTGAGGTGGTTCCTCTCTCGAACTAAATCCTCAATCTCATCTGCCTGGCCCTAGCAGATCTCCCGCAGCCTAAGCACCTCATCCTCCTCAGAGTCTCCGCTCTCCGTCCCTGCCTGTGGCTCCTCCTCTACAGGTGCCTGTCCCTGTGCCTCTGCCTGCACCTGTCCCTGTGCCTGTATAGGTACCTGTGGCTGTACCTGTCTCTGTCCCTCTGGCTGCACCTGTCTCTGTCCCTCTCTGGGACCCTGTGCTGCTGGCACCTGTAGGGGCAGTCCACCCCGTCCTCTCACCACTGGAGCTGCTCTCTCCTGACCTCCCTCCCTCCGAGGTGCTACCCGTCTCTCTCCCACCACTCCCCTCCGCCTCCGCCGGCCCCTACCTCCATCCCCTCCTCCCTCATCATCCTCCCCTCCACCCTCTCCATCCACTGGCTCTGCTGGATCTGTCAACCTAGGAAATGGATGCTCTGCCCAGTACGCAGAGTACTCTGCGTCCATCCCTGCATCATCTACCTCTGGCCACATGTCCCATGGCATCGGCATCATCTCCGCTAGCTGCATAACTGCCTGATCATATGATAGCAGTGGGCCAAACTGCACCTGATCTCTGACCGTACGGGCATACATGCCCGAGCCTCGGGGCATCCTCTGAATCCTGCCATACTGCCTGCATACCCTGTCCACCAGCTGTCTCTCTAATATATAGGGCGTCCGCCCAATCAGGTACCTGCTCCGGAAGGTGTAGGGCAGCTCCAGTGCATCGTCCTCCCACTCCTCGCACCCCAGGTACGGCCTCCAGATCACCATGTCAATGTCATCAATGACTCTCCTCCAGTGCTCCAATCTCCCAATCCGAGGCTGGGATGTAATCATCGCATATAGGTGCACAAAACTCTGTCCCTATCCTCTGCCTCTGAAATGAATAGGTCGTGTGATGGGAAGGTGCTCATAGGCCCACACCTGCAAGAGAGTCACACCGCAGCCCAACCCCACTGATCCATGGTATACAAACTGATGCAGCTCATAATACAAATGTGCTAGGACACATGGCCCCCATGCATACCTAGTGTGCTCTGCCATCAGCGTCTCCAAGGCCCCTCCCCAGCCCACTGCCAATCCTCATGTGGCCCTGTCTGGACATAAGTATCCACTGATAACTCCCCCAACAACTACCGGCAATGCTAATCCTGTGGCAGTCATGGTGTCCCAGGCTACATGGCCTGCTCGCATCTCCAACTCAGGATCCTGAAAGACCCGTCTCAAGGCCTCCCTGTCACCATCACGGTCGTAGGGGATCAACTCTCCATCAATGGGAACATGTAATATCCTGTATACATCCTCTAAGGTCACTGTCATCTCACCCATCGGCAGGTGAAACGTGCATGTCTCTGAGTGCCATCTCTCGGCCAACGCAGTCAGCAACCCCATGTTTGCCCGAAACTCGGGCACATAGAGCATATGTGTGAGACCCATCTCCTCAACGGAAATCATGTCCTGGATAGACAACTCTGGTCGCAGTCTCTGTGTCGACGGGAATCTCTCCCGTGACTCCAACATCGGCAAATACTCCTGCAGTCAAGCAAATCAATCTTGTTAGTTATCGTGGCATTCACTGTTTATCACAAAATGCTACTTGCTACCTAAATGCATATGGCTATCTACCCTAGTGACACTCACTGTTCATCACAAAGTGTTGCTATTTATCCTAGTAGTGCTCCCTGTTCATCACAAAGTACTACGTGTGTGACATTCCCTGTTCATCACAAAGTGTCACTCACATTCGCACTCCCTATTCATCACAAAGTGCTACATATCCTGGTGCTCCCTGTTCATTACAAAGTGCCTTGATCTATCCTAATCTTCCCAGAGGACCTGCTTGAGTGTATCCTCTCAGTAGCTTATCCAATCGACAGCGTATGTTCATCACAGAACTGCCGATTTGACCTAAAGGACTAAAACCATGCATTTAAACACACAAACGCACTGTTTCAACACACACGCGCTTTTAACTCATAAACGCGCTTATAGACTGCATAAACGCGCCTCTGCAACACAGACGCGCTTTCTGAACACAAACCTGCCTATGCCAGACACAAACGCGACCAGGGAACACAGACGTCCCTGCATGACATAAACGCTACTAAAAATCACAGACGCTGCTGAATTTCACAAACGCGTCCGCAATCAACACAAACGCGGTTCCAGGCACAGACGCGCCTGGACCCGACACAGACGCGCCTGTTGGACACAAACGCGCCTGGCGCTGACACAGACGCGGTTGCGCGTTTTTGCACTTCTACACTATCCTATTCCTAGCGCATTTATTGCTCCTAAACATGCATTAATGACAAAACTCGAAATGCGTGAAAGTACGAGGAGGTTTTCGGGTACTTACCGGCTCTCCTGCATCGGCTGGTCGCTGGAATCGGCGGACACGGTCGAATCTATGAACGAATGCCATCGCTGCTGACTGCTGCTGCTCTTTTCTCGCTCTGCACTGTGATCTTCTATGGGTGTGGATGACAATGAGGATGTCTTTTGCCCGTGGTCTATCTTATAGCCTACCCTAGCCCTCGCCCTCATTTCCTGAGTCAGTCTTCCTCATCCCGTGACTTTGTCACTTTATCCAATCAGTCCATTCTATCCCATCTTTCTTATCGAGAGATTGTCTGCAATCTTTCCAGACTTTTTCATCCAATCTCTCGAGGGGGCATATCATTCCCATCCTGGGGCAACTCTGTATCAGTTCATCTTGTCTTCTTTGAAACAACGCGACAAGCCGCATTGTCTCAAAGAGGGGCAAAATGTAGACACCCAAAATTGTCATGTCTAATTAAATAAATATTTTATTTATTTAATTATCTAAGCCTAATTCTTCTATTAATTAAATAAATCTTTATTTATTTAATTAATTCATTTATCCTCTTCTAGCCTTATTTCTCATTTAAATAAATACATTTATTTATTTAAATTATCCCTTTCCTATATTAAATAAATATTTTATTTATTTAATTGCCCTACTTCTTCTATTAATTAAATAAATCTTTATTTATTTAATTAATTCATTATCTTTTTCTACACATGACACATGTCATTCATCTCTTATTTCCTACACTACCTACCCCTTTCATTATTTTGGTATTTCTTATACCTACCCTCTAATCCTAGCCGACCTCCTTTTTACACCTCTCAATCTTAACCCTCCATTTTCTATTGTGTCTTCTATTTAAGGAGATGCTTTCTTCATTACCAAACCCTAACTACTGGATCAATTGACTACACTACAATTCTACTTGCAACCACATTCCGTTCTTTGTTGAGCTCTTGTGCATACAAAAATCTGAGAGCAAGCATATCAAACAAGATCAATGGAGATAGGAAGAATGGAGATCAAAACCCTAGTGGACATGTGATGGTATAATCTTTGTGATTTTTTGAGTTATTTTGCATTGTCTTAGGTTATCTTCATATGTTATGGTGGATCTTTGTTCATTGTAAGGCTAGGGTTTGGTGGTTGAATCCATTTTAGTCTTTCAATATTGTTGTTTATTGCTATCCATTTTCACCATATACAGTTATAATATAACTCATCAAGTGGCCCCAAGAATATTCACAAGGAATCTCTACATGTTACATGTCTATGTGCAAAATCAAATAAATAATTTACATTACATGTCCATGGGATACTCACATAATAAATAAATATTATAATTATAAGCATTATTATGCAAGGTGTACAACACCTATTTTATCAACACTTCCTTTACTACCTTCTATTGAAGCCCCTTTCAAGTAGTGGGGTATTTATTATATTGAAGAGATACAAGAAAATTATACTTATATGTGTGTGTGTGTGTATAGATATATATACATATATGTATATATATATCTATATATATATATATACATATATGTATATATATCTATATATACACATATGTATATATATACATATACATATACATATACATACACACACATATGTATGTAAATGTATTTCTATATATATGTATATATATGTAGGTATGTGTGTGTGTGTGTGTGTGTGTGTGTGTGTGTGTGTGTGTGTGTGTGGATGTATATGTATATATATGTATATATCTATATGTCAAGCCCCACCCATAGAGATATGAATAGACACCTTATATTTCAATGTTACTTTGAGATATTTCATTTGATTTAGATATGTGGACATTTAGTTTATGTTTAAGTCTAGATTATGGTACATTTTAAGTGTAAAGAGGTATAATTATACTTTTGAATCACTCTTCTAAGTGTCTTTTAATCATTCTAGTGTGATTGGATTGTACTTATGTTTTTATTTGTATCCAATTTTGTTTGATAGAAGAATACCCTTTAGTGATTTTATAGGTGATTCATTATAAGGTAAATCACTCTAGTTAATATCATGATTGACTGAGAAAACTTTAAGAAACCCCCCCCCTCTCAAACAAGGTGTATAATTGCCGAGAAAAAAATTAATTTTACTGGCGAAATTTTGTGGTTTACGGAGAAAAAAATAATAATCTCCATTGGCGAATCATTCGTTATCGCTCAAAGTTTGTGAAAAATCCTGGCGAATTGTAATATTTTTAAAACCAAAAAAGTATTTGCATGGGCGAACTTTAATGTTTTTAAAACCAAAAAAATATTCACATTGGCGATTTCAACCTATTTTCAAACTATTAAAAAACAATATTGGCAATTTCAACCTATTTTCAAACCATAAAAAAAAATATTGGCAATTTCAAGCTATTTTCAAACCATTAAAAAATTATATTGGCTATTTCAAGCTATTTTCAAACCATTAAAAAAATATATTGGTGATTTCAATCTTTTTCCAAAACATAAAAAATATATATTGGCACCTCAGCAGTCCCCGTCAAGTCATTAAAACACATGGCACACAGTTGTCAACCCTCTGCCTAAAAGACTACCCATTAGAAAATCTTGCGACCTAGCGACAAGCCCTTATGACTCTATCTCCAGCTCGCAAGCTGAAAATGCTAAGCCTCCATAACCTCAAGATCTAGTGACTGAGGGCAACTGAACTGCCACTCGCCAATTCTCAACCACAAAATGTTAAGTCCTAGGTCACCACAGTGACTTGGAGATAGTGGTAACTTTAACCCTTGTCGCGTACTCGCCAACATAAGCTATTTATCTCTTAACCGCTAGCACTTCACTCACAAGCTCGTAGCTTGATCAGGTCTTTAGACATTTAACTTCACGATCTAACGATAACCATAAAACTTAACCACAAATTGTCTAGTCGCTAGCTGGCGACCTAAAAATACTAACATTAAATGAAAATGAGAGCTAGCAACAACTATATGAAATGAATTACTCGCTAACTATCGCGGATATAATGTATGACATCAAACCAACTTGAGACCTCATGACCAAAGTAATTTCATTAACAATCTCTATCTCGCTAACATAAAATGCTAACACCCCAAAATCTAGAGACCTCACGATGTAAACCCAAACCTTGTCACCAGCTCGCAGCTTGATCATGTCTTCAAAATTTAACCTTGCGAGCTGGTGATAACCATAAAACTTAACCACAAACTATCTAGTCACTAGCTCGCGACTTAAAAATGCTAACATTAAACAAACATGAGAGCTAGAGACAATTGTGGTGGTAAGCTAATATGTACAAGGAATTTTGAAGGCTTGGATGCCGACCCATTAGTCATTCCTAAGGGACTAGTTTGAAGGTTTCTCCTGAGTCGAGGTTGATTAGAAAAGGATTGGATAGCTTCTAAGTTAGAGATGGGAGATCACGGATTTCTCTGAGAAATTAGAGGTTGCTTGTTGTCAGGGATTCTGAAGCGGAATTCGTACAATCAAGGAGGAATAAAATCAGACCAAAATCATTCACATAAGATGAGCCTTAGCAGGATGCAGTGGATTTGATATTGATAGGCATGACTTCTAGAGTCTAGAGTCATGTTGAAAAGCACCAAAATGATGATTTTTCACGTGAATGAGAATCACGAGATGAAGTTTTAAAAAGTTATAAATACAATGGAGTGGTGACTTAATTGTTAGAAGAGAAAAGAAACCTTTATCATTTTTTGAGAATGTTTTTTTCCTCAGAAAGGAAGATGATGTTTGAGTAGGATCGTGCATGGAGTTGTTGTGCGCTTTGTGATACTAGATGGGTGTTTTTTTTTTCTCCTGTGTGAGTTTGTTTATTGTCAAAGAGGGGTTGTGAAAGTGAGAAGCATTGTCAGAGGGGGTGTGAAAGCCTTTTCTTATCAAGAAAGGCCACACATGGCACATCCTCTGCTTCTACTTTGCCACAGGATGACATGGGGTTTGAAGAAGGAGCCGACATAGGAATGAAAGAAGGTTTTGTTTGGGTGGGGAGTGGCAACCAATCATCTTTGTGGTGACATGGAAGTTGTGACCCTTCCCCAACATATTACATTTACCCTAAAGCTCATGTTTCCACTTTCCTTGATTCTGGGCATGAAGGCTCGAGCTCCTCTTTCCATTTTCTCTTTTCCTGGGCATGAAGGTTGAGGATCGAGAAGGGAAATGATCTATTGGACATAATGTAACATCTCACATTCCATTCAAAGGCATCAGGGTGATAATGGCATGGCTCAAGTAGTTTTGCTTCTACCAATTTTCAGTTGAAAATTTTGATTCACGACCAGTGCATGGATAAAGAATATTTTTGTAATAGAATTTTGCATATGGCCTTTTAGGCCTAATTGCTGAGAGTAAATGTTCCGTTGACATGTGTCTCTTGGCCTGAAGCTTGTTGCTCCCTTTTCTTCTATAAAAGGGGAAATCAAGGCCATTAGAAGGGTTCCTTTTTGGGGGGTCTCTTGAGGGTTCCAAAATTCTGGTGCCTTTGGGATTCCTTTTTAGGTTCCAGTAGTGATTCTAGACTCTAGGTGAAGGGTGCAAGTTGTATAGTCATTTACAGAGAAAACAAATAGCATTTACTATCAAGCTTTGTGTAGGTTCTTGAAGGAGTTATATATAAACATATTTTGTGATGGAAGTAGTAATTTTATTCAACAGAAATTAAATTCTGATCTATTTCTCTCCAGTGTATAATTCTATCTCTTTCAAATGAACAGAATCATGAGTTTTTTCATTTGTTGCATTGTTATGGTGTATGTAATTTTTCATCTAATGCTTCCTATTATGCCCAGGAATGCATAATTTTTGTTAGTCTGCAATCATATTAAGGATTCACCTCATTGTAATGGGTGGGCAAATTACTTAAGGGAAGAGGTTTAAAGGGTTTTGAGGTCCCAAAAAACTTGCCGAACATATCGATGTATAAGATACAGGAAATGTTGAATGTTCACAACACAATATATATATATATATATATATATATATATTCACATATAATGACAAGGATACAAAGGTCAAGATACATGTTGATAATAGGTATGAGGTGTTGGCATTTGTGCAGAGTATGTTGACATGATGATATTATGTTATCATTGATGTCAATATGGTGGAAAGTGAACTGGCAATATACTGAAATGTGAACCAGTACAATGTGGTTAACCGACATATGTGCAAAGAAGAGAACAAGTATATTGAAGACTAAACAGTTGGCGAAGAGAACCAGTTTAGTAGTATAAACTAGTATATTGTGTAGTAGGTGAAGTGACAATCGATGCAATAAATGTGAACGACATATGGAATATTTTCTATGAAGACTTAATATGGTATGACTACCAGTTGGTAGTCTTAGCTTAAGGGTTTCCAGTTGAAGTGTTCCTAGCCTGTGTGATTCAACTAATGACATCATGTGATGAGTTAGAATTGTAATAAGGATTAGATCATGGTGCCATGTCAGCCTTGTGCGCGTAAAGGATCTTGCATGAAGGAAATTGATCCTATGTACCTCAGGAATATGCAAAGTCCCTATAAATGGTGGAGAACGTATGATGGGTTATAGCTTCCATGAAGTAGTAAAGAGCGAGTGATGGAGAATGTCCCAAGATTTGTTCAAGACCATTGCATTCAAATGCAAAGTGTTCAATGGCCAGAATTGAACCACCTGAATTGTTTAACCTAAATGTTTAGGGTTTAGGGTTTATGCTTCCGACCTATCTGTTTCCTATAAGGTCAGTATTGTACTTCATGCTGAGGTTTCTGGCAAATGGTGTGTGTATCTAAGTGCATAGATATGTGATTCTTGCCAGACCAGATTAGAAAAAAGGATTGATTCCTACATAGTGTGTGTGCAAAAGGAAGAAACTTAAGCGGATCTGCATCAGGCATTGAGTGCTATTATCAGATCATTCTAATACCTGTTGATCTTTAACCACTTCAATTGTTGAAAAATCCCTTAACCGGATAGCTTTAATCAGCTTGCTGTAAATCCTTTAACAGGGTGACTCAAACTCATTGAGTTCTTGAAATGCTTTAGCAAGGTAGCCTCTAACAGGGTTTAACCCTTAACTGGGTGATCTCTAATAGGATCGATTCCTTGCAGAACTTGTTGTAACAATCTTTAACCAGACTAGGCTCCTAATAGAGCAGACTTCTAAAGAGTTCAAAAGTAGCTTGTGGGTATTCATTCCCACCATGGTTTTTCCTAGTTGGGTTTCCACGTGAAAAATCTGTGTGTCATGTGTAGTATTTTCATGTGATGATTTATGTGATTTGTGTCTAACGGTAAATCATGTTGAGCTAGCTGGTGTTTCATTTTTTATGATAGATTAACTATTCATGCATAAAGGTGAAATGGAAGTATAACATTAAGTTGAGTGGAAAGCTAAGTGATTAACTGGTTAATACTTGTCTCAGTCAGTCTTAGCTTTACTGGGTGCTCTCTGTTTTACACCGGTATTACTGTCTATTAGACATTGTCAGTATTTGCACTCAAACCAGTTCAGGGAAAAATAATTTGTGACCGTACTAATTCACGTATTGGTTTGGTACTTATTGTTCATTAGTGAGTTATAAATTGGTATCAGAGCATCCTCCAGGTCCTCTGTGTTGTAAGCTTAACCGCTTGAGGGAAAGATCCTATTGTAATGATGAAGAGGGAAGGTCCAAAGTTCAATAGAGATAACCTCAAAATATGGAAGGACGGAATGAAAATTTACATCAGAAGCATGGGTGCTCAACACTGGAGCTATGTTGAGAATACTTTTGTTATTCCTACCAGTACTCTCACCGATGATCAAAAAAGAGAAATATAGGAGAATGGGCAAGTCATGGAAGCCCTAATCAACAACTTATCTGACATTGAGTTTATTGATATCCAGGATAAAGATAATCCCAAAGAAGTATGGGACACTCTTGAGAGTATCTATGGTGGTGATGAGCATGTAAAACAAGCTAAGGAAGAAAGCCTTAGTGGGAAATTTCAAGACATGCAGATGGTTGAAGGTGAGACCATTCAATAGTATGGAATAAGAATCAACACTGTTGTTGGAGATATCAAGAGTGCAGGTGGTAAAATGGAAGATTCCACTGTGGTAAGCAAAGTTTTGAGATCCTTGTTACCAGTCTATGCAATAAGGGCAACTGCTATTCAGGAGTTGAGATCAATAGACAAGACTAAGGTATCCCTAGACTCCATCATTGCAAAGTTGATAGCCTATGAGCTAAATAGTTTTGATGGAAGCATTCAAAAGACTTAATCAACTTTTAAAGCTTCTATTGTACCATCCAGAAAAGGAAAAGAAGCAAGCTCCAGTGGTGAACCAAGACAGAGCAGAGAAATGGACAATGAGGAGATCCTGGTGGAATTTGAAGCTCTTCTTGCCAGGAAACTTCCTAAAGGAACTAGTAAATATAGAGGTAAGCTCCCTTTGAAATGCTTTTCTTGTAACCGGATAGGACATATTGCTATAAACTATCCTAATGGTGACGACAAGGATAAACTAGAGAGGTTCAAGAAATTCAAAGGAGGAAACCAAGAAACTATTTTGTTGCAATTGATGAAGGTGTCACAGATGAGGAATTAGAAGATGAAGAGAATGAAGACATTGTGTTTGTTGCAGTAAAGGAAGATTTGTTAGAAAAGAAGGCTCTTGTCTCCCGCTTTGATAATTCCAATGAGTGGATTATTGACAATGGTTTTTCTCACCATATGACTGGTGATCGAAGCAAGTTTCTATCTTTGGAAGAAAATGATGGTGGTGTGGTTCATTTTGGTAATGATGCACCATGTATGGTTAAAGGAAGAGGGTCCATCTCTTTGAATGGAAAGAGCAATGCTAAAAATGTGTATTGGGTGGAAGGTCTCAGACATAGTATATTGAGCGTTGCCCAGCTGAATGATAGTGGACTCATTCTGGAATTCAAAAAGGGAGTGTGCAAAATCAAAGGAAAGAATGGTGAATTGATGGCAACCGGTATGCAGACCAAAGGTAACTTATTTCAGATGAATGCAAATGTAAGTACATGTCTTATGGCTAAATTTGATGATAGTTGGATATGGCATAGGAGACTCTACCATGTAAAATTTGACAACATTGTGAAGGCCAGCAAGACCAAGGCAGTTAGAGGATTGCCGGTGCTAAGAAAACTAGAAAATCCTTTGTGTAGGGAGTGTCAACTTGGGAAAATGTCTTCCTCAACTTTCAAAGGTAAATGCTTCACTGCTGACAATTTACTTGATCTTGTGCATACTGATTTGTGTGGCCCTATGAAAACTAGGAGTGTGCAAGGAGATAGGTATTTCATGATTTTGACTGATGATTGCTCAAGAATGATGTGGGTCACATTCTTGAAGGATAAGTCTGAAGCTTTTGGAAAGTTCAAAGCTTTCAAAGCATTGGTAGAAAAGGAAAGTGGTAGAAGAATCAAATGTCTTAGAACTGATCAAGGGGGTGAGTTCACTTCCGATGAATTCAACAAATATTGTGAAGAGAATGACATCAAGAGGCAACTATCTGCCCCCCAGACTCCACATCAGAATGGCTTAGCAGAGAGAAACAAATGGATTGTGGTTGAAGTAGCTAGAACTATGCTAATCCAAGGAAAAGTTGCTCACACCTTTTGGAGAGAAGCGGTGAGCATTGCAATATACACAATGAACTAGGTACTCATCAAGAAAGGAAAAGATAAGACTCCTTATGAGTATTGGACCGGTAAGACACCAGTAGTAGGCTACTTTAGAATGTTTGGTAGCAAATGTTATATCAAGAGGAGTGAACATCAGAGCAAGTTTGATGCAAAATGTGATGAAGGAATATTCCTAGAATATTCCACCAAGAGCAAAGCTCTCAAATGTTTCAACAATAGGACTCAGAGAATTGTTGAAAGCATCAATGTTAGAGTTGATGAAAACTCTGGAAAACCTGAGGAAACTGATAGTAAGAGATGAACCGGTAGTAACCTTCTAGGAACCGGTTGCTAATCAGCCGAGTACCAGTAACAGTATTCCTTCACTGGTAGATGCTGATGCTGATGAAGATGAGGATGAAGAAGAAAAGCGGGAAGAATCAGTCAAGAGCATTCCTCAATATGTCAAACTGAATCATGATCCAAAGCAAATTATAGGAGATAAGGATGTAGGAATCCTTACAAGAAGAAAGGTCAGAGAAAATTCTTGTATGATCTCTGAATTTGAGCCTAAATCATTCAAAGAGGCACATAAAGATGAAGACTGGATCAAGGCAATGGAGGAGGGACTTGACCAGATAGAGAAGAATGGTACATGGTCTTTGGTGCCTAGACCAGAGCATAAAAATGTCATTGGTACCAAATGGGTTTTCAGAAACAAGTTGAATGAGGATGGGATAGTGGTAAGGAACAAAGTCAGACTATGGAGAAACCTTTTCCTCAGTAGCCAGATTGGAAGGAGTTCGTATGCTTCTTGCATATGCAACTTTTAAAAGATTCAAGGTATACCAAATGGATGTAAAATCTGCATTCCTAAATGGAATACTTGAAGAGGAGGTGTATATAGAGCAACCAGATGGGTTTGCCCTATCAGAAGATAGTGACATGGTGTGTAGGCTACATAAAGCCTTTTATGGACTAAAGCAAGCACCTAGAGCATGGTATGAATGATTTCACTCCCATCTTGTAAAGATTGGATTTGAAAGAACAAGTGAAGATATCAATATCTATTTGAAATTAGAAGGAGATTAGATTCTGATCTGTGAAGTGTTTATTGATGACATCATCTTTGGAGGTGATGACAAGATGAGTCATGAATTTGCTGATTAGATGAAAAAGGAGTTTGAAATGTCACTCATAGGGGAGATTAAGTTCTTCATTGGGCTACAGATTCAACAAATGAAAGATGGAATATTTATTACTCAGTCCAAGTATGTCAAAGAGGTGTTGAAGACTTTTGGCATGGAAGATAGTAAACCGGTTGGTACACTAATGATGACCGGTTGCAAGCTATCAAAAGAAGATGCCTCAGCAGTGGTAAATGAGAAGGATTATCGATCAATGATTGGTAAGTTGGATTATGTAGTGCATAGCAGACTAGACATTGCACATGCAGTGGGTATTACCACTTGATTTCAGCAAAGCCCCAGAGAATCCCACTTAGTAGCAGTCAAGCGAATTCTTAGATATCTGAAGGGAACTATTGACTATGGGTTATGGTATTCATACAATAATGATTTCAATCTGAAAGTGTTCACAAATGCTAATTGGGCTAGTAATGTAGATGACCAGAAGAGCACAACCGGTGGTGCATTCTTTCTTGGTGGTAGACTAGTCTCTTGGATGAGTAAAAAGAAGAGCTGTATCTCTCAATCTATAGTAGAAGCAGAGTATGTTGCAGCTTTTATGAATTGCACCCAAACTATTTGGATGAAGCATGTATTGAATGGCTTCAAAGTTCCTATATCTGAACCAGTAAGCATATTCTATGACAATACAAGTGCAATTAAGATTTGCAAGAATCCGGTTTTTCATGCAAGAACCAAGCACTTTGAGCTCAAGTATCATTTCTTGACGGAAAAGGTTCAAAACAAGGAGGTTGTACTGGAACACATTTCTAGTAAGGAGCAGTTAGCAGATATATTCACCAAGCCTCTACCAAAGCCTTCATTTACCTATTTAAGAGGTGAATTAGGGGTGCTTCCCCCTCAAGAGGTGAACTGAAAGTATGTACTCCACATCAGTCAGGTATTGCAGTGACCACATTTTTCCAAGATTGATGTGTTGAAGGATGCTACTCCTCAGGGGGAGCAACATAGTGGAACAGGAAAGCTTGTGCCTCCACTTTGGCATTGTTGTCAAAGGGGGAGAAGATGTGAAGCAGAGATGATATTGGGAGCAATGGGAAGAAGATGTGATGCAGAAGAGAAATCTCTATATATTGCCATCAATGACAAAGGGGGAGATTGTTGGCATTTGTGCAGAGTATGTTGACATGATGATATTACATTGTCATTGATGTCAATATGGTGGATAGTGAACCATCAATATACTGAAATGCGAAATGGTACAATGTGGTTAACCGACATATGTGCAAAGAAGAGAATAGGTATATTGAAGACTAAACAATTGGCAAAGAGAACCGGTTTAGTAGTATAAACTAGTATATTGTGCAGTAGGTGAAGTAGCAACCGGTATGATGAATGTGAACTGACATATGGAATATTTACTATGAAGACTTAATATGGTATGACTACCGGTTGGTAGTCTTAGCTTAAGGGTTTCCAGTTGAAGTATTCCTAGCCTGTGTGATTCAATTGATGACATCATGTGATGAGTTAGAATTGTAATAAGGATTAGATCATGGTGCCATGTCAGCCTTGTGCGCGTAAAGGATCTTGCATGAAGGAAATTAATCCTATCTACCTCGAGAATGTACAAAGTCCCTATAAACGGTGGAGAATGCATAATGGGTTATAACTTCCATGAAGTGGTAAAGAGCGAGTGATGGAGAATGTCCTGAGATTTGTTCAAGACCGTTGCATTCAAATGCAAAGTGTTCAATGGCCAGGATTGAACTGCCTGAATTGTTTAACCTAAATGTTTAGGGTTTAGGGTTTATGCTATCGACCTATCTGTTTCCTATAAGGTCAATGTTGTGCTTCATGCTGAGGTTGCTGGCAAATAGTGTGTGTATCTAAGTGCAGAGATACGTGATTCTTGCTAGACCAGACAAGAAAAAAGGATTGATTCCTACATAGTGTGTGTGCAAAAGGAAGAAACTTAAGCGGATTTGCATCAGGCATTGAGTGCTATTATCAGATCATTGTAATACGTGTTGAGCTTTAACCACTTCAACTATTGAAAAATCCCTTAACTGGGTAGCTTTAATCAACTTGCTGTAAATCCTTTAATAGGGTGACTCAAACTCATTGAGTTCTTGAAATCCTCTAGCAAGGTAACCTCTAACAGGGTTTAACCCTTAACCGGGTATTTAGCCATCCCTTAACCGGGTGATCCCTAACAGGATCGGTTCCTAACAGAACCTGTTGTAACAATCTTTAACCAGACTAGGCTCCTAACAAAGCGGACTTCTAAAGAGTTCAAAAACAACTTGTGGGTATTCATTCCCACCATGGTTTTTCCCAGTTGGGTTTCCACATGAAAAATCTATGTGTCATGTGTAGTATTTTTCATGTGATGATTTATGTGATTTGTGTCTGACGGTAAATCATGCTGAGGTAGCTGGTGTTTCATTTTTGATGTTAGATTAACTATTAATGTATAAAGGTGAAATGGAAGTATAGCATTAAGTTGAGTGGAAATCTAAGTGATTAACTGGTTAATGCTTGTCTCAGTCAGTCTTAGCTTTACCGGGTGCTCTCTGTTTTACACCGGTATTACTGTCTATTAGACATTGTCAGTATTTGCACTCAAACCTGTTTAGGGAAAAAGAATTTTTGACTATATTGATTCACCCCCCCTCTCAGTGTCGGTTTGGTACTTATTGTTCATTAGTGAGTTATCATGAGGAAATGACAACTTTATGGAGGAGGGAAAACATGTACATGGTACTCATAGAACACCTCCATATATATTACATAAACATCCATAGCATATAAAATCATAAGAGTATTAAGAATGAAAGTATCAAACACCACAATAGATAGGAATACAACATAATTAGTAAAACATGCATGCAACTCAATTAAAGGGAATATCATTTGAATATGCAGATAAACAGGAATGAATATGCCATTACATACACAACCTAGATTCATACAAATGATATAATAAACTTCAATAAGATTCATTTGCAGATAAACACAAATGAATATGTCATTACATACACAACCATCATACAAATGATATAATATCAGATTTGATATAAACCCATGACCATTCAATTCACAGTGAAAACATAAATTCAACACAAAGACAATTATGTGAAGATCTCAAACTGCAAATGATATTGATATTATATTCATAATGATATCAGAAAGTAAATTCAAAATGTGATTCAACTATGCACTTATCAAATTCTTGAACAGTTGAACTATTATAACTGTATCAGAGTTTTCAACATCAATAAAAGTGGCCAACTGGCCATCCCTCTCTACCGATCAAAAAAACAAAGTGGACATCTCTCTCAAATTAATCTTGGAATCATTTTATAAGATGAGGATGCAACAAGCTTAGAATTACTTTGAGGAATCTTGGGGAGGAACCTGACATTTCTTCTTTTTCTTTAGCGCGTGGCTTGCCACCTGTCCACCTCTTTGTCTGTTGGCCAGCTAAATGCTTTTACCTCTTCCAACTTTGCAACTAAATCTATCCATTTGGCATCTGCAACTACCCTAGCCTCAACAATAAACTTTGCATGGTCAACCTCAACCTTGAATAGTGAATCAAGCATACCGTTAAGTAAATCAACATCAACCTGATCATCCATATGCTTGATTATTTCTTCTTCCTCCATAATCAAATCAAATTCACTGGTCCAATCAAAAACTGATTTCAATTCTCCATTGCTACCATAAATTGAAGGCACCAATTTACTATAACCTTCCCCAAATGTCTGCAATTTTTCATTTATAAGCACATCCTTCCCTGTGAAAAATACATAAGCTGCATTCATTACTTCCACCATGTCTTTAGTGTCACTGATCTTGGGAGGGAACTCATCACTATACAACATTGCAGTATCTAGCTTATCCATTAATCTTCTTCTTCCTGACCAAACATTGAACAAAGGTCCAAGAAAAGCGACAGCCTTAGAGGATGTTTTACTTGCCTCTTTCAAAGAAATGTGCAAATCATGCACTACCATCAATTTTCCTTTCAGTACATTAATCCTGTGTTTCAGAATTCCTCACACAATAGAGATAGCCTTGACATTTTGTTCTTTTTCAAGTTTTTCAATTTTCTCTGCGTATTCCTCCATTTTTGTTGTCACATCAGCTAGTATTTCTTGTACTTGTTCTGTAATCTGTATTGGAGGGGGCTCATTTGCAATTTTTTCTTTCAACTCCACTAATTCTTCCTCCAGAGTGTCCTTCTCCATAAGTGTCTCTTCATATTTTTTGGATAATGAAATCAACTAGTTATATGTATCTGTGTATCTTCTTGACATATCCTCTGTATTTGATAAATTCATGAAAGAAACTTGAGTAAAAAATGAGGCAATCTCTATGTCAGTTGTGTTCTGCAAATTCTAGATCATTCTGTCAAATTTCTTTTCTACTTGGATATTTAGAAGGTGGGGCTTTTGAGTGGAAGGGGCCAAAGACCAAGCAACAAGTGTCTTTGAGTTAGGATTAAATCTCGACCCTCTTATAACATCTCCAATTTCAAATTCAGTTTTAAACATTTGGTCCTCTTGCTTCCTAATCTGATCAATAATAAAAATAGACTGGATATCCCACTGAGGCATCATAATCATACCAGTACTCTTAATCAATTGTCTTGCATGTTCCACAGTTATTTGCTCCTTGTCAGGATCATATTCATGCAGTGCCTTGATGATCTCCTCTTCCTTTTCTACATTTCCTTCCTCTATGATTAGATTTTGTCTTAATTGATTTTGTTTCAACCTTGTCAAAAATTTTTTAAATTCATTTGACTTAATAAAGTCATCATCTTTCATGAACTCATTTGACAACATCACACGCTCATCAAATCCTTGAGCAAGGGCTTCGTTTGTTTTTCCCTGTTCTTCATTCTGCCCTACTTCTCTGAGATGTGTCATTATTTGATGAATGTAGTGTCCTTGTTCTGTAACAATTGCTCTATTAGGGTCTCTCCTCACAATTGCACCGATCTCTTTGGTTTTTTGTTTCTTTGCAGGTGGCACTCAGGTAGATTGAACTTCATCCCCACTCTCTACATCATCAACAAACACAATAAGTGGCCTCTTGCCATGTGAAGATTATCCATCTTGGGGGTCTTGCAACTAAGCGGCCACTTCTAGAATTCAAGGCATTTATTCCATCAAAGTTTCATATAAACTTAACATTCTGTTAATCCTCTCCAGGTATGGGTTATTAGGGCAAAAACCTAAGAAACTAGGGTCAACAACCTTCAATTATGCTTCAACTCTCATCAAATTTTTCCATTTTCTTCTCCTTTTTTATACTTCCTCTTTTCTTAGCAAATTTCTAACCACATCTTCATCATCCAATGGTTCATGGTCCTTTATTGTGGCCCAAGATGTCATTTTTGGCAATGCATGTTTAATAAATTGTTCAGGATCACATAATCTAGACACAACATTAACCAACCTATATTGTTTAAGGAAATTGTTTACTTCATCAAATGAATTCCTACCAATGGTAAAATCAGACACAACCCAAAGCTTAGGAAGAAAACAACCCTTCTTGTGTTTGTCAAGGTATTCTTTTTCAACTAGGGTCAATTGCCAAATAAACTCCATAAAAGCAATCCTAATTGGAACAAATTTTGGTTAAATATGGGGAGGATAAGGACACCCATAGACTCTGATCATAGTAAAGTTATCAAAAAAGGAAAAGCCCACCCAGTTATGTGAAATAGACCAGTTTGGAACATACTGGTAAGGTCTCAAAACTCTCCTAACATTAATTGACAATCTTTCCCTATTTATTCCTAGCATTTCCATAATTGGCAAAACAATCCAATTTCCAAACAAAAGGAAAGAAGAATGGGGTGAACTACTGTCCCAAACCTAGGTCCATCTTTGTATTGGCATTAAGACACCAAATTCATCTTTGGAAAGCTCCAATTCTTTATCCATGAACTCAAAATTATAGAACAAGATTAAATGCATCAACAATGAATAATGCTTAAATGTAGGGTTGGGTGCACCATTCTGAATTTCAACTAGAGCATTATGAATGTGTTCAACCACATAGCCCACACAATCATAATCTTTGTTAACATCTGGGTCTTGAATGTCTATAGCCATCATCAGTAATTTTGATGACATTATTGAATCTGCATCAAAACCCAACACTCTGCATAATCCATTATACAATGCATATAATGGTGGAAAGGTGTGATGTCAAATGGTGGCTTGATACTATCTGGAATTATAACCGGTTTCCTATTCACCCTAGGCATGTATTAGGGCATTGCATGCTTCTTGATAAAACCTTTTTATTTGTCAAAATCCTTTGCAATCCGCTCCAAATCTATATCTATACATGCAACACCAATAATCTGGAAAGCTTCAATGAAGCTAGCTCTGTTAATTGAAACTAGGGCATACTGGTTCTTTCTTCTGATTACCCTAGATACTAGGCAATAGCGTTTGGCCAAATCTTTGATCAAATCCACATCAACTTACACATCTGGCACAATTAACTTTGCATTATTTAAATCCCAAGGGTTTGACATCGGGACACCCTTAACCCTATTATTCTAGAAATAATGAAACAAAGCAATACCAGTCATATGAAGCATGGTCGGGTTTCTGCATTGGCTCCATAAATCTTTCTATGCCAAATCATTTGTATTCAAAGCAACATAAGTCCCTGGCAATAAATCTACAAATTGTTCTTTGTATTTCTTATCCTTCTTTTCCTCAATGGCCTTGGCCGGCTTGGAATCTCCAGTTCCACTCATCACCTTGCTCATTTTAGCTGCAAGAGAAAAAATTAACCAATTTTTTGAAATTTTCCTAGACCCAACACTCTAAATTCTCCAACGTTGTTGTAGAGATCAATTCAGTGGATTGCCTCGAAGATAGAATCATAGAATGCAATTATACAAAATCTCGGCTCGATCGTGCAATTTATGGTATTTGGGCACCATCACTTCTCTCATTAATTGGCACACTTGCATGAACTAGCTAATGTGGCATTATTCATTAACTCAAAGTTCAAGTACTAGAGAAAAATGTAATTGTCATTCAAAACTTTTACAAAACCCGACAAACAAGTCCACGTGTCAATCCCTGATTGCTTAGCAATTGGTTATAACAATTTGGAAAGTAACCACCTAACCTATGAAATAGCGACAATGCTACCAAATCCTCTTAATTGCAAGCTCGCAACCCATTTTACAAATCCTCAAAGAATCTCAGGAGTGAGTGACAACCGTTGATCTTCATCAAGCCCTTCAGTTGCAACCTCGCAACATCATTTATAATATTATTTTTTACCTGCGAGCTGGCGACCACTGTAAAGCAAACAAAACAACTTATTTCATCACAAGCTCACAGCTCAAAACTTAACTTGACTTAAACCCTTTCGAGCCCGTGACAACAAGACACTTAACCACCATCGCATGCTCGCAACACTTTTTGACTTAAGACTTACAAACCCACGAGCATGCGATGACCACAAAATCAGACCAAAACTTACCTATCACCAGATCATAACATAAAATGCTAAACAACTTCAAACCTGTGAGAAAGCGATGAAGCCAACTAAGCTGTGATACCAACCACATCGTATGATCACAAATTAAAATGACTTAACCACAAACACCTCGCGACCTTGCGATAACATAAAATCACACCCAATCACAACCTCGTGGTCAAGTACAAAACATCTTGCAAGGTAGCGACAACTAAAATCTCCCAGTACTTGCAAGATTGCGACTTAAACTGACTTGATGATAAAGGACCTGCGAGCTAGCAATAACCATAAAATCTCAAATTATTTATCTCTTGACCACAGCAACCTAGCAAGTACCAACAAAAATCGATGTTTTATGTTAATTACCTTCATAAACAGGTGTGAGCAGTGGCACACAGATCATTAATGACTTACTCGCTAACTCTCGCGGCTATAATGCATGGCATCAGACCAACTCGAGACCTCGCAACCAAATAAATTTCATTAACAATCTCCATCTCGCTAACATAAAATGCTAAGACCCCAAAAACTAAAGACCTCATGATTTAAACCCAAACCAATGCTCACTAACTCGCCACTTAATTTGTTAAACATGAAATTTATCTGCGAGTTAGAGATGAAACATTAAACATGTCTCATTGTCTGACCAACCATTTGACCACACTTGACGTTGACATGGAAAAATAAAGAGAGGACAACTCAGGTTTTCAATGCATGACAACTTCAGTTTACTGGCCAACTAAGACAAAAAACAAACACAAAACCCTAATCATCATGAACATCATGTTAAGCATTTAATGTAGAACAATAGAAAGGTTCTAACAATTATGCAATATGAATAATGTTATGGATCTTGTGACACAAATTACTACATTTCATGTTCAATTGTTTACTAATAATTCAAATTCACAATTAAAAATATGAAATAAGTATTCATTCTGATTGACAAATTCAAGGAATACAATATCAAAAAATCATCAATGACGACTATATTATTGCAAATTGTAATATAACTCAAGAACTATAGTATAAATACCTATAAAGTGACTGCTAATTCACTTTAGTGACTCAGTCCGAGGCTTCTATATCCCAAATGGACTCAAGATCCGGAAACTGACTAGTACTAACAGGTTCATCTTCATTCTAAGTCGGGTATTCAAAAATTCCTTCATCTTCATGTTGACTTTGAGTCTGTGATCCATCATTTGTCAAAGCACTAGCAGTAGCACCACTAGCTTTTAAAGTGTTGCACAACCCTTGTCTTTCACGCATGGAATGCCATATTGCCAGTGCCCTATCATATGGAGAATCTCTAACATTATACTGAGTTACAAACAACCTCAAGCAAGTTTCCATTTTTTTGTCTAATTTGTTTATGATCTTTGATTTCAAAAGCCCTAATGCACTGAAAACTTTCTCATCTTTCACCAACCTCAATATCATTGTTTGACATAAATCAACAAGTTTGAAATATTCTAGTATTGCAATATGCAATACTTCACTCTGATCTATCATTTTCTAAAGCCTTGTGATCGATCCAGGTTCAAATGGATTCTCCAAGTCAACCAACTATTGTTTCATACACAGTGCAAAGCATTTACATTATTTTTTAAGATGATCCGAATTTAAAATTTCTTCTATTTGTCATCCATTGCAATATGCATCTTTTTAAAATGTCAATATCAATTACTCTAGTTT
This sequence comes from Cryptomeria japonica, assembly GCF_030272615.1. Lineage (NCBI taxonomy): Eukaryota > Viridiplantae > Streptophyta > Pinopsida > Cupressales > Cupressaceae > Cryptomeria > Cryptomeria japonica. The sequence continues at coordinate 228,751,403 of NC_081415.1, read as the reverse complement.
TTTATGAAACACCTTTGCGTCATTTAGATTATCTCCAATTGAATGCCAAAATTAAGGATACACACAACCCATAGCTTCAAGTATTTCTTTTCGAGGGAATCTTTCACGAATCTCAGTTGAAAGTTCGTATGCAATAGACTTCAAATTATCACTAACAGATTTAACAATCTTGTCAAAATCTTCCTTTTTAACTGGTAGTGCTCTGCCTCGCTTTCTCGTCTTAGATTGGTGCATTGGTATCTGAAATCCTTTTAAAAAGACACATAACTCATTTTTTGCATTGAAATGTAAAAAAATTTCAGCATGATTCAAATCTGTAATTATCTGCCACCTAAAAAATTTTGGGCTTCACTCTGTTAGATCTGAATATAGACCATCTGAGCCCAAGCATGCCATTTTAAGTAGAGTGATATACTCATTGACATACATAGTTATATCTTGGGATTTCTTAACAAAATTTTTCATTGAATCTAGCATGGGGAGAAGACTAGCTAAAGTTAACAGAGTCTCTATATCACTTAACTTATGTAAGAGATCAAGAGCTTTGTCTACTGTGAGGCGTTGCTCGTACATTAGTCCGGTCAAGGATTGATATTTTGTTAGAACCTGTTCTGCTGGTCCATGCAAGGAGATCCATCTGGTCTCAACATCCCTGAGAAACTTGTTTCCTGTTGTTACTCCCTCAACAAAAATCTGAAATTCTGCAAAATGTTTAGTACTTCGATAGAAGTATGAGTGGAGCTCGTGGACCAGATCTTCAACTTTTGATATTGTAAGGAAATTTCTTACAATTATATATGCTAAATTCATTTGATGGGCCATGTAGTGAATGCCAACCATGTATAGTGAAATACTAGTTCATAATCTTGTGCAAAGACTGGTCCTTTGACCTTGCATCACTGCAGCTCCAACACACACCAAGTTCTTGGCAATTATCAAGTCATACATACCAGCAATTTCATTCAAAGCTTTCTTAACTTCCAAAAATAATTTTTTTATTGTTGAATTGCCCCTCATTTTACAAACACAGAGTAGATGAGTTTGGCGGACGTGTTCTTTTATGGTATACACATCCATACAAACCCAAGCAGTTTTATCTACCGTAGTAACTTCATCTATGGATAATGAAATGAATTTTGACTCTTTTACACTCTCCTATAAATTTTGCCTTTCCACCTCAGTAAGACAATTTTCCATTTCCCATCCAGCTTTTATTGACCAATGTGAAATAGGATAGTGAGGAACATTCAAAAAAGAATAAATTATTATATTCTAGGAAATCTTTCATAGGACACCCTCTCAACAGAATATGAAAAATAACACTCATCTAAATAGTCTTTGTCAGGTTTGCATCTTTTCTTGCATGTTTAAGTCCAACCTTGATTGTATTTCCAAATCCACTATTACCAATCAATGTCATTTTGTGGTTATGCTCTTCATATTCTGTGGCATACTTAACATGAAGATATTCTTCCTTTGATTTCCATCTTACTATTGGTGTTTCCTTTCTATCTATGATCTATTTTTCATAAACCTTACCAATATGCTTTTCTATGGTGTCAAGCTTTAGTTGCATCTTCTTCTCTCTTTTAGTTTTCCAGCTATAAATATTACACCTAAATTCTATTGGTTGTTCAACATTGTTTGGGACTGGTTCAATGAATGGGTACTTTACTACCCAATCAATCTTAAAAATCCTTGTCAGTTCCCACTCCTGCCCCAGTTTTACTTTCCTTTTTCTTTTCTTCCTACCAACATCATCTTCAGTAGTAGTACTAGCATTTGCATCTGAGTGAATTATCTTATTGTGTGTATCTCTTAGAACATCTTTTGTCATTTTAGTATTGTCATCCTCATTTGATGCATTTAACTCAATGACAATCCCACCTTGTGGTGGTGGTGAGCTACTGTGAATGGCTTCTGGAACTGCAGAAGATGGACTAGAAACTTTGCCAATTCCAAAGTAAGACTTTATGGTAGTATCTTTAAGTTTTGGGCATTTTGATGGCCTCCCAATCCCTTCAATTTCACCGCCCTGAGGAGTCTTACCCTTCTCTGACATCCCAATCCCTTCACCACCTTGAGGAGTCTCAGTCTCACCCTTGTCTGACATCTCAATCCCTTCACCACCCTAAGGAGTCTCACCCATGTCTGACATCTTGAGTCTTGACCTCTCACTACGAATTAAAAGTAATAGTATTAAGTATGAAGAAATGATTACTCACCTTTATGCCTTCTCAATTCTCTGAATTAGGAATCAAGAATGCCTGGGCCTGTGTTGCAAGATTATAACTCTGGCCCTCCAACCTACAATGAACTTCGGCATTCCAACTCAAATTTTGGAATGCGAATCGAGAGCTCCCAAATTTACTAATCAGACATGAACAAATTGTAAGAAAGAGTGTTTCAACTTTCAAACTTTCAATTGTATTTATATCAATCCATGATTGCATTTTTGGCAAATTTCGCGGGCATTTCAAAATGTTTCTTGATTTAAGCAGGGCGAAATGGGTCTTCGAATTCTTATAATGTTTTAATTGATATTGGCGAATTAGGCCTCATTATGCTCAACATGAAATTTAACAATAGGCAGAATTGGCCGACATGTGCAATGAACATTTAATTTACTATTGGCGAAATAGGTCCTGGGTACATGATCGTTTTACTATTTCTGGTGAATAATGGAGGTGATCTAATACCCATGTCCGAGTGATTCCAAGTGAATATTAGGGGCATGCACATCGAACGGTGTGTGGTCAATGGTGAATCCTATATACAATGGACCATTAACCCCAAAATTCTGGGCAATTTGACCACTATGTTGCCCCAGACTATTCACCATTTCCTCCAAAATAAAAATGCAAAATTTGCCAATTGGCGAAGATTCGCCACTAAAAAACTCTCTAATGATTGTATAACATGTATCATATTTATTCTAATTACGTATTAATTTTAATGGCATACATGCCAAAAGTTTGTTTACATCCTTGACTATCCTGTAAAGAAAAATTAAATCTAGTAGAAAATTAAATATCACAGCCATCTTTAGTAGTGGACAATGTGAAAATCATAGCACTTAAAGAATTGTAGAAGTTCAAACCAAGATTAAATTTCATGCATAGACTCAAATGTATGAAATGAATAAACAAAAATTATAAATTATTGAACTGCAACCATCCCATCATATCTGATGATGAACATAGAAGTGAAGTATTGGATGCTAGAGAGTTATTTGAAGATTTCAGTTAAAACCCTACAACCTTAAAAAAACAATAATCTATGACCATCATTGAATCCATTAAAAAATTTAAGCTATCAATCTAAACCATAAAATAGATTGAAATCATAACTGTTTGCTTCAAACCCAATTTATATTCAAGGAGTGAGAACCAAAAAAATAAATATCTAGCTGTAATCATTGATGAATTTATCTCCATTGATGAATTTATCTCCACTTTACATGTGGCTAATCTGTAGTAAATAAAAAAATAAACAAAGCATCATAAAATAATTGGAAACCAAACTTCATAAACATCATAAACAACAATGAATGTAATTAGGCTTGATACTAATAAGCATGTTCCAATCATCTACAAAATCTTTATCTCTCAGAGTGAGTACTCTATCTTGAGTTGTTAAGATTGGTGCCAAGTCATCAATTAAATTTAGGACTTTGTCCCTGTTTCACCTAAGTGGGTGGCAGTCGATGAGAATATTGTATGGGGAACTGGACCCTAGAAAGGGTTGCATACCCACTCTTATACCATCATATTAGATGGGTTTTAAAGTGTTCTATGAACTACGAAGTCTCTGAGATTTCACGTAGGCAAGGCCATCTGTGATGAGCCCTCGAGACACTAGGTTTGAACCTTAGGTCTTGCTTGTCTGAGCTTTGATTGGTCTTTCCACTCCTTCCCAATCTCACTAATTTCTTGTTCATCTTTGCAAGTTCAGTATTTGACTACTATATATGATGGACCTAGTGAAATCTAATGATACAATTTATCACGGTGATCATGTAACTAATTAACCTTTGACATTGTGTTAAACATCTATATACATAGACATCTTGCAAGTATAGGTTTGGGAAGAAAGGTGGATACACCATGATGGAATTGCGAGGGGAACTTGGGTAAGAAGGAGGTACGTCCTATTGTAAACTAAAAGAAGCATTAAGTTATTCATTAAACATTTAAACTTGGTTGGAAATTGACACATGTTTTTGAATAAGGGAAAATAGGTTTTGATGGGCCCTTGAAACCCATTACAACCAAAAGATCAAAAGATAATAACTAAGAAAAGGACAAATGACGAGCAAAAAATCCAACAAACCAGAGACAACTAACAAAAACAAACAAGACCAACAGAGAGAGCCTAAAGTTAGGTTAACTTCTGAAGCATCTTAGCTACTTTCGGCTCTCGTTGTTCCATATTATCATTCTCCTACTTTATTTCCTCCATTTCCTTGCTTTGGATTTGGCTTGCTTGGTTTTAATGCCAAAAATTTCTTTTTGCATCCAGTGGAGCACCTTATTGAAGCTATCTGTGTTGTTATTGATGCAGAGGTCTATATCTAGGTGATGATCTTCCTGGGTCTTGTCACCGGCAGGCTCTGAATTCACCTCAAGTCCTACCTCCCTAACATCAAAGCTCTGAGCTTCTTTCATGTATGTGTCCTCCCCCATCATGCCCTTATCCTTAGAGTCAATCGTTAGAGGCAATCAATTCTTGGTTCCCACATCCTTAATTTTAGGAGTTTTCCTTTTTTACTTCTGGCTCGAGAGGATTTGGACCTCCTCGCTTTTAGTATGCATGTTGTTATTAGTCTCATTATCCTCTTCATACCAGCTATCCTCATCCTTGTTAGGAACTAGAAGGACAACTGAGAAGGGGGGGTGAATCAGTTGTGAACCAGTTATATAAAATTTGCAGTCCAAATAATAGATATAACAATTTAAACCTTAATCCTAGTAAACCAATCTTAAGTGTCAGTAAAATAGATAAACAGATTTAGTAGTATCAACAAAATTTAATGTGAGAAACAGAAAGAGAAACAACATCCACAACACATAACACAAAGATTTTTGATGTAGAAACCCGGTGAGGAAAAAACCACGGTGGGAAACCTTACCCACAATTAGATGATACTACTACAAATAGTATGTGTGTACCAATGGGGTCTACACATGCAGAAAGGCCAACCGCCTAGAGCTTACTGCTCAATCACAAAATGGGAAGTCACACTGACTTACAATTGGATGGGTAAATCCAAGATAATGTACTGCACAAAATAGCATCAACAATGCTTGATTCAGTACTGGTTTAGGCTCTGAACATCTTCATAAAATTTCCTTCAACCTTCAAATGATGTCTTCTTTATTCGCACAAGGATCTACTCTTCAATATTCACTCATACCATTTTCATATCCAAGTACATCCTTGATCATCAAAATGATCTTACATTTATACAAATCCTAGGACCAAATGAGTAGGTTGGCTTACAAAAGATATTACAATGAGAATCAATTACAAACAATATGCAATCATGTCGGTTCAATACAATAAACAATTTCCATGACATGCAATGCTGAGCTGGACGTGAAACGAGTACCGGTCCATAACCTAGACCTATCTGTCGGTGAATGCAAACGTGTCAACCCTATTAGACCAATAACCAAAACACCAAATCCAAGCTTCCAAACAATGTCTTTGACATAGCCAAATGATCTCCAGATGATAACAAGTCATCATTGCTGCCGGTGAACAAAATAACCTGTCGATGAGTGCATAACTTGTCTGTCGGTGAATGCATAACCTATCGGTGAACAAAATAACCAGAATACTAGAATGCTAAAACAACAATGTAGATCTCCAAAAAGACAAGTGGTGATATCAATGACAAAACCAATGCAACACCTGACAAAGTCATCCATAATACCAACAATCCTCCCCTCTCTACTTCCTTTTGGCCGACCCTTTATTTTGTTGCTCATGCACTATTTTTCTTTTCTTCTTGCTTGACCTAGTAATTTGGGGGTCATCCTCTGCCTCAGCTTTCGTGTCATAGCCTTCACCTTCCTCATCATCAGAGTCATCGAGATCCTCTTCCGACTCAGAAACCTCAACTATGTTCAGATGGATGGTAGTATTCTTGATGTGATTATATAGAATCACCATCAAACTCTCATGCATTGCTAGGTTGGTATTGGGGTTGGATATTGCATCCTTGATCCAAGCATTTAGGGTGCAAAAAAGATAATATGGAATGAAAATTTTCTCTTTATACCAAAAGTGGTTTAGAATGACAAAATGGTAGCTATAAACCCTAGTAAATCTACCATCTAGAGTGATAAATTCCATAATAGAAAGTAAAACCCTTCACCAAATTAGCTTAATTACCTTTGGTGAGTAGTAGGTATGGCTACCCTTCACCAATCTGGCTTTCTCCTCCTCATCCTTCAGAAATTTCTTCATGATAGCATCTGAAATCTTCCTATCCCTATAAAACTTGATGTCATCCATCCATCGGAAGACTTGTAGCCTCAACGATCATAGTTTCAATCACATTGACCTTCCTATTGCCAACGGTCAATGTGCCTTTATTCCAACCCTTCTTGAAAATTCTCATAATTTCGGGTCATTTCTCCTGCATTCTCTCCATGAAATCAGTCATCTTGGCAGCCTAAAGTACCGCCCAGACCTGAGGATGGTTCCTCCATTTATCAATAGTGGCAGCCTCCGTTCTCTTGACACATGTTAGTAGTTACTATTGCTTTTAGTTTTTACAAATGCTTTATATTGTGACCATAAAATAAATTAAAATTGCAAAATAGTAAAGTTTGGTTTAGTTACTTGTGTTTTGGTGTGACCCTTAAGCGTGTTCACTGTAGATATTTTATATTTATTGAAATTTATGTGTTAATCATGCTTCCAATAAAAAAAAATTGGTAGTGTTGTGTTATGTTCACTTGGATAAAAAGTGGGCATGACACTGTATATATGTATATATATGTATATATAAAAGTTTGTTTTTGGGGCCATAAAATATTTTATCAAATGGGTTGATGCTAATCTGACCTAAAACTCAACTTTCAATGTGGTCATTGATTTCATGATCAACAACATTATAACTGGGTTTGAGAATTCCAAATAAGCTTGAATAATTGATGATCCCATGCATTTAAGGTCAAATGATATAAAAGATATAGTTTTTGAGTTTGGTATAGAGTTGGTGAACTCTTCCTTTTACCACCCACAAAGAAATGGATAAGTTGAGTCCAATGATAAGAGCTTGATGAATATCATAAAGAGGACTTGTGATTAAAATAACAAAAATATGGGATGACAAGCTCAAGTATTCTCTTTGGTCTGATATAGTCACTTTCAAGCAATCCACTAAATGTAGCCCATTTGAGTTAGTCTATGGAGCAGAAGCCAAGATGTCTACCAGTACGAGGCTACTCGTATATCATTTTTTGCAAGATATATATGTTGATTAGTGTGATGTAGTCTCCCTCTGGGTCTTGTTATTGGTTGACATAGATGAGAAATGAAAGGAAGCTCATGACATAAATGTTTAGTTATATAAGAAAATCATAAAAAATCAAGATTATAAGAAGGCATGACCAAGTGAGTTCCAAGGTGGTGATTTTGTATTTTTGTGGAACATAAAGTTGAAGGATAAGGAAAAACATGAAAAATTTAACCCTTTATTGATTGGACCTTTAGGAGAGTCAATATGCATGAGTTTCATGTATACCATGTTGGCATTAGATTGAACCGGTAGAGATTGTTAACTGATAAATAGTTGTTTGGTGATATGTGACAAAGAGATTGAGACTCATGTTTGATGACTAAATTTTTTGTTGTCATTGATGGCAACAATGTTTTTGTAGTCATCTAAGTCTTAGAAGCCAACTGATAAGACTTAAGCAGTATAGGAGATAGTTTTGACAGTAAACTGGTGTGTGGGAGAAAAAGCGAGACTAGGTTATCATGCCCTAATCCTACCTTTTGACACACATTACGGAATACGAAAGAGCCTAGAGGTATCACACAATTGGCTACTTCTTTTTGTGAAAGAGAGAGCCATGGGCTACCTCTTAGGATTTCTATTCCTTTGTTGTAATTGAAAGGTAAGATTATGCAAGTTCAATCCCTAACCCTAAAATGCAAGTATGGACTAATAACAAGATTGCAGAATTGAACTTAAACAATGGAAAGCTGTAAACATAAAGACAAGACAAGAATGCAGATGTGTACCTGGAGTCAAAATTTGACTGAAGATGTTCGGGACGGGGGCGCGGGCGCCACTGTCCTGATTCTATCCCGGAACTGCACCTGAAACTGCTGTTTTGCACTCTGGAAAACTGTTTGAAATGCTATCTGTCAGGAGGACCAGGGTGCCCAGCGACTCTGTCCAAGGGACCAGGGTGCACAATGCCCCTGTCCTGGCAGGACCAGGGTGCCCTATGCCCCTATCCTGGTCTTTGGCTCTGCAATTTGATGTGGAGTGCTGTCTCGACTTGCTTTTCCCGGATCTGTAACCTGTGGCATCGTCCGAGTCCCGAAACCTGCACTTATATCTAAAAAAGGTGTTTGCGCGGCTATATAGGGTTTTGCCTTAGTCAAACCCCCGCTTCGGTGATTTCCACCTCCACGAATAGCCAAGTTGTATTGTAAAAGTAATGTGTGTGCAGACCTTGTGTGTGTGCAAGATCTAAAATGCAAGTAAGCAAACTAGAGCAACGTAGAAAGTAAACCCTAATTGCTTGTAAATGATAATGTAAATGCTCTAAATCAAGATGAAAAGTGATTTAAAGCATGAATAAATGATATATTGAAGCTTATGTAGAGACATGAAAACAACATGAAATCATACCCAACCCCCAAGGGAGGGGTACAAGCCAATCTTCAGTCGGTAATCTCCTATTGTTCTTCAATGTCTTCCAAGCCCTAAATGGATGAATGAAATTGATAAATGCTTGATAGAGGGATGTTGAATGTTGTTGAAGTCTTCAAAGATCTGCTCTTTCGCTGCATATGAGGTTCCTGAAAACAAAATTCGGATCCTTTCAAATGAAGAAAGAGGGCTCTTATGTATGAACCCTAGGTCATAATTTCATCTTTTGGCCGACCTAGAGATTGAATCTCCCGCCAATTTCTTGGGGTTAAGCTTTATTTTATGATTGGATTGTGCTCCTAAAATTTTGAGAAAAATGTCTGGGACCGTGTGCACTCCGGGTGCCATGGTCCTAGCAACTTTTCACCAAATTTTTAGGGCCATCAGATATGATGATTTTAGAGAGAATCTCGAAGGTACAGGTGATTTCGAGATGTTTTGACCCCCGAAATCAAGCCCCCAAGTTCAAAATAGGACTTAATTAGGGTTTTTGATTAGATGATGTATTGGAGAAATAACATGAAAAGGGGCACACTTTAATGAAAGGGCCCGACTTTATGATGTGAAGGATGATGAAATAGGACCTTAGACCTAATTAATTTGATTAATTAAGTGCTAAAGGGGAAATGCAATGCAAAATGCAAACTGCGCCAAGGTGGGTGCTAAACTAGGTGTGAAATTGTACTACTTTAGCAAATGCGTACAATTTACGATGCTACATTTAGCCCCCACTTTAGCGGTCATATGAGTACTACGTGCATATGCAAGCTAAAGTACAGAAAGTAAACATCATTTGAAAAAGGATATATCCATAAGTTGTCGGATGAAGCCCCCAGCGGTATCTGCAGTACACAATTAGGAACCGCACCCTACAAAACACACATTAGATCACAAAATCACCTAATGCTTACTAAGGAAGGTGATGAAATTTGTGAGTAGCTATATGCCCCCCCCTATTTCAACTTGCTTATTAGGGAGGTGAAACAGGGTAGCATGTTTACTTACGACAAATTGTGTAAGAGAGTATTGATGAGGGATGTTCACTGAAAAGGCTTCATCAGAGCACTTTTTGGAACATCCCAAGAGTAGGGGAATGAAAATACGATTCCTATGCAACAACTGGTTCGAAAATCGCATCTCCCAAACTCAAGTTATGATGAAATGAGTGATAGAGGAAAATTAGGGTTTTGAAAGTAAATGTAAAGGAATGAAAGTATATACCTTGGAAGTGACATTTGCATTTGTCACTTTGTTTATTTCTGAATATTGTCTATTGCAGCGGAGCCCACATAGCCATCATCATGCCTTCACGATGACCGGAGCATCCCATGAGGATTGAGATCCTGCGACAGGCCGTGATCGACGACGAGCCACTGGACGAGGTGAGTTGACTGAATGTTGACTTTTGATTTTCTGCATTTGACTTTCTGTGATCGTTTGCAGGCCCTAGAATCTGACCGTGGGTCCCACATAGGGCGCCATGGTCCTTGTGGGGCGCCATGGTCCCTTCAGGGTACCATGGTCCCTGTGGGGCGCCATGGTCCCTGACAGGGTGCCATGGTCCCAATCAGGACTTGGCGAGAGATACCAGGGTTAGCATACAATGTTTGACAGTTTACATGAATGATTTTGATGATTGAGTACTAATTATAGTTATGTTTTTGTGTTGCAGGGTCTCCCATACATGAGAGAGCATACGGCGGGACAGATTCTTCGCAGTTTGCGAGATCAGATTCCCTGGCTGACTCAGGCAGAGAGAGACACATTGTCGATCATGGGTTTATGGTCTATGATTCTTATGCCAGCCATTCGATTTCATCCCGCGATGCTGATGGCACTCATGGAGCGATGGGATCCTGACACATGCACGTTCCAGCTTCCAGTAGGGGAGATGACGGTGACACTAGAGGATGTGTACCGCATTCTTCGCCTACCGATCAGAGGAGCTACCATGACATATGCGACCGATCGATCAGTAGAGGATCATCAGAGGGAGCAGGTATATTGCATAGGGAGAGTCATGCCAAGTGAGACGAGAGGTCGTATCATGGTCAGCTAGCTCTTACATCCTACAGGAGAGGTGCCCCTCATGAAACGTCTTATGATAGCCATCATTGCACTAGCTGTCTGCCCTAATGGGCGAGGTACACACATGCATGGGGGTCTCACATGGTGCATCAGGGCCATGGAGAGACATAGGAGAGTATATGCCTGGGGTCGGAGTATGCTTGCACATCTCTATCATGACCTTGAGGAGTATGTTTTCGGACAGGGTTGCAGCTTGATGACATGCACACTTCTGCAAGTGTGGATATTTGAGCACTTTACATGCACCAGGCCTGTCGGCTATCCGATGAGTGCGGCTAGCGAGTGACCTAGGGTATTTGCTTATCCACTTACCAGCGAGTGGAGATTTGGAGATCTACTATATTGGAGAGTGACATTTGACAGATTGACTGCTGAGGTGACTATGTGGAGACCATATCTACGGATGCACAAATGGGATGGGATGGAGAGACAGTTAGCATGCTTACAGAGGAACCACCTACTGAGAGGGCGATATCCACACATCATAGTCCCATTCTACTTTGACCGAGTACGGAGGCAGTTTGGGCTAGAGCAGTGTGTTCCAGCCGATGTGCCCATCTACACTCAACACTCACGAGTCCTTCCTAGACCTAGAGCAGTAGCGAGACCTATGATAGATGATATCGAGATCACAGATATAGAGGGATCCGACCAGGATGTGGTCACTGATTATGCTGCAGATCCCAGGGCACAGCGCAGGTATCTCTCATGGTTTATGAGATCATACCCAGGGCCTATCTTTCCGCCAGATCACCCGACAGGCCATCTAGGCCCATGGAGACATGGAGACCGAGATGATGATCAGGGATCTAGGTCAGAGGAGGGAGAGGGTCATGAGGAAGCAGGAGATCCTGATCCACCCACAGAGGATCATCCTAGTGCCGAGGAGGAGGAGGATGATGACACAGATAGAGATGAGGAGAACGAGGATGCAGGTGAGGATGCGGACGAGGATAGAGATGAGGATGAGGATAGAGATGATGAGGAGGGGTCAGATGCTGCTCCCCACCATTCAGGAGATGATACCATAGCCCTGGATCCTCCTCTTATTCCCTAAAAGGGGGAACATGAGGTGATATGGAGACCTATTTCAAGTACGGGCCAGCCTACACCCATCATGCACAGATTATTTGAGTGTGGGGAGCCTAGTAGTTCCCAGTCACAGATGCTACCATATCACGATCCCTACTGGCGCGAGGGAGATCCAAGTATAGTAGGTTTAAATTGATTGATTGATATTTTGATGATATAAAATGGTACTAATACACGATCTGTTCTACTGCTACAACTAATGTGTAGGAGTGGCGTTCTCTGATCCAGCAAGTAGTGACAGATATCTCCACGATGGTGCAGATCCCTAGTTCCTCATAGGTCGCTTATAGACCTCAAGGGAACGCAGGTCGGCATGATGATTTGTTTTCCCCATTTTGAGTATACGTAGAGATATGGAGGGAGAGAGAGCGAGCTCTATCAGAGGACCTTCAGTGAGTACAGCGTGATCTAGCAGTAGCTCAGGCCGAGGCTACCTCGTATCATGCGATCCTTATGGATAGGGATCGTAGGAATTCCTCTTGGAGCCATTCACGATCTATATCATGGTATACCCCTATGGGTCCACCTGCATGGCTAGATCAGGAGGGAGCTTCTAGTCGTCACTCTCTAGCCACCAGCCCTAGGGATAGGAGATGATCTTATGATGTAGGGTAGGTCACATTTTGGATGTGTAGTGACCTACCTTTGTATATTGATCCACATATATATATATATATATACATGCTTCTTTGTCTCAAACGTGTTATCTTTAATGTCTAAAAACAATGTGTATTTTGATTAAAGTTAATACATTTGGTAGATGTACATGTATGTTCTGAATTTAATTTCCATGTGATTGATTTCTCAACGCCCCATGATTAAATTGATACATGTGTGACTTAATTAAAATACTTAATCAAGTACTACATTGATGATAGGGAAGAAAAATATGTGTTAAGCCTAAGAATCATATGACTAATGTGATTTAATTTGAATTTAAACACAACATGACATGATTCAACTTAACACATAAAGATATTGTATAATATGTCAACATAATGAAAAATGTAAATCTTTTGCAATTTACATAAATGAATTCAAGACAAACCATAAAGTAAAGAAACACACTTGTCAGGAATGAAGCAATATAGATTAAACAAAACATCATTTAATTCCATTTGCTCTAACAAAGATATGCTAACATATTATCCAATTTTGAAAAAATGAGAAAGGAAATAGATGAATGATAAGGAATGAGGAATTAAGCATAGTATCTACGCAAGTGCATAGCATTTATAGGGTCTTTAAGAGACATACCGTCTACACCCGCTATTTTATAAGCACCTGATCCATAATCTTCAATAACGATGTATGGTCCAAGCCAATTAGGACTAAATTTTCCCTTTTCTTTAGGTAAGGCATTCACATTGCGCTGATTCTCATAGAGCACTAAGTCACCCACTGAGAAGGAACGTTGAATAACCTTATCATTATAGCTTCGTTGTAGAGTTTTGTGATACGCTTGAATATGCTCAAGAGCATTTATACGCTGTTCGTCAAGCATCTCAAGCTGTTGAAGTCTTTGTTCTCTATAAGAGTCATCATCTACTATACCTTTGAGAGAAACTCTAAGTGATGGAATCTCTAATTCTAAAGGCATAACAACATCAGCACCATAAACAAGATTATAAGGTGTAGTTCCGGTAGCAATTCCTACGCTCGTTCGGTAGGCCCAAAGAGCATAGATTAGATGAGTACTCCAATCCTTACCATGCTTATTCATAGTTTTATGAAGAATTTGTTCAATTATCTTATTGGATGATTCGGCTTGACCATTTGATTGAGGATAGTATGGTGTAGAAAATCGATGTTTGATATGATACTTCTCAAGGAATTTCTTAACATCCTTGTTCTTAAATGATGTCCCATTATCAGAGATTATAGTGGAAGGTATCCCAAATCGAGAAATAATGTTTTCTAGAAGAAATCGACAAATCACTTCAGCAGTAGTAGAGTGAAGGGGAATGGCTTCTACCCACTTTGTAAAGTAATCTGTTGCGGTTATAATGAAAGTATGTCCTTGAGATGAAGGAGGGGAGATTTTACCAATAAGATCCAGCCCCCATGCAGAGAAAGGCCAAGAAGCTACATGAGAACGAAGTTCTTGGGTAGGAGCATGAATCAAATTATTGTGTTGTTGACATTGATGACATTTCTTAACAAATGAAAAAGAATCCTGCTGCATCATTTGCCAATAATATCCCATGCGAAGCAATCTTTGAACCAAGGATTTACCTCCAAAATGCCCCCCACAGGCACCTGAATGGGCCTCTTCAAGGGCAATAGGGATTTCCGATTTGTTAAGACAATGAAGGAGAAGACCGTTATAACCCCTTCGGTAAAGAACATTAGAAAGAATGATATATCTAGTGGACAGCTTGCAAACTCTAGTCCTAGTGTTCCTATTAGCGGAATCAGGAAAGGTACCATCAGTCAAGTATCTTACGATATGCGAATACCATTCATCTGAGTCTATAAAGTCACAACATGTCACCAAGCTAGAATCATCTACGATAGCTGGAGAAATAAGGTTGTGAATAACAAATTTAAGATCAACCATAGGGTCCTCTAAAGATATCAAAGAAGCCACACATGCCATTGCGTCCGCATGTCGATTATCTTTTTGAGGAACAGGTTCCATGGTGTAAGAATCAAATTTTTGTAACAAAGAGATAGCAAGGTCTTTATATTGTGATAATTTGTCTTGTTTCGCTTGATATAGTCCTGTTACTTGTCTTATAATCAGTTGAGAATCTCCAAAAATATGTATGTGCTTTATATTCAAAGCTAAGGCTGCCTTTATTCCTGCTATAAGAGCCTCATACTCAGCGATGTTATTGGTACATAGGAAATTGAGACGATAAGACAAGGGAATAGACTTCTTTGTAGGAGAAATCAGAACAACACCTGCCCCCAATCCTGTATGACATTTAGAGCCATCAAAGTATAACTCCCAAGTTTCATCTTTCTCTATACAAAGGATGAAGTCATCAGGAAAAGACTCAGGGTTAGGGAAGGAGAAAGGTGAAGGGGCCTCAACTAAGTGATCGGTCAACACTTGCCCTTTAATTGCTCTTTGTGAAACAAATTTAAGGTCAAATTCAGTTAACATCATAACCCACTTAGCTAGGCATCCTGATAAATCAGTTTTAGAGAAAAGATGCTTCAAAGGATCAAACTTTACCATGACGTGGACTTTTGAATTTAAGAGATAATGTCTCAATTTCTGAGTCGCAAACACCAAGGCCAAGCATTGTCTTTCTATCACAGAATATCGGGTCTCATAATCGAGTAAGGTATGACTTATATAATAAACCGGACACTCCTTACCATCTTTACCATGTTGTGCCAATAATGCTGCAAGAGCATGAGAGGAAGCAACTGTATAAAGAAGGAAGGGTTGAGAAGGTTCGGCCGGTCGAAGGATAGGAGGATTAGCCAGATACACTTTTAAATCTTCAAATGCCTACTGACAATCTTCATTCCATTGAAAAGTGATATTCTTTTTGAGAAGTTGAGTAAAAGGAAAAGTGCGATCCACAAGTTGAGATACAAACCTACGAATAGCTTGAATCTTTCCTTGTAAGCTTTTGAGTTGAGACACATTTCTAGGAGGTGGCATGTTGACAATAGCATCTATTTTCTTATTATCCACCTCAATCCCACGATGCGAAACTATGAATCCTAATAGTTTTCCACTATCCACACCAAAAACAAATTTTCGGGGATTCAAGCGCATGTGATATTTATGAATTATTTCAAAGATTTGACGAAGGATTTTAATATGATCTATGTGGAGAATGGATTTGGCCAAAACATCATCAACATAGTCCTCTAAAATCTTATGCATGTAATCGTGAAAGATAAGGGTCATCGCTCGTTGATAAGTTGCACCGACATTTTTAAGTCCAAAAGGCATCATTATCCAACAAAACGTACCCCAAGGAGTGGTGAAAGCAGTTTTGAATTGATCTTGAGGGTTAATGTAAATTTGATTGTATCCTGAAAAACCATCCATGAAGGATAACAAGGCATGTCCTGCCGTAGAATCAACTATCATGTCAATGTTTGGAAGAGGGAAATCATCTTTTAAAGAAGCCTTATTTAGATCTCGAAAATCGGTACACATTCTTATTTTATTATCTGGTTTAGCCACAACGACAATATTTGAAATCCATGGGGAATAATCAATAGGGCAGATAAATCCAGCCTCCAATAACTTTTCAATCTCAGCCTTAACAAGCAGAGCCACCTTAGGATTCATTTTTCAAATCTTTTGTTTCACAAGCTTAGCATTAGGAACTAAGACAATATTATGGGTAACAATCTTAGGATCTATACCAGGCATGTCAAAGTATGTCCAAGCAAAGATCTCGGGGAATTCATGCAATAAATCTTCATATTGTTTTTGTTCTTCTTCATCCAAACATTTTCCAATTTTAATAACTTTTTCTTTATTGCAAGGATCCATCTTAACATTAGTGGTGTCACTTATGAGAAGATTACTTTGTTGAGGAGTATCCTTTAACTGAGGAAATTCTTTCACAATCTCATCATTATCAATCTCTTTTCCAAAATAGGCTTCAGTGTTCAAACAATAAGGGAGTCCCCTATTGTGATGATAACGAGGAAGAGTATCATATGCTCCTAAAAACTCAGCTAAAGCATCATTGGTAGGAAAAACATCCAAAGCACAGGCACACGAAGGATCCTCATCAATATACTCAGGGTGTTGCATTGATAGAGATGTAGAAATAGCATTAACACTAATACATGGTCTCTTAGAAGCTTTAGTGCGCTTGCAGGGATTATAGCCAAGTCCAAAGGCATAATTGTGAAGATTATTCTCTAGAGGAACTTTTATTCCTTGTTTGTGAGTGCCACAACCATTTCCATGGTACCCATGCTTAGCAAAAATGCGAAAACCATGACCATAATGATCAGCCATTTCAGAAAGAGAAAGTAGTTTTTCATAAGACAAAGAATCAAACTCTTCAGAATTAGAGGTGTGAGGAGAAGAAGTTTGAGAAGCGGCCACAAAATTATTGCTCATAGGCTCAGGTAATGTTGATTGATTTTTAGTTTCTTCCTTCTTTTCAACTTTAAGCTCTCTAGAAGGAACCTTATATTCACCTACAAAGGTGGGATTAAAATCAAGGGATCCCCAATCATCGTCTGCGAGAACCTTCTCAGGATCAAAATCCTTCTCATGTGTAGTTTCAAGTTGAGAAGAGTCTTCTTCAGGAGCTCCAAACTCATCCAATGAATTTTGATCATCAGAGAGTGAGGATTCATCACTAGATGAGGATGGCTTAGAAGAACCCCCTTTGGAAGTAGATGTTTGTAAACAAGCTTGGAAATTAGTATCACCTATCAAGGTATATGTCTTATTGTTATAGATAAATTTAACTTGTCTATGCAATGTAGAGGGGACAGCTTGCATACTGTGAATCCAAGGTCTCCCTAATAACAAGTTGTATGTTAGATTTCCCGACATAACATGGATAGGAGTAGGCAAAGTAACAGGCCCCACTGTGATGGGTAAGGTGATAGTACCTAATGAAGTTTTAGCCACATTATCAAAGCCTCAAATAGGACGAGAGTCCGGCTCAATTAGGGATGTATCCACATTCATCTTATGCAAAAGATTAATGCTACACACATTAAGACCAGAGCCATTATCTACTAGTGTTCGTCTTATAGGCAATGTCTTTCATGATAACCACAATCATCAAGGGATCATATTGATGTTGAATTTCACTAGTAGGCAACTCATCTTGGGTAAACACAATTTGAGCTTTAGGATTCATCACAGAGTTAACCAAAGATGCTATATTACTAGATGTATTTGATGGAGGAACATTCAGATCTTTCAAGGCATCTTGTAACATTCCATGATGAGCGGAAGAAGTTTGAATCAAATCCCAAAGGGATATCTTAGTAGGGGTAACTTTAAGTTGTTCTATGAGATCATATTCCTTACTAAGAACTTGTGAAATACGTGGAGCTTGCGGAAGAATTGGTTGAGGATTCGGAAGAGAAACTGGAATAATAGGAGGAGGACTAGGCTGCCTATTATTTCTGGTATGATAGGTATGGGCAACCGCATGATAACTCTCTCTAGTTATTTGCTTGGCATAACTATAAGGACTTATAGGTTTTCTTCCTTGCATAGTGATGATTGGTTTATTCGGAGTACGAAAGGAATCATGATCATACCCTCCTTGGATAGTAAGGAGAGGTGATTTAGGAAATTGAAAGGTGGGAGTAGGATAAGCACCTTGGACTTCAAAGAGAGGCTTTTTATGCTCATTCAAGTTTATCATGTTAACCAATTTAGAAGTCTTGTTCTTGTTTAAAGATTCTGATAAAGTCACAAAGTCATCAAGAGCATCATCCAACAAAGTATGATCATAGCTATCAAAAGGTTTATTTTTTAGTTTAAAAGGAGATATCTCTTCATAGAGGGGATTGTTGAAAACAACCATGTTACTAGATTTAGTGGAAGAGTTGATAGGAATGTACCCTTGAGAGGAATCATTCAACTTATCTTTCTCATCACAACGAAATGGCATAGTAACAAGGTTTATGAGTTTTTGGTAAAATGACGGTTTGGCATCTTTAGGGTTCAAAAACTCATCTAAAGCTTCATCTAATTCATCTTGGCTATACTCATAATAATCATCATAAGCATGAACATTTTGCAAATAAAAATCTGACATTTTGAAATAAAAGTTGCATGAAATTTAAACACACAATGCAAAGAAACACACTTTCTTTTTTTTTTTTCTTTTTAATGAAAATGAAATGAAAACACACTAAATCTAGATCTAGATCTAACAAATGCAATGCAAGATGAAGCAATGATAGTTTCACGTCGGGTTCACCAAAATGTGTGGGAGAAAAAGCAAGACTAGGTTATCATGCCCTAATCCTACCTTTTGACACACATTACGGAATACGAAAGAGCCTAGAGGTATCACACAATTGGCTACTTCTTTTTGTGAAAGAGAGAGCCACGGGCTACCTATTAGGATTTCTATTCCTTTGTTGTAATTGAAAGGTAAGATTATGCAAGTTCAATCCCTAACCCTAAAATGCAAGTATGGACTAATAACAAGATTGTAGAATTGAACTTAAACAATGGAAAGCTGTAAACACAAAGACACGACAAGAATGTAGATGTGTACCCGGAGTCAAAATTTGACTGAAGATGTTCGGGACGGGGGCACGGGCGCCACTGTCCTGATTCTGTCCCAGAACTGTAGGAGGACCAGGGCGCCCAGCGCCTCTGTCCCAGGGACCAGGGCACCCAGCGCCCCTATCCTGGCAGGACCAGGGTGCCCTACGCCCTTGTCCTGGTCTTTGGCTCTGCAATTTGATGTGGAGTGCTGTCTCGACCTGCTTTTCTCGGATCTATAACCTATGGCATCGTCCGAGTCCCGAAACCTGCACTTATATCTGAAAAAGGTGTTTGGGCGGCTATATAGGGTTTTGCCTTAGTCAAACCCACGCTTTGGTGATTTCCACCTCCATGAATAGCCAAGTTGTATTTTAAAAGTAATGTGTGTGTGCAAGATCTAAAATGCAAGTAAGCAAACTAGAGCAACCTAGAAAGTAAACCCTAATTGCTTGTAAATGATAATGTAAATGCTCTAAATCAAGATGCAAAGTGATCTAAAGCATGAATAAATGATATATTAAAGCTTATGCAAAGACATGAAAACAACATGAAATCATACCCAACCCCCAAGGGAGGGGTACAAGCCAATCTTCAGTCGGTAATCTCCTATTGTTCTTCAATGTCTTCCAAGCCCTAAATGGATGAATGGAATTGATAAATGCTTGATAGAGGGATGTTGAATGTTGTTGAAGTCTTCAAAGATCTTCTCTTTCGCTGCATATGAGGTTCCTGAAAACAAAATTCGGATCCTTTCAAATGAAGAAAGAGAGCTCTTATGTATGAACCCTAGGTCGTAATTTCGTCTTTTGGCCGACCTAGAGATTGAATCTCCCACCAATTTCTTGAGGTTAAGCTTTATTTTATGATTGGATCGTGGTCCTAAAATTTTGGGAAAAATGTCCGGGACCGTGTGCACTCCGGGCGCCATGGTCTCGGCAACTTTTCACCAAATTTTCAGGGTCGTCAGATATGATGATTTTAGAGAGAATCCCGAAGTTACAGGTGATTTCGAGATGTTTTGACCCCCGAAATCAAGCCCCCAAGTTCAAAATAGGACTTAATTAGGGTTTTTGATTAGATGATGTATTGGAGAAATAACATGAAAAGGGGCACACTTTAATGAAAGGGCCCGACTTTATGATGTGAAGGATGATGAAATAGGACCTTAGACCTACTTAATTTGATTAATTAAGTGCTAAAGGGGAAATGCAATGCAAAATGCAAACCGCACCAAGGCGGGTGCTAAACTAGGTGTGAAATTGTACTGCTTTAGCAAGTGCATACAATTTGCGACGCTACAACTGGTAATTAGGACTTCAACCGGTAAACAAAGGACAATGTTGCAATTCAAAAACTAGTACAAGCAATCGGTAAGGAATTGGATGATGCGGTTTCAAACCAATATTGGAGACAGGTACTTGGAGCTATTTTCTTAACCACATTATTAGATTTAATTGGATGAGCGAGATTTGATGAACAAAGTAGATAACCTGAAAAGACACTTGAATGATAGTGATATAACTCACTTAAATCGATAAACCAGTACAAATTTTGATTTCTTATGTCAGTGGCCAACATAAGTAAGGCATGCAATGTAAGTTTGTCTAGATTCATTGTACCTAGGAAATTTTTCTAAGGTTGTAGCTGACTATAAGAGATGTTTATAAAAAGTGTGATTAGGTATGAAGTTGGTGTTGGTGCCCAAAACCGCAGATTGGAAAACCCAAAAACTTGCCAACTCCTTAGGAAATCCAATCAGCCTTGGCCAACGAACAGGGATGGTCGAAGACCAAATCCCTCTACACTTTGGGCTCCACAAGACCTAAGCGAGTGTACCCTTCCCTCTCAAGCACAAAAGAGTTATTTAAATGTGGATTTAAGCCTCTAAGCAAGTTTACACAACTGGCAAATTAGTGTTCTGCAACTATGCTATATCATGTGCTTTAGCTGAATACTTTGAAAACTGAAAACTAAATATGAATAAAAGTGTATGTTGAAGATATTATATATTGAAAATGAAATGCTTTCAGGACTTGAATGAAATCTACAAGGATTATTTCAAATAGGATATGGAAGAATGTTTCTCTATAAGGACCTTATGCATACAAATCAAAATCTCAAAATTAAATGACAGACCAGTGCCTCTATCCAAGAATATGCATGATACTTTTTGGACAAATAATTCGGTTAAACTCTTGAGACAATTTTCAGGCAACTTGTAATACAAGACTATCAATACAGAGGTTCCATTAAGTGCTATAAGAACATGAAGAAGCAAATCTTATATTCAATTTTAACAACTTGTGGTGGCACACTGTATTAAACCCTTTATTAGATTTATCAAGAGGACAAAATGAAATTCATCAACACAAAAGTATACACAAATTCTGGAATTGAAATAGCAAATCTTGTACATTAATTTCTGGAGAGTGAATGCATACAATAGCTACACTTACAAATACTCCATTACATAGTGATTGCTCAAAATGATACTTCCATTCCTATAGACTTCTCCAATACAGACATTCCATAGCCCTTACTGGTAGCCTGACATATTGTGAATTGTCTCCCCCTTTTAATTGAAAAAGACTCCCTATAAATACCTAATCCAAAAGACATATGTGAAAGGACACACCCTTTCACATACAGGAGGGAGTTACAAAAAGTTGTTTTTCCAAAGGACACACCCTTTGGTTTACAGAGATAATTACATTTGAATCCCTAAAATACACACTAAATAAAGCTTTAATTATCCTTTATCCTCCATTTTGATAATACTTCCCGTAAATATTCAATATCTCCTGGACATAAAATAAACCAATCAAATCCCTTATTAATTAAAGATTAAATATATTCCACTTTACACTAGGCAATAATCATTTTACCCTATGTAAAATACTTATTTACAATAATTCACTTAAATCAAAGTATTCACTAGTACATTCGGGTCAAAATTTTGACAGCAAATCATTGGCATTCCGATGCAATTTCATTGCACTACCGACAAAAAAAGTCGTCGAAATCTTTTTGTCAAAAGTTCTAACTATCCTTGTGGTCATCGCAATTTTGACATCAGCTCCAACCTTTCCGATGGCCGCCATGGATGCTCATACCCAAAAAGAATACCGTCGCGATCTCGACCTTCCGTCAGAATTCTGACATCAAAGTGTAAAAATTCCGATAGAGGAGTGTCGTCGGATGCACAACATCCTCGTTGAAACTCTCCTGGAGGCCATCGTAATTTTAACCCTTTTGTGTTGGAACAACGATGGCCTCCAGGAGAGTTCTGACGAGGATGTTGTGCATCTGACGACACTCCTCTGTCAGAATTTTTACCCTTTGATGTTGGATTTCCGACGGTAGGCCAATTTTTTGGAAAAAAAAAAATTATAGAAAAAGATTGACATTGGTATCTCTCTTCTATCTCTCTTCTCTATCCCTCTCTACTATCTCTCTTCTCTCTCCCCTCTCTAGGTCTCTTTCTCCATCTCTCTCTTCTTCTCTCCCTCTCTACTTCTCTTTCTCTACCCTCTCTAGGTCATTATCTCTTCCTCTCACCCTCTCTCTCTCTCTCACCTCTATAGGTCTCACCTTCCATTCCTCCATCATTACCCATGTTGTCAAGTTGCAAGATATTTCCCAAAGTACTTGGTTGCTAGGTTTGATTTGCTTAAGTGTTGGAGTCGGAGTTAGATGAGACCTGCATGATTAAGTTGTATTAAGTGATCAAGTCACCAAGATCTCTGTTGGATTTTGCCAAGATCAAGAAGTCATTGAAATGTACAAGATAGAGACATAATATGGGACAAGAATAAGCTGTATTCTCATCAATAGAAAAATGATCAACAATCAACTGGATTATCATTGTTACATACAATGTAGATGAGCCTGCTTATATAGGCAAGGCTAGGGATATGTATGAGCACACAAACATGACATGTGGCTCAATAAGAAACAAGGGTAGGTAGGAAATAGGTGTGGGTAGGTAGGAGAAATAATACAATATTCCACATGAGGTGGATCACCCACCGAAGGTGGAATTATCACTCCACAATAAGTGGATATGATAGTGTAATAACAAGATCAACACCATAAGAGGTGGAATTTCTCCTACACACACTATCCCAATGTGGCACAAACACCCAAGTGTCTCATATCCAAACTACTATGAAATGCATTATCCTAAGTAAACTTAAGTAAGTGTAATAATATCCATGATGAATAATTATTTACACCAACACCCCCCCTTAAGTGCAACTTAGGGGAATGCACTTAAGTCTACAATGCAACTAAGCAATGCAAGATGGGTCCCGGCTACGAGGCCATGTTAGGTACCCATGCACAAATGCAAATGCATGCAAACCAATGCAATGAAATATCTCACAAAGTGGGGAAAGAGAGAAAAACCCAATGGGAAAAAACCCTCCCCCAAAAAGAGAGATGAAAGCTATACAAGAGAACTCTCATAGAAGTATGTGAGGAACAAAACCCCATGTGAGGAAAAAGTCCCCCCCATATGAGAGAAGAAGAGAAGTCAAACTGTGATCCTCTCTTAATGAAGAATCTGCACCAATGATAGAAGCTCGATGTATGAAGAAACTGCTCCAAGAACGTCGAACAACATTCCTCCCCTTAGGAAGAAACAAAACCAAAGGTGTATCCATGAAGTCTCCCCAATCATGAAGGGAAGATGTATGAAGAAAACTCATGATGAAAGGAATCTCTGAAAACTGCTCAAGTGTCCCCATGTCGATGCTGAAAGATACCCCTTCCAAAGATGGTAAACTGTGCCATACTGCTGAAAAAGGAACTCCAACATCTAGTGGAGATGGATGTAGAACAATATCCAAAGACTCATGTGTCTCCTCAAAGAATAAAGAGACCTCCTCCAACTGCTGTACATAAGTATCCACAATCATGTCAACCTCGAAAGAATGATCATGTAGAGAATGAACAAGAGGGTCAGAGTGTGCCCTCGCAACAATCGAAGAAGGATCATCTTCATCAAAGAGAAGATGAATGTCATCAATGATGTCTCCCAAATCTGCAATGTAGGAGTCCACAAACAACCCTGCAATATCTGTCATGTAATCATCCCATGAATCTAAAGCTGGAAGACAATGTATATCCTGCTACACTGAATCACATGAAGGCAAAACTGTTGCACTATCTGCATCATCAGGTGCAATAGGTGATGTGATATCAATATGAGAAGATGAAGTACAAGACTCAAGAACTGGGTTACATGTGAGAATCCCCAAATTCAAGTGTCCAAAGTTCTCCTCAAAATCTGAATCATCACAATAAGTGTGATCATCATGTGTAGAATCATCAAATGTGAAATCATCATCATCAACAAAATCTGAAAAGGAGTATAACCGAGATGCATGATCAACCACCCCAGTTGCAATGATAGCTCTAGTCTCCATGTCTCTAATAAAAACTGAGTCAGGTGTGAACTCCACAACTCTCTTAGTTGCGCCATGTGTGATTTGATAGATAGAAAGGAGATTGTTTGTCAAGTGGGGTACACACAACACATCATTGAAGGAGTTATCCCCAATGTCAATAGATCCTTTCCCAATCACATCCATGTATGTATGATTGCCCATCAAAATCTATGGCATGGTGCAAGGCTCAAATGTAGAGAACATAGACTGTGAAGATGCCATATGATGAGAAGCCCCTGAATCTAGAAGCCATCTCTTTGAAGTATGATTTGTTGTAGCACATAGAGCTTGTCCTTTTCTTGTTCCAAAAAAGTGAGTCTTTCCACTTGTAGAAGCCATGAATGCTTGCCCTTTTCCTTTTGAATGTGAGGAAGTGGAAGTTGATGAATCATCCTTCTTGTAGACTTTAGGCAAATCAATGTTATGCTTTTTGATGATATGTGTGAGCTCATCAATCTTCTTAGTATGGCAACGATGTTCCTCATGACCAATCTTTTTACAATAAGCACAAGTAGGTCTCTCTCTCTTTGGTGAATTATCTTTCTTGGAAGAAGATGAATCTCCTTGTTGTGGAGAAGATGATGCTTTATCCTTAGGCTTTGATTGCCATTTCTTCTTGTTTGAGTTGTCCTTTCCTTGATTTCCTTTGTTCCCTTGATTTGCCACTAATGCTTGAGGCTTAGAAGAAGCCTTAAGAATGCCCATGCTTATCAACTTAGTTTGTTCCATCATCAACATTTCATTGAAAGCATCAAATGTAGGCATTTTGTAGCTTGAACCCATTGTCATTCTATGAGTTTGGAAACTAGAAACAAATGCTGCATATTCTTGTGGAAGTTTTCCTATCAAGTTGAATATCAATTGAGTATCCTTCTTATCAATGCCACAATCTTTGAGTTGTGCCCTCAACTCATTTGCCTTAGTGACATAATCTTGTATAGTATCAAAGTTCTTGGGATCTAACATGGTGAGATCACTATCAATTTGATATCCCCTAATCTCATCAACTTGACCATACAAGTCTTGAAACTTTTGCCAAGCATCTTTGATTAGAGTACATTTCTCAATATGAAAAATGAGATCCTTTGATACATACTTTCTTAAGGTACCAATTGCCATGATATTTTTAGTGAGCCAATCTAAGTGACCAACTGGATCAGCCTTAGGATCAGCTGGAGCAACAATAGTTCCATCAATGTAATGAGTGAGTCCTTTTTCCATAAGTTTACTCCATGCATCAATTTTCCAAGTAGCATAATTATGTGGAGTTAAGAGAGGAAACTTAGAAGAACGCATAGAAGCAAAAAAGAAAGAACACAAGAGAAAAAAATCACAAGAGACACCCCCCAAATTCAATCAATCAAAGTACCCCCCCAAAAGTGATGATTTTGGCACTTTATACTTAGTGCGATTACAATGAGCCACTTGCAAAACAAGGCAAAGTGGGCTTATGATGCAAATTTTACAACTTCTCAAATGAGATACAAGAGACTTCAATCAATAGTGCAATGAATATAACTGAGATTCAAGCAAATATACAAGTACCAAGAGAGCCAAAAATGGCCAAGATCTGAAAGTAAAATTTCTACTTACAATGACATCAATCTGATAGCATCATGTGAAAGTAGATGAAAAAATACGCACTTTTAAAAAAAACGGCACCTAAAAAGGAGGTCGGATGACCCCAAACGAAGCCTCTGAAGTTGCAAAAACTGGGATTACTCAGGGACAGTCACCAAAAACTGCATTTTCTGAAAAATCCGTGCATCAAAATCAAAAAATTCTTTCACCACTGCGGAGAGCACGAAATTTTAGCCCATTTCAAAAAAAAATTGCACCCAAAAAGGAGCAAAAATGAGCAAGTTATGGCCATTTGAAGTTGAACTGCAAAATAAAAAATGCAAATGAGAGGGGGTCAAAAAATTTCCAAACCCTGCTGATGTGGCGCTGACATCAGCAAAACACTGGGTTAAATTTGATGGCCGTATGACCGTCACCAAAACTTCGCTGCCTGGCTGACTGGGCGTCCGTACCGTACGGACAGACTGCGTGGACAGCTGACTGTACAGTCCGTACTGTACGGAATATGATGTGGCAGGCGATGTGGCTGCTGATGTGGCCATACGGATTTGACGCGTGGCTCTGTACGGAAGGTCCGACGTGTCTGTACGAGTGTCTGCGTGGCACTGTCTGGTACTGACTCGGCGTACGGAAAAGGTCGACTGGGCGTACGGAATCCACCTGGCGGATGAGCTGGCGTGTCCACGTGTCGGCTGTGCTGACGTGGCAGCTGCAGGTGGGAGGACGGGCTGCGTGGAGCGGAGGAGTCCGGTGCACGCAGATGCCGAGGCGGAGGCGGAGCTCGCAGCGCCGATAGGGAGCTCGGGCGGCGTGGACGAGTGCGGGTCTACGGGAGCCGGAGCGGGGGGGACGCGGCGGCGGTGGCTCCTGCACGGACGGGCGGAGCCGGAGGGTAAGCACGGTCTTCGGCGGAGCTCGGGGCAGTCACCGGCGAGGAGGAGAGGACGCGGGGGCCGTGGGTGACAGACGGTGAGTACGGATGTCCGCAGAGGTACACGATATGCAGAAGGCGGTACACCTACGACAACCTGCAGGTACGGCGAGCACGGGGGGGGGTCTGCGGACCCCCCAAACAATATTTTTTTGATTTTTTTTTTTTTTTTTCGAATTCCTTTTTCAATTTTTTTTCAATTTTTTTTGATTTTTCAATTTTTCCGAAAAACAATTTTCAGAATAAATTTTTTTTTTTTTGAAAAATATATAGGAATATTCGAAAAATCCGTACGAATAGCAAAATTGGGGAAAATTTTTTTCCTCACCAAAATAGGCCAACTTTATAACCAAAATTCATGGAAATGGCCTTCCGGACGCAATGGCGAGGTCGGATCTGGTCTAGGACGCCTCCAAATGACGATGCTCCTCAGATCTGCCTCTCGACGTCACAAAAATGCCTCTTCAAGACGAATCAATGAGACTCCAATAGCTCTGATACCATGTTGGATTTTGCCAAGATCAAGAAGTCATTGAAATGTACAAGATAGAGACATAATATGGGACAAGAATAAGCTGTATTCTCATCAATAGAAAAATGATCAACAATCAACTGGATTATCATTGTTACATACAATGTAGATGAGCCTGCTTATATAGGCAAGGCTAGGGATATGTATGAGCACACAAACATGACATGTGGCTCAATAAGAAACAAGGGTAGGTAGGAAATAGGTGTGGGTAGGTAGGAGAAATAATACAATATTCCACATGAGGTGGATCACCCACCGAAGGTGGAATTATCACTCCACAATAAGTGGATATGATAGTGTAATAACAAGATCAACACCATAAGAGGTGGAATTTCTCCTACACACACTATCCCAATGTGGCACAAACACCCAAGTGTCTCATATCCAAACTACTATGAAATGCATTATCCTAAGTAAACTTAAGTAAGTGTAATAATATCCATGATGAATAATTATTTACACCAACAATCTCAATTGTAAACATGACTAGGTTGTAGGGTTTTATGGTAGCATAGGTCAAGATTGAGGTATGGTGGTCAAGAATTACCTTCCAATGTACAAAAGACATCAAAATGATGAAGAATGAAGGTGATGAACTCATAGATGGCTGTTCACTCAAATTATTGAAATTATTCATCTTATAAGTGAAATCCAGTGTTTTCTTTTGGATAGTTGTGTAATGATGTTAGTAAATTATTTGATTGCTTTGAAGGGTTCCTCTGGAGACGAGGAGTTCCGTTGGTTTGTTTTCCAACTTTGCCTATTCATAACAATGTGCAAAAGTTATGTTTGTGCTTAGCACTGATACTATTCTAATATTATATAACCTCCTGTTGGTCACTCCCTTCTTTTACATTCCTTTGATCACAAGGAGTGAGTGTTCTTCTATCTCTAGTCCCCTAATGCCAAAGTGGAGGGCTAAAGCTTAATAATGCGAAGGGATTTACATTCACTATCCATAATGAGTCCTCCACTTCCTGCAATACCTCGGTTATCCTTTGGAGCAATGTCAAAATTGAATTTGAATCTGCCTTTCTGTTGTGGAACATATTTTCTATAGGCTTCTTTGTTAGAGTTCTTTTTCATATTCTAAGCTTCAGGCTCATTCCAAGTTTTATTAAGGTTTTTAAAGCCTTAATTTATTCAAAGGTGTCACATTTGTTTTATGGTAATATTGTCAAAATCTTTAAAGTGGGGAGCTAAACTTTCATCAAAAGAGAAATAAAAACTTGTGTGGCCTTATAATTCATGAGTTGAAGTTTGAGTTTAACATTTTGGAGGTAATTTTCTTAGACTATTCAATGCCCATTCTAACTAAGGTCAATCAAAATTCAAGATAAACCTATGGTAAAGATGAGGATCTCGAGTTCATTGGTAGAGGACTCCACTTTTGATGGTAGAAAACCCTAGTATTCAGTTTGGTAAGCTCTAGTCAAAGGTGCAGTATGATAGCCACGTAGAAGGAGAACCATGACATGTTGCAAAATTAGAAGGGAAATTCTAACAAAGAGTAGCTACGTGTCTGGGCTAGCTATCTTCTTTACTCTAGTCTAGGATTTCACATTTTTGAGAAAGCATGATTTGTATGGATGGTTTGTTTGTTTCAAATGAAGTATAGTCCAGCCTCCACCAAAATAACAATGATAGTAAGGACTAGTAGAGTAGTCTATTAGAAGGTTTAGATGTTGATAATAGTGTCTAGGTTTTCCCCAATTCTTGAATAGCATTAATAGATAATCATAAGTATAGCAAGGAATAGATTACTTAGAGCTTGTAATGAAGAAGGGTTTTGAATTAAAAAGACAATGATAAGAGTTTTTTTACGGTTCCAAACACAAAGACAATCAGAATAGAAAATTACAAGTTATAGGGTTACATCGAAATAGAAAGGTGGATTTTAGAATTTTTGTAGTAACATTCACTATTATAGCCACGTGAACAGCTCATAGGACTTGTAATAGTCAACATGGATAAGAAATGGAAATCCTCTTCTTAGAGTATGGGATCATTTACAACTTTAGAAGAAGCTCCTTTATTTGAGTAGGTTTGATTGATTATTGAAGAATTTACTGTGTTTCTCTATCAATAAATAAGAGGTCTCAAGAAGCTAAAGACAATGAAAACTAATTGATGGGCAACCTTTTGACTGTCAGGAAGTGATTGCCTCAGATGAAAGTAGTGATAAATGTCACTATCAACAAAAGAACAACCAATAAATGATAAATTTGCAGTGAGATCATAGTGCATAAATCAGTCTAAAAGTTTCAAGAACAATTTGAGAGCATCAAAGTCATCTACCAGACATTAGAAATTGTCAAATCAATGACACATAGCAGCCTCATTACAGTCTTATGTTGTATTAAATAGCAATAGCCAAGTCTAAGATAGTGTTAGAAGGTGTGTGAGAGTCTTCAACATGGATAACTGATAGGTATAACACTGAGAGCAGCAATATATGAGATTTGATGAATGACAGTGGCCATGATATGGAGATGACAGTGTCAAGTATCACTGTCAAAGCATGAATAGAGGTCCTAATCTGAGTCTTTTCAAGAGAGAACAATAAATATGAAGCACCAAGGTCTATAGTCAGATCAGAGACAACCATCTAGCAGCCCAAAAAAGAATCAAAAGGCTATGAAAGGTCAAAATCATAGTATTTCCATAGCCCATGAAGTTCTAGAAGATGTGCAAGGGCAGTTCATAGTGCAAGGTCATAGGTATTTAGTGTCATAATTATTTTCTTCACCCCCAGATCTTGATGAAAGATAAAAGGATGCCATGACACAAAGTGAAAAGTCTATAGCACTGATAAATAGGTTAGCATTATGTCATATGCATACAAGACATCATGAAGCAGATTTGACAGTAATAAAGTTGCAGCAGTCATTAACTCAAGCATAATGAAGGCATGGACACTGAGCATACAAAAATATAATTGATAACAGTGGTGAAATGATTAATGTTGTATCACAATTTGATATCAAACTGTCTATGAAGATGGTTGTTGAAAGGTTTAGTGTTGGTTTTAAAGGTGAAAACATTGCATGAGGTTTGCCACCATAAAGGAAATACAAAGCTAGAAATAAGATAGTGACCATTCAAAGATAAAGCTACAAAGAACTATCAAAGAAACCACAGTCCAATGAAGAGTCAAGAGACAATAGGCCTAAGTGTAGTCTCAGATATTTGAAAATGTCATTATGGATAGTTAAGAAAAATAAATGCATTCATGATATTTGCACTCAATAAAAGAGAAGGGTTTGTATTCATCAAAGATTAGTTGAAACACTTGTGAGGGAGAGATCAATATCCATCAAGCCATAAATAAGATAATCACCATTACAAAGCACGATGAGTCAAAAAGGCAATCAAGAATTATCAGTTCAAAGGATCAATAGGTGAATCTTCTCTTGTTGATAATCTCTAGTGATGGTGTATAGGATCCCTATTCCAATCTCAATGTGCCAAAGCTTGATGAGAAGTCATGGATTAGAAGTTACAAATGCCTTAAACAGTTTTCTATTGAGAGAAGCCATATAGTCAAATCAAGACTCAAATCCACAATGGTAAGATACAAACAACGATGATAGTCAAGGAGTCATTCATTGTAGGGTTTTCATAAAATTTTAGAATTTGGTATGAGAAATCCAAAGAACTATGACACTTCACTGAAAGAAGTAGCATATCAGTCCTTATTGGCATCAAATTATACAAATGACAACTAGGGATGAAGCTACAGGAGATACTCATTGTCTTAGTTTAAGACCCTAGAACAATATAGCCCCAATGGAGAAAGCAAAAATCAAAACATAGGAGAAGTCCTAGAATCCTACTAAAATCTTATTTGCAGTCACAGAGTTGCAAGATCAAAAGCATATAATGGTAAAGATGACCTAGGGTTCTCTTTTTATTATTGAGACAATATTATGTGAATATGATAGTTTAGCAATCCTCGAATGCATGTGAGTAGTCCCAATGAAGAAACAATACCATCAGGGTATTAGAATAATTTTTGAAACCTGCAATCATGTTAGATAAAACCTACAATCATGTTAGACAAGTATTGAAAGTATAATTCATAGAGCAACCATTTCAACTAGGTTTAGATAGCATATATTCATAGCTATTTCAATTTTATGTGAACTAGACAATATCTATAATGCATAATTGGAGTTAAACCATAATAGGGCTTGGATGAGAAATATGATAAGGCACTCGAATCTGTCCACATGCTAAGCCCAAGAGTGGATATACCATCCCTCTTGGCCCCATCTGGAAGTCCGCCATCCATATGAGGTGGTGTGCTTAGTGGGTAAACTTGTACCTGCCCTCCCCATCCATGCTACCTTATGCACCCTTCTATGATTGAGACCCCTTTAATCACAATGGTAGAGGTTGATGGGGAAACCACAATTACATTATGTAGGATCTCCTACCCTATCTCGTTGAATTCATTCCTACACCAAGTGACTATGAACAAAAGCGTAGGTATTTAACAACAATGACATGGTCCATGGACTAGTGATCCTCCTCTTGATACTCCATCTACAAATGAGAACATCTCTTGTACACGTTGCTACTTCAGAATTAAAAGTTGCTTCTTCTAGAACTTTCCATGATTCTTTGCAATAGGATTATATGTCTTCTAGATTCACCCCACTAGGACACATTCATATCAAGCATCTTTACTTTTTTGAAAATTAGACCACATTTCAAATCTAGATGACACCATAATGACTTTGATTTCCTCTTACAAGATATTCCTCCATCATGTATTGCTTCATCAAAGTTCAAATTTGCTTCTTCAAGGGCTCTCAATGATTCTCTATATAGGATTCTTCGTGTCTATGAGATCCACTTCATTGGGAGGCCTACTTAAACATTTCACATCTGTTTGTGGACTCTCACCTTTCAAACATTTCACATCTTATTGAGCTTCTCTTTGTTTCGAGAATAGTTTAATATTCTCTACTTAACAGGGCCAACCACATGAAGGTGGAAGCTCATTTGGCCCCTCCCCACCTCCCCCCTAACATCACTCTAAATTCCCCATTAACATCTAACATTCATTCATTCTTTCATTCATTATTTCATCCATTATTAAAATATAACATTCATTCATTATCACATAACGTTCATTAACACATAAAATTCATTAACTTTCATTAAAACGCAACATTCATCAATAATCATCAACACATATCATTCATGAACATTCATTAGCACATAATTACATTCATTACACATAAAAATCAGTCATTATCAAATAAGGTAGATTACAATAATTTCTTTCTTTGTTTTTTCTTTGAAGCTATGAAAAGACTAAGTGGAACATCGGTTTCTTCATCATTTCCCGCATTTTCGGATGTTCTGCCCTCTTCTCGTGCTCTTGATGTATGCCTAGTCCTATACAAAGGACGAGGATGTCAAACCAAAGCCTTCAAAAATTTCAAGTGCCTCTCAACCATCCACATTGACCTAGTGTGTACAGGTCCACACAATTCGATCTTCTTGTAATGCCCATACCCTAGTTAGACTTGTAAAACCCGTCTGACCATGATTGACTTCCTATGTGGCATTCTTGAAAGGTAGGTTAACCATGGTGAAATGTGTAGTTTAGATAATATAAATAACTGTGCATACTTATTTTTGTGCTTTTGCATCGATTCTCGTGTAAATGTAATTGTTTCCTAACCCTTGAGATAAATCTTGAGCTAACGCCTTCATTGAATATGTATTTGTATATGCATGCTTGTATGAATTCATGAGTGCAGGAGATTGCAGGTACAACACCGCTTAGGGCACAATTCATCTCCTTTGGGATTTGCAAGGTTGAGTATGTCTCTTTCATCTTTAGAATTCGGATTTGGTGGTCGTATAACTCTCGTCTTGCCTTAGCCATGGTTAGGTGAGCATCGTGTGTGGATTCGTGGGGCTTGCTTTTCATTGGAATGCATATCGAGAGATTTGGAGGACTTCCTCGATTTGCGTGCCTTGCACGAGGTAAGTGGAGTTTGTTGTTCTAAGTATTAAATTCAAAATTATGAGTAAACGTACACATTAGAGATATAGAAATTTAAATAGGTAGTTTCTTTTATATGATTAATCATTAATTTAAGAGATTTGCTTTAAATTATTATTGTAGCAAGCTTAAGGTATTTAACTAGGGTTAGTGTGCTCATTTACACATTTGCGTCATTTACGCATTTGTAGTTGAGAAATTAGAATAAATCAGACTCTTGCACTAGATTAGTCATTTATTTAAAAATGTCGCTTTATTATGTTATAGCGAGTTAATTTAATAGCTAATTTTAAAATAACGAATTTATCGAGTTATGCGTTTTAGAAAGGAAAAAATTTAAAGTCATTTAGGAGATAGAATTAAATTACTCATTTCCGCATTTTGGAAGAAAAAAGGGGTAAATTATTATTATTAAACAAAATTATTTCCTTTTTACTTGTAAAGTCGATATAGTATAAAAGTTTGATTTTTAGAAAATTATATTAATCAAATGCCTTACCCGGTCAATAGTTTCGAAATAAGAAGTAGGCCTAAAATTTGTAGTGAGAAATTAAAATTTAAAAAAATGCAATAAGAAATGGAAGCTTTTTAATTTTAAAGGAAAAATGAATAAGAGGGATTGAATAAGAGGTTTCCATTTTTCATCCATTTTATTTTAAAAATAAATGCCTAATTTCGAAATTTAAAATTAGGGCAAAATTAGGGTTTCTCCTTTTAACCTAGTTTTGTAAACATTTTGGGGGTTCTTGGCCTTTGGTCTTTTTTTTGGAAAAACATGGTTTTTGCAAGAGAGATTGGGGATTTTGGAGAGGGATGGAGATTTAGGGCAGCTGATTTGGGAGCTCTTCTTCATCAAAAATCTCTTCCCGGAATGCGTTTGGAGGTAGGAATTTTAATCTACCCTTTTGTTTATTGTTATGCTCTCCATGAAATGCTGGAAAAATAGAAAGGAATGCTACCCATGAGTGTTTTTTTTTAAGATTTAGTTTTCAGTTTGGTTGAAGGCTTGGTTGTTCTTGGTTTTAAGATTGGCCATGGTTTTTGGGATATTTTGAGAAAGAGAAAATCTTCTCCATTCTTAGTTTAAACAATCTGGAAATTCATTTTATGACTGTAAAAATGGGGGTTTTTCTACATTTTCGTTTTGGGTGTTTTGTTCATGTTTATTCAACAAAAAAAAAAAAAAAAGTTCCCAGTTGGTTGTTTATTATGAGAAATCTGGAAAACATATGGGTGATGAATCCCTTTCAAAATGGGAGATTGGCTGGGATGTGAGTTTCTTTCAAAAAAAAATAATATACAAAATCAAGGAGGTTGCTGGAAAATACCTTAAAACCCTGTCTGTAAGACTGTGTGATATGCATTTGGGGAATTGTTATTGTTTCTTTTTATCTATTTCTATTTACAAATCTGTGTGTTGAAAACAAAAAAAATAAAATAATAAATAAAATAAAACACAAAAAAATAAAAATAAAATACATTACCTTGCCTCTCGCAGCAGGTAGCTTCTGCTACCAGTTGGTAGGCAGCGCTACCACTGGTAGCGATCTGCTACCAAATGGTAGCAGTGCTACCTGAGGTAGCAGCCTGCTACCATTGGGTAGCAGCGCTACCAATGGAGGGCTGCGCTACCAAAAGGTAGAAGGGGGCTGCCAAGGGGAGGCCCACGTGGTTGCCCACGTGGGATTCCTTCCCTCTTTTTTTGCAAATTCAAAAAAGAAGGTTGTTTTATTTAATTTTTAATTATTTTTTTTATTATTTTATATAATCTTTTTTAAAAAAAAGAAAGAAAGATATATGTATGCTATATAAAAAAAAAGGGGAAGAATTCTGATTATTAATTGAGTTTAAAATTAGTATTAGAGATTTAAATCTAATCTCCTAGTTATTATGTAATTTTAAATTCAGTTCTTATCTCATTTAATTTCAAAATTAGCACATAATATATTTGGATTTTAGAGAATCAACACTTAGAAAATCCATACTCTAATACAAGTTTTTAATTTCATATTGGTTACACCATAATCGAGTTAATATTTATTATTAACATGGACTAATTAGTAACGGTGGACTAATACGCATTTTTAAATATAGTTAAATTATCAAAACCATAAACTTGATCGACATTAATGGATAGAAATGATATGGATAAACAAATGCCTCTTCCGGACGATGTCCTTGCAGTTTAAATTGCTGTAATAAAATTGGTTAGTTTATAGTGAGACTTGATATGCTAGTTTTTTTTGACCCACTTTTAAAAGGGATCACTATGTAATAATCTATTGAGGTAGAAGTTGAATAGTGTATGTGTTCGCCTAAAGGGCAGAGTTGTAAAGACATGTAAATATGTAACCTTAACTATATTAAATGCCAGAGGGGTCTTGCAGTTGAGCAGACCCAGAGATGTAGCCCTTTAGGGGTGAACTCCGAGATCACATCTGTGTTATGCGATGTTTTTAGCTTACTTTGTTTTATGTTTTAAATTATCATGAATGGTTGTATTCTTGCATAAGTGTATGGTGGAAATTTAATGTATTCAAATCTAAGTGCATAACATTATTCATTTGGATAAATGTAGTTATTTAAGTTCATAAAACTTTGTGAATTATGATTATGGCAAAGCATTTAAAATATTGTAATTAAAGTTGTGGAAAGGAGTATTTTGATAAGGTTAAATAAACGTAGTAATAGTGGAAAGAATCTTGCTAGATTACATTATTGGATCAACTTGCTATTAAGTATATAAATGGGATGAATGAGAAATGGGAAACGAAGTTGAATTAATGTTATAAATTCTAAGTGAAATTTAAAGGATGAACCTCATATAGATACTTACCTTTTTACCTTAGTAAATGGGAAACGTCATGTTAATTATGTTTCATTATATTGGGTATAGTTGTTTGGTCAATTACGTTTTAATCTCAACAAATTAACCTTACCAAAAATTAACTTGATAAATGGGTGAAACTCAACTAGTCTTCCATAATTATAACCCCAACAAATGAATTTCTTATGATTGCTAAAGATGAACTGAAAAGGAAGGGATTCAATTAGTTGTTGATACCTTAAATCTAGTAAAAGAATCTCTCTCATATTATCTTCATTTAACAAAAAAAAAGTGATATGCAACAAGATAATTGTATTTTAATCCTAATAGAAGAATGTCACTATGATCTTATTATCCGAATCTCGAAAAGATGAATGTCATCTAGCTAATGATATATGAATTTAAAGGATGCCCTCGTGTGTTCTAATGCATATCCACTTAATGAAATCAGTCCATTTATTTGCTTTATCAAAACTTCAAATGAATTCTATGGCTACTCACATTTTATCCTTCATATAAGAACTACAACTCATTAGTTGGCTATGCATGAAATCAAATGAAGGGACTTCACTCTATTAATTGTAGTTAATCCTTAAGAAACGAATTCTTCTTATTAACCATACCTTTTTATATTTAGGAAATATATATCAAAGGTGGGTGAAAATTTTAAAATCAAATGAAGGAATCCCCGTTTTATTAATCGTAGTTTAACCTTAAATGAATGAATCTCATTAGGCATATTTTTAAACATTAAAGGATGAAATCAATTGTGAATGGATACCACAAACCCAAGGAATGAACTTCATTATATTAAATGCTTGGAACCTATTTGGAGGCCTCTTAATGTAATTATGAATTTAAGTGCATTGAATAAATAACCTATCAAAGGCCTCCTAACCACCAAAGTAAATGAACGCTTCCTAAAATTCTAAGATGTCATATCTTTGAACACATATATAATCAAGATCTATGCATTATCTCATAATTATGTTATCCAGTTTAATGGATCTAATGACGCAAGTTGAGTTAGGTGTAAGACGATGTAATCGCGTTGGGAAACTCCTTAGGATCGTTTTAGCCTTCCGCTGAGTTATCTAGTTAGAGATAACTTTGAGATAACTTCAAACTATCTTAATATTGTAATTTTTCATTAACGCTCTTAATTATTATTTTAAAAAAATAATAAAAAAAAATTTTTACACTCTAATTGAGTGTTTTTAACTTAAACCCTTAGGGGTTTCTTGGCGGGGCATTACACTTCTCAACTTGGTGTATGAGGTAGTGTTCTTGTGCATTGAAAAAAGTTGAAGGTAGAAACTTTTGCATTTCACACATTTGATGAGGGATTTTTCTCTTCCAATATTTTATATCTTCCTTATGGATTTCTTTAGATGACAACCACCTAAAAGAGATTGAAGACGCAAAAATATATAAACGAGACTTTACAAAATAATATACAATATATTGCATAACAAGTAAAACAAATGGCAAATATAATATCTATACAACAAATTGAACAAACATCACTACTTACCTCATGTATTTTCCAAGATCATATATGACTTGCTCGATATTATTGTCGAAGTGGTCTGGGAGAGATAGAGGTAGAACGTACTGCAACAATTATAAAATGATCTTTTCATTGTTTTCTAACATAATACAATGAAAAGTACATGCGTAGTATACAAATCTATAGTAAATACACAAGAATGCGAATTACCTTAATGAAGGTATGCCAATCATGCGTTTTCATCCCTAGCCCAAATTCACTCTTCTTTGATATGAGATTGTTTATGTTCGCAACAAATCTTGTGGGAAATCAAATTTTTCGTATGACTTCTTTTATACAATTGCTTTGCTGCTCCATTAATAACCAAGGAAGGGCACTTATTTTAATCCGATCTCCATTGCTATTTGATTGAATGACATTTTTCATTGCATGATTGGATTCCACAATGTCACTACAAATTTTGACAATTTTTTCTTTGTCACGCCTTCCATCCAATATTTTCCATAATGTCTCTATTATATTCTTTCCAATATGCATTATATCAAACAAATGCACAATTTGTAGCTGCTTGTAGTAAGGCAACCTATTGAATTGTCTAGGATAACTTTTTAGTCCCTTTGGAAGGTGGCCATCCATGCGTTGAAGACCTTCAGTATCATCAATTAAATCATCAGTAAACAAAACACGATAGAAAAATTCAAATTCCAAACATAAACCATTAGATGGAATGACATTACCTTGACGATCAATTCTATTATATTCCAACTTCCATAAGTGAGGAGTCATTCTTCGTGGCTTTGATGTAGTCTCTTCTTTCCCATTGAAAAGATGTTTTTCAGTATTCTGGTACTTGTGATTTTTGTGAAGGAAGTGCCTATACTCATCAAATACCTGCTTTCCTAAACTTTTTGAATGACAGGATTTCATCTTTGGACCACAAACTAGACATGGAAATTTTCCCTTTGTTTGAAGACCTACAAGATAATGTATAATTCTATTAAATCTATTAATTTTTATAATTATAATTATCATGCGCAACTTGAACACTATAACGTACCACAAAAATGTGTTAGCCCTGGGGCATCATGTATTGTCCATACAAGCATTGCATGGAATTGAAATTGTCTTTGTCCTATTGGTCTAGAGATGTCATACATGGTCACACCATTCCATAACTCCAACAACTCATCAATAAGAGGCTCAATATATACATTCATATCTTTAACTTGGTACTTGCCTAGTGGAATGAACAAAAACATTACATAATTATTATGACCATTTTACTGCAATATTTATAATTAAATGTAGATGACTATTAAATGATAAAATACCTAGAAAAATCATTGCCAACATTATGTGCTCCCTCTTTATTGACATCCATGGAGGAATATTATTATTGATAACAAAAATAGGCCACACCGAGTAAACAGATCTCAACTCTCCAAATGGATTGACACCGTCCGCTGCCAATGAAAGCCTGAGATTACGAGGTTCTTCTTTAAAGTGTGGCCACTTTTCCTCTATGTCCATAAATTCTGAACCATCCACAGGCATTTGAATAATGTCATCTTGACTTCTATTGCGTGCATGGTAATCCATAAATTGTGCCAAGCTAGTGCACCTGAATAATCATTGCATATGTGGAATAATGGGAATATAATGAAGAACCTTGCGAGGCACCTTTTTTGTTATTTGATTTGCTCGACATCTACTGATATGACATTCAGGGCATTCTGTTCCAAATTCATGTTGTTTATGATATATAATATGATCATTGGGACAATCATCTATTGTTTGATACTCCATTCCAATATCTTTCATAATGGCAGATAATTCTTGGTATGAGTGAGGTAGAATATTTGATGGGGGTAAGAAAAACTCACCTATCAATCTATAGCAAAAAAAAAAGTTTGAGGTGTTAATATAAAGAATATTAATGGTACATGATTCACCATTTATTAATTGTAATGACATGTATGACACACCTTAACATACGTGAGATTGTTATGTTGGATAAACCATTCATAACCTTCAAGTTCACCAACAAAAATACAGCAGAGAGAAGAGTTGTTTGGGAGCCTTTGTAAAGGGGCTCATATGCCTTCTTAAGAAGAGGGAAATCATGAACATCAAGGTCATCCTGATCATCATGATCAGCTATGCCAGTACTAAATGTGTCTTGGATCAATGTATTTGTACCATCATCTTCAATTGTGTTTTTTGGTGCATGATCATCATCTTCCATGGGATCATTATCTTCAACTTCGATATTCACACCTCCATGTTCCTCCACTTCGAAAATCATATTCTCAGGGTTTTGTAGATCCATACCATGTGCTCCAGGGTGCTCCACCTATATAAAATTGATATACATAAATAAACCGTGATCATGATCTCATTATCAAGTGATTTCTTATGTATATAAATTGTTAAAACGATATAATGAACAACTTACCAGTGGATGATAATCATGTCCCCCTTCAATGTGACCATGCTGCCTACAATGTTTCTTAGTTGTTTTGATTAGAAGTCTTCTAGACTTTAAGCCCTTACAAATTTTGCAGGCACAATAACATTTCCCATCACCTTTTCTTTTCAAGTTAGACCATAATTTAGCAATTGTCTCCTTATTTTGTTCTTCGCTGATATTATCTAACATGGTCTTTCTTCACAGGCAAAAAAATCAGGCTATGGAAACTTCACTGCAAAAGCTTCACAAAAATTGCAAATCAAACCAAAACCATTTAACTCTTCTTTTTCATCTTAAAACATTGAACTTAATAGATAACATATTTAATGTAGCTGATTGTGTGAATTTCTGAGCATCGTGTCTGCAAATTCCTACTAAAAGTTTGCCTATTGCAGACTTTCTGAGAGACATTTTTGAGTATTCTAAGCAAAGCATTTATTTTGACATACACTTATTCATCCACATTGCAAGGATAACAATACAAGGCTCACATATTGGTCTAAGAGGATGCCATGGTCTCACAAAGTAACCAAGAACCATATGAAATGATGGTCTTGAATCCACACACAACTAGGGAGGATCCATATGATTATGTATGACTTCCCCCTTGTTTGTTTAATGGGATTAGCCAGCTCCAAGACATAGCCGTCAATAATCACTAAGAATGTACAAGTGGATCGTAACTACCCATACAACAAACACTTACCCCTATCCTCAAATTTTCCCAATTTTTGATTCCTTATATACACTCATCCAAGGTTATCTATGTCGATCTTGGTGAGGAATCACATCACAACAAAGAAGGAAACATTTAAAAATAGTAAGAGTTTCACTAAACTACCAAAGATCATAAATATTGAAAGCAAGAAAAAATAGTAACAATAATAAGTCAAATAAATGTGTTCAATTCCGGTAGCAAATCAAACATAGCCACAATAACTACACAATAGAGAAAACTCACAATAGTGATTAAACTAATTCAAACAAGATAAAATAAAATTTTTGGCCCATGCAACAAAGATGAGAGATCACCAATAATTGAAGGAAACTTCACAATCCTTAAAAGTGCACATTACATAACTATACAACTAGAAATTGTGGCTAAATAGAGTGAAAATTCATCATGACTCCAATAATAGTCCCTCATGTGTGCATTTGTGGCATGAACACAAAAAATCCCACATGGCATGGGCATGTACCTAATGGAGAAGACATGCCTAGGCTACATGCCCAAAAAACATGACTGTAATAATAGTCCCTCATGCATGCATTTGTGGCCTGCACACTACAAATCCTAACATATCATGGTAATACACCTCATAGAGAAGACACACCTAGGGCCACATTGCACATAGAAATGTGCCTCACAAAGAAGACATGCATAGGGCACATGCCACATAGCAATGTGTCTTATGGAAAAATGTGCATGCATGTCACACACCAAAGCTATATGTATACATCATGAGGCACATTTATATGTTATCAAACAGAACCTATTGTATCTAACATGAGTTCCTCTCTACATGTGTGCAAATCTTCCAACACTAATCGCCACTAAGAAGGAATAATATAAAATGCATCTTCAAATATTTGTGTGTGTGTGGAATTGTGTCTTTGAACCCAAATCGCTACCATCAACAACATGTAACCATCACCTACACTATATCAAAACATAAGTATGGTGTGACATCATATCTATTTTCATAATGTCAAAACACATGCAAACATGAAAATCATCATAGCATGACAAAAATCAATCTCCACATGTTGGAACAAAGATATAAATAAGATAATAGGGTAAGAGGAAACCCATACCAAGAACCACATACCAACTATCGGCAATGCCATCAAGATAAATGTAGGGTAGGATACCACTATGAGCCATCCAATGGTCCATTCTATGAGGAGAACTAGGGGATACTATCTTTGAAAGGTGTGGTCAATAGAGATAATCCCTACTAATGCCACAATATGTCACCATAGCTTCTTGAGTTTTCCATTCTTCTACTTAAGACCACATTTATTGAGTTCCTCAATAGCGAGGTTGGTTCTCAATAGGTTGCACAAACATGTAAACACACAAGCATGGTTTCATCATACTTGTACAACAATACAAATTCATTTTTCTAGTTAATTACTTAGTGTAAAAATAACTCCATTACATAACATAGGGTAATAATCACCATAAGTTTTCAAATAAACTGCCCAATCATCAATTGGAGTTACCCTTTCTAAGGTACAAACATAATTTATTTATAACTTCAAAATTAAAATAATCACAATACATCCAAATAAGTTCAATAGTGCATGGAAATAGACAACATGATCCATAATTAAACCCATAAATTACCCTAATTGGATATGCTAATAAAATAGTGTCTAAAATAATAGAGATTATGTTGGACCTATAATAGAGATCTGGACTTTGTTTCATCTAAAATAGTAAAAGAGATGAGACTAATCTTTTATTTCTACTTACAATAGTGAATTGGTTGAGATATACTCATAGACAAAGTGAATGACATGTATGAGAACAACCTCAATAAAGGTAAAAAGGACAATAAATAGTAGTGATAGATGACAATGCATTGAATGTGCCAAGAAAAAGACAGTGGAAGCCATGGAGAAATCACTATCAAAACAAATCCATTAAATAAAACTATGTTGGTGCAGCTTGAGAAGCACAGTAGAACAATGAAAAAAGAACACTACAGGATTCACATTACAATGACATCAGTGAACAATCATCTCTTAGCATGTATCTTCATTGACTTTGGTTGCTATAGAA
This sequence comes from Cryptomeria japonica, assembly GCF_030272615.1. Taxonomy (NCBI): domain Eukaryota; kingdom Viridiplantae; phylum Streptophyta; class Pinopsida; order Cupressales; family Cupressaceae; genus Cryptomeria; species Cryptomeria japonica. The sequence continues at coordinate 228,708,024 of NC_081415.1, read as the reverse complement.
AAATATAGTGATCATATGCAAATACAATTACATGGTTTGAAAAAGGATACATTACCATATGATATAGGTTGACAAAGATAAAATTTAATATGTACTTGGAAAAGGGTCTTATTAGTAAGACTAATCATTCATATGTTTACTCCAGTCTATGTTTATATTTCATAGAATATCAAATTTGGTGATACTATTTGAATATGTGAGCATATGTTATATGGTTTTGATCATTGGCTAAGAGAATTGTTGCCTAGTAGTTTTCTAATGGCATTGAATATAGTGTCTAAAAGACTTTGGGCTTGAAACACTTTCTAAAGGCATTAAAAGAATGGGTCACTTTATGTCACTAGAAAATGGGAATATATTATACTTAACTTTTTTTTATCATCCCATCGAAATTCATTTACAATATCTCAAGCTCTGGCTATGACACATGATAGTTAGGGTTCTTGCTTCTTGGATGAGGAAGAAATTTGGACATTCCATGATAGTTTAGTAAGGAAGTCGATGACTCATTTAATAGTGAATGAAAGGCATTGGTTTCAGTTACAATGGATATTTATGTGTATCTTTTCATTATTCTCATTTTGTTTCAAGGTTTGAAAAGTAAAAGTTTGTTACCTTGTTTCCCATTAATTGTTATTGAAGGATTTGAGAAATACAAATCCACAGAACCCAAAGAAACCTGCATGCAAGAAACCTGTCACAGAGAAAGAGAGAGAGAGAAACAAGGGTTTTGGCTCTAACAAAGTGAAAAGATTTATTATCAGAGAAAAATGAATCAAGAATATGACAATAATACAAGAGATCAATCCTTATAAAGGAGATCAACATCGAAAGGAAAACCTAACCCTAAGGTGAGAGCATTTAATAATTAAATATTAATTATTAAATGACTAATATATGCATAAAGTGAAACCTTAAGAGGAGAGTAAAGTTAATTAATTACTTTACTCTAACACCCCCCCTTAAGATGAGCTACAATGCAGCTACAAACAATGCAGAAGAAAGCAAAGGAACTACAAAGCAATAGAGGGTCCCGGTAACAAGGCCTGATAGGTACCCGAATATAAGAAAGGTCTCTATAAAGCGGAGTAAAGGAGAAAACCCAGTGGGAAAAAACTCCTCTCCAAAAAGAGATACAGAAACATGCTGAAAAGAAAACATGAAGGAAGGAAGGCCTCACTGAGACCCCCCAAGGACAACTTCCTTCACCCCAAGCATGGAGCGCAACTGAAGATACCGCGGAGATGCCAAAGGTTTAGTGAAGATGTCTACAACCTACTCCTCTGTAGGAATGTACTCCAAGATGAGAGAACCATCCTGAATCAACTGCCGGATGAAGTGCATGTGGATTTCAATGTGCTTTGTCTGCTGATGTTCCACTGGGTTGCGAGAAATGTGAATGGCACTCTGATTGTCACACCAAAGAATAGTGGGACAATTTGGAGGAAACCCAAACTCTGTCATCAACTGCTGAAGCCATAAAACCTCCTGACTGGCTAACACTGCTGCTCGGTACTTAGCCTCTGTAGATGATAATGCAATAGTAGACTACTTCTTGCAAGACCATGTGATAGGACCAGAACCAAGGCAAAAAACAAAGCCAGAAGTAGACTTCCGGTCATTATCATCACCAGCCCAATCGGAGTCAGTGAAGCCAATGATGTGAGGGGATCCTGAAGTGTAGTGAATGCCATAATGAGTGGTGCCCCGAGTGTACCTCAAAATACATTTGGCTGCTTGCCAATGGCTCTCATGAGGATCATGGGAGAACCAAGAGACAAGGCCAACCACAAAGGAAAGATCAGGATGAGAATGTGTCAGGTACAACAAACTACCAACCAACTGCCTGTATAAAGTGGGGTCTACTGAAGGAGTAGAGCAAGTGGAAGACAAAACAACACCTGACTGAAATGGAGTGGGGGTAGACTTGCAATCAAGCATGCCAAATCACTGAAGCATATCAAGAGCATACTTCTCCTGAAATATGGAAATCCCATCTGAAGACTAAATAACCTGTAGACCCAGAAAGAAGTGCAAGACACCAAGATCTGCAATCTCAAACTTCTCCATCAAAGCTCTCTGAACACTCTGAATCATGGAGGATGAGCTACCTATAAGGATGAGATCATCTACATATAGCACAAGAATCAAAAGATCACCCTTTTGATGCTGAATATACACTGTGTGATCGGAATGACAGCATGTGAAGTGAGAGGAAAGCAAGAAAGAGTCCATCTTCTCATACCAAGCCCGAGGAGCTTGTTTGAGACCATACAATGAACATCAAAGTCTACAAACCAAAGAAGTGTCCTACACAAATCCCTGAGGCTGCTCCATATAGATCTCCTCATGTAGGTCTCCATGCAAGAAGGCACTCTTCACATCCATCTGAAACACTGTCCATCCTTGTGAAGCTGCAAGTGAAAGTACCAGGCGTATAGAATTCATCTTGGTGACAGGAGCAAAGGTCTCAGAGTAGTTAATACCCTCTACCTGAGAAAACCCCTTCACAACAAGATGGGCCTTATACTTATCAATAGAACCATCTGTAGCATACTTGGTACGATACACCCACTTGCACTGAACCAACTTTCTTCCCTTAGGAAGAGGACAAAGATCCCAAGTATGATTCTTCATCAAATAAGAATACTCCTCATCCATGGCCCTATCCCACTCAAGGTGTCCTGTCGCCTCTGAAAACTTTTGAGGATCATCTAAAATGGCATGACTCAAAAGACTAGAACCAGATGTCTGAGCACGAGTGCGACAAGTATTTGAAGGATAACCTGCCAAAGAACCAGCTGCATCAACAGTATCACGGGCCCACCTTGGCAAAGACGGAGCAACTGGTGGTGGTGGAGAAGGTGGATCATCATCTACATCATCCTCAAGAGATAAGTAATCCTCAAGAGATGAAGAGGAAGGAGTAGGCAATGAGGGAGAAGTTGGTGATGGAGAATCCATCTGAGGATAGAGCTCATCAAATTGGACATCCCGTTGAAACAGGACCTCTCTGGAATCAGGATCAAACAACCTGTACACCTTAACATCCTCATAGTAGCCAACAAATATGAGTGGTCAGCTCTTCCTCTCCATGGCTTTCCGCTGAGCATCAAGAATAAATACCCAAGCCTCACTACCAAAAACTCACAATGTAGAAACATCAGGCTTGACATGGGTCCAAGCCTCCTCAGGAGTCATATGTCACAATGCCTTATGAGGCATTCAATTCTGAATATAATTGGCACAATTGACTGCCTTAGCCCAAAATGAAGAACTCATAGCTCGAGACTATATCATACAATTTGCCATCTCCCGTAAGGTTCTGTTCTTTCTCTCAGCAACACCATTTTGCTGAGGGGTGTAAGGAACTGCAAATTGATGTTGTAAACCATGCTTAGTGCAAACATCTCTGAAAGCCTGATTAACATACCCCCCCCCATTATCTGTGCGTATCCTCCTGATAGAAAGTCCGGATTGCTTCTCCACAAATGTCTTAAAAATCCTGAATGAGTCAAAGACATCAGACTTGTACTTAAGAAAGTACACCCATATACGTCTGGAGAAGTCATCAATAAAAGTGAGCACATAACGGGCCCCTAAAAAGGAAGGAGTCAGAAAGGACATAAGATCACAGTGTACCAACTCTAGGGCTGCCCTAGCACGAGAGGCTCGACCCTTAGGAAAAGGATCTCGATGATGTTTGCCAAGGACACAACCATGACATACACCATCCGTACAAGAAATTTTTGGAAGCCCAATCACAAGTGCCTGTGTACTCATCTATTGTAGATATCTGTAATTGGCATGGCCAAAACACTCATGCCAAAGCCTGCTCACTGAATCTGCATGGGCTATAAGAGAGGAACCAATAGTGTCTGAACTCTCAAAGCCATCAAAACTATATAAGTGAGATGCAGAATCCACACTCCCAGTAGCCACAACCAAGTCAGGATCATGAAGATCTTGAATAACCACATCATGAGGTGAGAACTCAATTGTCTTACCAGAGCCAGAGTGGCAAATCTGATAAACTGATAGAAGGTTCGTCGAAATGTCAGGAACCAAAAGTACATCCTGTAGACAACCACCATCCAATGAAACAGTATTGGAACCCTGAATGGAAAGTTGTGCTGAGTCACCAACTGCAATATGTCTAGTGCCTGTAGGGGCAAGAGTGGTGACCAAATCCTCTATGTGTGTCATATGATGAGAGGCACCAGAATCTAGAATCCAAGTGGATGCGGAGGACAATGCTCATGCAGAAAGAGCATGACCTTTCCCTGTGAGCTATGAAAGAGGCTGAGGTGCACTGATATTATGTTGCTGCATGGCTTCCTCCAAAGCCTCTAAATGTTTCCAACACCTGGAAACGGGATGTCCTTCCTTGCCATAAAAAATGGAAGGATCACCAGATTTCTTCTTAGTCTTGGAGGAAGACTCACCAGACTTTGAAGATTTGCCCTGTTTAGAATTGGACTGTGGTTTTGAATCAAACTTAGGTGGTGGCTTGGAGGGAATCTCACTAACCTCTGAATCTTTCTTAGGCTTCGATTTCTACTTCTGTTTTCCTTTGGAGGACTGGGCTACCAATGCTTGGTTCTGTGAACCTGAAAGTGAATCCAACTGCTTAAGCTTAGCTTGCTCATGAGTCAAACGATCACAAAAGACCTCAAAAGAAGGCATAACATGTCGAGCACCCAAGGCATCCATGGTGGAATAGAAGGTCAAAGAGAAGATCTGAAATGGACCCTGAAGCTTGGAGAGGATCAGGAAAATGCACTCTGTATCAGTCTTAGTCTTACCACAACCCTACAAGATAGATCTTTGCTGTTTGAACTTCATTAGAAAGTCCTCAATAGAGGGAAACGAATCAGGTACCAGGGAAGTTAAGTCTACCTCAAGCTGCAAAGCTTTGAACTCGTTGACAGTACCAAAAAGTACATCAAACTTGGTCCAAATGGTGCGAGGAGTGAGACAACCCTCAAGATGAAACTAGAGACTATCGGAAATGTGTAAAGCCATCAATCCCATAGCCTGATCCATATTGTTCCTATGCTGCATAACCTCAAAGGGATGTGTCAATTAAGGTTGAACCTCATCCAAATAGGACCATAACCCTCGAGACTAGAGAAAATTCATCATGCGACCCTTCCAAGTGTGGTAATTATGCGGTGTGAGAGATTCAATAGGTCTGTCTGCCATCCTGTGAGCTGTGCCTCAACTGCTCTAAATTTTTTTAATTATTATTAAGTGGTCTTTCAGAACTAGACAAAAGATGCAGAAGGGGTTTGGTTGTTTTGTTTTGGTGTTTGTAGATTCTGGTTTTCTGATGTAAATAATAGAATGCAAGAAAAAACACCCCCCCACAATGCAAAAAACTAATCCCCAGTACAAACTGAAAGCCTGAAAATGATAGAAAGTATTAACGGGTTGAGACAAAATTTTGAGCACCTAAATAATTTACTGATGAAATAGACTGTAGATCTGGAAAGAGCACAGAACCACCTTTCCGACGCCTATTCGCTTTCGAAAAACGGAGCAAAAACAAGCAAGTTATGCCCCTCAGAGTGCAAAAAGGCTCATTGGACTTTGAATGTGAAAAAATGCAATCAAACTAGAGAAATATGAAAAAATTATTACACTATTAGAACAGGCTCAAAGTCAGCTTTCCAACGCCTATTCATTTTTGAAAAACGGAGATCAGATGCCCGATTTATGCCCGATTTTGTAAAACAGCTCCAAAAAGGCCCAGATGGGCCCTTATAGCCCTCAAGGGCTTAAAAAAATAGGCCCCTGGTCTGGTAGGCGACCAGGAGCTGGCACAAAAAGCTGGTGGTGCAGGGGCGGTGTCGCTAGTGCTGGTGGAAGGTGGGAGGCGAGCGGGCGGCGCAAAGAGCGGCGGGTCCCGCTGGCGGCGCGGTAGTGGCTGCTTGGGCGCGGCCAGTTGTTACCGCCGGCGGCGGTGGCCGGGCAGTGGCCGCTGGGCTGCACACCGACGGTGTGGGCCTTAAACTGGCAATGCCCGATTTTTTTGAAAAAAATTGTTGTTTTTTATATTTTTTTTTGATTTTTTTGTGTATGCGCCTCGAACTGCATGCCCTGGGGCCGTACGACCTTGGGGCAAATTTTTTTTGCCTTCTGGAGCAACTGTGTCCAAATCAGATGAATTTTATATGAAAATAGGGGTTTTTGGGCACTACGAGCTCAACGGTGAGGTCCGTTTGGGCTCAAAGTGCACCAAAAAAAAAGTACCCCCTATTCCAAAATAAAAAATAGAAGACAAACACAGATCTGATGCAACCAAAAATGGAGATCTCAAAATCTTTCAAAAATCTAAACAAGCTACAGCAGATCTGGCTCTGATACCATGAAGAATTTGAGAAATACAAATCCACAGAACCCAAAGAAACCTGCATGCAAGAAACCTGTCACAGAGAAAGAGAGAGAATGAAACAAGGGTTTTGGCTCTAACAAAGTGAAAAGATTTATTATCAGAGAAAAATGAATCAAGAATATGACAATAATACAAGAGATCAATCCTTATAAAGGAGATCAACACTGAAAGGAAAACCTAACCCTAAGGTGAGAGCATTTAATAATTAAATATTAATTATTAAATGACTAATATATGCATAAAGTGAAATCTTAAGAGGAGAGTAAAGTTAATTAATTACTTTACTCTAACAGTTATATTTTCAACTATGTAACTGGTAGCCCGTGTCTGATAAATATACAAACTGGTATGTATATTTATTGTATGATTAAGGGTTGTTTTTGTAAAAGTCCTCATTACAGTCGTGTCTAAATACTGTTAAGTGTTTGGTTCAAAAACATTTTATTAACTCATTTCGAGCTTTGCATGTGTAGTGTCTATTGGGTCAAGGGTTTCATGATCCATAACTGTTGTATTTTGTTAAAAACATTTCTCTGCAATGTTTGCCAGCATCCTCCCTGTGTGTGCCAAAATAGGAGCTTTGGAACAAGGTATGGACATCCATCAAAGCATAATCGAAGGGGGTTTTTTGTCAGAAATTAGTTGCAAATGCTCCAATAACAAAAATCGCAAAATGGGGTAGCATACACATGACATGTGATTAATTCGCAAAAAAAAACCAGTCTCAATATGATTGCGGAAAAAAATTAGTTGCCCTTACCTTGCTTGTGCAGAGATTACTCCGACGAGGGGGGGCAGGGAGGCAAGACGGTCGTCGCTTGCTTCGAATTGCTTCGATCAAAATGAAAATGTGTTGTTTTTTTTTTTATATAAAATGCCCGATGTCGTCGGAATTCCGACGAACACGTGCATATTTTTTAAAAAAAATCAAATTTTCACACAATGCTCCTTGTCCGTCGGAAACCTCCGTCGGAATTTGACCCCAAACGTATTAGTGATTAAACACTTGTAAATATTTATTCCAATAATAGTTTTCATTAAATAACATAATGCAAAAGATTTTGTATAGTAAGTAAAAGAAAATACTTCCCTTTCGATAATGTTACAATACTTTCTCACCTTTTGGTAATCTTTAATTTGGGTCGGAAATATTATATCATATGAAGTAACCTTTGCAAAAACCAATCAAGCATTAAATGACTCACCCTAATGAATATGTTCAAATTATTTACCTAGGGTGAAAATAATATTAAGAGAATATAAAATGACATAGTAATATATCAAACCCTATTTAGGTCATCCAATACCACATATATTTTCCCTTCTGATAAAAAATATTATAATTATAATTTCTTAAAAGGCAAAAAGAAAATACTATTTGCATAAGTATATCAAGATGCTATAAATAAGATTTATTTTCAAAATGCCTTTCGCATGTAATAATTAGAAATATTATATGACAAAAAAAATGTCAAAGTGTAATCTTGAAGAATACCCCCTTTTAATGTTTGCCCAAGAATTTTAGCTTTCTGCACATAAAACAACATTGTAATAAATATTTATCCTTTAATTAATCTCTTAATAAATAAAATTCACCCTAAAATATTTAATTTAGTGATTAAGGGCAAAAATAATTTACAAGAGAGTAAAAAAGGCAATAACAATATCAAAATTCATTTTTCTTCATTATTACATTTCACACCTTTTAACATATTTTTCAAAACAAGATCCATTTATATGAAATAACATTTTACCCTAATATATATTTTACCAATGTTTTAGGGTAAAAATAATTTATTTAAATCACATATTTCAAAATGTATTTCCACATTTCAAGATTACTTTAATAAATTAAAATCTTGTGGAAATATTTGCAAATTATTATCCATAGTAATTTACCGTAATAAACATTTTCAAGTAATACAATAGAGCAATTGGTAAAAGGGGAGGGTAGGTATGGGTAGTTAGGAAGGTCAGGTTGAGAGGTTGAGTGTTCAACTCCCTCTCTCTGCGCTTTTGTAAAAATGTATTTTATTTTTAAATCATTTATATGCAAAATATAATCACATTGCAAAAATATTCTTGGGTAAGATATACTCCCTGTAGAATAATTTTTTGATTATCCAACCTGAGCAATCGAGTTATCAATTACCAAGTTTTTTGCCTATAATTTTTGGTTCCACCAGTCGGTACATGTGTAAAAAGAGAAATCATTAGTGAATATTGTGAATGTGAGTGTGCATTGATTAGGGAAGTTTTGAGGATCTGAAATGGATCTTATTAGACATAGAAGGTGTTATATGAAGATATTTTCACTATTGTTTACCTAACAGTTTGCAACAGCTAAATCCACTAACGGAGTAGGGCCTAACAAGCCTTAAATCTGTAAATCCTCTAATAGCATAGCTCTAGGTCAGAGTTTTAAATCCTCACATGAGGCTGATCCAAATAGGTCATAGCTCCTAACAGGGCTTATCATTGGAATCCCTTAACCAGGTGACTCATAACTGGGTCTACCCCTAACAGGACATAGTTGTAAGACCTTAACCGCTCAATATTTCTATTCTGTAGATAGTGAATCTTGTGGGTACCAACTCCCACCGTGGTTTTTTCCTTTTGGGTTTTCCACATATAAATTTCTTGTGTTATGTGGAATTTTTTTTATTGGGTGATTGCATATGTGGTGATATTTATTATATGTTTGATAAGTGTTAAGTTGTTAAAGTTGGTGATCAAATTCTTATTGTTTTTGCTTGCACTGATTCACCTCCCTGTCTGAGTGCCTTATAAATTCATCATATCATCTCATGGATTTTGATAGAGAGTTATTGGAGCTTCTTGTGCTTTGGTCAGCATACTTTTCATAAGTGATGGAGCTTAGAATTGTTATTGGTGATTACAATGTTACATCGTCCATATTTCTCACATGTTTGAGTAATATTGATTCTAGATTGGTCAACATGGTGTTTTATTATGCTTTAATTTTTTGAATTTTTTTGTGGTGTTCCGAAAGATTTTGATTGTTGTTGTGCTTGTAGGAGATAGACATCCCCAACCAAATCCATTGAACATTGTGACTAAAATTTTCTATGGTCCTTTTTAACTCGATCCACCCTTTTGTGTTCCTATGAATTATGCCCATTTCATTTCTTATCATTGATAATTGTTTTGAAAAAAACTTCATGGGATGTTAGTTTAGGTTAGGCCTTTGTCATTATGTTCTTCTCTTTCTTTAGGTGTGGGTTTCTAGAGTTAGAAGACTCTAAAATTTGTCAAAATTTCCTTTGTTGTAGAACAACTAAATGGGTATCTCTATTTCAAATTTAGAGAATTTTAGAGTAAAAATGAACAAGTTATTATTAGTTAGATCTTTCATTGGTTCTAGAAGCCATGTTGAGCCCTGACCGCATTACTAGAACTGTTAAAACTATTGATTCGTTCCTTGTTCCTTGTCTCCTTTTTTTTGGTGATCTCTTTTATTTCTTAACCATTTCTAAGAAGGCTTGTTCAATTATTTTTTTTCTCAAAATCACTAGGACCACAAATAGTTCCTATTTGTGTTCTCAATGAAAGCATTGATAAATAAATAAAAAGGTGTCTAAGAGTTGTTGTTGAGATTTTCTTCTATTTTTGAAACATTCATTAAACCTTGAAAAGGTTATCTAAACCATGAGAATGTCTAATGAGTTTCTAGTTCCATATCCATCATCAATGAAGAAGTGTTCAAATTTTTCTATATATTTTGGGGGTAGAACTTTTAATTTTTTTCCTCCCCATTTCCTTCTTGATATGAGGTATAACTCCACCATAATGGGCCTAAGTTGTATGATGTTGACCTAGAGCCCACAACCCAATGGATGAAACCTTTATTTTTTTTTTGAGGTTTCTCATCATCTATTATGTGCTTGGAATGTGTTAAGAGGTAGGCCCAAGTCCTAATGTTAGATAGGTAGAAATGATTTGTGGTTGCAAAGTTTTAAATGTTTCTTCTTTTGATGCGAGGGTATGTGTGATCTTGATAGCTCATTGATGGCCCCTAGATGCATTTTTTTCACTTGGATGTGTTGTTAATGATTGCCAACACATATTTCACCAACTAGTGTCAATGACATTATTTATCATTTCTATCATGTGTAAATATGATTCTCATCCTTTTATTTGATGAACCCATCATGGGTGGGAATGATCATAAATCATTTATTTGAGTATTATATAGTGTAGAAACTTAAGGTTTGTATTTGGTATATCTTTTATAGGTAGGGTCTCTTTTTCTATTCATTTAATGATAGGGTCTCTCTTTATAATCTAAAAAGGAATATATTTTTAAAAACTATTTATAGAGCAGTTGTATGGAGGTAGAGATTGTGTCAAACCATATAAGATTATTGTTATAAGATTATTGTAATTTATTTTTCAATTTTATATCTTCATTGATGTGTGTATGAACTCAGAAGATGTATCACTTTGGAATTTCATCACATTTTCTACTATGAATGTAAACACCAAACCAGAAGAATTTGACAAGGTTCTAAATCTTTTGCATGTCTTGTAACAACTCTTTTAGTGCTTGCATATGATCATTTATAGTTTATTGATAATTACTAAGTATGTGAACCTAAATGTGGTATATGTTGATATAGTTTAATAAATGGGTCACTTGTAGTTTATCATTTTTTCTTGCCATGTCTCCTTCTTAGTTGTGCCATAGGATAAACACTAGTCTCATTGTATATATTCCAAGCACTTATTTTTAACAATTATAAAATATTTTTTTTTTCATTTTTAATTTGTATATATTATGATATCATTGTATGCACATGTAACAATGCACATATATTTTTTGTGAATCATGCAACTCACCCCACCTTCTACTTATTCCTAATGTGTGATATAATATATTTAGGAATTTAAAGATTACTAGTTATAATTAGTTCAATGGTGGTCTTTCTGGCTAATTAGGAAAATTGGGTTTGACTATCATTCTATTGATTGATGTTCATCATAGGTGATTTCAATACTTGTTAAGGCATAACACCCCTAGGGATACCCTCTTGATTTTAAGATGAGATAAAAGTGTTCTAGATATAAATCACTATTATAGAATTATCTTTGAGTACTCCAAAGGTTAATGGGATGAAATTGGGAGGGAATGACGAACATAGGGTGAAATACGAGAGGGTAATGAGATGTGCTAGAAGGGGATATATTACATAGGATGGACAAGTAGATATTAATGTGATGAGGTATGGTGGGCTAATAAAATATAGGATGGACTATTAGTGGTAAATGTGATGGAATTAGGAGGGGATAATGGAGCATAGGGTGAATTGGGATGTAACTAAAGTTTGACCATAGGACATGAATTATGCACTTTAGGTGTTTAGTAATAATGAAGAAGAGAGTTGATAAATAATAAGTGGAAGAAAAGGTTTCTTGTAATTATATGTGTAGAGGATGATATATGGATGTGGGTGGTAAGAAATAAAAGTAGTTGTGAAATAGTGGGTTATGTGATATGAAGTATGTAAAATTTGTGTTGATAGGAATGAAATAATGGGATTGACATTGAATGGTAAATATATTTAAGTTCTCACAAAATGAAATAAATATGTTGTCCTCTATTGCACAGTGAAAACAAGATATCATGGTAGGTTCCTCAGAATATAAGTCATTCACATCACATGTCCTCTACTCTTAATTTTAAGTTAAGATGTATAATGGTAAGGAGTATATAAGAGGTAGGTTATGGGATGATGGAGATAAATAATAACTTAGTTGAATGGATGAGGTAGCCTATAAATGACGGTGAAAGAAAATATGTAGGAGATGGTTTAGTACTATGATCTAACATTATGAAACTTGAATTATGTCCTTAGAAAATAGTGTCAAGCTAGTCAATAGTATAAAACTACTCAACAAATATGCCTACAAATTGCAAGAAACTTTAGCTCATCATGTTCTTCCTTATCCTCTTCTACATCTTCATCTTTGTGTTCTTGATCCTCATCATTTGTATCCTCACAACATCAGTAGACTTATCTTTCTCCTCTTCCTCTTTCTTTTTCTCAGCCTTTGTAAATTTCTTTTTCTCAGCCTCTGCAAATGCTACTGTTCCATATTTAGGGTTATCAGACACACTAAAATATCATCAAATAAGGTTCCTAATTTGACCTGCCATTACTCAATTCCAATATATTTTAAATTAGGGTATACGTAGGGAAGATATATCAACAAACTTGTCTTTGAAGGTCATCTAAAAGGTGTCCGACTATCATCGGATGAAAGGGTCTGCTCTCATCAACAATTTGTTGACAACACAGTTTTGTTGGGTGCATCGACTATCAAAGAAGCCAAGACCCTTAAATCGGCTCTGAATAACTACTGCCAAGCTTTGGGATAGCTAATAAACTGGATGAAAAGCTCCCTCTTCTTCCTAAATACTCTTGAAGACAGGCAAGGGACAATTGCTAGAATCTTGGGATGTTAGAAAAGTTTGCTCCCCTCTATCTACTTGGGTCTCCCTCTATGCAGAAAGCCTCCAGAGTCATTTTTGGAGCAATCTAGTCGATAGATTCCACAAAAAGTTAGTTTGTTGAAAAGGTTCCCTTCTGATTCAAGCTAGAAGATCCAATCATTAAAATCCTCTCTCTAGAGTTTACTTGTGTATGCTTTAAGTCTGTTTAGAATCCCGACCAAGTTCCCTAATGATATTGAAAAGATTCAAAATTCTTTCCTTTGGTCAGGGGTTGAGGAGAGGAAAAGGATTTCTCTGATCGCTTGGGAAAAAGTTTGTAGACCTTAAAAAATGGGTGGCCTTGGTCTAAGAAACATTAAAACCATTAGCAAAGACCTCCTCACCAAACAAATCTAGAGATCATTTGGGGAAATTAGTGAATGGAATTCAATCTGGAAAGCCAAATACTTGCTTCCTTAGATGTCTCTCACAGAGTTTCTTAATTCTTTTGAAGCCCCTTCTAGTTCTGTGATTTGGAATAATGTTGCTCATTCTAAAATTGCTACTGGAATAGGTAAAAGATGGACTATTGGTAATGGTAGAAAATTCAACTTCTGGGAGGATATTTGGTTGTTGGAGACCCCCCTTTCTAGCAAGGATTGTTTATCTCCTTTTATCTCTATGTGCAAGGCCAAATTTGGAACTAAGGTGGTTGATTATTGGAAGGACAACCACTAGGTGAATCTGAATTCCATAGACCCAACCCTTAACCCTGTTATGGTTCTTCTTAATTCTTGTTTGCCTGACCCTATGCTTGAGGATAAGATTATTTGGTCTGGTACTTCTTCGAGAAGTTACTCGGTGGCTTATACTATTCTTTTGTTGTCCCATTCTCAAGAGTCATCACCTTGCTGGTCTAAAGCTTGGTTTCATGATCTAACTCCCAAGATCAATATCTTTTTTGGGATCCTTCTGTAGAATAAAATCATTACCATTGACAATCTCTATAAAAGAGGCTTCCATTTTCCCAATAAGTGTTCCCTTTACCTAAATGAGGAAGAGAATGTTAACCATATCTCTCTCCATTGTTCCTTCTCTCATGCTATTTGGTCACAGATTTTGCAGCTATGGAATTGAAATTGGGTCTTTCCTACTTCTATTCAAGAGTGTTTCATTGGTTGGAGATGCCTCTCCAAGAATTTTTTTATCAAACTACTATGGGACCTCATTCTTCCTCATGTGGTTTGAGGAATTTGGAAATAAAGGAACAACAAAATATTCAGAGACTCCTCCTCCCCTGAAGTGGTTTTTACTAAAATTAAGTGGGTCATTGTGGAAAATCAGAAAGTTGATGGTAAGCCTCTTCTTTTTAGGAGAAAGGATGAATTGGATATGTTCAATAATTGGAATGTTTTTGCCTCTATAGATAGAGATGATAAAAAGGATAAGAGAGAGAGTAGTAAGTGGTATTTTCCTCCGATGGGCTAGATCAAAGTTAATTTTGATGGGGCGGCCAAGAGAAACCTGGGGCCAGTTGGGTGTGGGGGAGTGATAAGAAATGAAACAGACTATTGTATTGCGGTGGTGGTTCTACCCATGGGATCACAAACCAACCACTTAACTGAAGCCATGGCAGCTTACCAAGCTCTTGCCCTTGTTAAATATTTGGGATTTAATAAAGTTTGGCTTGAGGAAGATTCTAATAACATTGTTAAATGCCTAAAGGGTCTTTCCTCCCCATCATGGACCTTCAAAAATATTATATCTCAAGCCAAGGAGATAATAAATTTCTTTGAGTGGTCTATTATCTCTCATAGTTATAGAGACCAATACCATGGTTGATTGGGCTGCCAACATGGTTGTCCGTGCTGATCAAATGATCAGCTAGAAAGTTGAGTTGGATCTTTCTCATGAGGCCCATGCCATCCTCATTTATGATAGAGTTCATGGAAAAGAGGGAGTGATAAGTGATGATTACAACATACTTATCAATTAAATTTGTCATAATGAGTCGAAAAGAGAGGTACTTGAAGGTTGAGTTGGTGTTTAATGCAAACAAGACTCTGCACGCTTTTTGGGTGCCCATTTCTTTTTTTAGGGTTTCCCCGCTATGCACTTTGGTCTCTATTTTTGCCCTATTCTACATTGTGAAAGGAGTGATTAATTCTTCTATTGACGATATGGGAGGCAACGGGAAAAGGTTTGATCCACTTTCCTATGGTGAATGGAAGAATAAGCTAAAAGCATGGGCTATTTTGGAGACTACTAAGATGGTAGGATATATGGAGCGAATTCTAGGACAAAACCCTACTGTTACCATATTATTCAAGAAGAATTGGAAGGAGGGAAAAATTACCATAGGTAGAAGAAAGGTGGAATTTGATGAAGGAATGATTGTTGAAGTCACTAGGATACCAATGGAGGGAAGAAACTTTTACAGGGATAGAGAGCTCATAGAGACTGCTATTAAGCGATTCTCAAAGGAAGACTCTGAGAAAGCCAAACTGGTGAAATCCAGCAAGACCTACTACTCACCGAAGGTGATTAAAAAGGTATGGAGATGGGTCCTATTTGTTGTAATGCAATATGTCACTCTTGAGGGTAGATACTCTCGTGTTTATGGATATATTTTGTGCTCTTGAATCACTTCCACCATAAAGATATGGTATCTATTCCTTTTTACTTGTTTAGTTCCTTAAACACCAACATAAAGGATTTTAAGGCTAACCCAGATAGCAATCTGCCCATGCATGAAGGGTTAATGTTTCTCTTATACAACCATGTCAAGGCCTCCTATGTGCAACACTCTATCATTGAGCTTTTGGACTCAGAAGATGAGTCTGAAAAATTAGATGACAATGAAGATGAGGGGTCAGATACGAAGTGGGAAGATGATTTTGACAGGAATACCTCTGCTAAATATACCGGAAAGGGGAAGGATAAATATATGGATTTGGGTTCGAGAAAAAATACTAGTGGAAAAGGGGTTAAAAGAAAGAGGAGTAAGGTGTAGGAGGAGGACAACTAGTTTGAAGAAGAGGATGAGGATGATGATGGTATGGAAACTGAAAGTCAAAATTCTACACCACCTTCTAAGAAGAAAACTAAGCGGAGTCCTGTTATTACTAAAATCAGCCCAGAGAAGGAGGATGGTACCTCAAAGACCCACTCTACTCCGTTGGACCCTAATAAACGGACCTGTGATGTTGAGAAAGAAGGGAAGATGACAGTGGGAGGTGAGACTCTACCTCCTAATGACAAAATTATTGTTGTCGATGTGGAGACCCTGGAGAATAATGTTGTCTTTCTAGAATTCAACAAAGGCAGTAGCAATTCTCCTATGACCTTTCTTCATGCCATAAAGAGTGAGATGATGGAGTTTTACAAGATTATTGAATGGGTCTACTTGGAGATGGAAATCTTGAAGTCTAAATAGGCAGAATCTTCCAGGAAAGTGGACACTTTAGAAGCTCTTGGGATAGGTAATTTGTAGTACCCCTCCTTGGTTGAAATTATTAGACTCATATTTTATTATTGTTTACTTTCAGTGGATACATTACCATTATGTGTTATTCAGACTTATATGAATTTATTTCATGCGTTATCGGAATATGAGATGCATACTTTATTTTCAATATTTTAGTACTTGTGAATGGTGATAATTCATGGATTATGGTTATGTACTGACACTTTACTTTATCTATGCGATGTGTAATTGTATGTTGCAGGTCTACGGGTGTATTAGATGCAAGGGGACGATTTTCCTTCACTCACTTCGGTGAGATAGGGAACATCATGATTCTCCTTCTTCGGTGTGCATGTCATGTATTTTATATTTGTGTATATGCATATGTGGTTCAATGATGTAGGTCATTATAGGTACAAGTACCAGGTAGGTACGAGGTATCATCTCTGCCTAGCTCCACAGGTCTGAGTGTGCCTTATATTTGTCCGATGGAAGTGGAGGAGGTAGTAGTTGACCCTAATTGTACCTCAGTTACACTCTTGTGAGTGTCATCAGTCGGTCATCCCTTTTGGTTTTGTTTGGTCATCGAGTCAGTTTGGTTGACTTTTTCAGAGTCCTTGTTTGGGTGTTCTCAGTTTGTGTGCCCTAGTAGATGTGGTTTAATTATTTGAGTTATGGCGTCACTTTATAGCTAGCATATTTAAATTATGAATTATAATGCTTTAGTGATTATGAATTTAATTAATTAAGGGAAGTGATTAAACTTAGTTGCAAATTGCATTACATTAGAAATATAATTTTCTTTAAATTTAGTAGAAAATAAATTAGTTGCATTTATTATTCTCTAGATTTTAAAAATAAAATTTCCTTCCTTTATTAGTTTGCAAATTTCATGATTGTAGAAATATAATTTTGTTTAAACCTTAGTGGGAAAATAAATAAAATTAAATACATTTGTTGTTCTATAGATTTTGAAAATAAATTAGAAATAAATAAAATCAAGTAGATTTACTTTCCTTAGTTATTATTTTTAGAAAGTTAATTAAATGGGAATGAGAAAAGAAAAAAAAGGGGAAAGTAATGCATTGTCATTTACTTTTGTGGGAATTAGGAAATAAAATAAAATCTTTTAGTTTTAAAATGGAATATTATATTTTGGGGAAATATTTTTCAACCTAGGAAGGTTTAGGTTAAAGATAGTTTTTCAAAAAGAGAAAAGAAAGGATATTTTTGGGGAGTTTACGGGAAGGAGGCAGCTATGTGTGAAAGAAATTGTTTTGAGATTTCTAGAATGCATGTTCTTGGAGAAGGCCAAGATTTTGGAGATTGCTTGGGAAGGAGGGTCTGATTTCAAGTTGGAAGCTTGTTGCATGATAGAAGCTCTCCAACAAATTTCTTCCTGGAAAGCTCTACAGGTTGGACAGCCTCTTCTTGTTGTTTTAAGAAAATCCATTTATTTCTTCCCTTCTTCTAAATGTTGTTGGTTTTAAAAAATAAAAAATAAAAAAACTAGATGATTAAATGCGTGCAGTATTGTTGGTGTATTAGTTATGAAGTTATTGAAGATTTCAGTCCATTTGGTTTTAAAAATAAAATGCAACTCCAGACCATTCCTTTTCATTTCATGTTCTTGGCTAAAATCTATTCTGGTTATATTTTTGGTTTATGAAAAGAATTCATTTCCTTGGTTATGGTAGATTAAATTTGTGAAATTTGGGGAAAGTTATGCTGACAAAATTTTGCCAAAATTCCCTGTGCATGAAAGTTTTCAAATTTGGGAGAAAAATTGGGTTTGTGAGAATATTTAGTTTCCAACTATTTTAGTTTTGTTTTCGAATGAGATTGTCTAGATTTGGGTTTTCCCCTCTTTGTATTGTCTCAGAGATTGAGCTAGAGATTTAAATTATCTCTATTATTTAATATAGTTGTTTATTAAATTTTATATTTCTCTGTGTATTTAAATGTTAATTTATTTTACCTTGAGTTCTAAATTTAATTGTAAATTAAATTGAACTGGGTCGATGTTTTGTATATATAAATTTTTATATAAAGCATGTTTATGCTTTGGCAAGAATATTACATTGTGTAATTTTTAAATTTTAGTTATTGAAAATTAAATCTCCATTTAGCATGTAGATTTTTATTTATTGGAAAGTAAATCTTCATTTGGTATGTAGATTGTTATTTAGAAAATTAAATCTTCATTTTTGGTATGTATATTTTAAATATGATATAATTATATGGTGTATATTCGAAGAATATATATTTCTAATTTGGAATATGATCTATGTTATGAAAATCATTTAATTGGGGTATTCGGAAATTACACTTAAACATATGTCTAGGGGAAAATTATTTTAATGTGGTAAAATTTAGTTTTTTGGACAAATGACAATATGGAATTTCCTTATTATATAGTTGTATTTTCATATTCTTTGAAGTAACTTTAATTGCAAGTTATTTATGCCTTGGTTGTTTTAAGAAAAGATTGCCTATTTTAGAATCTCAGTGTAAATGTTAATTGTAGTCAAAGCTTTATTTCATTGCAATTTTAGTCGTGTTGTCGTCTTGTCATAAATGGATATACCCCTTTGTCAGAGGTTGTTGGGTAAACCTGTCGAGGTGAGCCATTATGTATTTTACTCCATATGGTCAATCCTGGTTTATTGATAGGGTACCTTTCACCTGCTTTTGGTCAGGACTAGTTATGACTGTCAATTTCGCCATAGTGTTCTCATAAAGAGATACTTTTCCTATTAGTGTCCTATGAGAGAGAGTGGATTTTGAGCGGGGCCCATGCCCAAAGAGGATGGCAAGATAACCCTTCAAAAGTCAGTTAAGAAGTGATAACCTAATAATTGATTAGGGGGTGGGTAGCTAAAATATTAAATTAAGATAATGTGCCTCACACATGGTTGAGTACTTTTATGGGCTCAAGATGTGGTGAGAAGGCCTAGAATGGTAAACCTACCACCTTGTCTTCACGAATGGATTGGTAGGGTCCACATGATTCTTAGATAGAGCTGGGGGTTTGGGAGAGGTTACTAGGATAACCTAGGATGGGGGTCGGGACCTATGGAGGCCTACCTAGGGTAACCACCTTAAACCATGCGATGACACTCTCTCCTTAGAGTCACTAGTGTTTATGAGTTGAGTCACATGGGATTTGTGGAGTCATGTTATACTGTTGTACTTGTCTTTTTTTGCTTGCTTGAGGGTCTTCTGCTATCTCCCAGTACAGTGGGGTGGTTCCACTTTGGGATCACATGGTCTGGTGGTAGTGCTACTTCCCATCAGATATATTTGTTCATACCTTCATGCGAGGAAAGGCTTCACTGGTGTTCTTGGTTTGTGCTTCATGTACCAACTCATGATCATGATCATTGTTTAGTTGAGACCTTGTGGTCATTATATCAAACATTTATGTAACCTTGACATTGTAACTTTTGTATTTCGTGGTATTTTTGGAAGCCATGTATTTATGGATATTGTAATATTATATCAATGGAATATATGTTAATTCAGTTGCTTTAATCTTTTGTATAAATGATCTATGGACAAATAAATGCATTGGAATACTTTGATTCTTTCATTATGGAAATTAGATGTATGAGTATGTTTTTAATTTAAGCATTTAATTTTCCTAATTAGATGAACAATTGGATTAACCATGGTGTTAATATAATCTATGAATTAATCTTCATTGGTAACCCTTAGGAAATCATGTGTTAGACTTTCATTGTGTTATTAAATGTACAATTTTTATCATTAGTGCACTTATCTTTTAAAAAAAAATATTTCACCCTTTAGTTGCCTAGTTGTGTTGTTTTCCTTTAGGGTTTCTGGTGGGGCATTACATAATTTCAGCTCCTTGCCTAATTATTTAAATGAACTAACAAAAGAAATCAGTGATACGAAGGCTATCATTGGAGCTTATGGCTCTCAATTTAAGGTTGTGGAGGCTAGGTTCAATGAATTAGAAAAGAAGGTTCTTAGCCATGAGAATACCCTAAAGAAAATTGGAGAACAAAGCCAAAAAAATCTGAAAGCCTTTGTCGATAGCTTCAGTGTGATGATTACCAAACTAGAATAGTGTTGGAATCAAAGAACACTAAGAGGGGGGGCGAATCTGTGTTTTACCGATGAGAATAATTTTAACCTTATTAACAAAGCAACTTAGTAACCAGTATACATAAAAGTAAATAACAAGTAGTAATAATGCAACCACAAAGATAAACACCATAACATGGATATTTATATGTGCAAAACCTCAAAGAGGAAAAACCATGGTAGGATTGGTGACCCACAATATCTATCCACTGGCCAAATGAAGAAATTTTATATGAGGGGCTTGCACATATAGGAAGGCACACTACTTAGAGCACACAGCTCAATACAAAGGAGCCTCACTAACTACAAATATGAAATACTAAATTACAAACAAAATCTAAACTTTGAGTGTGCATCTGGTATGTTGAATGAGTTGTAATTTAAGCACTATCTATACTGCTTAATATTGCCTCCTTCATTATCAGTAACCTGATTCGCTTTCCATTCCTCTTCACAAATAACCAAGATCGACTACAAGTCATTACAATCATATTCCGTCGATCAAGATCTTGCTCGCATAATATCACATAACCTATATGAAAATGACCTAACCGGACTGACTTATATACCCTTTCCATACATAAACATAAATACCTTATGTCAGCTTACAATCATATTACAGGTAATTACATGTCGGCTTAAACAAAGATATAAACATTAATCTTTATGACCATTGTTGCTTCCACGTTATGTTTTATGGATCAATCTCCTATGTTGGCCTCCAAATACCAGTTCCTTGTTTGTTGGTGTCACTAAATTCCGGTTGTAGAACCATGAATACTGGTGAATACTAGATAAGTAATCAACCAAAAATGATGTGTGTTGTTATCAATGACAACACCATTAGCCTAGATGAGTTTCAATTTCCAGCAATCTCCCTCTTTGGCATTGATGGCATCATTCATGTGAAAAATGAATCATTGAAGTGTTTTACTGGTTCCTTTCCAAAACTAATCTTAGAAGGCTGCTTTCCTTGAGCTATACATTACTTCTTATATCCCTTAATATTTTTTACATCCAGCCTCTCCCCCTTTTATAGCAATGCCAAAGTCAGGGCAAATAATAACGAATGAAAGAATGAAATCAAAATTATGATTATCAGATCTAGATGTACTTGAAAATATTTGGATAAGAACCCTTCAAAAATGCCAAATAAGTATCCCAATCGGTTTTTAAGGTGCTCAAAATTGATACCAACCCATTAAGAATGTATGCATGTAGTTCTAATTCTGGCAGGTATGTCGGTGTGTGCTTACTCAACTAATCTATGCACTCCCTCTTATGAAGCAATAAAGTATTAAGTCAGAAACTGACCAAACATCTTAATTCTTTGATCCACTAGATTAACCTATCCTTGTCCTTCTCCAGGGTTGAAATTTTTGACTCTAAAAGAAAACTTTGACCATAACAGAAATGGTCGATGACTTAGTACCATGAAAACTGACTCCAAGTTGTTCCAACTTATCCTTATCCACCTTAATTTTATTATCCACGCCTATTGTTAGTTTTGTTGTGTTAGTGCAAGACTAGTATATTCGAGTACATTGATGAAGAGCTTCATCAATCCTTGTTATATCTTCTCTCAGCTTAGCTTTGTTTGATGTGATCATATTATCGCAAGTGACCTTCCTGGTTACATTATATATTTTTGGTACAGAGCATATTTCATTTCATAGATAATTTTCAAGCACATAGTGTTGTATATAGGTTCATTTGTGTTGTAATTATGGGTTGGATCAATGATCAACCTTGATCTAACTAAATGCCTATTTTGTATGGTCGATAATCTCTCAGGTGAGCATATAAACCTAGAGGTCTATTAGGCCATGAAGGCTTGGAATTTGGATTTTGTCAAAGTTACTATGTCCAAGATGTTATCTTAGGTGTTGGAGTAAATAATGACATTGGATGTGTTTCCATAAGGTATAGGTAGTTAATAACCAGTGTTGTTCTAAATTGCATAATGTTGCATTTGTTGTCAGCAACTTTTAAAAGTTGCCGGTAGAATGACAACTACTTCTCCAATGGTCCTAACTATTCAAAAGTTGGTTATGGATGTTGTAAGAGGTTTATATATATGTGGACAATCGTAGGAAGGTATTTGCTGAAGGTTGTTGAAGTGGTTGAAGGTTTTGTAAAGTTTGGTGGAGAAAGTAAATAAGACAAATTTGATTTCACCATACAAAGATTTTTTCGTACAATTTTTTATAGAGTGTGAGAATTTCTAATGAAGTTTTAATTTGGTTAGGAGTAACTCTAAAACACCCTTCCAATGCGTCTAGTCTGACCTCCCGAAGTAAATTTTAGTAGAAGTTACAAACATTTATTTTCTATAGGTTGAAACCCTCCATTTTCAAGGGTTAAAATGCAAGTAAGACCTAACTTGCATTCTACTCATTAGGATCCAATGGCCATGGGTAGAATGCTAGTTAGGGATGTGTATTTTGAGATTCCAGAGGGGTGAGGTCAAAGGAATGGGCTGGTACAGTATCACCAAGCCCTAGTCTAAACTGGTTGAGGGTTTAGTAATAGATTAGATGAGTTTCTTTGAGTAGACAATGAACGATGAAGAGATGATGAGTTGAAGTGTTGAAACTGGGTATTTGAACATAGGAGAAACTTCCTAAAAATTTGGAACCTTCTTGTGATCCCATTATCTATACCTCTTTTGTGAGACCAGTCTAACCTAATCAATTAGGCCTGTAAGCAAGTAGGTGTTGAAGAGTGCAGGAATAGGATGGAAATCCAATCTTTTTGAATCTGATAGTGGTCCCAAAAGGGTATCTGAAATGTAAATTTGGTTAAAGTGTTCTTTGGTGTTATTTTGAGAAAAGTACCAAAAGATAGGGAAGTAGGGCTACTAACCAGTAGACCAGTGCGGGTAAGACTGTGAAACCTATACCAGTAAAACGATGCAACCTATACTAGTAGACCTATACTGGTAGGCTTGTCTAGTCCTCAAAACCCAATACTTTTCTTGTGCTTCAAATAATAATTGTGGAAGATATTGATAGGTCTTAGGAAGTGGGTAGGAGTGTGTCAACTCGGTTAGTGGTGAGAAGTTAATTTCATAGTTGAGGTGTGAAACATAACCAAAAAAGAAGACCAGAGGTGTGTGGGTGGGTTTATCATCCTACTACTGTCGACCTTTGCATCAGGTGGTATCAAAACTCTAGAAGAACTTGGGAAGAGTTTGAACCATGGGAGATAGAACAAAGGGACAAGGTGAAGAAGAGATACCCTCTAGAGTCACCAATGTGGAATTGGCTAGGACAGTGAGGGAGCAAGTAGCCAAGAATAAAAGGATGGAAGAAGAACTAGAAAATTTGAAGAAGGATCAGGCTAGGAAGGAAGTCAGCTCAGACTCAGAAGAAGAAGAAGAAGAAGAACAAGGAGAGGAACTAGTTGTATCGGCAAATCAAAGGCAATTCATTGAAGCCCTTAAGAAAGCAGGTGGAAGAGACACTAAGGCAGAATTACTCATGTTTCAAGGGAAGATGAATCCAGAGGAGTGCATGGACTAGATTGAGACCTTAGAAAACTATTTTGAATATGAGGAGGTGAAGGATAACCAAAGAGTAAAGGTGGCTATGTCAAAATTGAAAGGCCCGTCTCTTAGTTGGTGGAATATCCTACAAAGGGAAAGAATGGTGGAAGGTAAGAACCCCATCACTTCATGGAAGAAGATGGTGTCAGAAGTTAAGAAGTAGTTTGTCCCTAAGGATTATGAGATAATCCTACATAAGAATCTACAAAATTTGAGGCAAAAAGATCTGGATGTTAGTGCCTACACCAAGGAGTTCCACAGAATGACACTCAAAGCAAAGATTCTGGAGTGTGAGACATAAAAGCTAGCAAGGTACATGAATGGCCTTAAGTTTAACATTCAAGATGAACTCAGTTTGTTTAATCAAGAATCAATGCATAAGTGTTATCAAATGGCACTCAGGATTGAGGAGAATCAAAAAAGGTGAGGAGAACACCATAATAGAGGAAGGGGTATAAATTTTGGAGGTAAAGGAAGATTCCATGGTAGAGGATCGTACCCTAAAACCCAAGGAGAAACAAGTAGTCAGAAAAATGAGGGAGAATTAGGGAACAGAGGTAGTTTTAGAGGGAGAAGAGCAAATGGAAGAGGAAGAGTTGGTGGAAGAGGACCTAGTGTTTTCACCAGTAGGTGTTTCTCTTGTAACCAGGTAGGACATCAATCCTTTAGGTGTCCAGAGAAACAAGGAAATGGTGGTCAAGTGGGTGAAAGGAGAGAACATTTGATTTAAGAGGAAGACAATCAGAGCATGACCTCTTACCATACATCAACTTCAAAGACTATAGACCCAGAGCAAGGAGAGCTCTTGATGATAAAAAGGGGTCTCTTGAAGGAACCAATCAAGAAAGAACCACCTCAAAGGAAGTCTCTTTTTAGAACCACCTGCAAGGTACAAGGTAAAGTTTGTAAGGTCATTGTAGATTCTGGATTCATAGATAACATAGCTTCTATTGAAATGGTTACTAAGCTTAACTTGCAAATAATACCTCATCCCTATCCCTATAAGGTATCTTGGTTGAATAAAGGACAACAAGTGTTGATTAGTGAATAAGTTTGGGTAGATTTTTCAATTGGTGAATATAAGGATAGAGTGTTGTGTGATGTGGTAGAAATAGATGCTTGTCATTTGTTACTTGGTAGGCCTTGGAAATATGATGTAGATGCTAGGCATGAAGGTAGAAAGAATGTATACACCAACAACAAAAATGTAGAGAATTTTACCATGACCCCTCTCCCGGAAGATAGTAAGGAAAAACACATTGTGACTAGTGTCATGTTGGTAGATGAGAAAGAATTCATGAGGGATTTGAAGGAGAAGGATACTCCTTATTTTTCCATAATTCTCAAGCCTATAGATGAGCCTAAGAATTAGTCTAAGACCCATGAAGCAAAAGGAAAAGTAGGGCCTAAGGAGGTTCAAGAGCTACTAGATAAGTACAAGGGAATTGTTGCAGATAGTACCACAAATACTCTACCGTCTCAAAGAGAAATCAGTCATTGCATAGACCTTATACCGGGTGCTACCCTACCTAACAAGGCAGCCTACAAACTAACCCTTGAACAAAATGTATAGGTTGTAAGACAGATCCAAGAGTTACTTTAGAAAGGGTTCATTAGAAAGAGTATAAGCCCATGTGCAGTCCCAACAGTGTTAGCTCCTAAGAAAGAAGGGGCAATGAGGTTGTCTACTTACTCTAGGTCTATAAATAGGATAACAATCAGATATAGGTTCCCAATACTAAGAATAGAGGATTTGATGGATTGTCTAGGAGGGGCCAAGTACTACTCAAAAATAGACTTGAAAAGTGGATATCACCAAATTAGGATTAGAGATGGAGACCAATGGAAGACAACACTTAAAACTAATGAAGGCTTGTTTGAATGGATGGTAATGCCATTTGGCCTTTCCAATGCCCCTAGTACCTTTATGAGGTTAAAGAATGAGGTTCTTAAACCCTTTATCAATCATTTTGTGGTAGTATACTTGGATGATATATTGATTTTCAGTAAGGATAAAAATGAACATCTAATGCACTTGGATTTGGTATTGAAAAGGTTGCATGAGGAGCAGTTGAAGGTCAACTTGGACAAGTGTGTCTTCTTGTATGAGGAATTGTTATTTCTTGGATTTTTTGTTTCCAAAGGTAATATGAGAATGGATCCATCGAAGCTGGAGGCAATCCTCAATTAGCCCACACCTAGATCTGCAAGTGAAGTAAAATGTTTTCATGGCTTAGCAAGTTTTTATAGGAAGCTTATAAGAAATTTTAGTGGGGTTAGTGCTCCTATGATAGATTCCATCAAGGGTGGAATAAAGTGTCAATTTGCTTGGAATGATGAAGCCAACAAGTCTTTTGAGTATTTGAAAACAAATATTACAGAACAACCCATCTTAGTCCTTCCTAATTTTCATAAGGTATTCACAATTGAATGTGATGCATCTAAGAAAGTTATAGGAGGAGTCTTGAGTCAGGAGGGTAGGCCTATGGCCTTTTTCAGTGAGAAATTAAATGGAGCAAAACAAAAATATTCAACCTATGATCTAGAGATGTATGCTTTGGTACAATCTTTTAGGAAATGGAGGCATTATCTATTACCGATGGAATTTGTTTTTTACACTAACAACCATGCTTTAAGTTTTTTGAACTGGCAGGAGAAACTCAATCACCAACACATGAAATGGATGGAGTACCTTCAAGTTTTCACATTCACTATCAAGCATAAGAAGGTAGTGGCCAACAAAGTTGCAGATGCCCTTAGCAGGAGGAAATTGGTAATCCAAGAGATTCAATTAGAAAGCATAGGAATCACTGCTATGAAGGACATGTATCAAGAAGATGTAGATTTCAAGGAGGCTTATGAGGTTTGTCAAGCTATGAATGAAAGGTATCATATTGATTTTTCTGAGTATATGCTTCAAGAAGGTTTACTTTTCAAGGGTAGTCAACTTTGTATTCCTAATTGCTCAATGAGGGAGAATATTGTAAAAAAAACATTGTGGGAGTTTGTCAAAATATTTTGGACTTGATAAGACACTTGAGTTGGTTAGAAGGTTTTATTTTTGGCCAAGAATTCAAACAAATGTGAGGAAATTTGTTTCAAAATGTGTGGTGTGTCAAAAGGCAAAAGGTACAAGTTCAAATGCAAGCCTTTATACTCCTTTACCAATCCCTACCAAACCTTGGGATTTGATTAGTATGGATTTTGTCTTAGGCCTTCCTAGGACTAAATCAGGTTATGACAGTGTTTATGTTGTGGTAGACCGGTTTTCAAAGATGGCACATTTTTTACCATGCGAGGTTACACATGATGCTTATAATATTGTAGATTTATTCTTCAAGGAAATTGTCAAACTTCATGGGTTACCCTTGAGCATTATCTCGAACAAGGATTCTAAGTTTATAGGACACTTTTGGAGAACTTTGTGGCATAATTTGGGGACTAACTTGTGTTTCTCTTCTTCTTATCACCCTCAATCTAATGGGCAGACTAAGGTAATAAACAGGTCCCTTGGAAACTTGTTACAGTGCTTGACCAAGGAGCATGGAACTACTTGGGATACCATTCTTCCACATGCATAATTTTCCTATAATGAATCTGTGAATAGAAGTACATGGTTAAGTCTTTTCCAAATTGTGTATGGTACACATCCCAGGGGTATTATTGAACTTAGAGATGTGAAGAATATTGATAGAAGAAGTGCTTAGGCAGATGACTTTGTTGACATCAAGAAGGATATGCACCAACAAGTCAGAGATAAACTGATTCATACCTTTGATAAATACAAGCAAGTAGCAGACCTCAAAAGGAGAGATGTTCAATTTAAAGTAGGAGCTTTGGTGATGATCCATCTCAATAAAGAAAGACTCCCTAAGGAGAAGTACACCAAGTTGCACATGAAGAAGATAGGTCCTTTTAAGATCCTCAAACGATGTGGGAACAATGCATACAAAATAGACCTACCCTCGAAAGTGGGACTATCACCTATATTTAATGTTTCTGATATATATGCATATAAAGGTGTTGTTGATGATGTTTGTGTGGCAGGTCAATTTGATTCCTCTATTGCAGACATGATAGAAGGACTTCCACCATACCTCAAACCTAAAATTGAACGTATTTTGGATCAAAGGATAACCAAGAAAACTAGGAGGAAGAATTACTTGGAGTACCTAGTCAAATGGAAGAATCAACCTTTAGAGGATGTTACATGGATAACTTCTAAGGCCATTGAGAAGACCATAACTCACTTTATAGACATCCCAACTCAAGGGAATTGAGTTTCTTTTGGGCTCGAGAGTACAGTGCAGAGCACATTTCATTTCACAGATAATTTTAAAGCACATAGTGTTGTCTATAGGTTCATTTGTGTTGTAGTTGTGGGTTGGATCAACGATCAACCTTGATGTAACTGAATGCCTATTTTGTATGGTCAATAATCTCTTAGGTGAGCATATAAACCTAGAGATCTATTAGGCCATGAAGGCTTGGAATTTGGATTTTGTCAAAGTTAGTATGTCTAAGATATTGTCTTAGGTGTTGGAGTAAATAATGACCTTGGATGTGTTTCCATAAGGTCTAGGTAGTTAATAACCGGTGTTGTTCTAACTTGCAAAATGTTGCATTTGTTGTCAGCAACTTTTAAAAGTTGCCGGTAGAATGATAACTACTTCTCCAATAGTCCTAACTATTCAAAATTTGGTTATGGATGTTGGAAGAGGTTTATATATATGTGGACAATCATAGGAAGGTAGTTTTTGAAGGTTGTTGAAGTGGTTGAAGGTTTTGTAAAGTTTGGTGGAGAAAGTAAATAAGACAAAGTTGATTTCACCATACAAAGATTTTTTTGTACGATTCATACAGAGTGTGAGAATTTCTAATGAAGTTTTGATCTGGTTAGAAGTAACTCTAAAACACCCTTCCAATGTGTCTGGTCTAACCTCCCGAAGTAAAGTTTAGTAGAAGCTACAAATGTTTATTTTCTACAGGTTGAAACCCTCCATTTTCAAGGGTTATAATGTAAGTAAGACCCTAACTTGCAGTCTACTCATTGGGATCCAATGGCCATGGGTAGAATGCTATTTAGGGATGTGTATTTTGATATTCAAGAGGGGCGAGGTCAGAGGATTTGGTTGGTACAGTACCACCAAGACCGAGTCTAAACTGGTTGAGGGTTTAGATTATATTAGATGAGTTTCTTTGAGTAGACAATGAATGACGAAGAGATGATGAGTTGAAGTGCTCAAACTGGGTATTTGAACATAGGAGAAACTTCCCAAAAAGTTGGAACCTTCCTGTGATCCCATTCTCTATACCTCTTTTGTGATATTGGTCTAACCTAATCAATTAGGCCTGTAACCAAGTAGGTGTTGAAGAGTGCAGGAATAGGGTGGAAATCCAATCTTTTTGAATCTAATAGTGGTCCCAAAAGGGTATCTAAAACCTAAATTTGGTTAAAGTGTTGTTTGGTGTTATTTAGAGAAAATTACCAAAAGATGGGGAAGTAGGGCTACTAACTAGTAGACCAGTGCCAGTAAGACTGTGAAACCTATCCCAGTAAAACGGTGCAACCTGTACCAATAGACCTATATCGGTAAGCTTGTCTAGTCATCAGAACCCAATACTTGTCTTGTGCTTCAAATAAGCATTGTGGAAGATCTTGATAGGTCTTAGGAAGTGTGTAGGAGTGTGTCAATCTAGTTAGTGGTGAGAAGTTGATTTCACAATTGAGGTGTGAAACATAACCGGAAAAGAAGACCAAAGGTGTGTGGGTGGGTTTATCATCCTACTATCACCGACCTCTGCATTAATTTCTACCA
This sequence comes from Cryptomeria japonica, assembly GCF_030272615.1. Classification (NCBI taxonomy): domain Eukaryota; kingdom Viridiplantae; phylum Streptophyta; class Pinopsida; order Cupressales; family Cupressaceae; genus Cryptomeria; species Cryptomeria japonica. The sequence goes on along the minus strand of NC_081415.1, from coordinate 228,678,231 downwards.
ATTGTCAGTTTGACACTTGTTGAAGAGTTTATACTCCTTTGCAATATGTTTAGTCAAACCTTTCAAATTATCGGAGGGACTTACAACTAGATCTATCTTGCATTTCGATGCAAGCTACTGCAAAATTGAAATGGCGTACTCAATAACCTGCTTATCCTCTGATCCTTCCTTCATCAATTTCTGAGCTGCAACAAACATTAATTCAAAACTCCTCAGCTGATCAATTTTCTTTTTCTCAAAATGAACAAAATCTTCTTGATAGGATGAGTCAAGTGCCAATAATGAGGGACCAACAGCCGGTGATGGTGCTGGAGGTGTCGGTACCCTGACTTTAGTCTGTTTAACCTATTAGTTTTCCTCTTCCTTTTGTTCTACTTCCTTTTCTTGTTCTTTCTCCTTAGCACCGGTGACTTCGCCACTTGGTGTAGTTATTTTTGTTGCCTCTACCTCATGAATTTCAATTATATCAACATCAATTACTAGAGGAAAACTATCCTCAATATTATCTACCGGTTGTTGGCATTGTGTTGTCATTGATGTCAACTGGTATAGGATGGTCACCAATATGGGAGATGTATGTGCAGTACTGTCATTGGCACATATGGGATGCGATGTCTTTGATGCCACCTTCACTGGTACACAAGTTAGTATTTGACTTGTGTTGAAGATATGGATAGGAGACCAACATGATATAACAATCGGTAAATGATGACATTTGTAAGAGGAAAAGTATGTTGGATTGTTGATTGTGATGAAGAGGGGGAATGTTACCCAAATCACATCAACACCAGAGATGAAGTATGGGCAAGCCACTTGTATGTTGTGTGGATGTGAAACAACAAGACTCCCAACGGATAAAGATGCAGTCACTAGTTGCAGAGATGATTGATAGTGAATGTGCCTCAACTGGATCACATGTACCTATTTGAAGATATGCTGCACAAACATGGAAGCCACATTGGTGCAATGTAGGATGTAGATGACAAGGATCCACTCCCACTGGTAAGTGGAGCTTATCTCTTATTATTCATGGAATGCATCATAGTCCTCTGAGATAAGACAAAAGGTTAAAGGTAGGTGAATGAAGGCTCACACCACATGAACTGGTGAAGCACTAAGCTGCCTTAGGTGAATGAGATCAGGGATGTGCATCAGATCAACTAGGTAGACATGATGAGTTACATGTATAAAAATTGAAGGATTTTTTTGTCACTTTGACAAACCAATTTATAGGAGAACCGACCTATAAATGAAGAAGGCAAGGTTGAGCATGTTAGAATAACGAGTGGAAAACTAAGAGGGGGGGGGGTGAATCAATTGTCAACAGATTATATTAATCAAATCACTTTATAACCTTTAACCGCACATAAACATTAAATATTGTAATAGCATAAACAAATACCGGTAAGCAATAAAACTTAAGAATGAAATAGATAATCAGCACAATGCAACCATACCACATAACACCATGATTTGTATGTGGAAAACCTGGTAGAGAGAAAAACCATGGTGGGAAGCCTACCCATAGTCAGATAATACTGCTACAAAAAGTATGTGATACAATAAGGGGCTTGCACATGCAGGGAGGCACACTGAATAGAGCGTACTTCTCATTACAAAGGAGTGTCACTAACTATAGAGAGGTTACAACCACCTCAATATAATTGGACAACAATCCAAAAGAATGAACTACCAATGATAGCATCTACCATTCCTGATTATAGTCTTAGTTAAGCTCTATACCAGAGGCCTTTGACCTCTTAGATAAACCCAATTTGATCACCTATGATTAACCAAATCTCCTTCACATATGATATTTCATTCTATGACCATTACCACCACAATCTACAATGAGATCTTACATCAATTTATACAAACCCTAAGGCCTAAACTAATTAGGTCAGCCATCTAAAAGATATTACAATAATATCATTACATACATCCACATTACAATGATATACCACGTCAACTTTAGACCAAAGCAACATTAACCAATCAATAAATCATCCCAATAATGTGTAGAGAACACATAACATGATACCGGTCCATAACCTAGACCCAAATAGATTCACCACGCCAAAGCGATGTCTCTAATCAGTCAAGGAATGAACAAGGATCACCTTCTACATCCTAAATTCCATCTAGAAGCTGCACCAGCACCACTTATGCATTCGGTCAAAGATTCTTAGTAAAAGCTCTACTGGTAAAACCTTAAACCCTTACCAGTATAGGCTTACTAGAGTGTATGATAGAATCCGATCATCAAGTCAATACAAAATGACAAAAAAATACTCCAGAAACATGCAACACATCAAACCAAACATATTACATTGATCCAAACATGTTGGTAGTATCCAACTGATATTCCCTTCTACCGGTAACACTAGTTCTTCTACTAGTAGCCAAAATCTATCTGTCGGTAACCAATCATAACAGCTAGTGTTGACATCAATGATAAAACATAAAAAAAACACATAATCAATTCCTTCATATTACCAACAATCTCCCCCTTTGGAATTTATGGAAACACTAGATGTGAAAAATAAAACAGCTAAGTACCAAGAAGTGACAAAAATTTCTCATAGAAGATATAATAATAAAAAATTGAAAAATCCCAGCAACTCCCCCTAAGGAGTGTAGTCCAATCTGAAATTGATCTAAATCTCTCTTCCATATAACATATTATGACATTATTTGTCACATATAACTCTCCCCCTTTGGCATCAATGCCAAAGATATGACAAAGATATCAAAATCCTGTGAATCTCAAAGTTGACTACTCCCGTTGAGTAGTTGAACTATTCCATCAATCCAGAGCAAGGATAAAGTTGATGATGCATACCGGACTAATGCACTACTTAGTCAATTAAGTTTATATCAGAGGGGTAGATACCCCTAACCTATCTCTCAAATATTCAAATGATTCCTTAGACAACGATTTAGTGAATATATCTGCAATATGCTCTTTAGTGTTCACATAAACCAATTTGACTTCCTTTTCCTCCACCTTTTCTTCAAAAATTTATATTTTATTGAAATGTGATTAGTCTTAGAGTGAAATACCAGATTCTTAGATATGTTAATAGCTACATAGTTATCACAATAGATAACTACCGGTTCACTGCAATTTACCTTGATATCCTTCAACATTTGCTTCATCCACAAGACTTGAGTGCAATTAGTTGTTGCTACAACATATTCAACTTCTGCAGTAGATAAAGAAATGTATGACTATTTTTTGTTGATCCATGAAACCAATTTGTTTCAAAGAAAGAAAGATCCACCAGAAGTGCTCTTCCTGTCATCAGTACCTCCTACCCAATCTGCATCTGTATATGCACATAAAGTGAAGTTATCATCTCTAGAGTACCTTAATCCATATTCTATTGTTCCTTGCAAATACCAAAATATCCTCTTTACTGCACATTCATGATTTTCTTTAGGATTACTTTGATATCTTGAAACAATACTTACTGCATTCATAATATCCAGTCTAGTTTGAGTTAGATATAACAAGCCACCAATCATAGACTTATACCTTGTTGAATTTACCGGTGTAGATGTGTCTTTGATAGATAATTTCTCACTTGTCACCATAGGAGTACTTACCAATTTGGAGTTATCCATACCAAACTTCTTCAACAATTCCCTTAGATACTTAGTTTGACAGATAAAAATTCCTTTTGTCAGTTTGAGTAATCTGCAAACCTAAGAAAAATCTCATCTCACCAATCATAGACATTTCAAATTCATTATTTATATTATTAGAGAATTCCATGCACAATTTATCTTCACCTGCAAAAATGATATCATCAACAAATACTTCAATAATCAGAATATCATCATCAGTGATCTTGTAATATAAATTATTGTTATCACTTCCCTTAGTAAAACCAAGCTTCAAAAGATATTTATCCAACCTTGCATACCAAGCTCTAGGAGCTTGTTTCAATCCATATAATGCTTTCCTTAACCTGCAAACCATATCTTTGTCATATGTCAATGAAAATCCATTAGGATTCTCAATGTATACTTCTTCCTCAAGTTCACCATTCAAAAATGCACATTTAACATCCATTTGATAGACCTTATAGTTCTTGTAAGCTGCATAGGCAAGAAATAGTCTAACAGCTTCAATTCTAGCTACTAGTGCAAATGTCTCACCATAATCAATTCCTTCCATTTGAGAGCATATTTTACAAACCAATCTAGCCTTGTTTCTTACAACTTGACCATCCTCATTTATCTTATTTCTAAAAACCCATTTAGTTCCAATAACATTCTTATTTTTAGGGATTTCTCTTCTGAAAATAGCTGTAGATGGATTTGAATTATTAGTTGCCATAGGATCTACCTCAAGTGGTTAGGCTTCTGCAAAAGAGGAGCAATGCTCTAATACCAATTGTTAGAAAAACCAGTGGACAACTAAGAAGGGGGGGGGTCAATCAGTTTTTAATAGATTATATTAATCAAACCACTTTATAACCTTTAACCGGAGCACATACACATTAAATACCGGAATAGAAAAAATAGATACTAGTAAGCAATAAAACTTAAGAATGAAACAAAGAATCAACACAATGCAACCATACCACATAACACCATGATTTGTATGTGGAAAACCCGATAAAGGGAAAAACCACAGTGGGAAGCCTACCCACAGTCAGATGATACTTCTGTAGAAAGTATGTGATATAATAAGGGGCCTGCACATGTAGGGAGGCACACTACCTTTAGCATACTTCTCATTACAAAGGAGTCTCACTGACTATAGAGAGGTTATAACCACCTCAATATAATTGGACAACAACTGAGAAGAATGAACCACCAATGATAGCATCTACCATGCCTAATTATAGTCCCAATTAAGCTCTATACCAGAGGCCTTTGACCTCTTACATAAACCCAATTTGATCACCTATGATCGACCAAATCTCCTTCACATATGATATTTCATTCCATGACCATTACCACCACAATCTACAATGAAATCTTACATCAATTTATACAAACCCTAAGGCCTAAACCAATTAGGTTGGCCATCTAAAATATATTACAATAAGATCATTACATTCATACACATTACAATGATATACCATGTCGGCTTTAGACCAAAGCAACATTAACCAATCCATACATCATCCCACTAATGTGTAGAGAACATGTAACATGATACCGGCCATAACCTAGACCCAAATAGATTCACCACACCAAAGAGATGTCTCCAATCAGTTGAGGCATGTACAAAGATCACCTTTTGCATTATGAATTCCATCTAGAAGCCGCACTAACACCACTTATGCATCCTGTCAAAGATTCTCAGTAAAAGCTCTATTGGTAAAACCTTAAACCCTTATTGCTATAGGCTCACTAGAGTGTATGATAGCATCTGATCATCAATTCAATACCAACTGACCAAAACATACTCTAGAAACATGCAATACATTAAACCAAACATCTTACATTGATCCAAACATGTCGGTAGTATCCAACTGATAGTCCCTTCTACCGATAACACTGGTTCTTCTACTGGTAACCAAAATTTGTCTATCGGTAACCAATCATAACAATGAGTGTTGACATCAATGACAAAACATCAATGCATTACATAATTAATTCCTTCATATTGCCCATAGAGAAGTTGCAGATAGATGGAGTGTGTTGAAGATTGATGACATGAAGTCATCGAGGTGTTTATCGATAAGTATGTCCACTGGTAATGCTGAGAAAGTGTAGATGTAGAAGGCTCCCATCTATTGATGATGTGCATGAGGAATGTTGGCAAGTGTGTCATCTGGGTTGGGTGTTCCACTGGAAGAGAAGAAAAGTGTAAGGTTGAAAGTAGACCGGTTAGGGTATAACCGACAAGGTCTATGAACTGGTAGATGAACCTGGTTGAGTGGTTGGTCGGTGATCCTATCTGGACTGACATAACTGACCTAGCAAAGGTGGATGTCGATAAAGGGTCCATGTGGAGGTGAAGTGGCATGCATGCATAGGTTGGTGTGTTTTGTCAATGAGGTCGTTGGCAACTGGTCCAACATTTATGATGACTACGAAGATTGAGGAATGACGACAGAGCATTGCATCTCAAGATGAAGGAAATAAAAGAGATCTTGTAAAGACTGATCTTGCAGATCAAAGAGGAAGAAGGAAACCACATCATGCACATGATCGATCAGACAAAAGGCCAAAAAACATGGCAAAGATGATAAAATAGAGAAGGCATGGTTTGCAAGGTAAACATATGGATTTTTGGCCTTTTGTCTAATCGATCACGTGCATGATGTGGTTTCCTTCTTCCTATTCGATCTACAAGATCACTTTATTGGATCTTTGTTATTTCCTTCATCTTGAGCTACAATCCTTTGCCTTCATTCCTCGAGCTTTGTAGTGGTCATAAATGTTGGACCAATCACCAACGACCTCACCAAAAAAACACACCGACTTGTGCATGCATGCCACTTCACCTCCACATGGCCCCTTTGCTAGGTCGGTTATGTCGGTCTAGCCAAGATCACCAACCAACCACATGCTCATTAATTGAGTATTGAACATTGATCAAGGACATGATATTATATTGGATATGATATGTCACTATGATCAGAGATCATATCAGATGCAGATTCAGTGCATGACAGAGACCCTAGCATGTCAATTTTCAAACTCACATTTAGGCAGGAGAATCTAGCTATAAGAGTGTGAGCCAAAGATGTTGTTGGTGCTTCTACAGGAGAGAGGAAATTAGTCAAGTGCTCAATGAGAATCATGGGACAGAATGTGTGAGAGAGAGAATAGAGTTGAAGAGTTCAACAGACAATAGTGACGCAATCGATAGTTTGCAAATAAGTCTAACAAAGGAGTGCGTTGGTGGTGGTGAACCGGTAGAGAAGAGGCAAAGAAGATTGTAGAGAAGGCAAGCTAAGAATCAACACCAATTAGACAACATACACCTGATTGAGTGAAGAAGACCGGTGGTGACCAGCAAATGTGTGACAGAAAGGTTGGAGAACTGGTAGGGAAGAAGAAAAGGTTGAACCAACAAAGGTGCATCAGAGAGTGGGTTGTAGTAGGAGATAAAGATGCTACAGAGAAAAGGTGAATAGAGAACCAACAAAGATCCATGTAGAGGTGAACTAGTGGAGAGACATACATGAGAGTTACAAATTTCTTTTGTAACAAGAATATTACTTTTGTAATTGATTATATTCATAGTGAATCACTGAGTTGGAGCTCGGTGCAGGGGTTGGTGCTCCTTAGGTTGGTGCCCTAAATCAAGGGTTGATGATCCTTGGGTTGGTGCCCTAAAGCAAGAGTGGTATTCCTTGGGTTGGTGCCTTAAATGTTGTAACCGAGGTTTTCATTATGAAGATGGATTGGAGCAGTAGTCTCAAACAGCACTTCTCGCCAAGGTTTTTACCATCTTGGGTTTTCCTCGTAGATATGGTGTTATGTGGTGTCCCTTTTATGTGTGGTTTCATTTGTGTTAGTCTTCCATCTAGCCAATATGTCTTCTTTATGTTAGATCTGTTAACTGGTATACACACATAGGATAGAAAAGGGAAAAGTTTGAAAATCACTGATTCACCCCCCCCCCTCTCAATTACATCTAGTGTTCATCACCAGTTTATTGACCTCTACATCCTAAACATGATTGACTACTGAAGGAATGTCCTTAGTTAATTTATTACCCAAAATCGGTGGATTTTCACCTAATATACCTTTACCCTTAGCATCAATCAGGATGTTTAAAATGTCATACTTAGGAGGTACATTTGGTGATGTACATAAATCTAGATTATCAATAAAGAATTTTAACCATGCCTCGTGGGTTTCCTTGACTATTTTATTCACTATTCCCACCATCAGACTTACATGCCAATGTCTAATCTAAAAAATTATTTTATTAGCGAACTCGAGAAACTGTTTCATTTTTTTATTAATAGCACCACCAATGGTCAACAATTTCTGAACCCTTATATGTTTATCTTCCTCAATAGTAGATAATCTCCTAAAATCTAACTTATTCCATAAATTTGTTGGTATTTTCTTCTCTATTTCAATTATAGCTTTCTTATATATGTCTAAGTATAGAAAAATTGATTCCTCAATCTCCTTTTGTTCCTTATCATCCATATGTACATAATAATGTTGTATATTACTCGAAATTCCATCCTTAGTTATTTGATCAATTAATTCAGCAACAGAAAGAGGAGGGATAACCTTAACACTTTTACCGAATTCAAGAGCCACATCTAGATATGATTTCTTCTTCTTAACAGGAGTGGGAGCAGTCTCTTTTACCGATTTCCTCTTCTCTATAGGCTTCCTCTCCTTCAAAGATTTTTCCTCTAAATCCTCATGTAGATTTCAAGAATCTTGGGGGGCTCCTCTTCAGTCTCAGAACTAGATGCAACAAGGGCAATGTAGGTCTCTAATTTCTTTGTCTTCATCACACCCTTGCTGGCTGTTGCTTCCAGTGAGGCTTGAGCTGTTGTCGGAGGAGATGTCTTTTCTAATCCAATGATTTGTTTAATCTCAGGGGACATCTTCTAGATAGCCTGTCCAACCTTCTTTATTTGGCCTTCCCTCTTCCTCCGGCTAAAGATTATCTACACTTTTGATTCCTTTACTTTTTCAGTTCCAAAAGTTTTCTCCTTCTCATCAACTGGGGCATATATAAGCATCTTGGCATAAAGGTCCAAGATCTATGCATCAACCTCATAGCCAATTTCAGTTACCCAAATTTTTCTATGTTGCACCGCCTCCATTAAAGTTTCATCCTTTTTAACCATAAAACATATCTTGGTAGAATACTTGTCAACAATATGCTTTGGTATCCTTTCTCTTAGTTTTATTGCTTTTTGGAATGCTTTAAAATAACCCCACATAATGGAGCCTCTGTCCAGTCCCAAATTCCTCAAGGCATCCTTAATTTCCTTGCCTACTAGAACATCAAAGGCCCATTGCCTCTTTCTGGATCCTGGTGTCTCATTTAGAAATAAAAGCATCAGACAAACAATCTAATTACCATATCATAATATACCTTTCTTTTCTCCCTTAATCTTTTCTAGGTTCAAAATCAATTCATCGCACATCCACTAACAAAGATCATATCTCTCATTTTCCTTTACCATCTTGTGTGCACAGTAGATGCAAGAACTAGATACAGAGTTCAGCTAGTTGAATTGAGTTAACTTATATCTGATGATCATGCTAGTAAACTGAATGTCATTGTCTGTGATTTTATTGATCCTCATCGACCGGTTGTCAAAGGTGGCACCGGTTAACTTGTTCACTTCATTGTTTGAAATCTTCCTCTTGGCCAATTTATGTCCAACCTGAGGTAAACTAGTGATAGCACGAATCACCTCCTTGGTGATTTTATAGGTTCGGTCCAACCACAAGAACTCCCCATGAACTCGACTCAACACGTACCAAATCATCTCATCTTCAAACTGGAGCATCTCCAAAATGTCGATGAAACCTTGATCCTTCATCATTTGAAATTTTGGTTTGATCATCCTATCCTTGTTCAATAGAGTGGTCATGTATATGGTTTTAATCTCAAATGATCCCAAATCCTGTAGAGTGTAGTGAATGCAAGATCTGACATCTTCAACATAGAGAACTTTGTCAGGAACCTTAGAAAATGCGCTAATTCAGTCATTGATCTTTTCAACTTGAGGGCATTTCTTGATTTTCAGACATGGACGATCCTTTATGTCCACCACAATAGGGGTAGCCACATATGTCAAAGCGGGAACAAATCTAGAAGCCATTTTGATTGCAGAAAAATATCTCAAGAACGGAGAAAATACCTCACAAACTACGTCAATGAAAATCTTTAAAAAATCCACTTAGAAAACACTGGAAATTGCTAAAAAATGCTCTTAATCATATTTGATCACCTTAAACTCACTCTGCTTCACTCTGAATATTGTGTGATCAAAATGAAGCAAATTTTCCCTTTTATTCTACAAAACCCTAATTTCTTATTGATATTAATGCATGTTGGCATATCATTACTGGATTCAAAATCCATTATCTCTATGCTGGTAAACCTTCAGACTGACTTCTCCAAGATCTGAAACAAGCTTTCAGACCACTACTAGGGGTAATACAAGATCTATCATTAATTTGCCTCCCCCTAAAGCTAATGCCTTAGTTACCGGATGAGTTTCATGCCAATGCAGGAACATTCTTCTTTTTCGGTTGAGTGACCGGGGTATTTGCCTCTACCTGTTGATCTTCAGATTTTGTAATCCATTTTCTCATTTTGTTTCCAGATATCATCAACCTTTTATTTTCCCTTCTCATTGCATGTGTCATTCCTTTCTGGTGTATTATTGCTTCTGTATTATTTTGCAATGTGTCGTATTTTATTGCATGCATAGCAAGTGACATTGTTCTTCTGAATTGCCTTATTGTATCCTTGATCATTCCTTGACCTGCATTGATTATTCATATGTCTAAACTTTCCACATGCATGACATTTCACATTTATTCTACAATCTGCTATCCTATGACCATACTTTTTACAAATGGAACATTGATCGGGAATTGAATTATTATTCTGATTTTCTCTATTTTTGCATTGAATTGCCATATTACCAAACTTATTGCAAACAAAGAATCGACCATTAAATTTATGTGCAATGGGTTTCCTTATTGGTCATATTTGATTTCGGTTGATAGGTGGATTCTCCTGATTGTTCTTCTGTCCAGTTGCATCATCCTCATTTGCAGTATAGAAGCTTTCTCCATGCTCAAATCCAAAACCTCTTGTGTCTCCTTTGCACCTTTGATCCTTCAATAATTCATCAAGCTTTGCAGAACTGGCCTTAAAATTTTCTTTATACTCATTTGCAATATCCAGATCTCCTCTTAGGACAATGATCATTCTTTCCAAGTCTTGCTCATTGTTTTGAGATTGCACCAATTTAGTTCTCAACATATTATTCTCATGTGTCAACCTAATGCATTCTTCAAATCTGTCTTTCAGAGATTTGGCAATATTTTCTTCATTCTTTTTCCAGTCTTCAATCTCCTTGGACATCCTCATGGTTAGGGCTTGCATTTCATTCATTATGACACCATTCTCCTGACTCATCTTTTGACATAGTTCCTTAAGGGCATTCTTCTCTTCATCATCCTAATTTTGTAAGAGTTCCTTTCTTTTGGCTTGAGTAGATGACAACCTCTCTTGTAGGGTAAGAATGAATTCCTTTGTAGAGTTCAACTCATCTTGCAACTTTATGTTCTTTAACATTTCTACATCATAGTCTTCAAGTGCAACTTCAAGTTCTTTCTCTATACTCATCTCCATGGATTCCAGATTCAGGATCTTCTTCAAGTTAGAATTATTTTGAGGCACAAGTCTCTGATACCAATTGTTAGAATCCAAGAAAAATGAGAGGGGGGGGGGGGGTGAATTGGTGTTCTACTGGTGAGAATAATTTTAACCTTATTAGCAAAATAGCTCAGTAACCGGTATACATAAAAGTAAATAACAAGTAGTAATAATGCAACCACCAAGATAAACACCATAACACATATTTATATGTGGAAAACCTCAAAGAGGAAAAAACACGGTGGGATTAGTGACCCACAATATCTATCCATTGGCCAAATGAATAAATATTACATGAGGGTCTTGCACATGCAAGAAGGCACATTGCTTAGAACACATTGCTCAATACAAAGGAGCCTCACTGACTATAGATATGAAATACTAAATTACAAATAAAATTTGAACTCTGAATGTGCATCTGGTATGCTGAATGAGTTTTGGTTTAAGCACTGTCGTTACTGGTTAATGTTGTCTCCTTCCTTACCGGTAACTTGATTTGCTTTCCAATCCTCTTCACAAATAACCAAGACCAACTACAGATCATTACATTCGTATTTTTCTGATCAAGATCTCATTCACATAATATCACATAAAATATCACATAACCTATATTAAAATGACCTAACCATACTGACTTATATACCCTTTCCATACATAAACATAAATGCCTTATGTTGGCTTACAATCATATTAGCAGGTAATTACATGTCGGCCTAAACAAAACTAAAAATATTAATCTTTGTGACCATTACTACTTCCACATTACATTTGTTGGAACAATTCCCTATGTTAGCCTCCAAATATCGGTTCCTTTCTTACCGGTGTCCCTGAATGCCAGTTGTGAAACCATGAATACTGGTGAATATCAAAGAAGTAATCAACCAAAAATGATGTGAATTTTCATCAATGACAACACCATTAGCTCGGATGAGTGTCAATTGCCAACAAACAAATCCAGTAGGAAAAGAACACGATAGATATTTATGAGGATCAGGTTCCCACCCTTGAGGGTGTGGCCATTGGACATGGTCAAATAACTGGGTGTGGCCATTGGACATGGTAAAATAACTGAGTGTGGCCATTGGATATGGTAAAATAACCCGAGAAAATATGAGGAAGATGGCTCAGCAAGCCAAGGAGCTAGAGGATTTTTAAGGATGTTGCTTCCTCAATGGTCGAACTAGAGAAGGAAGAAATGGAGCTTCTCAAAAATTTCTCTTAGGTCTATTTTTTTGTGATCTCGGTTGTCCCTTAGGTGTTTATGTGATTTCCTTCTATTTCTTTTGGTTCTCTTGCTGGCTTTTTGTCTCTACCAGCTATCTTTTTTTCTTGTTTTGTTCTATCTAGCTGGACTTTCTATGTTTTATCTATTTTATAACTTGAGGTAAAGGGTTTTGGGCCCCCTTCAAATCCTACTTTTCACTTAATAAAAAAAAAAAGTATCATCCACAACCAACAAATAACTAAGAAGAGGAAACTTAAATTCTTCTATTATGATATGCCACTGTAAAGAAAGTACAAAATTTTCTTGCCACTACTTTTTCTCTATCTTTTTCTTATATCCCCTTTCATTCAGTCTTGGGTTCTCACTTATATATCAAAATTGGGAGAAGAAACAAGATTCAGACCATTACATTGTAACCATTCATAACTAATCAATATAGTTTTAGTAATTAAAAGAGACTTAACAAAGTATTAAAGAGTTTGTTAAATGAGAAAAGTGCTTAATAATAGGAAATGAAATAAAACATAACACAATTTCAACCGATGAATATAATTAAATCTTTTGTCATCATATTTTGAGTGGCAACCCATGACCCTTGGGTCTGGCAAGGTTTCACTTTCAGTAAAGGCATTATTCATATCCACTGGTGGTCTTTCTATTGCATTAGTTCTCCGTGGTCTTGAAATAAGTGTTTTCCCACTGGTACACCTCGTAGTCACTTGGCCATTTGAAATTTTGGATTGTTGGTATATTTGTAAGGTGATCCTTCCATCTTTTATCCATCATTTCTTGTACATCTATAAAAAATTTTGAATATCCAACATTGAAGGTGGTAATCTTGTCCAAGAACAAATTGAAACTCTTAATGCTTGTATCATTTTCTTTTTTCATATGAGACATAATTCTAGGAACCATTTGGTAGAATTCACTCTTCAAGTCATTGAAGTCTCTGATATACTTGTCCATGTCAAGGATGTGGGGTATGGTCCAATTTTGAAATGTATGAAAGGATTCTATTTTGGCTCTCACCCTTTGTGATTCACTTGTAACGTACCAGAGCTCTTTAGTGACTATTGTTATTATTTTCTCAGTTCCCTTTATTGCATGAGGAGCAGTCGGGTCCCTATGTGTAACCTTGCACAAAGTAACCAAAGTGTGATGGGCTGGTTTCCATCTCTTTGACAAGGATTTGAAAAAGGGTTTATTCTATTTAAATATTTTTATCATCTTTAATAAGAATTCATATCCCTTATAAAAATAAATGAATTTCTCAATGACAAGCTTTACTTTGTGTGCCAGTATTTTCTCAAAAGTGATATACATACAGTGTGGTACTTTTTCCAAAACTTTTTCGTTGGCCACTTTCAAGTATTTGATTTCTTTTTCATACTTTCTCTTCTCTTCACTCCATCCTTTACTATTCTCAGTGTCATCTATTGGCTTAGGTGTAGCATGTTTGTGCAGGATGATGGCTTTGCTTTGGCTATCAAATTGTCCTTTTGTTTTGTCTTTCAGCATAGCACTTTCAACATACAACCTATTAATTTCATCATTCATCTCCACTTGACCCTTTTCAATTTCAATTATGTTTTGTTGCATATGTTTTACTACATCCCTAGTGAACATAGCAGAGTGCATGGTTAGTGTGGACACCTCTAATGGGGGTTATCTTTCATGGTTTTCAAAATAGTTGTTCCCTTTCTTTCTTTCACCATGTCTACTAGCTTTGGCTTCTTCTACTTGAGCTTCATAGCCATGTGTTTCTTCTTCATACCTCAGTGGAAGAATTTGTGACTTCTCTACCCCATCATCACCCTTTAAAGCTCTTAATGCACTGATGGCCTCATTATGTTACTATTTACTAAGTTGTCATTATTTTTATGCCCAAAGTCATTATATATACACTAGTCGGTTAATTCTACCAAAAAGTTCAGTCGGTAAATACCAAGGCCACTGGTGTAAGTTATAGAAGAGAGACAAGTCACCGAGAGGATACACACCAAGCTATGAACTGAGACATATGCATAATGTCTACCGAGTAAAGGTTATATGTTTATCGAGCAACAAAGAAGGTATACCAAGTTAATCTGAACCGAGTGAAAACATGTTACAAGATTCAATAAACCTGGACACACATGTGAAACGTGTTACATAATTTGAGAAGATGAAACCATTACTACATTGGAAATTGCATTTAAAGATTTTGTATGATTTTGAGGAAGAAAATCCAATGAAATAATTTCTATGTTTATTCATTCAATAAAACATGTTTGTATGATCGAAGCATGAACAAATCACCATTTCAGAGATCTATATAAACAATATGATTTGAGTATATGAAGGGGTGACATGTAAGGTCAATCAAGAGCATAGAGATGAAGGAATGATTAAGTCAAGCATGAAGGAAGAAGATTGACAAAGATAATCACAAGTTACCGAGAAGGTTTCAGAGAACAGTTTAAGGAACAAAGAATACATAAGTGGTTACTGAGTTGATTTATCAATTACCGAGGAATGCTATGAGAAAGGTAATTTCATATTAAGAACATAGAGTCTGCTATAACATTTCAGATGTGAAGTTGTAGATATTTTGTAAATATTTTGATTGAAATATTAAGTTGTAATAGAAACCTTTAACAGGGTAAAAGACTCTAATAAAGTCTATAAATTGTAAAGCCTTTAACTAGGTACAACATTTTGTAGAAGTGTTTGTAAAATCCTTTAGCAAGGTAGATCTAAAGATCTTTATACTCCTAATAGGGTAACCTATCAGAAATGGCTAAACATGTAGCTCTAACCGAGCAATCTTGATTACTGCAGTAGTGAAGTTGTGGGTGCCATCCCCACCACAGTTTTTCTCTCTAACCAAGAGTTTCTGTGTGACCAAAAATCATTGTGTTATAGAGTGATATTTAGATGCATGTTATCTTTATGATTATGTTTCAGTATTTTATATCTTTGAGATCAGCAATACATAGCTTGTGTTTATTAGTAAAACTATTTTTCAAGAAAATTTTGAAGTACCAATTCACCCCTCCCCTTTCAGTACATTAGCTTTCCAAGTAGGACCTAACAATTGGTATAAGAGATTTACTCTTCATAAAGGATCTAATAGCCTAAAGAGAAAGATCCTATCAATGGAAGGCTATAAACAATCTCATAGGATTGTGAATCTTCAAGAAGAATTGGATCATGTTAATCAAATGATTGCAGACATGCAAAGGAAAATACAGAGATCATTGAAAGTTAGAAGAAGGTTGTCTGATGATTTACAAGACTCACAAGAGTTGGTGGAACAAATTGAGACATCATCTAAGAATAGCATATCAGAAGAATCTGAAGAAATGATTGCAGAACTGAAAGAAAAGAACAAAGCACTTAGTGAACAACTAAAAGCAATGAGAAGGGAACATGAGTATTTTAGCACACAGATGACTGAAAATCTTGATGCATTGAGAACAACTGAAGATAATAAATGAACTATAGAAGGAGAAAAACAATAGCTAGAAGCAATGGTGACTGCAGAGAATGATGAAATATCAAGGATGATTGTAGTTCAACATAATCTGTCTGATCAATTGGACTATGCACATCATCAAGCTACTCAAAAGTAAAATGAGATCCAAGCATTGAAACTTGAAATATCAAGATTGACCGATGAACTAGAAGCAGAAAAGAAGTCAAAAGAAACACTGAGGAAAAGCCACGAAGCATCAAGAATGTTGGATGGCTAACTAAATATGAGAAAACCCAACAAAATGCAGGACTTAGTTACAAAGGAAACAACTCTACTGAGAAAGGGATTAACACTACCGAGAAAGGAGAATCATCAAAGCAAGCTGGAAACATAGAGAACATCAAGGACAAGAAGCCTATTTGCAACCACTATGGAAAACAAGGTCATACTACCAATGTTTTCTGAATCAGAAAAGGTAAGCAACCGAATGTTACTAGGTTTAATGGTTATTGTTACAATTGCAAAAAGTATGGTCACACATCTAAGCAATGTAGAACAAAGTCTCTCAACAATTGTGAGAAGGAAAAATACAAAGGGTTTTGCAAAAATTGCAATAGATATGGACACAACACCGAGAAATGTTGATTTAAGCAGAAAAACTATATGTAGGCTCCACACCGAGCAAACACTAGAAGCTACCGAACTCACACAAATCTCAATCAACAATATACTTCAATAGCATGGGATTACAATACAAGAATTTGGTGTGAATGTTGTGGAAGATACAGACATATAAGTGCAAACTATATGATAAGGTTTGGAATGAACAACCGGAGATCATGGAGAAGTCCAGGAATGGCATGTTTTCATTGTCACAAAGTTGGACACATAGTGAAAGACTGCAGAGACCAACCAAGAGGAGATATTGAGGAGATAAAAAGCAAATTGCAGAAATTTTGGAAAAAGAAGGAAAATGTGTCAACCAATGAAGGAAGCACCTTACCTACTGAGTTAGGTGCATCTACTTCAGATTAGTCAATGAAGGTAAGGAGGGACTGCATTCTCAAAGGTTAGATCTTAACAGTTCCTATGTATTCATGCACTTAAATTCAAAATCTGCATAGCTAAGATGCAATAGCAAGTTCAAAAAATTATCTAGTCTTTTGATTTACTAGGAAAGTCAGTAAAACTAGTAAGACTATCTAATTGGTAAAAGCTAATAAGAGAGTTAGTTGATAAAGGGAAACCAAGTGCGTTTAATGCCTATTATACCTAACCGCATGAATCCTGATAAGGTAAAAAGGAGGTATTAAAAGTATTGAGCACGGTCATTTTTCACTTACCAGTTTTCAAAGAGCAAAGCAGAGCGAATCCAAAGGCGATCAAACATTTCCAGAGCGAATTCAAGGTATTTAGCAAATCTAAAACCACATTTTCAGCAGTTAACCGATCAAGTCAAGTTGTGAATATTTGTGAAATATTTACTAAGTTGGAAGCATTTTCTGGTTATTTGAAACCCTAAGCTATTTCATAATAATAATTTCAGTTTGTAATGGCCCCCAAAGTTCAGAAACCTATTGTAGTAGAGACCATTGAGAAGTCTACACTGAAATATACCTTACCTCCCAAAGTGGCTTTCGAACCCAATGAGAAAACTGCATTTTCTCTTATTTTGGATAAGGTTCTATTGATTGAAGATGTTAGATTTTATACCAAGTGTAGAGTTGATGAGCTAGGTCACACTGAGATTAAGGATATGTATGATAAATTGTGCACCGATGGAAATCTGGATAGTAAGTTTGAGCATATCAAAAACAAGGGATTAACCAAAGCCCTAACCTACCCTTGAGTCTTCAAACCCCAATGGGTCAAATTTGTCTTGAGCTGAGTACATGATAGTTTTATGTGGCTAGACAATCAACCTTTCAAGATCACCAAGGAGATCATTCACATGATAACCAGATATCATATATTTGACCATGGTCGAGCACAGAAAATGATTTCATAGGAGTTGATAACATTAACAGGAGTTGAGTCTGATAGCAAAGGTCTTAAGTTGAACAATGTGACAGATGCAAAACTTAATTTGCTATTAGAGTTATTGGTTATTGTTTCTTCCAGTCGGCAAGAGAAAACAGTGTATTGTGTGTAGATGTAGATTTGGCCTACAAAATTGTTAAAAAGGGTATACAAATTGATTTATGTGAAGTGTTGTTGAAGAATCTTTTTGAAAATCTAAATATAGTAAGGAAACCAAAGAAGAATAATACTGCTAACACACTAAAGTTTGGGTCACTATTAGTGTGTATGTTCTTCTATTTTCATAAATTCTTTCCATTAGTCGGTAATGTTGTTTGGGAATTACATTGACCTATCACCTACCAAATAAATGATTTCATCAATCAGCTAGGTGATAATTTCAACATGATAATGGATGATAACTTCAATAAATTCCAGGAAAAGATGCATAGCAGGTACATGATTCCACCTCAGCTAGTGGAAAAATACAAGGATACCATATGTTTTGAGTTGGATATAGACTACTGTTATGTTAATGCAGTAGAACCCAAGACTCAATCACTACCGCCTATGGGTTATGAAATAGATTTTGACATTGCTCAACAACAAATAGATGCCTTCTTAGAACTTCCAAGGCATGCTAATGAGATAAGATATGGCACCTATGAAGAGGTGAAAGAAAAAGTAAAAATGAGCATAGTTTTACCAAAGGCTACCAGGAAAGCCACAAGAATGATCAAGGACTTAACTAAAAAATTTGGAGAAGGTTCTATCTCCACTCCTACTAAGAGGGATCAACTTTCAATCGAAGAAGAGTCTGAAGCTCAAGAAGAAGCAATTACTCTGAGCACCGAGTTACCAAAGGGCAAAATTTTGAAAAGAAAGAAACAGGATGCAACCAAGGTATCACCGACCCCACTAGTGAAGCGATCGAACACCAGATCATCCACTGTGTCACCTGGTAAGAAGCAAAAGAATGTAGAAATTCCTAAAGTTACAAAAACTTATAAAAAGAAGATGAGAAGACTAATTTTGGATAAAGAGGAAAGTGACACAGAGTCAGAGGATGTTAATAAACTTTAGATTGTGAAAAGCACAAAGGAAGATGTACATAGTGTTGACAATTTTTGTACAAAATTGAAGGAATATGGTGGATTTGGGTTATTTAGATATGTAAAATATGATACTAGAATAGATGAAGAGAAGAGACAAATAGAAGAGACTGTAATTAGTACACTTCTCAAATTCCAAGTAGTTCCATTGGAAGTAACTGGTTTTCTTCCAAAACATTATATTCACATATTGATAATAGATGGAAATATGCTATGGACTCGGAGAAGCAAATAAGAGAAAGAGTTTTGGTACATCTCTTTCTAGATATGTTGGTAGATGAAATAAAAGATCACTTGAAAAACTACCAGACAAATTTTCAAGTCAAACAAAGAGCTTAAAAATGATGAATGGCCTATATCTAGAAGTAGAAAATGAAACCAAAGAGAAATGGAAGAAGATATTCAGGATTCAGGCTAAAGAATCAAAAGGTGAAGAAGAAATAGTTGAAATCACCAAGCAAGATCTTGCTTCCACTATTCAGTTAGATGAGGATGTCATAGACACTGAAGCACAGGATGGAGAAATGATAGAAGGAAACACCTATGCCAAACTGGTGTCAAGTGAATCAGTTTTGGAGTAGGTCAAGTCCTATCCTCCGCTCACTCAACAAGTCTCAGTCGAGAAACCTCAGGACACAGATGAAGGAACAGAGGCTCCAAAGGTTAAACAAGATGAACCTACCTCTCAGGCCACCGGCGAGCCAACTTCTCAAGTTCCTTCAAGCACCGAGATAGTTGCCACTGATACTTCAAGCAAGGAAACACCAAAGGATAAAACAGAGGCTACAGGAACTGACAAAAGTGTTGCCTCTACCAAGCAACATACCGAGGAAGGTCAAGTCTCCAAAGCCATTGTACCCATTGAATCGGCAAAGGCATCATCATCAAAGGAGAAAAAAGAAAAAAGACATAGTTTTAAGATTGATCTGTCATAGCCTATTGTGCTACCAAATGTTGACCTCACAGAATTGAAAGGACAAGCACTGATAGAATTCAGTGAGCTTTGTAAAGCCAAAGCAAAGAAGGAAAGATAGATAGCAATACAATAGAAGAAACTAGTACTTTAGAAGGTCAAAACATTATTGATAGATATGATACCTGAAGCTACCATCAATAAAGATGTTGTCATCCATGTGCAACTAGATGAACTACTCACTCAATTGGAGGAATCTGGAGTAGAAGCATCAGAATACCTTAGCAAATTGAAGGAAAAAGAGCTAACTACCAAGATGATTGAAGAAGTGCAAAAAGCAATTGCTATAGGTAAAATAAAGCTCATTGAATTCATTGCTGAATTGTCCCCTCAACTCAAGCATATTATTTATTTATTCTAGAAGTTACGTACATTCTCATTCTTTATCAAAGATAACAAGAATAAGACTGAAGTCATTGAAAAAGAGATCTCTGATCTCTCAAATAAATTGACTACCGAGCCAAATTCTTTATAGAATTTTTATACAAGGCTACAAACACTAATGGCTCAACAATTAGAACTTCGGAATGAAGAGCATAAAATACGGATGCATATCATGACTCTTCAAACTTTATTTATTCTCCATTTATCGTCAGTTCAAGAGCAAATCAACCGAGCTACCCAATTATCAACACAAGCAGAGGGAAGCACATTAGATGGTTTGATCGCACTGTCAGCTGATATTACAGCTTAGAATACAATTTTGGACAGTGTCAAAGATGCACTTAAGAACACTCTTACAGAAGCTCGTACAAAGTATAAATCTATTTTTGATCAGTTTCCCCCACCAAATGGTAACTAGTTTTGATGTTTGTCAAAAAGGGGGAGTGTACCGATCATGACTGAGCATGAATATTTGAGTGCATAGAATTTATACCGAGTGTACAGTTGAAATTGTCAGGGGGGGCATGGAAATACAGAATAGGAAATCAAGATATGTATAGAAGATTGATAAGGGGAGTATGTATTTGAACATGTATATACTGACATTTCAGTTCATTTTGAAAGTATATAGATTTTGTATTATGACTTTGAAAGGAGTTTTGTCAAACATACCAAACTAATGTCAAAAGGGGAGATTGTTACTATTTACTAAGTTGTCATTATTTTTATGCCCAAAGTCATTCTATATACACTAGTCGGTTAATTCTACCAAAAAGTTCAATCGGTAAATACCAAGGCCACCGGTATTGGTTACAGAAGAGAGACAAGTCACCGAGAGGATACACACTGAGCTGTGAATTGAGACATATGCAGAATGTCTATCGAGTAAAGTTTATATGTTTACTGAGCAGCAAAGAAGGTATACCGAGTTAATCTGAACCAAGTGAAAATGTGTTACCAGATTCAATGAACCTAGACACACATGTGAAATGTGTTGCATAATTTGAGAAGATGAAACTGTTACTACATTGGAAATTGCATTTAAATATTTTGTATGATTTTGAGGAAGAATATCCAATGAAATAATTTCTATGTTTGTTCATTCAATAAAACATGT
Source organism: Cryptomeria japonica (assembly GCF_030272615.1). Classification (NCBI taxonomy): domain Eukaryota; kingdom Viridiplantae; phylum Streptophyta; class Pinopsida; order Cupressales; family Cupressaceae; genus Cryptomeria; species Cryptomeria japonica. Next base: position 228,656,591 of record NC_081415.1, on the reverse strand, counting down.
TTGTATGATCGAAGCATGAACATATCACCATTTCAGAGATCTATATAAACAACATGATTTGAGTATATGAATGGGTGACATGTAAGGTCAATCAAGAGCAGAGAGATGAAGGAATGATTAAGTCAAGCATGAAGGAAGAAGATTGACAGAGATAATCATAGGTTACCAAGAAGATTTCAGAGAATAGTTTAAGGAACAGAGAATACATAAGTGGTTACTAAGTTGATTTATCAATTACTGAGGAATGCCATGAGCAAGGTAATTTCATATTAAGTACATAGAGTCTGCTATAACATTTCAGATGTGAAGCTGTAGATATTTTGTAAATATTTTGATTGAAATATTAAGTTGTAATAGAAACCTTTAACAAGATAAAAGACTCTAATAAAGTATATAAATTGTAAAGCCTTTAACCAGGTACAACATTTTGTAAAAGTGTTTGTAAAATACTTTAGCAAGGTAGATCTAAAGATCTTTATACTCCTAACAGGGTAAGCTATCAGAAATGGCTAAACATGTAGCTTTAACCAAGCAATCTTGATTACTGCAGTAGTGAAGTTGTGGGTGCCATCCCCACCACAGTTTTTCTCTCTAACCAAGAGTTTCTGCGTGACCAAAATCATTGTTTTATGGAGTGATATTTTGATGCATGTTATCTTTATGATTATGTTTTAGTATTTTAGATCTTTGAGATCAGCAATACATAGTTTATGTTTATCAGTAAAACTGTTTTTCAAGAAAAGTTTTGAAGTACTGATTCACCCCTCCCCTCTCAGTACATTAGCTTTCCAAGTAGGACCTAACACATTAGTGTTTTCTTCTCCTTCTAATTCTTCATAAGGCACTAATAGATCTAGGTCATTTATCTTTTGTTTTTTAGGTGAGGGTGAAGTAGGTGAAGTCTCATACACAGACTGATCATTAGACACATCATGAATAATAACCCCATGGAGTTTCCTTGGTGGCATTTTGGCCTTCTTTGATGAGGATACACCACCTATTATTTTCCATAAATTTTTTCTTAGTTATCTAAATACAAGTCAATTTTATTTAATTCATCAGTTTCCTCATCAAAAATTCCAAGGAAATTAGGATCCTTCTTCTTTTCTTCTTCTAATTTTATTACAATGTGTCATTTCTTCCTTCTTTACACAATTTCCTGGAATGTCACATAATTTTTCATCAAATCTTCTTGTATCGGTCTTCATGCAAGATTGTTTAACAAAAGAATAAAATGGCCTTTTGGTTCACACATCCTTTCTTGACCGGACTTGAAAGAATAATTTTTTTTCATATATCCTTGCAACTTTTCCAAAACACTTGATCCAATATAAAAGTTTGCACATTTGGTTATATGAGGAAATAATATCCCCTTCTTTCTCTTTTCCATAACTTCCTTCTCAAACCACAACATCAACTGCATAAACTCCAAAATGCAAGCCTATTTGATACAAACATGACTAACAAACTAGGAGCCCGAGGGAACCCATATACTCTAATGATAGTATGCTCTCCCATGTAAAACCAATCAACATAGTTGTGTGTGTGATCTTTCTCAGAATCAAGAGCAAGGGACCTCAATACTTCCCTAAATTTCAATAATAATCTTTCAACCTGATGATTTAGAGAATGGAAAACTACAATAACAAATGAATATTGAAATTTTTTATAATGGCAATCCTTGCACCTCTTATCCCATAAATAACACCATAACTATACCGGTAGCCCGTTTCCCTGATTGTCTACCATCCCTAGTTTTAACTGTTGGCTGAAAGCTTGTTTTTTTTGGTACATGATCATGTAACACAATAAAGAGTAGTGACAGAAATCACAACCCTCTTTCTCTTTCCATGCTATAAGTTGAGTATGAATTCTCCTTTCTAGTTCAAGGTAAAAGTCAAACTTAAGGTTCACTTCAGGGTTTTGTATCCTCATAGCCATATACATTAATGACACTAGCATTTTTTCCCTAGCATAATCTCCAAATATTTGACACAAAGAAAAATAAGTTCTTTGGAAGTAGACAGGAAATTCATCCATAGGAAAAGGCTCATTGTATGTGATCACCATGGGATTATTGTTTATGCCCCTCCTTTTGGTCGAAAGGGAGATCATCTTTTCTAAAGGTCTTCCTCAAACTGGTGTAATCTATATCAAATTATTCTAGGTCAACCCTAGTCAGAGCCTATTTGTTCGACATAAAATAATCAACAATGGCTGATTTTGTGACCACTAATAAGGGGTTTCCACAAGGCATTTTGACAGTTCATGTTACTGGGTGATAATTATCTTCCAACACTTGAATCAACTTAGCATCAATGAAGGAATTGGGTACTATCAATTTTGTAACATCAAGTGTCCAAGGATTCGATACAAGGACCTTCCAATCTCTATTTTTATAAAAATACCAGAACAAGTCCCTTTCTACTATGAAAATTGAGGCATCTATGCATCCCTCAAGCCTATCCTTAAATACAATCCTAGCCCCAGTGTCCTCTGACATAGGTAAGGTGTCTAGCAAATATTTTTGCAAGGGCCTTTTCGTTGGATTAGATTACCTAGGTTTTTTCTCAGAACTTTCACCCTTTTTTGAATTCTCACCTTCTTTAGACCCCTCTCCCCTCTTATGCATTTTGAATTTATGAATTTTGCTAGCAACTTAAATAGATTTTTATATATTTTTGCAGTTCAAGGAGTTATAGAGTAGTTACTTATGATTTCAAAGATGATTCTAGCCTTTTTTCTCATGTCGCAAAGCTCACAGCATATAATTCTTTAGTTTAGATCAAAAATTAGAAGTAGGAATTTGATTATTAATGTCATCTCTCGATGGTATTTTCTCATTTACTTCAAGTGTACTACCATTAATAGCTCCCCCACCTTTTCAAAACTTTAGGTTATGACATGTTGAAAACACTCTCAACTTTCCCTAGCTTACTATTTTCACAGTATAGCAAACCCACCTTAACAATCATGTTTTATCGTTGCAAAATAGAGCCAATAGTTATTGCTATATCAAAACACTTGTTTCCCCTCTATTATTTCTTCCTCTAATATAGCAACATGTAGGTTAGCCACTATCGTCATATTACTACTTCATTTTTTCATCAATTATCTCCATCCCGCAATCTGGTGATAGTCTATTAAGTCATCGCTATGTCATAGTTTCATGACTTCTTTATTAAGTCCCTTTAGCAATATTGTGACAATACTTTAGGTTATTTTTTTATCACTATATCCTAGTGTCTCCACTTCACATTGAATCCCCTCTTGTGATATGGCAATGCTTTATGATCTTAACTCCATTTATCATTGTTTCATAGACTGCTTAACATAATAGGATATGGGTCTTGCAAAATAGCGATACCTTTATAAACTTTATTTTCTTTGTTGCCATTTCATAGGCCACTTTATATAATAGAATATGGGTCTTGCAAAATGGTGATACTTTTATAATCTTTATTTTTCTCATCATCATTTCACAAACTGTCTAATATAATGTGACAAGAACCTTGTGAAATAGCGATAATGCATGGTATATCATACTTGGGTCTAGATGAAATGATAGGTGCATAGTAGAATTTTTTTTTTAGGGAAATGGTGGGGAATACATACTCCTTGATTAACAAAGAATATTTATGATGAGGGTAGATCTCTTTTAGGGTCCTTTGATAGTTCACATATTTAACTTATTTAAAAGCTATGGTGTTGACTTTTGGAATTTTTAGGCTAGAAAACAAATTGAATTATGACAGACGGGAGACTTAATTTGTCTTCACATATAACTCTAATTCATTTGATTTAACTATTCATATAGACAATAGTGGGAAAAAAATTAGGAATACTACAATTGTGTAAAAAATATTAATTTTTAAGGGTTCCAACAAAATGTAAATATTGTGTGATAGAAAAATGTATGATGTATATTTATTAATTGTAAAGATAAGGAGTTGACAAATGATTTGATCTCATTTGAGAAATTTTGGTAAAGAACATATAGATATGAGAGGAGTGTGTTTGATAGAGTTGTAATCTCTCATATTAATCACTAGTACATTTGGGCCTAATTTTCGACAGCTAATTGTCGGATTTGCGACAACCAAACGTCGGACTTTTGACCAACTTTACCATCGAAAACTCATCATCGGGCTTCCCAATGATGCCATTTGCGTTGGTAGTCCGACGATGTTATGAACTCCTCCGACGACAGCTATATTTGCACCACTCACCACAAATATCAACGGATTTCTGTCGGATATTATGATTGCTCCTCAACGATCGTCCAACATGGAAGTGACATCAGATATACAACATCCTTGTTAGACGTTTCATTAGTTGTCATCGAAATTTTGACGGCAAGAGATGATGTGGGTCAAATGACTTTGCCGTCGATGAATGAAAGCATTGAACGAGTTCTATTTTTAAAAATTGCATTAAACATTTATTATTTATTTGATTCAATGTTATTTGCAAAAAATGATTATCAATGATGTTTTCTTTCTCCAAGAATTGTCTAGAATCTTTCCGTCAGATAATATGTAACATCGAATGACTAAATCTTTTCTTTACAAATGCTTATTTTATTTAATTATTATCTGAGCGTGAATTAAAATTTATATCTGTATAGAAGCAAAACATACAAGCTTTAGAGTCATGTGCAAGCAAATTTCCTAAAAGAAAGCAACAGGCATTATCTTGAATGACATGGAAACAAACTCATCACCTGCCTAGAAGAGAGCAATTGAAGAAAAGTAGAGGAAAGTGTTAAAGGGTGATAAATAGATAGAGAGTATGCAATACAAACAAACAATGTCTAGAGTGTCTGATGTGACATCTCTAATTTATGTCCGGAGGAGCTAACTGGTTTTGGAGTTCCTGCGAAACCTATTGGGCCACACTTTGGAGGAAATCAATGTGTTCATGCAAGGAGAACCTTTTTTCTATTATGAGAATGATGCTTTTGCACCGAAGGATATTTGGAAGTCAATATCCAAAAATTTCTATATTGTCGAACTAGAGTTGGCAGAATCGAAGTAATTTTTAGCTTTCAGAAGACCAAGAGGTTATGTACACAATCTCCCAATAGAAGGGTAATTTCAAGCATTACCTCTCCCCCCCATGACTATTCATGAAGCACTTCCTCAAACAAAGGACTATTGGCCTCCATGGGATCAAAGGAAAAAATTGAAGCATAGACTCTAGACGATGTGGTGGTGTCCTTCGTGAAAAACTCTGCACTATAATTGAAAATTCATGAGGGAAACTGCAAGATAGTGAAGAGAAATAAAATCTTGAAAAGTGGGAAGAATGGATCTTGGTTTGGGTAGGGCCAAGTCAGGTGGCTCCTCTAGAGGTTGATGAGATAGAAATCATATTAGGATTTGAAAAAGATCACACTCGTGGAACTTCATGTGTGAGTGATCAATTGTGGTGTTTGGGTAATGCATTCCAAATAGATATCGTTGCATGCCATTAGGATAAAACTCTTTAATCAAGACATTACCCATTTGGAATGCAACTGTATCTATTTGGAATGCATTACCCAAACACCGCAATTGATCACTCGCACACAAAGTTCCATGAGTGTGATCTTTTTCAAATCCTAATATGATTTCTATCGTGTCAACCTCTAGAGGAGCCACCTGACTTGGCCCTACCCAAACCGAGATCCATTCTTCCCACTTTTCAAGATTGTATTTCTCTTCACTATATTTCAGTTTCCCTCATGAATTTTCAATTATAGTGCAGAGTTCTTCACGAAGGACACCACCACATCATCTAGAGTCTATGCTTCAATTTTTTTCTTTGATCCCATGGAAGCCAATAGTCCTTTTTCTGAGGAAGTGCTTCCTGAATAGTCATGGAGGGGAGAGGTAATGCTTGAAATTGCCCTTCTATTGGGAGATTGTGTACATAACCTCTTGGTCTTCTGAAAGCTGAAAATTACTTCGAGTCCGGCAACTCTGGTTCCACACTATAGAAATTTTTGGATATTGACTTCCAAATATCCCTCGGTGCAAAAGCATCATTCTCATAATAGAAAAAAGGTGCTCCTTGCATGAACACATTGATTTCCTCCAAGTGTGGCCCAATAGGTTTTGTAGGAACTCCAAAACCAGTTAGTCCCTTCGGACATAAATTAGAGACGTCACATCACACACTCCAGACATACTTTGTTTGTATTGCATACTCTCTATCTATTTATCACCCTTAAACACTTTCCTCTGCCATTCTCCAATTGCTCTCTTCTAAGCAGCTGATGAGCTTGTTTCCATGTCATTCAAGATAATGTTTGCTTGCTTTATTTTAGGAAATTTGCTTGCACATGACTCTTCAGCTTGTATGTTCTACTTCCATACAAATAGAAATTTTAATTCATGCTTCGATAATAATTAAATAAAACAAGCATTTGTAATGAAAATATTTAGTCATTCGATGTTATTATCTGACGGAAAGATCCTAGACAATTCTTGGAGAAAGGAAACATCATTGATAATCTTTTTTTGCAAATAACACTAAATCAAATAAATTAAAAAAAATTTCATGTAATTTTTAAAAGTAGAACTCGTTCAATGCTTCCATGCACTGACGACAAAGCCGTCTAACCCACACCATTATCCATAATAGAACAAATCAATATAATAGGCTATTATGAAGAATATATACAAAAATATGAAAGAACATTAAATTACCATTACAAACCCATAAACCATTAAATAGTGAAAATAGATATAAATTTGTAAATGTCTCCCTACAAACACTGCAACCATAACCAAAACAAAAAAAATTCTTACCTGCAAAAACTAAGTAGTTGGTCAGTTGCAAGTCTACAATATCTCTCAGATGATCAAACTGTTTCTTAATTTTGTTCTTCTGATTAGTCAATGGATTTAGTTGCATGTACAAATTTTCTATTTGAAGCCTTCCGTTTCCCTATATTTGAGACTTAATAAAATTCTTGTGAGTAGGAAATTGATTCAGGAGTTATGTGTGAAGAATTTGGCAAAGTAAATGATGACAATCAAACTCAAATTTTATTTGTCTTGAAATCCTTTTATCCTGATGGCATTAAATTAAAGTTCTTTCTCTATTTTTCTGGTGATCTCTAGAGCAGAGGTTGCTTTGCATTGGCCTGGGATACATTTAACTTGTGTTGTATCTACGGAAATATGTATCATAGGTCGATGCAATGCAACCTCTGCTCCACCAATACCAGATAGAAGAAAAAGTACTTTAATTTAATGTCATTAGGATAAAATGCTTTCAAGACATATATTAGGTATAAAAGGAAGCCTACCCTATCATTTGAAGGGGTTTACCTACAATTCAAGTGATCTCTTAATTATAAAATCAATTCATTTCCAAGTGAACAGGAAATCAAGCATTCATCAAGAATTGAAGGAGAAATAAAGTTTATAAAGATATTTAATAGAGGAGATATTTAATAAAGATATCATCTTTTAAATTAAGAAATGGGCAGGAGATTAAGAATACAAACCTTCCATATTGCACACTTCAAGGTATATTAAAATCAGTTTAAAGTGTATTCATTTAGGGACCTTTCATAAAATATTCTCAACTTACACATCATAAAAGGATCTTAAAATATTAATTGTTTATAATGATAAGAATTTGGTTGTTCCATACACCTTCCTTTACTATTTTAAAAATATCATCGACCAAAATATTGTGCAGCAGTAGTATGGAGTGCATTTCATCTATTTTATGCCTAAATATTTCATCATACTACTTTCTTTTCAAAGGTGACTGATCGATTGCAGTGTTTGGGTAATGCATTCCAAATAGATCCAGTTGCATACCATTTATCTGTCTTGATTAAAGACTTTTATCCTAATGGCATTAAATTAAAGTTCTTTCTCTATTTTCTGGTGATCTCTGGAGCAGAGGTTGCTTTGCATTGACCTGGGATACATTTAACTTGTGTTGTATCTGCGGAAATATGTATCCTAGGATGATGCAATGCAACCTCTGCTCCACCAATATCAGATAGAAGAAAAAGTAATTTAATTTAAAGCCATCAGGATAAAATGCTTTCAAGACATATATTAGGTATAAAAGGAAGCCTACCCTATCATTTGAAGGGGTCTACCTACAATTCAAGTGATCTCTTAATTATAAAATCAATTCAATTCCAAGTGAACAGGCAATCAAGCATTGAAGGAGAATTCAAGTTGGTGCAGGTGCATTTGGAAGACCAAAGGACTCAATGAAGCAATTAAAGACTTTTGAAGGTCTTAGGAGAGAAGAGCTAATCAATTATGATGTCTTAAGGGGGTAGCCTTAAACAACACACACTAAGCTTTGACTACTTATGTGTGTTGTGGGACCATTCCTTCCCTTGACGTCCCTTCCCATCCATTTCCATTAAAAAGACAATCACCGTTAGAATTTGAATTCAAACAATGTTCCCGTGTTTGACTGCATAGAACAAAGCAAATGGCATAAGAAACTCTCATCTACCTCGCAGCTATCATAGAATACCTCCCTGAGGAGATATTCTCATGTCCTCTCCTGCTTTATGTTGTCGATAAAATACATAAGCGTCTTCACAATGCAATCAATGCAACAAATAGATTTCCATTTCGATCAGTTTTATTTGCCAATGTACTCTCTACCTATGCCAAAATGGGAGCTTTGGAATAGAGTATGGGCTTCCATCAAAGCAGAAGGTAAGGGCAATTAATATCAGATGCTTACGGTTGGAAATTCTCTGTTTGACATGTTTGGAAAATGTGGAAGTATAGACATGAAAGTGCATGAACTATTTGGTGAGATGCATCAAAGAAACACGATCTAATGGAATGCTATGATTGCAGGATATGCACAAAATGTGTTTGAAATGGATTTAGAAACTTCCAACCAAATGTGATTAGTGAGTATAGATGTTGTAGTGCAACTGCCCAGGTACACATGCATGCAAAATGTGTAAGCTTAGATAAGGCACATGAACTATTTGACATAATGCCTCAAAGATCACCCAATATCCAATGATGGTTGGGAGAAAGAAAACATCAAATTTTTGAGAATCTTAAATATTTCTTTATTCATCGCTATAAATCTATTATGAATTTAGTCTCAATATTGCAGAAATTTATTCTATTATGAATGCAATATTTAGGGATGTAATCTTAATATTTTTTTTAATTAGGAAAAGGTCCTAATAGAATCCCCAACTAATTAATCCAGAGAAAGATACCACTAAAGAAAGAAATTCAATCCTCACCACTATGGTCTTGAAGGATTTTAAGACACTTGGATTCCTATTTTGGCCTGCTTTTCCTTGACCCTATGTTAAGATAGTAAACTAGTTTGAGAGAATCTATTGGGTGGGAAATTGTGTATGGTTGCAATTATTTTCATGCATGGAAAGTGATTTAAAGTTTGGACCAATAGAGGGTAAGTATTTCTTGAACCTTCAAGGACATGTGTAGAGCACCGCATGGATGTTTCTCCATTATTGAACTCTTTGAATATGTAAGTAAATTATTTTTGGTTGATGACACAGTAAGTGTGGTATTTGTCTTTTGGATATGTTGTGGATAATATTAATCAAATATGGAATTTTTTTGATGCTATATACACTATGTTTTGGATTGAATTTAGGTAAGCAAAGAGGTAATGGAAGAATAAAAGAGGTACACAAAGGAAGAAGAGTGAAATAGGTGGTTTGGGATGGAGGTTACACGTATATATGATAATTCGTATGGATAATTTGTTGTCTATAAAGAGGCAAACAAGCTATCAAAACTTGAACATGAATGAATGCCTCATCTATAGAAGCAAAAGGTACCTCTAATGGTTTCAAAATTTGTCAAAATAGTTATGATATACCAAATAATCAAGTGGAATATCTTTTAGGTAACTAATATTATCTTCAAACTATTTATTTTGATTTTCATCATATATGGACCTAATTGCCCCACCTTTGGGAGATAATTTATTACATTTAAAAGTCCATCATAAATAAATTAATTATACATGCTATGTGAATGTTTACTATCACAAATTGATTTTAATTCATTTATCTACATGAATACACTCTTTATTTATTAGTTCTAGGAATGGAGCACTCACAAGGGCAAACAAAATGCTAGGTTTGAGAAAAATAGTTAAGAGATTGGATATATTTTTTTATATTTTCCAAATGGCTTGATTATAATGATAATATAAATTTTAAAATAGGTTTATATCATTTTCCTTTGACTTGGTCAAGGAAGATCATCTAAACCCCGAATGCACCTTCATCTTTAAAAACATGTAGTTTAAGGTGTAGTACCCCTACCGTAATCGATCTCTAACCTTGGTTTAATCTTGATTAGAGTATCTTAATATTATGTTATAGTCAGATGTTGAATTAACGCATAGCTATTGATGTGGTCTTCACTCTAGTTGTATGCTAGTTGTTAGTGTACCTATTTCATGGTTTTAACATCGAGCTAACGCTTTCATTAAATTTTATATATGTATGCACGTATGACTCTTGGTTGCAGGAAATTTCAGGTACAATGCCGCTGGAGTGCGAGGTTCGTCTTCACCTAGATTGCAGGTTTGAGTGTACCTCTTGTAACCCTTAGAGTTGGATTAGGTGGTCGTAAGACCCTAGTTGACCTTAGTCGTGCTCCAGTGAGCATCGCCGGTCATCGTCGGTAATCCCCTTCTTGTTTGGGTTTGCGAGTCGTCTGTTTGGTTGACCTTCTCGTTTTGCATGCTTGGTGTGTTTGGTTAATTTGATTATTTAGTCCTTAGTAATTATCTTGATTAAATATGCATTTGTGCATTGATGATTAATGGATTAAATTGATTGAGAATTCGTTATGCGATTTTCGTTGTTAATGAATTGCTCGTTTTAAATTGGGAGTAGATTCGATTTAATGTCTGATTTTGAATATTAATGCGTTTATATATGCTGTTGAAAAGAAAGTTTTAGATTTTATCGCCATAGAGTTAATTGTTTTCTGTTGGCTTATTTGAATTGAAAGATTAAATTTGTTTAAATGAGGAAATCGATTTTTTATTGAAAAAGCAAGTTATATTGTTGATATTGTTGAAAAGAATTAATTTTTGAGTATTATTTTTAAATAAAAGTTTTTATTCCAAAAATGGAATTCTTGAGTCAACTCTTCCATATAACCCAAATTTGGGGAAATTGGAGTGGAGGGACATTTTTGGGAAGTTTTGGATTGGAGATGGAAAATTGGAGGCTTGGCAGCTGAGATTGGGATTCTTCAGCCGATCTTGCCAGGAATGCGAGATCAGGTAGGATCCAACTCTCATTTTTAGTTTTTGGTTTAAAATGAAAATGGGGGTTTTATCTTGGTTTTAGATTCTCCTTCGAATGCCATGCTTATGATTTGTTTTGGTAAATTGACCAGCTTGGCTGGAAGTGTTTGAGGTGTTGTTAATTCCTCTTTTTCCTTTGGGCGTTTGAAACCCTTGAGTGTTTGTTATGGATGAGCAAAACCATCAAGAAAATGAGACATCAAACCCAGTTCGTTTAACCAAACTCATTGTAAATCGAAGCTCATATTCATTATGCAATTTTGTTGTGGGCGTTCATGTTGTTTTTCATCGAACTGTGTTTTAAAAGAAATATATTAATTTTTGAATTGTGTTTGTTATTATTATGCGCCGTGTTAAACGCTCTAAAACCGAATTTTGGGCGAGTTTTGTTTATTAAAACGAACTGTTATTAAACCGAAATTCTCTATCTTTTTATGTTGGGCGTCAGTGTTAAAACCCGAGCTGGGCAAGTTGTTTTAAACTGGGTTTAGGGGTTTGGAGGCGGGGAGCGGAGCTCCCCCGCTCGTCCTCTCCCCTCTCCCCCGCTCGCTCCCCCGCTGGTTTGCTTTCCCCGTTGCCTTTGGTGCGCTCACAGCCGCTGGTGGCCGCGGCACTGTGGTGGCCGCAGGTCCGCGGTGGCCGCAGGGCGCCGCGGAGCCTGCGGGCACCGCAGTGGCGCCGCCCGCAGGGGCTTCCCTGCGGTATGGTGTGGGCGGTGCTAGGGTTAGGGCACGACCCTTCCCAGCTCGCCTCCACTTTTTCTTTTAAATGCGTTTACTTGTTTAAAACGTAGTTCTTTTTAAAAATCATTTTTTTTTAATGTATTTTTTTAGTAATTTAAAAAAAAAATGCATATGAGATAAGTATCATGTATAACGAAAGATGTTTTTTTTAATGTAATTTTTTTTAACTCAAAAAAAATGCATGTGATTTTTATATCGCTTAAATGAAAGTATTTTTAACGTTAAGTTTAGTTAGACTCTTAATTATGATTAAAGGTGGAATGTCATGTTAAATGTTGATTTGGGTATTAGTTAATTTTATAATGGAGTTTATAAGCTAATTATTATTCAATTCCATTTCGTGGCTTATGCACTTGTTTGATTAAGTTCTAGATTGATAATTTCGTAATCGAATATTAATTGGCTATATTTTGGACCAATCTTGGATTAATAAGTTTATACCTTACCTGCTAGCTGATTAGGGAAGTTGGCTAATTAAGGTAGTATTGTTTAAAAACAAAATAGAGAATAATATGTTATTGGAAGATCGTTGAAATACGATGTAATTACTTATTGATGTTTAAAGAATTCCCCATGTGTATGTTGTAGGAGTAGCATGATTAAATTCTACCTTAGTAAGGTGCATTGCTATGCGAATAGTTGAATTATGTGAAACTGCTTGGTTTGTAGAAGAAGTATTAAAAAGAGCATGTTCTTGTAGCTTTGAGAGAATATTAATGTGTTTTCCAAAAGATTGTTTTATGTGTTTCATTAAACTAGTTTGATTGAAGATTTATTTTAGCAAATGCTCCATTGAACTCGCTTTTGGGTATATGTAATTACCTTAATGCGTTTAGAATGTACGAATGGAAAAGCTTGTTTGATGTGCATGCATTAATATGTTTTATTTGGGTAATAGCTCTTTGCTTATCTTTGATCGTAATGTGATCTTTTCTAATAGGTTGCAATTATGACATGTGTCTATATTGTATTATTATATGTGAGTGTTCTTATGAGGTCTTGCATTATCGAAAAGATTGCTTCTCTTGATCTCTACTTGGTTTGGAAAACTAGAACCTCCTGTCGCAACCATAAATATTGGAAATGTTTTTGTTCGGCTGATTGTCATCTTTCTAAATCGGTAGCGAAATGAAAACTGTATAATTGAAATGATAGGCTTATAGTGAGAAATTTTATTATGTAGCGTGATCTGATTGATCTTGCATTTTTGTAGGAAATGGTTTGGTTATCAAACTCTTTTTTCCTTCTCTTTGCCTAATCATGAGATTTTTAGAAATGGTATTAAAGAGTGCATTGATCTAAATAGAATGTTTATAAAACATGTGAAATTGTATATTGCTTTTTGGCTTCATAGTGATAGATGGAAGTCTTAAGCTTTAGAAATGAATTTGCTTAGCTAGTGATTTAATTATGAATGATTAGTGAGATTCGAGAAAGCTATAGGAATGATGTTAATTCCTTATATATAATTGTGAATTGTTAATGAATTCAGTACTTGAATCTAGAGTAAACTTGATTCAATTATTTATATAGAAAGCATAATTAAAATCTTCCTTGTATAGATGTTAGCGTACTGAAAAGTACTCCCCGTATTGTGACTAAACCAGTGCTAGTGTATTTGTGTGTATTGTAAGAAACCAGTGCTTATTTTATGTGCCCATGGATTGGTGAAGTAATCAACCATGGAGGATATGTTGTTTATGAGTATGGGAGACCATACTGTCTATGTGATGTTGCTTATTGTTTCCCTACTGAGTACCAAACCTCGGGTTGTGGATAACTCGGTATGTTAAGGGGTAGTATTCGTAGTGACCGTTCCTTGAATAGTATGGATTGGCGTACGAGTAATGTCGGCGCGAAGTGACTTTAGCTTCTCTACTTCGAGGAATGATATAGTTGTACTACTAAACTGTATCAAGGTGTACTCAATACTTTCCCTTTGATGAATCTATTTATAGGTTTATGTGTGCCAGCTTATTCCTATCCTTCATTTTGAGCATATAGATGGCAGTTTTTGAGCATATTGTTGGATTCTATTGGAGGATCCTTTGCCTTGTCTTCATGAAAGGTAGGTTTATTCGCATGTGGGTGGACCATAGTCATGTATACCTCTGGCTTACGGCGAGTATCCTTCTAGATACGTCGCTATGCGGAGTGTGACCAGCACGTGCCTTATCCGCGGGGTACACTACCATGTGGGATACGTCCATTGCGTGCTTTGTCCGCTTGGAGCATTGCCATGCCGTGCTGAGACACGATGCAGGATGTGGTAGACATTTCCATGCGGCCTACCGCTAGGTATTGGGTAGAGCCATGCCACGTGACGACGTGATGCAGGGTGATGTCGAGGTGCACACTGCCATGCCATGTGGATGTGTGACTTGGCCACATCACATGATGAGCTACTAGGATAGCTAGACGATTGTTCCTTCCTTCCTCGTTGGTGGCTAGCTATTAGTCACGCAGTGATGTTATGTGCAGTTGTGCTATTCTTTATATTTCTTTGGGGATCAACAGTTTATTTTACTTTGATTTTGAAGGTTTGGCCACGATCTTGTGATCTTTTGCACTTTGATTTGGTGTTGAAATTCCGGATTATCTTCTTGCCTTACTATTGGAATTGAGGATTTATTATCTTTAATCTTGTGTACTTTGGTGGCTAAACTGGTTTATCCTTATTGTTTTCGTATGCTGGTCTTGTGTTGCAATGTGAATTCCTCTCCAAGAACGTAGGAGACGGGCTTGGATGAGTGTATACGAGGAAGTAGACGCAAGGAACCTTGAGGATGGAGGTATGTGAGGCTGTGATGCAGCTAGTATCCACTACCTACCTATGTGTGGTGACTATCTCTTGGAGGCTAAACACCTTACACAACAAGGGATATTCACAAAGGTCTTGTATGGAAGGTAGCACCGCTATGGTGTGCCTAGCACCATCAAGCCTTTGAGTGAGATATTGGATTCTTATGATCTTATTGTGGTTCTGAGATCAGGCATAGAGATGCTGATCATGCATGTTATCATTGACCGAGCATTAGACATGCTCACATGTGGCCTTTTCTGTTATGCATTCCAGTTATGTGGATGGTTATTATTTGTATCATGGAGTAAATTGTGTTAGCTTGTCACTATGTTATGGGACATAGTCATTGGAAAGGTGTTCTTATGCCTGGCAAGTGTAACCAATTGAGTTATTTATGTTGCTCTTATTTATTGAAAGTTAACTTGGTTGTAGAAATCGATATTTTGAGCTAGTTCTATGTTATTAAATTTTATGATAAAGATGGATTGGTAAAGGAAAATTGATCATTATGGCATGTTTCTTGTCATTTTTGGTCGATGATTATGGTAATTGTTGTTTACCTCTTTGTAATGCTTTAAATTGGTGTAATGAAAGGAAGGAAATTCTTGTTTGTCTGCTATGATTGTGGATAATTCCTAGAATATTTTATGGAATGTATGGTTTTAGTTGTATCTCGCCAATGGATTATGGCGTTTGTAAAAGATTTAGCAATAATATTTCATTTGATTATGGAAAGATTTCTATGTGCAATTTGATCTTTGTTGAATGAGTTTCAGGGCTGAGGCGCACGACATGTTCTCCATCTAGCCTTACGACTTCTAGGAGTAAGTCGGAACCTAGGGGGGGAGAATGTAGTACCCCTACCGTAATCGATCTCTAACCTTGGTTTAATCTTGATTAGAGTATCTTAATATTATGTTATAGTCAGATGTTGAATTAACGCATAGCTATTGATGTGGTCTTCACTCTAGTTGTATGCTAGTTGTTAGTGTACCTATTTCATGGTTTTAACATTGAGCTAACGCTTTCATTAAATTTTATATATGTATGCACGTATGACTCTTGGTTGCAGGAAATTTCAGGTACAATGCCGCTGGAGTGCGAGGTTCGTCTTCACCTAGATTGCAGGTTTGAGTGTACCTCTTGTAACCCTTAGAGTTGGATTAGGTGGTCGTAAGACCCTAGTTGACCTTAGTCGTGCTCCAGTGAGCATCGCCGGTCATCGTCGGTAATCCCCTTCTTGTTTGGGTTTGCGAGTCGTCTGTTTGGTTGACCTTCTCGTTTTGCATGCTTGGTGTGTTTGGTTAATTTGATTATTTAGTCCTTAGTAATTATCTTGATTAAATATGCATTTGTGCATTGATGATTAATGGATTAAATTGATTGAGAATTCGTTATGCGATTTTCGTTGTTAATGAATTGCTCGTTTTAAATTGGGAGTAGATTCGATTTAATGTCTGATTTTGAATATTAATGCGTTTATATATGCTGTTGAAAAGAAAGTTTTAGATTTTATCGCCATAGAGTTAATTGTGTTCTGTTGGCTTATTTGAATTGAAAGATTAAATTTGTTTAAATGAGGAAATCGATTTTTTATTGAAAAAGCAAGTTATATTGTTGATATTGTTGAAAAGAATTAATTTTTGAGTATTATTTTTAAATAAAAGTTTTTATTCCAAAAATGGAATTCTTGGGTCAACTCTTCCATATAACCCAAATTTGGGGAAATTGGAGTGGAGGGACATTTTTGGGAAGTTTTGGATTGGAGATGGAAAATTGGAGGCTTGGCAGCTGAGATTGGGATTCTTCAGCCGATCTTGCCAGGAATGCGAGATCAGGTAGGATCCAACTCTCATTTTTAGTTTTTGGTTTAAAATGAAAATGGGGGTTTTATCTTGGTTTTAGATTCTCCTTCGAATGCCATGCTTATGATTTGTTTTGGTAAATTGACCAGCTTGGCTGGAAGTGTTTGAGGCGTTGTTAATTCCTCTTTTTCCTTTGGGCGTTTGAAACCCTTGAGTGTTTGTTATGGATGAGCAAAACCATCAAGAAAATGAGACATCAAACCCAGTTCGTTTAATCGAACTCATTGTAAATCGAAGCTCATATTCATTATGCAATTTTGTTGTGGGCGTTCATGTTGTTTTGCACCGAACTGTGTTTTAAAAGAAATATATTAATTTTCGAACTGTGTTTGTTATTATTATGCGCTGTGTTAAACGCTCTAAAACCGAATTTTGGGCGAGTTTTGTTTATTAAAACGAACTGTTATTAAACCGAAATTCTCTATCTTTTTATGTTGGGCGTCGGTGTTAAAACCCGAGCTGGGCGAGTTGTTGTAAACTGGGTTTTGGGGTTTGGAGGCGGGGAGCGGAGCTCCCCCGCTCCTCCTCTCCCGTCTCCCCCGCTCGCTCCCCCGTTGGTTCTCTTTCCCCGTTGCCTTTGGTGCACTCACAGCCGCTGGTGGCTGCGGCACTGCGGTGACCACAGGGCACCGCGGAGCCTGCGGGCACCGCAGTGGTGCCGCCCGCAGGGGCTTCCCTGCGGTATGGTGTGGGCGGCGCTAGGGTTAGGGCACGGCCCTTCCCAGCTCGCCTCCACTTTTTCTTTTAAATGCGTTTACTTGTTTAAAACGTAGTTCTTTTTAAAAATCATTTTTTTTTTTATGTATTTTTTTAGTAATTTAAAAAAAAAATGCATATGAGATAAGTATCATGTATAACAAAAGACGTTTTTTTTAATGTAATTTTTTTTAACTCAAAAAAAATGCATGTGATTTTTATATCGCTTAAATGAAAGTATTTTTAACGTTAAGTTTAGTTAGACTCTTAATTATGATTAAAGGTGGAATGTCATGTTAAATGTTGATTTGGGTATTAGTTAATTTTATAATGGAGTTTATAAGCTAATTATTATTCAATTCCATTTCGTGGCTTATGCACTTGTTTGATTAAGTTCTAGATTGATAATTTCGTAATCGAATATTAATTGGCTATATTTTGGACCAATCTTGGATTAATAAGTTTATACCTTACCTGCTAGCTGATTAGGGAAGTTGGCTAATTAAGGTAGTATTGTTTAAAAACAAAATAGAGAATAATATGTTATTGGAAGATCGTTGAAATACGATGTAATTACTTATTGATGTTTGTTGGAGATTAAATATCTTATTTTAGTTGATTAATGGTTGTTTGAATTTATTAGTATGAATTGGTTTAAAAACTCTTCACGGCTTTATATGTCTGTTTATGCTTTGAATTTTAACGAGTTAGAAAACCAAGAACGACTTATCCCTTGATAAGGTAGATAACTGTAAGTTGTTTTAGATCTTGTAGAAAACTTGATCGTCGTTTAATGATTAAATCAAAGTGAGGAAATATTGTCTTTTTTGATTATTGCATTGCGAGTTTTATCTCTGTATTTGCCTTTAATTATGAAATGGCATGTTTTGCTTTGTTTAAAAGGACCCTGTCGTATGGATTGTCTTGGGGTACCTGTTTTAGTCCTCGATTTCCGAGTTGACTGTTGTATTGTGATGTCGTCAAAGTTGGTCATATTCCTTGTGTGAGAGTCGAATGATGATTGTGGTTGACTGTCGTTGGTCGGGTCTCTAGTTAGAATACCATCAGTAAGTGATTACCCTTGAGTCGTGTTTGACCAGATGATTGTATCTCTCTTCTTGAACTCCGTTCGTCTGACCATGTGTATTCCTTGGTTTTGAGTTCGTCTGAGTTTAGTCTAGTGTCGTATGGGAAAGTGGCTTTCGATTGGGGGCCGCGCCCAAAGTGGTTGCTGGATAACCCGTCGAAAGTGAGTCTAATAAGTGATAACCTAAATAGATTAGAATGAAATCTCTAAATAAGATAATGTGCCTCACACATGGGACGAATGCTATCATAGATTCGGCATGTTGTGAGAAGGCCTGAAATGGCAAACCATCTTCCTTGTCTTCACGAAAGGATGTGTGGGTCCACATGAGGCTTGGATGGGCCGGAAGTTCGGATTAGGTTGCCAGGGTTACCAGTGTATGGGCCGGGACCTATGAAGACTTGCCATGGTATCCATACCAGGTCGTGTGATGACACTTGTCCCTACGTTCGCTAGTGTGTTGTCGTTTGTCCTGTGAGGAGTATCTTGTGAGTCGTCCTTTTTGTCTCTGCCCTTGTGAGTGTCGGTTTCATGTTAGTCCTTGGGTGGTGATGGCTCAGTTTTATGGATGTTCTCATGGACTCTTATGTTATTAGCTTTGATTATGTTCAGCTGGATCCTGTTCCTTGTAAGGATCGTTTATGTATTAATTAACCGATGTGGTCGTTTGTATATTGTTTATGTATCGCCTTGATGGCTGGATTGAAATGGTGTAACCTCTTGTATTCTTAACCTTTATTATTTATCAGAGGGGGTCTTGCAGTTGAGCAGACCTGGAGATGTAGCCCTTTAGGGGTGAACTCCGAGATCATTATGGTGTTATGTGGTGTATTCTCTTATGTTTCCTTTATTCAGCTTTATCATGTATGATTAACTTATGTTAGAATGGTTAAGTGGATAAATGGAAATAACTTTAAATGTTTATATTCAGTTCTATCTTGGATGCCATGTAGATCGAATGCATAATTGGTTGAGATGCGATTTATCGTAATGCATGTGTGAAATCGTCATTTTAATGCAATAAGTTGGAATATGTAATAATGTATCTTAGAATAATGAATTATACTCAGTTGTTGTTAAGGAATTTAAATATTCTTGGAAAGATCTCCTATGTCATGATGAAATCCTAGTGTATTAGAAAACGTAGATGTATGGTTTGTAATTTTAAATTGAAAAGCTTGAATGAGGTTGATGAATGGATGTTAATGGATGAATCTTTGTTGTGATTTATATTTCCGTCCTTTGAAAGAAACTTATCCTGTTTATGAATTATCTCGTTGTTAAGATAATTAGCTTATTGGATTAATCGTGTGAGTTAAGTGAATTGTAAAATTTAAGTAATCTCGTTGGGAAACTCTTTAGGAGTTAGTTGAAGTCTTCCGCTATGTATCTGAATCTTTGATATCTTGATGCATCTTATGTGTTGTAACTTAAAAAAAAAAAAATTTGCACTCTATTCTTGTTATTTTAGCTTATCCCTTCGGGGTTTCCTGGCGGGGCATTACATAAGGTCAATCATTCATATCTATCTTATCAAAAATTAGAGTGAGCTTCTAAAAGTAAGAAGTACCAAGATGCGTGCTCTAGTAAAAATTTTGTAGTCCTAAATATCCATAAAAATTGGAACAATAATACAATTTTTTAATAATATTTAATTGTAAAAGAAAGGATTAAAATGGAACTAAACACTCTAAATAAATTAATTAGGGTTAAAGGGATAAACTAGGATCAATTCATGAAGGCAAGATCTATTATCTCAAAATTAATAGATTCATGCAAGAAAAGAAATATTAAATCTAGAGATAAAATTCTTGAAAAATTTAGCTAGCTAAAAGTGAAAGAATGTTGTCAAGCTCTCATTTTTGCATAGACTGGAAGAATGTTGGCAAAGGTTGTAGAGGGTAAAGGCTACTGGCCATTGTAGGGTTCGACTTTATACCCACCAATCAGATTTTGTTGGAATTTTGTAAATCCATAAACATTGTTTGTGCATATCCTGCAATCATAGCATTTTATTAGACCACATTTCTTTGAGGCATCTGACCAAATAGTTCATGCCCTTTGTCTATACTTCCACATTTTCCAAACATGTCAAACAACCTCTGCAATGCAATGCAACACAATACCTCTGCTCCCTCTATACCTCTACTCCCTCAATAGGTGGCAATACCAGATAGAAGATAAAGTACTTTAATTTAAAGCCATCAAGATAAAATGTTTTCAAGACATATATTAGGTATAAAAGGAAGCCTGCCCTGTCATTTGAAGGGGTTTACCTACAATTCAAGTGATCTCTTAATTATAAAATCAATTCAATTCCAAGTGAACAGGTAATGAAGCATTCATCAAGAATTGAAGGAGAAATCACCATTGAACTTACCCCTATCTCATATAACCCTATGTTGGCTAGGCCCCACAATAATTAGAAGATCCTAATTATTATTGTCCTAAACCTTGCATTGAAAGTCACAATTTCACAGTGAGTTGAGTTAATTAGTCCATTAGCAAGATTGGGAAAGAGTTTGGTATTGAGATGGTGTTGGTGGAAGGTTTAAGGAGGTACACTATCATCATAATTAATGTTAGAGAGTGTTGTGTGAAGAATAATAGCCACAAAAGGAGTGACTATCCTAAGTGCTTGAGACTGTCACAAAAAGTGAGTGTTGCAACAGTGAATCTTCCTTTGACCTTTGTGTGTTTGGGAGGGTAAAGACCCATGGTGGTATATGTTGAGTGGTTGGGAGGGTAAAGACCCACATATCAATTATCTACTTTGACATCCTAGGATGGTGTCCACCTACTCTAAAACCTTGTGGGCACTCTCTATCTGATACTAACATATACATAACATGTGCCTCTCATATAGCCCTATGTTGGCTAGGCCCCACCATAATTAGATCCTAGTTACTAAAAACACTAGATTCTCCCCTAAAAGGTTGTTGAGTCATAGAAGGCCTAGCTTGATAGCCCTATAGTCTCTCATACCTAAAATGAGAGACTTTGCCATAGTTGGTTACAAAGTTCTCTCATGCCTCTTGTGTCCTCCCATGTACCTCCTTTTCCATAAGAGACTTTGCCATAGCAACCCTAAAGTCATTTGGATTGGCCATGGGTAGGAAAACCAAAATTTTGGGCTTTCCACCCCTAATTAAATAATTGACAAGTAACTTGTCTTGAATGTAATATACAAACTAAAAGAACTCTAAAAACTAACTCTCATGTTGAGCCACTATGAAACCTTATTATGTAAATTGTGAAACTCATCTATACATCTCTGTCAAAAATATTTTGAAATAGAACACACTTTGAAGCACTCCAAAATGGTATTTGGAGAGGGTTTCCAATGTGAGTTGGTGCATTTTATCCTCCCAATACCACAAGGTGGAATCGAGTCCTCTCAAAAATTGTATTAAAAATTATGCCTTTAAGTTGCTCACATATAGATGAAACCCAAAGCATAAGTCCAAGCTAAGTAACCAAGACTTAACCTCAACCCAATTTGTGGATCTTAAAAATGTAGAAGATTAGAGATGAAGCAATTCTCGAATATGATCATTTGGCTCATGATATGTGCTTGCTATAGTCTATACCTCTTGTATTTATGCATGATGAGGATAGGTAATGTGTATTGATCAATATTCTATCTCCTCTATGTGTATTTCCCAAATTCAAGGCGAACTCCTAATAAGCTCCCAAGATGCAAGTATATGCTCCTCTACTACAAGTGGATCCTCATGGCTTGTAAGATTTGAGGCCCATACTCAGGATACTCATCTTGGTGAAAACTCTCAAAGTGATATGACCCTTCCTTCCATTTCCTACACCCTATTTTCTAACCCACACCTCATAACCTTTACCTCACTTCCTATCATTATTACATTTCATCTACCTTTCATATCCCCTATCTTAACCTCCTCCACTTTCCTACATACTATCCTAAACCTTAACCTCCTACACACTTACTTTTACTTCACCTACTTAACCCCATTCCATCCTTCACATCCTAATTTATCTCCCCCCATTCACTTTCCTACCTTCCAAACCCCTAACATATCTTAACTTACTCTTTCACCATTACATCCTTCATCACTTACCTCCCTATCTTATCCTAACCCACACCTCATAACCTTATACCTCTCAGCTTCCATTTTATACCACCTTCCTAATGGTACACTTATGTTCCCTTCCAAAACACCGACAAGCCACTAATTATTTCCTAGTCAAGGCTGCCCCCAAAACCATTGTACATATTCACCTCAATTTGAGTAGTAGTAGATATTGGAGCATAGAGTAGTGAAGGACAACTATAGTAGTAGTTGCCCACAGGATCACGAGATGGATCTATCACCGAGGCTGCTTCCTTTGTTGCCTCTGTCGGATGAAGGGAAGCAGTGAGGAACAACTAACACCTCTCCTTGCAGGGGTTCCCCGTTCCAGATGGAGGCTCACCTTCATTCAATGTGCAGTGTAGGTTAGGGTCATTGATTTCGATCACTTCACCAGTCATTTCTGTGAGAAAAATGATCAATTGATCAATGGTTTATTAGCTAAATGGATGTTGGTTGCTTCTATAGTGATGTCTGCAAGAACAATGATAAATGGAGAGAGGGGTTATGCCGGGGCCCCTACTATTCTATGCCCCTACTATTCTATGGTGGAAGAAGATCTATTCCATCTTATTTTTTTCTGGTCAGAGGATCGATCCAAAGTTGTTATGCTCCATCTTGGGGAATCCATCTCGGGGAAGAGGGATTGAAGTCAGTCCAAAGGATGGAGGTAGTTCACCCCCGGTTGAGGAAGTTAGGTTCTCGATAGTTTAATTGAAGGGAGGGAGGCTCTTAGGGAACCCCACTGGATTGTTCTCCCTCATTACCAGGGGTGAGGCTATCCTTCATACCTAACTAATTTCGATGGTTATAGTAGAATAATTAGAGAGGTTGGCTAGTTCAACCAATGCTTGGAAGGAAGCTAAAAAAATGAGAAATAGGTTTGCTGGAGAGCAATGTTACCAGGGGGTGTGGGTAGGCTTTCATTGTCATTGGATTATTCTCCCTCATTATTGGTTTAAATCCTAAACCCATACACCCCTAACAAAATGCCAAAAGGCTTACAAATGGGCCCAAAACATGCCCTTATTACATTAAATAATGCCCAGACTTGAAAATGCCCCTAAACAGACGGCAAACACAAAAACACAACAAAATTCCTACCATGAAGATGGAAAGTTTCCCGTCGCCTGGTATCCTGGTATAGTTGCTCCTATAGCACCACTTCATTCCATGACTGGTTCCCTGCAGAGGCGGGATTTTGTAATGGCAGAGGTGGGACGAAGTAATGGCAGAGGTTGATGGGATGAAGATGAGGGATTTATGAAATGACTTGGTCTTTTTTTTTTTTTTGAAGTAATGCACGCAGACATCGGAATTTCGATGAATGCGGGCACTTTTTTCTTTAAAAAACCCAAATGTCATTGCCAATTCCTTCTCTGTCAAAACCAAATGTTACATTATCGTCAGAATTCTGACGAAATCGGGCATTTTTTCAAAAAAAATTAAATTTGATCACAATATACCTTCTCCGTCAGAATTTTAGGCCAAATGTATTAGTGAATGTTTGTATAAACAAGTTGTTCATTTTATATATTTGTTTTGCAGAAAAAGGCTGTGTAATCAATGATTCGTAGTGAAACAGAGTAACCCTCTATATGAGTTTTGTTTTGTATGAAGGAGTTGGTGCTCCTAAATTTGAAAGAGGTTGGTGCTCCTAGGGTTGGTGCCCTGAGATTGTAACCAATGAGGTTTCTAGTGAGGCATAATAAAATCTAGTTTCAAAGTGGCTTTTCACCCTTCAAGGGTTTTCCACTTATATGTCTTTATGTTATAGTGTACATGTGTAATTCAATTGATTTATGGATTGATACATGATTCTATGTTGATTGAGTGTTATGCAACTATAATATATGTTTATTCTTATTTATTGATAAGCCTATCCTTGCAAAGAGTATGTATTTAATAAACCACTGATTCAACCCCCCTCCCCTAGTGGTTTGAGTATTCCAACAAGTGGTATCAGAGTATTCAAATTCCATGTAAGAGGTTTAACACCCTCAGGTTGATCTTGACAAAGAATACTTGTAGTTATGGCACAAGAAGGTTCTTCAATTGTAAAAGCACCTATGTTTGTTGGAAATGTTTATGCTTTTTGGAATATTAGGATGAAAACCTACTTGGTGTCTCTAGGAGTTGAGATATGGATTTCAATTGTTAAAGGTTATACTATTCCTTCTACTATACAAACTTATCTTGATGGAAAATAGGATTATGAAACAAATGCCAAGGAAAAAAATGCTATACTGTGTGGTTTGTCTAAAGATGTATTTACAAATCTTCAAAATAATTTTGGGAAAAATTGAATAATATCCATTATAGAAATTATAGAGTGAAGTGGGCCAAAATTCAAAATATTTGAGCATAGTTTGAAGAACTAATAATGAATGAGGAAGAGAAGAAATAAAATTACCCTCTTAGGGTTGATGAAACTATCAATGCTATTTCTGGTCTAGGAGAAGAGTTAAAGGATGATAATGTAGTAAAAAAGGTTCTATCATCACTACCATCTAGAAGTAAGATTCAAAAATATTTGCAATTGAAGAAGTAAAAGATATAAACAATTATTCAATGGATAATTTACATGGATCTCTCATAGCTTATGAGATGAGAATATGTAATGAGGTGCCCTCTAATAGAGAGAAAACTTTTAAGGTTGGAACAAAGAAAAAGGATTTTTTTTCAGATCCCAAGGACATAGATGAATTACAATCTTACTTTGTTATAAAATTGAAAAAGGGGTCATGAAAGTATAAAGGAAAACTTCCTTTCAAATATTTCAATTATGACACAATAGGATATTTTGCAACCAAGTGCCCTTTTGATGAAACCAATGATGATGAAGAGGGTAGTGAAAAACAAGGAAAGAAGAAGACATTCAATACTAGAAGAAAGTTTTTCTCCAAGAAAAAGAAATTTTTTTATGGTGATGTACTGATAGTAACTTTGAAGATTTAGATGGTGAAGAAGGAGAAGTTCTATTTATGGCTATAGAAAGTTCTGGTGTAGATAAGTTAGATAGTGAATCTGAATTTGTGGATATTGATCTTAAAGGTGAACTTCTTTGTGCACTTAAGGAGACCAAAATATTGAAGAAGTTAATCAACAAATAGGAGAATAAAAAAAAGAAAGATAACAATAATATTATCAACAAGATTAATGAGTCAGATCAGTTGATTGACGCCTTGAAAATTTAACTTGAATAAAGAAGAACAACCGAGGATGTAATCAAGGAGCAATTAACATTCAAAGTAGATGAATGTAAGAAATTAGAAGTAGAATTTGTCATGATGAAAAAGAGGTTAGTAAAATATGTAGATAAAACAAGACTCCAAAGATATTATATTGAACAAAGTTGAATTGTGACAAGAATTTGTAGCAGTAGTCAAGCACAAACATACTCAAAGTCTAAGCATAAAGATATAGTCCAAAACACAACTGCAGATAATATTGCAATGAGAAGTAACAAAACAATCAAAAGGTTATCTATTAAAGGTAGTAGACCACCAAACAAGTTTAACACTCTTTTCTTTTTCTATTGTTTTCATTGTTTTCAATATGGTTATAAGGTTAGTGAGTGTAGACTAGTCATGAGAAGGAGGTCGAGTTTTATGAATAGATATTCCTTCGATTCAATAATGAGTTTGATATTTTTTAACTATTATAAGCTTAGTCATATAGAAAAACTTTTTAGATTGAGTATTGATCAACAAAATGAGAAGTATAATGTGACAAAGATGAATCCAGCTAAGTTAGTTTGGAAGCCAAATCAAGTAAAGCATGTTGAAGAGTCAATGTTTGTCCAAGAAGAACTGCATACCAAAAAGAAAGATTTATGGGTGATAGCCAGTGGTTTTTCAAACCACATGATGGGTGACAAAGAGAATTTTCTTAAGATTTATAGTTATGATGTTGGAGCTGTCATCTTTGGAGATGATACTTATGGACAGATTAGAGGTTTATCAATCTTGTTATTGGATGATGATATGCACATTCATGATGTGAATTATATAGAGGGGTTAAAATAAAACCTCTTGAGTGTTATTTAGATTTGCAACAATGGTTATAATTTAATATTTAATTCTCAAGGATGTGAGATAAAGAAGATATGAAGAAAGACAGTTGCAACTAGTATTTAAGGACTAGTGATAATGTCTATAGTTTTAAGGACATTAAAAGTAGTAAAAAACATAAAGATATCTGCCTTATGGGATAGGTAGAAGAGAGTTGGTTGTGGCACAAAAGACTTGGACATCTTAAGTTTGATAATTTGATCAAGATAAGAAAAACTTAGAATCTTAGAGGTATGGTTCTTATACACAAGCTAGCAAATAACACTTGCAAGGATTTTTAACATGGAAAGAAAACAAGAATCAGATTTGCATCCAAGAACATTCATCTAGTAGACCATTACAACTTGTACATACTAATTTGTGTGGGCCAACTAGGAAAATGGTTATTGGTGGAGAGAATTCTTTTATTCTTTTTATTGATGATTATACAAGGATTGGGTAAATTTCCTAAGACACGAGTCAGAAGCATTCGACAAATTCAAAGTGTTTAGAAAAATGGTTAAAATGGAATCAGATCTGAAAATTAAATGTTTAAGATCAAACTTGAGGGTGGTGACTATACCTCCAATGATTTTGAAGACTATTGTGTGAAACATGGAATTAAAAGATAATATGTTACTGCTAGAACACCTCAACAAAATGGGGTGGTAGAGAGAAAGAACATAATAGTGAAAGAGATGGCTAGAACCATGCTAGATGAAGCGAAGTTACTTGACATATATTGGAAAGAAGTTGCTCATACAATAGTATAGACTCTAAACATAGCTCAATTAAGAATAAAATCCAAGCACACACCTTATGAATTATGGTATGGTAAGTCAACCTTTGTTAAGTATTTCAATATTTTTTGGAAGTGTTTCGAATTAAGAGAGATGATGAAGGCTTAGGAAGATTTGAGTCAAGATGTGTGAGGGGATTTTCCTTGGCTATTCTACACACAATAAGGTATATAAATGTTCCATAAAAAGATAAAAAGAATAGTTAAGAATCCTAATGTAAAGGTTGATGAGAAGTTTTAGCTTAATGAGAATCAAATGAAAATTATTGAGGAAGAATTAGAATCAGAATTTGAAACACAAATAGAATTTTCAAAGGAAGAAGAATAGACAACAAGCGAACTTGTGGAAGCTCTTAAGGTAGAAGAGTTAGCAAGAAAACCAATGGAAACACCTGTTCCTATCATTGAAATGAGAAGATCTAACATTCCTTTCAAGACTCTTCTAGAGACTCATACTCAAGAACAAATAATTGGAAACAAAGAGGCAAGAGTTAAAATAAGAAGGGCTACAAAATCAGGAGAGCACAATTTTTTGTTTATAATAAAAAAGTAGATCCTAAGACGTACATTGAAGCCAACAAAGATGAATTTTGGATCAAGGCTATGGAGGAGGAGCTAAGTCAAACTGAAAAAGAACAAGACATGGGAACAATTTCCTAGGTATAAAGGTAAGAATGTTATTGGTGCAAAGTGGAAAAATGGCTAAAATTTTAATGTTTGCATAAAAATTTATCCATTAAAATTATATTGCATATTGTACCAAATAGATATATGTATCTTTCTATGAACAAGTGATCTTTATCTATGCAAGTCATCTTTTTTATCTTGCCTAAGATAGTGCACCTTAGTCTGTAAATTTGGAGTAGTAAGTTCTCTAGTCGGTTGCCACATTTATTGTAAACACTGAATATAGTATTGTGAGTTTGATTCTCTTTGTGGTTTTTCCCAGTTTGGGTTTTCCATGTAAAAATTAGGTGTTCCTATGTGAATGTGTTTAAATGCTTTATCTTTTGTCTTGTCGCTTTACTGAAATAAGCGAATAATGTTTTTTGGCATCTTTAATTGGTAATATTTTGTTTATGGTGATTCACCCTCCCTCTTAGTATTTGGTAAGTGTTCATGTCTCTAGTGATCATGCTACAAAGTTTGATTGTTTCTCTAAGTTATGTGTTAATCTTTTTTATTTATATTATGTTAAGTCTCAAGCCATTTTAAGATAAATTTAGTGATGTTCTCCATGACATATGAATCTCTCTCTCTCTCTCTCTCTCTCTCTCTCTCTCTCTCTCTCTCTCTCTCTCTCTCTCTCTCCCTCTATTTGTTTGTCTATCCCTCTCTCTCACTAAATCTTTCCTCTATCTATCTTTCTCTTTACATCTCTTCTAGATCTCTCTTTCTTAAATTTTATGTCCCTCTCTACAAATCTCCATCTATATCTCTAATCTCAATATCTCTCCTAATCTCTATTTCCATGTTCCTCTCTATCAATATCCCTTTCTATATATCTCCATTTCCCTTCTATATCTCTCTCTATAACACCTTTAATCTCTCTACCTCTATTTATTTATCTTAATACATATATTTGTTTCTCTCTCTCAGATGAAATGGGCATGTTTGAGAGGTATTAAAGGTGAAATTTCAAGTCCTTAAAAAAATGACTCATTTCTATGAGTGTCGACCCCATGAAGAAATGGTAGATTAAAAGTTTACATGGATAATGAATTTTTTTTAATTTTTTTTAATTTTTTTTAGATTAAATTATAGTCAATTGTTTATGAGAATGTATAGACTTCAAATATGTAATTTTTCAAACTAGAAATTTAATTTTCTAATTATTTATTGATTTTCAAACACAAAGTCTCAAAATCTTGAAATGATAGATATTTCTATTTCTTAATAAGTTTTCATTTTCAATTTTCTTTTTAAAATAATGAGTCCAAGCTAGACATCACTCTCTACACATTAAAAGGACATATGATATAATTTTCTAAATTAAATTGTGTTATACAAAAGTGATTTTTTATTTACACCATTATCATATTAAATAATAGATAAAAAAATATTTGATTAAAAATATAAAAATACCTATCCCAAGCCTCAAAATCAATTGCATTTTTCCACAAAAAGATACTAATAATTTTTATTTAGTATTTTTTTAAATGTTTCTTTAATACATGCTTGATAGAAGAAAATGTTACCATATTGATATTAGAATAAATTAAATAATTCAAGAGTATAAGAAAAATCCTCCATTTAATATGTTTACACCATATTAATATTAAATGTAGAAGCTCTTCAAATTTCTACCTGAAGTATAGCAAACTATGATGTATAGGAATACTTTTATTTTTTACTTCTTTATCATTTTTCTAACCCTTTTTATCTTGTACTATAAATTTAGTGACAAATGTACACTTCACTAATTAGAGGTATGCGAATCTTATTATCAATACCTAGTGTAGCATCATACCCTTAATTAGGGTTGTGCAATTCAACGCTTAGGTTAGCACCTGCCTTAGTGTGTTGCATTTTGCATTTTCAAAGTTTCTTTTAGCATTTTATTAATTAATTTAATTCTAAAGTCCTCTCTTATCATTCCACATATTATAAAATTTGGCCCTTAACCCTAAGTGTGCCTCTTTTTATTTTATCTTTTTGTAATAGTGGGAAAATGGTGAGTGATAGATCAAGAGGAAAACTACCCTTTCTCTCAAAGAGAGATGAGAGTTTCACTATTGATTATCCTTCAAAAACTTTTCACCATTACATTAGGAAAGGGGAGAAGATAATTCACTAGATTCAATCTCTCCACACAAAGATGGTAGATTGAATTCTGAATGAATTGGGAATGCTAAGTTGATCCCCTCCTCCTTATTTGATCTAGAAAGGAATTTGATTGAATTATGTAGTGCAAAAGTGACAAAGAATTTATTATAACTTGAGATCAAAATATGGGATGAAGTTGTGCACCTGCATTTGGTAGTAAAATGTCGAGACGAAGTCGCTCTGTGAATTTGAGAAAAAGTTGCCCGAACCGTGGCAGGAATGTACATGGTCCTCTGAAAAATACGTGAAACGAAAAGGGTTTTTCTGCCTCTACAAATGAAGCCCGAATCTAAAAGTACATATGCACACCTACAACCTACACATAGAAAAGAGAGGAAAATGGGTTGGGATTGGGGGTTTTCCTTGAGGTTAAACCCCAATTTTGGAATTAACCAAGTAATGAAAGAAAGTACTTGCAAGTAGATGTAAATCAAAGACTGAATTGTAAATCACCTCAAGGGAGGTAGTAGTATCAATGTTGATAGAAGTGCTTGCAAGGAATTAAATGTTGGAATCAATCTCCTCTTCAATGGTTGAATCCTTGACTTGAATGCAAAACCTAGCCTTATTGGAGACTTGAGAATGCTCAATACTGAAAAGGAATGCTTGATCACTTGTGAATTTCCCACTCATCCAACTTATGAAAATGAGAGAGAAAATGCCCCCTTAAATACATGTTAGGTGGATCTGAATTTCATCACAAGCCGACATAGGGGGACTTTCCCACTCGAGGCACAACCCACAATGCATGCTCTAGGAAGGGTCCTGCCCCAAAATAGGGCAAGGAAAGGGGCACCACACCCCTATCCTGGGAATAAAAGGGAACCAAACCCCTGTCCAAGGGGGGATAGTGGTGCCATGCCCCTTTCCTACCTATTTCTCCAGGGCATAATGTGGTCGGGGTGATGCAGAGGCCAAGGAAGAATATTTTTTTGCAAGCCAAGCAATCTTCGGTCTCCAATTAGGCTAGAGGATTCAATTTTGCATGTGTGAGGAACCTAATGCAACCAAAAATTGCTAGGGTCACAATTTTATGACATTAAACTTCTTTAATTAATTAATCCTGATAAAGTCCTATTTCAACCTTCAAGGCTCAATTTTGCATATCTAAACACCTTGGATTGTCGCACCAAACTAGATTTGTCTTTGTATTCACAATACCTTGCATCCCTAAAATTTTGGAAAAAAAGTTGGTCGAACCATGGTGGTGCCACCATGGTCCCAACTTTTTCTCCTTGAATTTCAGGATCATTTTTGTGGTATTATAATGTTTAAATCCTTCTTTGTGGGAGAGTTTATCAATTCTAGGTTGCCCTATGATAAAAAATGAAGTTAGGGTTTCATATATATAACCTTTACTTTCCTCATTTGAAGGATCTAATTATCAAGAAATTAAAGGAGACCTCTTATGAAGTGAAAGAGAAGGTTTATGTGAAGTCTTCAATTAAAAAATTAATCATTCATCAAGTCTTCATCACCAATTGAAGCTGAGGAGATATTGAAGAATAATAAGGAGATCACCAATTGTTGATTGGCTTGTACCTTTCCCTTAGTGTTTGGTATAGTTTCATGCTATTTTCATATTTATATGTGAGTTTCATATCATTCATTTTTAGATTTACATTACTGCTTTAGATCCATATTGCATTTGTAATTTGAAGCATTTAAATTACATTCATTTAGGGTTTTTACTCAAAATATAGGGTAGAACTCTAGTTTGCATTCTAACTGATAGGAGTCTTACAAACACATGAGATTCTAGGGTACACACACTTTTAGCTATTTGTGGATGTGGAAATCACCAAAACAAGGGGTTTGACTAAGGAAAAACCCTATATAGCCACCTACACACCAATTTTCAAATCACAGGTGCAAGTACATGAAATTGACGAAGGTCCAAACTTTTGACAAGCTAGAATCAATAGGCACAGATCAAAATGCAGAAGTAGGCCCTAGACCTCTAGGAGAGGGGTGCCTAGTGCCTCGGTCTTAGAACAAGGTGCCTAGCACCCCGGTCCTAGACCAAGATGCTCAATTCTTGGTCCTCTACATCTTCTGATAGATTATGGTTGTTCAGGTCCCAGGCCCTTCAATTTGTAGATTTTCAGTTTCTGTCTCAGTTCAGAAATAGGGACTAAAGTGCCCAATACCCTAGTCTGACTCAATTAAGCTCAAATTTAGTGAGATGTGCACATCCAAATTTGTGTCTCGGTTTCTTTTTTGTATCTTTCTATTATGGCAATTAATATAGTTGCTTTCATACATTTCACTAGCCTATCTTGACATTACTTTACATTAGATTGATTTCCCTTTCATAGCATCAAAGGAATAGAAACCCTAAGAGTATTCCTTGACTCTCTTTCACAAGACGTAGTTAAAGAGAATCACTTCCTTATGTTCTTTCCTATTCCAATATATGGTTGAAAGTGGTATTAGGTCCTAAACTACTCGATCCCATTTTTCACCATCACACCTAGTATAAGATGAGTTTATTAATAAATATTGGGGTTTTAATTATATAAATAGTGTGGGTGAATAAAGATCTATTGTTTAAACATATGTATCTTTAATTATCATGTTCGTTGCCTCTAGAATAACCTTGTTAGTTTTGTAGACCCTTCAAAAAGAAGTTTAAAGAAGGGATTTTGATCAAATGTGAATCAAAAAATATGAAATAGAGGTAGATGATTTTGAGATTGTGAAGACAATATTGTAAACATGAAACAATTTAAGGAAAACAAAAGTGGCTAGATTGTAGTGGATAGCATGTGTATAGGAGTAAGGGTAGCCATGAGAATGAGAAGGCATGTGAATAGTAAATAAAGAAATATCAAGAATGTGTAAGGGTGTGTAGATATATGAAATGAAATAAATACTAGGTATATATAATTTAATTATGTAATGAGATAGTTGGGCATTATAAGACAAGGGCCATAGCATTACATAAAACTATGTAATTTCTTTATACATCCATGTATAAAACTGTAACCCTCAAAGAAGAAATGAAATTAAACAAAAAATGACATGGATTTATAAATTTCACCATTGCAAGTATAAACAT
Organism: Cryptomeria japonica; assembly: GCF_030272615.1. Lineage (NCBI taxonomy): Eukaryota > Viridiplantae > Streptophyta > Pinopsida > Cupressales > Cupressaceae > Cryptomeria > Cryptomeria japonica. The sequence goes on along the minus strand of NC_081415.1, from coordinate 228,623,252 downwards.
CTACAAAAAAGTGTAAAATCTAACATAAATAAATTAATTATTATTTCTTTGTAAAATTAACTTTTATTAATTGATATTTTTATTTTGACTAAAAATTAAAAATTAATTTTGTAAAACACAATGTAACAACAAACACTAACAATAAATGTAATAAAAATGATTAGATTATCTAGGTTCAACTTATATGTGATGCATAACTCAACCACCTCTTTGTGCCTGATGCAAAAGAAAGTGTTGGGAAAGGATGTTGAAAAATAATGGAGCTATAATGAGTTTTTTAAGTTCCTCATTAATGACTAGATCAATGCGCTCGCTTAGCCACTCCATGGTTGGCTTTAGATCTTTAGGATTTTTGTTATATATTACTAAGACCTTTAATCGTATGAATACTTATACTGCTAAGAAACTTTATCTATTTTATTTTGATACTGATATGTTATTAGTGTGTTGCTAAAGTTGTTAAAGCTGCCTTCAAATTGTTAGTATAAATGGCTAGTACCATTATTTTGCTACTTTTAATATCAAAAACAATAAATGTAATAAACATGAAATTTGTATGCACTAGTAGATCAAAATTTTGTTCTATCATCATGACCCAAAAATTCCTTCATTAATTTTCCTACTTTATTAGAAAAAGTAATGAATAGTTGGGGAAAAGAAGAAGTATTTGAGAAAAAACTATAATTTTGGTGTGAAAAGAGTATATTATTTAAGCAATGTTTCATGAACATATTCCTAAAATAGTAGACATCTAATTTTAACTTATTTGCAGAAAGTGGGTGGTGGTGACTAATACAAAATATTAAGACACACAACTTGTCATTTATTTAAATCATTGTCCTATTAAGAAACACACATTTAAGAAGAGCATTTCACACCCAAACAAGAAAAAAAAATTGTATTTGCCCGCATGTACTCTTTTGCATCCCAAATAGAATAGTCATATATGTATTTACATGACCTCTCCTCTATACTTAGCATTTCACTCTTTCTTGTCTTCTTATTATTCCTTCTTCTCTTTCTTGTTGATGACTATCCAACATATTTCCATCCCATAAATATGAAGCTCTACTTTGCTTCAAAGCAGCCTTGAATGACTCTTATGAATCTCTTAGTTCATAGATAAATGGAATAGATTGTTGCACTAACTGGATTGACATATCTTATGATAATCACACCAACCACATTGTCTCTGTTGATATATTTTTGATTGGTGGTATAATATCTAAGAGCTTATGCCAGCTTTGTTTTCTCACATCACTAAGTATAAGAGGAGTATCACTAATGGGTACTAAAATTCCATCCTATTTGAGAAATCTATATTATATTCACTCTTTAAATTTATTTAATAAAAACTTTACTATATATATCAATTCCCCCTTTAATTTGTAACCTCACCTGTCTAATAGTCCTTTATCTTTGAAACAATTACTTCAATGAAAGCATACCTTCCTACCTTGGAAATCTATCTTCTTTAACTAAGATTTACTTTGATAGAAACCAACTTAGTGGAAGCATACCAACTTTTTTAGGTGGTCTTTCTTTTTTAACTCGATTTTATCTTCATTACAACCAACTTACTATAATCATACCATATTTTCTTGGAAGTTTCTCTTGGTTAACCAACTAAGTGGGACCATTTTCTCTTCATTTTCTTAGCTTTCCTCCCTCAATTGATTATTGATGGTAATCATTTAAATGAAACCATATATTATTCCTTACTTCTACCTTTAGTTGGTCTATCCTTGTCACTAAATGACAACCGATTGATTTCAAAAATCCTTTTTCACAAGCTTATAATCCTAGATTATCTTTACTTACCTGATTGTGTTTTGAAGATTAGCACAATTGGATTCAATATTTCAATTTATTAGATCCATCTTTAGTGTCATGTATGATTGATAGTGAACTTCCACCTTGGATTTCAAAACAATTTTCACTTCATAGTTTGGATTTAATGAAGCTAGTCTTATGGGCATAATTCCCTCTTGGATATGAGAATCCAACCTTCTATTATATCATCCCAATTTTTCAAGAAATCATTTAGAATGAAGTTTGCCCTTAAATACATCAATAGGTTTACACATAGAAGAGTTAAATTTGTCTAGAAATAGATTGAGTAGGCATGTCCCATCAATGTGACCTTGTCTAATATGGAAATATTGAAGCTTGATGATATTTTGTTCAATGGAAATATTCCTCCAAGCTTGAGAAATTTATCTCAAATCTAACTATTAAATCTTGTAAACAACATGACTGGAGTGATCCCTACAAGCTTGTGACACAATTTTAGTAAGCTTAGTGAATTAAGTTCATTAGTTGTTCACAACAATAAATTTAATTGATCATTCCCCTCTACAATAGGAAATTGTTTAAATTTATATAGGTTCTTGATATTGGTAACGATTTATTTGGAGGTGAAATACTAGCTCTATTTTAATTAGAAATATTTCAAACCTAAGAGTATTCATGATGAAGGCTAACATGTTTATAGGAAATTTACCTTCAAAGATAGGTTAATTAAGGAAACTCCAGATCTTTCTCCTTTATTCTACTCAATCTTAGGTTCAATTCCACATGCAATCATATCATTGCAAGAAATGACAAATGAAAGTCAAGACAGATTTGTAGTGGCTAATTATGAGGATTCATATGAAGATGGATTAGTTATGACTTCAAGAGAAGAGGTGAGAAATATAAATATATTCTCTCCACTCTTCCATCTATAGATCTCTCATGCAATGAATTATAAGGACAAGTTGCTTCTAATTTTGGGAATTTGAAGGGGTTGAAATTTTTTAACCTTTCAATGAATAATTTGAATGGGACCATTCTAAGTAGTTTGAGAGGAATTAATCAGCTAGAGTCACTAGACCATTCAAGAAATAATTTTTTAGGAGAAATCCCTATAAAGTTTGATTCTCCATGCTCTTTAGGTTTCATAAATTGATGAAAAAACAAAATTTCAAGAAGTACATCACAAGGACCACATATGACAACATTTGTGTAACATCATGAAATTGCGACCCCCACAATTTCAACCATATTTTAGGCCCTCACCTCGGCGATAACATATCTTCTCTCAATCGAGACCCCTTTTTGAACCTTCACCATGAGTTCCTCCTGTTTCAACCATAAGATTGCCTCAGGACCTTATCTAGGCCCCAAGATAGGGCAGGACAGGGGCATGGCGCACCTGTCCCTCCCTCTTAGGGTGGCCTCAAGATAGGTCCCTCTATCCCTATCTACATTTTGGGATTTCAAATCTCCCTGATGTCAGCCTCTGGTGAGATGAATTAATTCTCCGAGGCATGTATAAAAGGGAGTTAGTCTTCTCATTTGCATATGGAGGATATATACAACATACATGAATAGGCAAAATTCAAGTGAAAAGGTCTTCATCAAGCGTTTAATTCTTCAAGCATTCATTAGGTCTTCTTCTATTTGAATACAATGAACCCAGGAACACTGAGACAGGGGGTGAATCAGTGTTCTGTCGGTAATATAATATTTTGCCTTATTACAACATAAACATATAAATCGGTAAATGAAGAAACATATAACATGAATTAAATAAACTAGCCACATGAATGAACACCATAACACACAAATTTTATATGTGGAAAACCTCAATGAGGAAAAACCACGGTGGGATTTGTGACGTGCAATATCAATTCACTAGCTAGATGAAAGATATTACATAGCATGGGGGTCTGCACATGTAGAAAGGCACACTGCTTAGAGCATACTGCTCAACACAAAAGAGTCTCACTGACTACAAGCTTCTATTGAAGTAAAACAATAACAATGAACTCAAAAAATGCATCTGCAATGCCAAAAAGAGTTCCGATTAAAGCTTTGTTATGTACCAGTTCATAAAACCTCTTGTCGATATCTCCTTTCCTCTAAGAATGCCTTACACACTATTTACAGATCATTGCATGATATAACTTTCTTATACAGATGATCTACATACATATCCTTTGCATCATAATATTCCTTTGCCTTGTCCTATCCTTATCTTTATTTTCTCTATCTTCTATTTGTCAAAAGACCTAACCAAACTTACCTATATACCCTTACAAACAATATGCCTTATGTTAGCTTATAATGTATTACAAAAGATATTCAATATCGAACCTATACAATAATTACAAAATGATTTTACAAATAAACCCTGATGTCGGCTTCACCACAGTCCTGGATGCTAGTGCTGGTGATGACCTTGATATCTCCAATGTCGGTACTTGTCGGTATAAGATTCTAAGTACTGGTATATGCCTCCTAGAGAATCTTGTTGCTATCAATGACAACATAAGATTCCAATGAGTGTCAATGGCCAACAATCCCCCCCTTTGGCATTGATGACAACACTCACGTGAAAAATGAATTCCCTGCCAGTCCAACTGAAATATGCTCCCCTTGAGCAATACACTCTTTGTGCCTCTTTGTCTGATATTCTCCCCCTATGATCATGATTTTTCACATATATACACTCCCCCTTTGGCATCAATCCCAAAGATCAGTGAAAGAATGAAAGAATTGAAAGAATTATTATAGATTACTTTACCAGAGTTTAACCAATTTCAAAATTTCTGGATAAGCTTTCTCCAAAAGTTGTATGTATGTATCCCAGCCAATTTTGAAAGTATCAGATATGGATACAAGTCTACTCAGTAAGTGTGAGAATGTTTTTGTCTCAGTGACTTCTATCAGAGTGGGCTTAGCAAGCATATCCATGCATTGCCTCTTGTGCACACCAAGTGAATCCAATCATGGACTCACCAAACCCCTAAGACTCCTTTCTCTCTGAATGATCTTGTCTATCTCTTTCTCAAAAGAAAAAAATTGGTTCTCCAATGTTAAAATTTGTCCATCAATGGATGTGGTCAGTGAAGTAATTCCATCAAAAGAATTAGCAATGTTAGCCAACTTATCTTGTAACTCTTTTATTTTTCGATCTACATTTGTTGTAAGAATATCTATGTTACAAAAGACCCTGTAGATGTTATTACACTACTTCAAATAATTTTTAGTAAGTATCAATTTCTCCTCAATTTTCTGATCAAAAGTGGCCTTCTTAGCCAAGGTAAACCTTTCAAGTGCTTTCTGGTCAAAAATTTGTTGAAGTGATTGAAATTTTTTGGATATATGCTATGTTAGTGCCTTAAGCTTACCGACGGGGCTTGCTTCATTCTCAATCACATAATCAGGAATAAGTCTGTGTAAAACAGTTATTGAATGATCCATTATTCCTTTGTCTATCGATCCTTCCTTTATTAACTTCTAAGTAGCCATCATCATAAGTTTTCTGGGACTCATCTCAGTGATTGATTTCTTCTCAACTTGAGAAGTGTTAGTTGCCAAAAGTGTTGCAGATGAATCAACTATCGGTTTAGTACCCTATTCCTTATCTTCCTTCTGCCTAACCTCTTCTGGTGTGACCCTTATCTCTGCCTCTATTGTATCGGTGGCTTCACCACTTGGTGCAGTAGCTGTCACTATTGGTGGAATATTATCCATAATATTATCTGTAACCTGTACAAAAGTTGCCTCTACCAATTTAGTCTGTACACTCTCATCAACTTTTCCTATCGGTTCACTCAAAATTTGAATTGAACTACCCAAAATTCCTTTCCCTTTAGATTTATCTAGAATGGTGGGAGTAGTTGCTTAGCAAATTCTTCCTAAGAAATAAGAAAATCAAGATTCTTTTGAAAGAATTTGGTCCAACCATCTCAAGTCTCATTCACTACTTCATTTACTCTACCTATCATTAGACTTATTTGTCAGTTCTTACTATTAAAGATTGTTCTATTAGCCACTTCTATACACCTCTTCATTTCTTCATTATTAATAGATGCACACATACCTAGAAGTTCAACTTCTTTTATTTCTGTAGCCCTTCTAACCACATCTAATCTTCTTGCATCTAACTTGTTATATAGTGACAAAGGGATTTCCTTCAAAATTTCTACTAAAGCCTTCTTTTATATATCTATATGTAACAAAATTGCTTCCTCTATTTCATTTTGTTCATTTTCTTCTAACTATTCATAAAATTTTAATACATTCTTCAAAATACCATCCTTTGTTACCTCATCAATCAACTCTGCACATGTCATGTTATCAGCTTTAGTTGCTTCATCACTCTTTTTCTTTTTCTCATTGGGGGTTGCAGGAGTGGATGGAGCAGGCTTCCTCTTTTGAGTAGGTTTCCTTGCTGAAGGAGTGGGAACAATTGGTTCTTTGACTATCACTATCCTCACTAGTTTCCTCCTAGGTTCCACATTCTTCTCCTCTACCAGAGACTTGTCTACTTTCTTCCTTAGAACCCTTATGAAAGAAAGAGGTTGGCTATCCTCTGTATCAGAATCAAGAGTTGTGATTATTGTTTTTCTCTCCACCTCAAGAGCACTAGCTATGGAGGGTTTCTCTATTGGTTTAGATCCAGAACCTAGTTTTGTATCAATCTAGACTATCACATTCCGAACAAATGTAGACATTTTATCAATTTTCTTTTCTCTCCTCTTCTTATTGAAACTAATTTTCACTTCTAAATCCTTCTTCCCTGCATTACCAAAATGTTCAACATTTTCATCCAAAGGTGCATCAATTAACATCTTAGCATAGAGTTCCAAAATGCTATCATCAACTTCATATCCCAACTCAGTGACCCAAATAGTTCTTGGTTCCACCCCCTCCATAAGTGTTTCATCAATTTTAATCATAAAACAAATTTTAGTGGAATATTTCTCCATAATGTGTTTAGATATTCTCTCCCTCTATTGCATGTTCTCCTGAAAAAGTTTTGAAATATCCCCACAATTCCTTATCCCTAATACTTCCAAGACTAGTGATTGCATTTTTTATTTGCATACCTACCGGTATATCATGAGCCCAATGCTTCTTTCCCATGCCCGATACCTCATTCATGAAATATAGGATCAAACAGACAATAAGGTTGCCGAACCAAAATGTACCTTTCTTAACTCCTTTAATTTTGACAAGATTTATCATTAAATCACTTCTCAGCCATTCACAAAGATCATACTTTTCATTATTTCTCAACATCTAATATGAAGCATGGATGTAGGAGCTAGAAACAGAGTTCAATTGACTAGATTGAGTTACCTTGTATCCAATGATCATGCTAGAAAATTTCAGATTAGTATCAGTAATGGTACTGACCCTCATAGATCTTCCATCATGGGTTGCGTCGGTGAGCTTATCAACCTCAGTGTTGGAGATCTTCTTCCCTGGTTCCTGCCAGTCACCACCTAAATTACTTCACGGGTGATCATGTGAGGCCAATCTAGCCAGATGAATTTGTTGTGAACCCTTCTCAGAACATATCTGATTACTTCATCTTTGAATTCTGAGATGTGTAGTATTTCGGTTAACCCTAAATCCTCAATGATCTTGTATTTTGGCTTGATTGTTCTGGAGCCACCAAGTATCACATAATGATACATTCCTTTGATTTCATCAGTGCCCAAATCCTCCAAGGTGCAATGAGTATAACCCCTGACATCTTCTACATACATTACACCATCAGGAACCCTAGAAAATGCACTTGTTGAATCTTCCTTCATAGCAATCTGGGGAATTTCCTTGAAAATAGGTCGGAGCCTATCCTTAACCTCCACAATAGTACGATTCACAATAAAAGTGGGAGTAGATGATGACCCAGATGCTATTTCAAAGAAATACCTAATTAACGATTGTCGAATGAAATATTTGATCACTCCTCAGATAACTGCTGGAAATCTTTTAGAATGCTTCTACTCTCTATTGATCGCCTAAGATTTGCCTTTACTTTGCTCTAGTTTTCTCAAGTGCTAGGTGAGTGAAAATGATATCATTTTCCCTATTTATCAACGAGTAAACCCTAATCCTTCACTATAATAAATGCTTAGTGATATGCCCTACTAAATGTCGGGTTCACAGTTAATGCCAGATAAACTTCCATCAAATATAACTCTTTGGATCTCTTCCAAGATCTCTTCCAGGGAATAAGCAAGATTTTGCAATGAATTTGCCAACCGCTAAGGCATATGCCTCAGTTATTGGTTGAATTGTCTACCAGTGCAGGAATGCTTTGTTCTACAGATGGAGTAACTGGTGCAGTATTAGCATCTCCACTTGGTTCTTCAAATTTTCTTACCCATCTCTTCGTGTGATCATGTTGTATTTCATCTACCTTGTGCTTTCCCTTCTTATTTGCTTTATCATTATTAATTGGTGTAGTTTTGCATCTACAGTACTTAGCAATATGACCTATTTTATTGCACGCATAACATGTAACATTGTTCTTTTGAATTGCTTTGTCATATCTGGTGTTATTCCTTGACCTACATTGATTAGACAAATGTCCAAATTTTCCACATGCATGACACTTAACATTCATTCTACAATCTTCAGATTTATGACCATATTTCTTATAGTTTATGCATTGATCGGGAACTGAATGATAATTCTGATTTTGTCTATTTCTACATTGTCTAGCCATATGCCCAAATTTATCACATACAAATTATCTACCATTTAATTTGTAAGCATTAGATTGCCTTATTATTTTCCTCTGTTCTGATGAGTTTTGCATGCCGGTTGTCTGATCTTCATTTGCAATATCAAAGCTTTCACCTTATACAAATCCAAGTCCTCTAGAATCTTCAATCTGCCTTTGTCTTTTCAGTAAATCATCCAACTATGAAACACTAATTCTAAATTTTTCTTTATACTCACTTGCAGTAGTAAGATCATATCTCAGAGTCATTATTTGTCTCTTGAACTCTTGTTCATTATTCTGGTATTGTACCAACTCATTTCTCAACATGTCATTCTCATGACCCAATCTACCACATTCTTCATATTTGTTTTTCAGGGATATAGAAATCTTTTCTTCCTTCTTCTTTCTGTCTTCAATCTATTTAGACATCCTCATAGCTAGATCTTGCATTTTATTCTTCATGAGCATGTTTTGTTGACTCAACTTCTGACATTTTTCCTTAAGAGCATTTTTCTCCTCATCATCCTCGTTTTGCAAAAGTTCCTTCCTCTTAGCTTGTGTTGATGATAACCTTTCTTGTAGAATAAGAATGAATTTATTAAAAGAATTCAATTCATCTTGCAGCTTTAAGTTCTTCATCCTTTCAACATCATAATCCTCAAGAGCCATCTCAAGTTTCTTCTCCATAGCCATGTTCAATTATTCTGATTTCAAGATCTTCCTCAAGCTATTAAAATTCCTCCAAGGCACCAAGCTCTAATACCAATTGTTGGAATACAATGAACCCAAGAACACTGAGACGGGGGGGGGGGAGGGGGACGTTGAATCAATGTTCTCCTGGTAATATAAGATTTTTCCTTATTACAACATAAACATATAAATCGGTAAATGAAGAAACATATAACATGAAGTAAATAAACCAGCCACATGAATGAACACCATAACACACAAATTTTATATGTGGAAAACCTCAATGACGAAAAACCACGGTGGGATTTGTGACCCACGATATCAATTCACTGGCCATATGAAAGATATTACATAGCATGGGGGCCTACACATGCAGGAAGGCACACAACTCAACACAAAAGAGTCTCACCGACTACAAGCTTTTTCCGAAGTAAAAAAATGCAATGAACTCTGAAAATGCATCTGCAATGCCAAAAAGAGTTTTGGTTAAAGCTTTGTTCTGTACCAGTTCATAAACCCTCTTGTCGATATCTCCTTTCCTCCAAGAATTCCTTACACACTATTTATAGATCATTGCATGATATAAATTTCGTATACAGATGATCTACATACATATCCTTCGCATCATAATATTCCTCTTCCTTGTCTTATCCTTATCTTTATTTTCTTTGTCTTCTATTTGTCAAAAGACATAACCAAACTTACTTATATACCCTTACAAACAATATGCCTTATGTAGGCTTACAATGTATTACAAAATATATTCAATGTCAGCCCTATACAATAATTACAAAATAATTTTATAAATAAACCCTGATGTCGGCTTCACCACAATCCTGGATGTCGGTGCTAGTGTCAGTGTCGGTGATGACCTTGATATCTCCAATGTTGGTACTTGTCGGTATAAGCTTCTAAATGCAATCTTCTAAATGCTGGTATATGCCTCCTATAGACTCTTGTTTTCATCAATGACAACATAAGATTACAATGAGTGTCAATTGCCAACATCTTCTTCATGTGTCTTCTTCATTCATCCATTTTATCTCTCTTTCCTACATAGTCAACAAGTCAACATATCTATTACAAAAGATGGAAAATCACTTTCTAACCCTTCCAACCCACTTGGAATTCATATCCTCATTCCTCTTGGATTTGGATCTAGTGGATTCAAGTTCCTATTTTGAATATTAAGTTTCTCCCAAGTGAAAATAATCCTAGTGACTTCCTTTCACTCTCCTAGGTGGGGAATCACTAGGGTTCATAGTCCACTTTACATTTTGGTGAACTTGATGTCTTACACACTAATTCTAATTTATTATTGTTAGATCTAATTAATTGCAATTTGAATTTCAAAATCTCATTTCCAAGTTTGATTTTTTTGCAAAATGTAGAGGTTAATTGCATAAAAACCCTACTTTTTCATTTTTGACAAAATTGAGCTTGTGAAGTGTAGAATTTTAATTGCTTATTTCAGATCTGATTTCTATTTCAAAATTGCAATTCGAATCTATCTTTTCATTTTGAAAATTAAGTGGTTAAAAAGAAAAACCCTATTTTTTAAGGGTCTTCTATTTTCAACCTTTGACTGCTAATTTGACTGATCTATACATCTCCAAATTGGTTTTTTTTGGATTCCATATTAAAATCATAATTTCTATCATCCCTGAATTTTTTTGAAAAAAGTTGGTCAGACTATGTGCACTTCCAACATGGTCCCTGGCTTTTTTATCAAAATTTTGGGAGTCGGAATTGACCATATTTTTCTGCTTAAATCCATAAAATTGGCATACTTAATCAATTTTCGTACCCCTTAAGGTTGAATACAAATTTAAATTTTTACACTTATTTTTAAATTAATTTTCATAAAAAGTCCTAATTTTAGATCTTCTTTTCAAGTAAATTAAGATTTTAATTAAGGGACTTTCAATGGCAATCAATGGATTAGATTTATTTTCTATTTCACATATGATCACATTGTTTTTAACTTATATTAATTACAATCATGTGTTGGATAATGGCTTTCTTCATTTCATGTTGCTTCTTTTCATTCATAGCACTTAGTCATATTGTGTTGTTAGGGCTTCAAGGTCATTTCCTTTCCAAGTTGATCTCAAATCTTTCATGTATCATTTTTGTTACATGATGGTGATGTAATTAAAAAAATGCATTTTATACATTAATCACCTTAAGGCTTTTGTAGATCCCAATCCAAGAGGCTCTAATCCTTATACCTCTCCTAGGGTATCTTGTGTGAATAAGGTGAGAGCTAATATTCTAACCAATGATCTCTTTACAAAAGAGAAAGTGTTGGAAATCAATATGGACCCATCTTCTTCTCATACGCATATCCTTGAGAAAGAGGGGCGACATCAAACTATTAATATTCTTACCTATCTTCAACACCAAAATATATGTAGAGAGGATGATGTTATGCATTTTACTCATGATCTTTCCCCTCACATAGAGATGAGTAAAGATGAACCTTTTGATGAAGATGTTCATCTTGAATATCCTAAAGAGGACAAGCCTGACAAAGGAAAGAAGCTCATCCTTTCACATGATATCCCTTCTTCATCTGTACAACACCCTTTATTCCTCCTTACACATCTGGTTTCAAATAAATTCATGACCTTATTCCACCATCTATTCATTTGCAACATTCTTATAGTCGTGGCTTTAATATAATAACAAAACAAGGTGTTAGAGGACAAGGAATTGGGAAATTTGAACAAGGAATTCGTGTCCCTATAAACCCTCCTATGCAAGCTACTACAAAAGGTCCAGGAAGAATTACTCCTCTCTAACGATGAACTCCTTAGGCTTGAAAATTTTAAGAATTAGCTTCAAAAACAACAAATCAAAAGATCCCACAAGAATGCTTCTTCTTCAAAACGTCCTTTTTGCTTCTTTCATCAAACCCATGATCACGATGCTAAAGATTTCCCTGATTTTCAAAAATCCATCCAAGATGGCATAGATAGTGGCAAAATTAGAATCGTGGATGATAAAACATCTTCTAATAATTCTTCCCTCCCATGTCAAGAAAAAGAATTAAAACATATTTATCATCTTGAAAGACTAGCTACGAGAATCTATTGGATATTGAAATATGATAAGACTATTTCCTTTCCTCCTAAAAACCAAAACAAGAATCTCAAGCAAGTGAAAGGTGTGGAATATTGCATTTTTCATGATTCATATTCACATTCTCTTGGGAAATGTCATGCATTTAGGAAATTTGTTCAAATGTAATATGATCATACATGAATTTCTCTTACAATAGATTTAGTTGTCTTCCTTGACATGAAGATTGTGCCTTAGCATTTCCTTTCTTTCCATGTTACTTTTCACCATAACTAGCCAACTTAATTGGGGGATCTTTATCATTTGTGGTGGTATTGTTTCAAATTTAATACTTTGGGGTAGTAACATGAGATTCATTTTCCATCCTCTTTGTATCTTTGTACATTATTCATTATTAGATCTCCTTTCTTTCATAGAGTTAATCTTATGAGAGCATACAATTGCTCTTGATTTTTTTCTCTTTGCTTGAAGAGGAGCATCTTTAATGAATAATACACTTCTTCTTCTCTTTCCTTCATTCTCTTAGAAAACTTACCTCTCTTATGGTTTTGGTTATTCATAAGTATGATATGCTCCTAGCGTGAAATGGTCTCCTATGAAGTACATGTCCCTTCCTTGAGAGGATTTGTTCCACTAGAAGGGCATATCACTTGAAAATGACCACCATTAGAAGATCTGTAATGTTTCTCCTTATCCTTCTCACTTGGGGGGCAAGGATTCCGCTTCTTTGTCTTTCTTTCTATTTTCCTTTAGAGGCTGCATTTTTTAAATGTGATTGTCATTTCTTACAATGGTACGTTCTTATGACTAATCCCTCTTGGGGAATATGTGATTTTATTTATTTTCTTTCTTAAGAAGATTACCACTTTTTGAGATGTATTTTACATTTACTAATGTCTTTTCTTGCATATTTTCATGTAAGTTAATTGTGCATTTGCTTATGTTTGATCTCTCTCTAGAAGATTGTGTAAGCTCTTCTCATTGTCTCTACACTTGGGGGAAATGATTTCTCTCTCTCTCTCTCTCTCTCTCTCTCTCTCTCTCTCTCTCTCTCTCTCTAAGGATCCACTCTTTCCTATATTGGGGATGATGTGAGTTTCTTTACTTGATGTCTTTCCTTGTGTTAAATCGTTGTTGTTTTCTCAAGCGTTCTCTCTTATACAAGAAGTGTGAGTCCTTGAATACAACCTCTTTTACACTTGGTAATGTACATCTATAATAAATTCCCCCATCCTCATTGGGATAAAAATTGAGTCATCCTTTGTCAAGAATCCCTTTCACCTAGCAATAGGCAGAAGGATTGCATTCTTGTTCTCTTCTATGCTTCGTTCTAGAAGATGTTATATTTGTTTAAGACAACTCCTCTTGGGGGTAGATGTCTTTTGAACAAATATCTCTTCTCCTCCAAGGATCTCCTTTACACTTACAACAAGATATCTCTTTTCAACTATCTTACCCTTCCTTGAAGAGTATTTCCTCTCTTTCTTGGATTTATGACATTGTTGCATAATGGATATCTTCTTTGTGTTGAAGGTAGGTATCCTTTTTCTACTTTCCTTAAGATATCAAAATTGAATAATGTTGACATCTTAAGGGGGGAGGGGGGCACCCACACTGCTCCTTTTGTACTATATTTCTCTTGTGCATTGTGTCTCCTATACAGCAGGATATTATCAAAACCTAGGCATAGTCTCTTAGAGTGAGATGTCGTCACTTTTTCCTTATATAGTGGGAAATTATCAGATTCAAAGCACAGTCTCTTAGAGCGAGATGTCGTTGCTTTTTTCTTATATAGTGGGATATTCTCAGAACCAGAGCATAGTCTCTTATAGCGAGATGTCACAACTTTTTCCTTATATAGTGGGATATTCTCAGAACCAGAGCACAACCTCTTAGAGAGATATGTCATCACTTTTCCCTTGTATAGTGGGTCATTATTGGAACTAGACGACAACCTCTTAGAGCGAGATGTCACCTCTTTTTCTTTTATACAAGGTGATTATTCTTGGAACCAGAGTACGGTCTCTTAGAGAAAGATGTCATGCCTTTCTTGATATTTTTACTATACTTCTTATACATGTTGTAACATACTCGGGCATAGACTCCTATGAGGTGCTTTGAACCTCACTTGCACACACGCACACATGGTTGAGTGGAACTAATGATATTCTCACCTTCCTCCCTTACATGGATCACCTAGATAGACTCTAGGGGCTATTTTTTCCATGTCCTTTCCTCCATGGATCACCTAATTCTAGGGGCGATATTTCCATGTTTTTCTTTTTGTTCGCCTTTCTTCTCATGGATCACCAAAGTGTGTATTCATGTCCTCTCTCTCCTTCCTCTCATGACCCCATTTTTTTCTATTGATGGTCCATGGATGATGTCAGCTTCTCTCTTCTATGTAAATGTTGGTGTTTATGTAATGTCATTGGTCTTTTTGTTTCAATTAGTTGTTTGAGATATTTGTATTGAGGTCTTTACAGCTAGTTGATGTATGGTCTTGTGTTTTTGAAAGTTCTGATACTTAATATAAGTACAGATCCAATAGCCAACAAGATGAGAGGGGGGGGGGTGAATCATACAAACTTAATCATCCATAAAAACATCAGATTCAACCTCGGTAACATATATATCAGTCATATAACCAAAACTGTTAAACATGCAAACTCAAAAGCATATGAACAATATAAACCTCATAACACCAGATTTAATGTGCAAACCCAAATAGGGAAAAACCACTGTGGGATTTCAGACCCATTAAGAAATATACTCTTCTAAAGTATGCTCGGTTAAAAGCAAATCCTGTTAAAGATTACAAACACATTACTAGATGTGACCTGGTTAAGGGATTTCCCTTAGATCTGTTAGGATCTTCACTTTGTTAGAAGTGACCTTCTTAAAGGATTTCAAACATTCAATCAGAATGTCACCTTGCTAGAGGATTTACATATAATACTGTTAAGTCCATTCGGTTAAGAGATTTTCTGTTACTTTCACAAAATAACAATAATAAAAATCTATTTGCAACTTCACATCTAAAATGCTAAAGTAGATTCCTATTTTTTCAATACAATCTAGACATAGAACTAATCTTGTCTATCTGTTGGGCTTCTATACTCTGTTATTCTAATAGGTCTTCAAGCTTTTGTGCTCGGTAATCACTATGTAGCATCCATGTGCATACACTTGCTTGCATACATTGTTTATCAATAGTTTCCTATTTATAAACAATTAGGTAACCGCTTAATCTCCTTGATCACATTTCCCATGATCAATCATAGCCATCAGATCTTCAATCTTGTCCAGGTTCAATGCATCATTCGATCTGAAAATGTTTTATCCGACCTTGGAACTTGCATAATAGTCTTGAAACTTGTGCTAGGGTATTACGGTTCAATCTGAGTTGTAGATCTTCGTGCCAACTTTCAATTGCCTTAGATTTGTTAACAAACTTCTACCATGGCTTACCAATCATTTAATCCACTCCAGCGCATCAGCTTCCTTCATTAAATACCGCATGAAAACATTTAATGCATTCTGTTATAGCTCGGTTACAACTTGGTGAATACTAAACTCCACTGAGTCGACATTCTGCCTTCATTAACCAATAGCGATAACCTTAGGGTTTACCGACTAGGTTCCTTAGGGTTTATCGACTAGGTTCTTTGCTTGATAACATAGTATAGTATTAACCTTTACAATTTACAACATATGTATGATTTTAAAACAATCTAAAACATCATGATCTCATCATTGTCTGACTCGGTAGTAGTTTCCCATTGAATACCTTATTCATCATATTATTTCCTGTATCTTTTACCGACATCTTTATATCATACTTCTCAAGATATGGCAACATCATACTAAATTAGAAAATCAATTTCTTGACATCAATGACAAAATAATAATATCAAGATAGTAAAACATCTTTAATCAGTTATATCCATAATCATCAACAACCTTCTCAATATCCTTAAGAAATGCCAACAATCTTTCATTGTCTATTATAATGCAATATTGCCAACAGTTTTGTCTTTGTCATGTGTCTATTGTGATTTGTCTTGTTTTGTTTGTCTTGTTCTTTTTTGTTTTGTTTGCTCTTGCATATGTTTGTGTGAGTTAAGATCCTAATATTGGGGGCTTTTGTTCTTCAAGATTAGTGATGTCTTAAACTCTTTGTGGTATTGCTCTGCATCTCTCATTTCCATCTCTCTTTCTTCTACTTTATTGACAGTATTGGCGTAAGCCATACTCCCGCTAAAGTGGGGGCTGAATGTAGCATCATGAAATTGTGACCCTCACAATTTCAACCACATTTTGGGCCCTCACCTTGGCGACAACATCTCTTCTCTCATTCGAGACCCCTTTCTAAACCTTCATCTCGAGTTCCTCCCATTTCAGCCTTGAGATTGCCTCAGGATCCTATTTAGGCCCCAAGATAGGGCAGGATAGGAGAGTAGCACCCTTGTCCCTCACTCTTAGGGTGGCCTCAAGATAGGTCCCTCCGGCCCTATCTGCATTTCAGGATTTCAAAGCTCCCTGATGTCGGCCTCTGGTGATATGAATTAATTCTCTCAAGCATGTATAAAAGGGAGTTATTCTTCTCATTTGCATATGGACGATATATACAACATACATGAATAGTCAAAATTCAAGTGAAAAGGTCTTCATCAAGAATTCAAGTCTTCTTTTTCATGTGTCTTCTCCATTCATCCATTTTATCTCTTTCCTACATAGTCAACAAGTCAACCTATCTATTACAAAAGAGGGCAAATCACTTTCTAACCCTTGCAATTCACTTGGAATCCATATCCTTGTTCCTCTTGGATTTGAATCTAGTGGATTCAAGTCCCTCTTTTGAATGTAAAGTTTCTCCCAAGTGAAAATCATCCTAGTGACTTCCTTTCTCTCTCCTAGGTGGGGAGTCACTAGGGTTCAATTTTCACTTTACAGTTTGAATAATCTTCTTTTTTGTAACTAGTTAAATTAACTCAATTTGCATAATCCTCCATAAGGAGTGCCCAAAATACAATAACAGTAATTATAATTGCATTGATTCATAATGAATACATGTCATATGCTAATACAATATGTGAAGAATCTACATAATGAATAAAGAGATCCTAGAGAGAAGATAACAAGATCCATCTGAAGTACATGAATAGGTCCACGAATCCTCAATGGAGGTTGGCAACAACCACCTGACCATGTAGAACCCTTAGGTCCACCCCAACATGCTTAGGAGATAGACACAAGGCCCTAAACCCAACACCTTTATCAAGGAAACATAAGCAATACACAAGGCTCCACCAGAGGCTCCTATACACAGCCACATAGGATAGGGTCCTAGGGCACAAATAGGAAAGAGTGTCATCACATGGCCTCAATATGAGTGTTCCTAGAAATCTCACTAGGCCCTACTGCCCATTTGATAGCTCATGCAAAACCAAACAATCCTTTAATGGAGACAAGGAGGCTCAATCATGCTTGATCAACATCCCTAACATGGACATGCCTTCCCACTCCCATCCTTATTTTGTATTAAAATTTAAGGCTATGGGTCGAGCACCATAATTATCTTGTTTAATGTTTTACCCTAGTTTATTTATTAGGATATTACTTTATTACAAAACTCTCAAATGAGTTTCCCTAGTAGTCACTTTAGGGTTGTAATGCCCATTGAGCGACACTCCCCCTAAATTGCACCTAGACAACTCTAACCTATTATTTCATTCCAAGGGAGGATAAGAAGATATCCCAAATGAATCATACTTGAATTCATAATCTAAAAACTAAATCATAAACATACTAGGCCTTATCCATTAAGATATATTAATGAATCCACTTCCAAATGCAGTAACAACAAAATTTATTTCCTTTCAAGTATAGATAAATATATGTAAACATGAATTAACTCAAATCAAGCCATACAAACCCTGAAACATAGAAACAATATAGTACAATGTTATCTCGAACCTCTAGAACACTTTGAGGAACCAATACTGATCAAAACAACGCCAAATGGACCCAAACTGAAAACCTCCACATATGATGCCTCAATTTGTGCATTTTACACTAATTTAATATGTATTTTACATATATTTTTATGCATTTGACACATAATGTTGGGCATTTGATGCCTATTACTGTGCATTTGCACCAACAACTACACAGTTGCATAAGATTAACTTGGGGCTCATGAACAAGCATTGATTGGACCTCAAAAGAAAAAATAGGTGAAGATAAATTTGAGGTGTGCTTGTTTCCCTTTCAAAAAACCCTTCAATTCATTCCCAAGATATATAAATTGAAAACAAGACTCAAAACCCTAAAAATAACCCCATAAAAAATTCAATTTAAAGAGAGAATTCTAACTTGAAATTAAACACACATAACTAGAAATCAAAACCACATTCAGGTTGCATAGAAAGGTATAAAATACATAATTTTTCTATTTCCAAAGCAAAGAAACAAATTTCCAATAAAGAGGGTTATAAACCCTACCTTGGGTCCTATGAGGACAAAGAGAAAGAGAAATGAGGAGGAATGAAGCATGAAGTCAATTCATGAACAACAAGGAGTTTCCAACTAACAAGCAAGATAAAGTGAAAAAACAATCCTCTAGTAAATCCTCTACCAACACACAAATTCAATCTCCCAAAAGCCCTCCAAAACCCTCTCTCCACAAGCAAGAAAATTCATCCAAAAACCCCGTCTCCAAAACTCACAATTCCATTCTCACAAAAATTCTCTCCAAAACTCTATCAATAAAATTCTTAAAGATCTCCCAAAAAAAAACAATAATAAATTTCATTCCCAAAAACTTGTATGGGAATGTCACAACCACCCCCCAAAAAAACTATAAAAATCAAGACATAAATCAATTAATTAAACTCACATATACAACCAACTCCTACCAATGAAAAATAATTATCAACAATTAATATTTATCCCCACTAAAAATATTATTACTCAAGTAAAAATATTAATTATATATTGCTCCGCGACCATAAATTTAATTTACAAATATTAATTATACTCAATATCACAAAAAGGTAAATAAATTAATTATACTCAAATATTAATTATTATAAATAATTATATTACTTAATAATATTGGTAACAATAATAATAATCATAAATATTTACACCATAATGATATTATTATCAACATAAATATTATTAAAAATACAACACATGAATGCACATAGATATTGCCAAGATTAAAATGTCAATCACCACATAACCAAAGCTAATTGATTTAGGGATACATACATTGCCTTTAGGGCAATCCAAATAGTGAAACTTGAGACTAGGATTATTGCCCTAATTTTGGACAATGACTAGGGCTGGCTCAAAGTGGGCCTAAATGCTATCTCCATTTACCACCATTGGGGATTGTTTAGGCACACTCAGATCTAGGAAGCTAGCTGGAGTTTGTGCCTTGTACTTGCATCACCTAAAGCATAAATAGCTGCACAATGTATATATCCATACATATATATAACAATAAAATTAGTGATTATAATTTAATCCTCCAATAGAATCACTTGAAACATATATTAGCACACCATACTCCATCATTATCATAATACTTCATCTCACATCTAATCATCAAGAAATCATAGTTGTAACCATAAATCCTAATACAACGAATAGGTTTTTAGAAATATAAATCATCAGATCATAATCATATACTGAAGCATAGATCCATTATTAGTAATAAACCTTAAATAAATCAACTAAGTATATCTACTTCTAACAAATAACATACCACTAAAGACAACATAAATCTAAAGAAATATAATCAAGAAACGAACATAGAAGGTGTTACTCTAGATCATAGTTCATTCCCCAAAAGGGATCACATAGTAAATGTAGATAGGAAATCCACTAGTCAATGACACATTCTAACATTAATAGAGTATCATTAAACAACCACCTCCTAATTAGCACAATCAAGATATTTTCACATTATACCCAAACACCCTCATGACATAAAGGTAACCAAAATATTGAATTTATTGGAATGAGATTTTAACATCACATTTGTTCTCATCTATTTATATCTAGCATCCATAAAAACATAACCATGGTTATTTCAATAATTAGTAATATTAGTAGAAATATTATCATCATAGTGACCACTAAATCTAGTAAACACCTTTGTCTAGATTTATAATCATTTCATTACTTACTTCATTCGCATCTAAGTGTAGGTTCAATGTCATAATACTTGCTTTAATGTGTGAGGGTTAGAGATGTATTACACATTATGCATAACAAAGGTTTTTGTTGTACAATTGTAAATTATATAATCAACAACATTTGACCCTAATACATGCACACTAAGAACCATCTTCAAAATTGATGGCATACCTCATATTAGACCCTTACCAGAAAAGTAATATAATTAGTGGACTTGGCTAGTACCATTAATCTTATTGCACAAGAAAACCAAATCATCTATAATGGTTAAATATAAATTAGCTATATTAGAATTTCATATAGAACCTATAAATTTCAACTAATCATTAAATTATTTACAAAGAAATCATCAACAATACTCCATAAATAAGCATCCTAATACATGATACAGTCTTATGATCCATTGTAATGACCCATTTGTAGTACTAAATGGGTCATAAAATTGGGTACTAAAAATGGGTCATTAAAATGAGTACTAAAAATGGATCATTAAAATAGGTCATAAAAAATGGATACTAAAAATTGGTCATAAAAATAGGTAATAAATTTGGGTCATAAAATGTATTAAAAATGGGTAATAAAAGTGGATATTAAAAATACATACAAAATGTGTTATAAAAATGTGTGCTAAAATTTAACTTTTAAAATGGGTCATAAAAATGGGTGCTCAAAATGGGTCGTTAAATTTGAGTCATCAAAATGGGTCATTAAAATTGAGTTATCAAAATGGGTCATAAAAATTAGTACTCAAAATGGGTCATTAGAACTAGGTCATAAAAATGTGTACTAAAAATGGGTCATAAAAATTGATACTAAAAATGGGTACTAAAAAAGAGTCATAAAAGTGGATACTAAAAAATGGCTCATATAAATGGATACTTAAAATTGGTCATCAAAATGGATGCTAAAAATAGGTCATCAAAATGGATCAAAAATGGGTTATAAAATGGTAGTAAAATTAGGTTATAAAAATAGATCATAAAAATGGGTCATAAAAATGGATACTAAAAATGAGTCATCAAAATAACTACTAAAAAATGGTTTTAAAAATGGGTACTAACAATTAGTCATCAAATTGAGTCATAAAAATGGGTGTTAAAAATGGGTCACAAAAATGGATACTAAAAATGGGTCATAAACATGGGTTCTAAAAATGTGGTATCAAAATGGGTTAGTTAATAATGGGTTGATTCCCCTTATTATTCAACAAGGGCTAGTAGGTTAATTAATTGACTCTAACAAGTTGCTTGTTGTAGTACCCCTACCTTAATCAATTTCTAATCTCAGTTTGACCTTGGTTAGTTTATCATGTTATAATGTTATAGTCAAATGTTTTGATTTTTGTGTGTACCTATTAATGTGGTTTTCGCACTAATTCCTATGCAAGTTTATTACTTCTCCTATTTCGTGTTATTAATCTCGGGCTAACACTTTCATTAAGTATATATATGTATGCATGTATGACTCTTGGTTGCAAGAGATTTCGGGTACAGTACTACATGGGTGCGAGGTTCGTCTCCACCTGGATTCATAGGTTTGAGTGTACCTCTTTGGTCCTTAGATTTTGGATTAGGTGGTCGTAAGACCCTCGTTTGACCATAGTCATGCTCAAGTGAGCATTGTCAGTCGTCGTCGGTATTCCCTTTGGGTGGGTATGCAGGTCGTCTATCTGTTTGGCTTTCTTGGGTTGCGTGTTTGTGTGTGGTTAAATTGAGTATTTAATCCTTAATATTTAATTTGATTTAATGTGTGTTTACGCATTAGTATTTTGGGGACTAAATTAAATAGGTTCCTTTTATGCGATTTATAGTTAATTAGAATTGCTCAATTCAAGTTGGTAGCAAGTTCATTTAAATGGTTAATTTTAATGATAAATATTTTTGAGTTATGCTTTTTGAAAGGAAAGCTTTAAATTTAATTGAAATAAGAAATGATTTAATTTCTTTGGCATTTTGGAATAGAAAAGGGTAATTTAAGTTATTTGGGAAAATCAATTTTAATTTGAAAAGCAAGTTTAAATTTATTGATATAGTTTAAAAGAATGATTTTTGGGGATTAATTTTAAATGAAAATATTTTAATTCCAAAAATAAAAATTTTGGTCAACAATCTCCCATTTAACCTAGGTTTGAAAATATTTTTGGGAGAATTATTTTTAGAGTGTTATTTTTTGGAATGAAAAATTTTGGGCATTTGGAGGAGAAATTTGCATACAAATTTTGGGGTTTTTTATTTGCTTGAAGAATTTGGGATGACTCGTCTACAATTTGTCTTCCAGGAAAGCATTTGCAGGTTGGTTGATTTGGATTTTGATTTAGTATTGTTGAATTTTGAAACTCTCTGAATTTATTGAATTCTCTCTAGTTTGATAGTTAGTTTCTCTGATTGGAAATGAAATTTTAATTTTCCTTCTTAATTTGTGTTTCAATTTGTGAGTAAAATTGATTTTAAGTATAGATATGCTGTCAAAATTTGGAAAAAGCCCAAATTTAGTTGCATACAAGTTAATTTGTTTTCAAAAAAATAAAAAAATCATTCCCTACTTATTTCACTCAGAAATTTTTCCAAATAAACTTGGCAATGAGAGTTTGATTTATACAGAAAGAAAAAGAAATAAAAAATTCATAACCTGTGAATATATATATATATATATATATATATATATATATATATATATATATATATATATATATATATATATATATATATATATATATATATATATATATAAATAAATAAATCAAATTGACTGTTAAAAAAAAATTAAGTCAAGGAATCTATGAGTTTGTTGGAAAACTCAAATTTTTTAGTTCTTCCTTGTGTTCTAGGAATTGAAGTTTTTTATAAAAAAATAAAAAAAAATAAAGTGACTCTTTTTTTTTATTCAAAAAAAAATATATATTAATGTGGTGGGTGGGGAGTACAAGGCTCAACCCACACACCACAATGGGGGTAATTTAATTGAATGTATGGGGAGCACTGCCCAAAAAGCATTGTCCCCCATACATGGGAACATACAACCCACGTGGTGGGCCAGCCCATGTGGGCTTAAAACATTATTTAAAGTAAAGTTGTTTTGTTTTTTATTTATTTTTTTCCTTTTTTTTTGTTTTTTCTAATTATTAAGTGGTTGTTAATTAATATTTAATGTAATCAATGTTTTTATTTTATTTAATAATGTTATTTGATATATATATATATATATATATATATATATTAAAAATAGTATTCATAATACTCATTAATACTCGAAAATTGTGTAGAATGATTCCAAAATATTATTGAAGATATGGCTCTGCATGTGAAAAATTGAAGCAAAGCATCGACAACCATTTTTGAGCATTCATATCTGTCGTGAGGAATTCATAGGGGCTTTGCAAATCGCTTCTCTATTTTGGCAAACAACTCCTGGGCTGAGGATCTTGGTATGACCATATCACGGACCCACGAACAAGAGGCCTTCTTTGCAAAAACAAAATATTCTCTGATTGAAATGATTAGGGCTCCCCCTCTTCCCTACAAGGGTTGGGATCGGGACTGGCATATGGTGAGTCGCAGAAATAAAAGGGCATTAGGGCAACCAAATTGCCACAACCAGAATTCCAATCATTGTCGGGAGGAGGGTTTTGTAAAACCTAACCATCCAAAAAGCTCCTCTACTTGCTATACTTTCCCTACACAAAATTCCTCTGATAAATTAACAAAGGGTATGGAAACCCTAGGTCACCATTCTATCATTAATCATCAAAATTCAAAGGAAGTAAAGCATCCTAAGACAGATTCACCTTCGAATCCTCTAGCAACTTCAAACGGGCTGGTCATTGAAATTGATACCTAAACTCAGGCCAAGTATCAAATGCATTGCAATGAGCATATGATCTTTGCTTGATGGAAAGGTTGGGGGATCCCGTTAGAATTAATTGCTAACTGGTTGTCTTCTTCTTTCAATAACCAAGTAAAAATCGACATCCTTCTTGATAATTTCCTTGTTATTGAATGTGGTAATTAGGGTTTGAGAAATAGTTTGCTAAATGGGGACGTATTAACATTCAAGGGTCTCAGATTTGATTGCTGGGAATGGCAACCCCTCTTTCTCCCAAATTCCTGCATGGCTAATAAAGCAATTTCACTTGAAAAATTTCTTGTAGAATTGTGAAATAATGATTTTTTAAGAATAATAGGCAATAAAATTGGTAAATTTGTAGAAGTTAAAAACTCAACCCTTAGCTTCTTTAACCAACTTCTTATTGTTAACATGAATATAAACATAAAATCTTTAGAGCCCATTACGCTGAAATGTGATAATTGTAGTTTAACCCTAGAATTGCCCTTTTATAATGGCTCTTTCGAAGACATTATTCCAAGGAAGATCCCCTCTGAGAAGCCTCTCCCTGGATCATTTCTCAAGTGTGATGGTGCCTCATTCAGATTTGTGGCAGGAGGGGGTTTTACCTTTGAAGGCTATAAGGCTAAAATTAACCCTAATCATCACACCCCTGATCCTTTAGAGAACCTATGTCCTCATTCCAATCCCAATAGCTCCCCTGTCAAGACCTCTCGCTCCCTTCTCCACCCACTGCCAACTTTTAGTCCACCTATAGTTGACTCATTGCTTAGGGATCGAGACCTGGAAGAAGGCGAAATCAGTGAGTTGCCCCCTCATAAGGGTCAACTTGGACTTGCAAATATTTCATTGTCTAGTTCTCTCATCCCACCAAAGAGGTTGAGTCCCTCGAGGTCTCCCCCTCTCATGAAACTAACCTCCTCTGTGCAATCAGTGGAGAAGGATAGTTGCTCCCCGGTACCAAGAATGGCATCCTTGCAGGGTTAACCAATCTCTCAAGTCTCAAGTGTTGAGGCCTTTGAGGGGGTAGAGGATCGTCCTCCACCTCTGAAGGTTGTTTCTGATACAATTATAGAATCTGAGAGTGATCGAGTGGCTAAGGAAATAAACATCATTGTCAAATTTGTAGGGGAAAAAGTAGTAAATGACCTTATGGATCAACTTGTTGATGAAATCTATGATGCTGAGGAATTGGAAAGACAAAGGGATCTCTATGTCAAAAATCTAGTGGATATTTCCAGAGTCGACATAGAAATAGAGGAGCTCTTTATAGCATTAGATAACTTAGAAAATAACAATCCAAACACTCTAGGCATTCACATCTCTGAAGGAAGCAAAGACTCTCCTGACTGTGCTAAACTTAGTAAGAGAAGAGGCAGAAGATCCCTTGCTGAACTAAGATCAAAGGATGGGGAAGCAAGGGATCTGTCTAAAATATCTACTCTTTTTAATGCAGGGGAGGGGAAGTTCCTCCCCACAGAGCCATGAAAATCATAACATGGAATGTTAGGGGTCTGAATGCCCCTAACAAACAATGCATCTTAAAGCGTTGCATCTCTGACTTAAAACCAGACATAATTTTAATCCAAGAAACTAAAATGAAGTCCTCTAAGATTGTCCTTTTTGAGAAAAAACTAGGCGTAAGACAACTAAAACATTCCCCTGCTATAGGGGGCTCAGGGGGCTTAGCAATCATCTGTGACTCTAGATTTATCTTGTTTACACCTCTAGAGATTAGGCAAAATTGGATAGGAGGAGCATTAGCAAGCTATAAAAATAACCCAAGATTCAAATTGATTAACATTTATGGTCCTATCCAGAATAGGGATAAGGCTCAGGTGTGGATGGAACTTGAGGCTTTCCTCAGAAGTTACCCAAAGGATGTATGTATCATTGGTGGAGATTTCAATGCCATCACTAAGGTAGAAGACAAAAGAGGAGGCAGTATCAAACTCCTTCCAATGGCTATAGATTTCAATCATTAGATCAATAGGAATTCCCTGCTAGAAATCTAGACAGCAGAGAATGCCTTTACCTGGAACAACAAAAGGATAGGTTTCTGTAACATTGTTGAGAAATTAGATAGATTATTTATCCATGGGGGGATCTTAGAGCTTAATTCCACCATGGAAGAAGAGCCTCTCCCTTTATCAGGATCTGACCACTTTCTACTCCAACTAAACTTATTATCAGACCACTCCCCTAGAAACTGCCCCTTCAAATTTGAGAGCATGTGGTTCAGAGACGATAACATTTTAAACCTAATTGAAAATTGGTGGAGAGGCTCTGTGTTCTCAAGATTGAAGATGTTTATTGTTGCAAGCAAGTTAAAGCTTATCAAAAGGAAGCTCTTAGAGTGGAATAGGATAAATTTTGGAAATATTTTCGATAAAAAAACTCTTACTAGAAAATGATCTTAAGAATGTTAACATTGAAGTTTAGGAGAAGGGGATGGATGAACATCTCTTCCTTAAGGAAAAAGATCTACTCTCTGAGTATGAAAAGATATTGCCAAATGAAGAGATCTTCTGGAGACAAAAATCTAGGGAGACTTCGTTGAGTGATGGGGACCGGAATACCAAGTTTTTCCACAATAGTACCAAGCAGAGGCGATGGGTTAATCGAATCTCTAGTATAAAGAATTGCTAAGGCTCCATCCTGTCTAAACTAGATGATGTTGCCTCTGAGGTAGTAAGGTTCTTTGACAAAATCTTAAACAATACTGAGGGCTCCAACCTAAGAGTCCAACTCAATATTATCAAGAATCTCCCAAAACTCATTAACAATGACCACAATAAAGGCTTGTTAAAGAAATTATTTGAGGAGGTTAAATATGTCCTAATGAAGATGAATCCAGATAAGGCACTGGGCCTGGATGGCTTCCCCACCAGCTTTTTCCAAAAAACTTGGGGTTTTATGGGGACAGAGATCACGAAAGCTTTAGAAGGTGTTAGGAACTCAGGAAAGATTCTCAAAGAGATCAACAATACCTTCCTCGCTCTCATCCCCAAAAAAGAGAAACCTGATAGTTTCAATGACTTCAAACCTATAGCCCTATGCAACACTCTTTATAAACTCCTAACGAAAACCCTACCAGCTAGACTTCAGAATCTTCTCCCCATCATCATTAGTGAAGAACAAACTAGTTTTGTAGCGGATAGCTCAATCTATGATGGGGTAATTATAGCCCAAGAAGCTATTCATTCAGTCCAGCTCAATAGTGCCCCAAGCATGCTAGTCAAATTAGATATAAGTAAAGATTATGACAAAGCTGATTGGCACTTTTTATGTAAATGCTTGGAGGCATTTGGCTTTTCCAAATCCTGGATCAACCTAATTTTTGAGTGTATCTCCACCCCTAAATTCTCTATTATGGTTAATGGTTCTTTGGAAGGTTTCTTCAGCAACTCGAGAGGGCTTAGGCAAGGAGATCCTATGTCCCCCTTCCTCTTCATCATCATCACAGAAACCCTAGGAAGATCCATCTCTAGGGCTAAAGAGGAGGGTGGGATCCAAGGAATCCCCATTACCAGTAGCCTCCCCTCCTTCACCCACCAGCAATTTGTTGATGACACGATGATTTTTGGTCAAGGAAGTACAAGGGAAGTGAGTGCCTTCAAAGGCTTCCTCAATTCCTATATGTTAGCTTCGGGTCAAGAGGTGAATCTAGAAAAATCGACAATTTTTATGTTCAACATAGACCCCTCATTAGGAATGGAGATCTGCAAAGTCCTGGAGATCAGTCAAAGTACCCTTCCTTGCAAATATCTAGGCATTCCCCTTGACAAGGGAAGGAGATCTTCAAAATTGTGGGATAACTTGGTGGATAAAATCAAGTCTAGGATTAACACCTGGAAAGGAAAATGGATTTCATCTGCAAGTAGGGCAACCTTGGTTAGATCAGTTTTGTCAACTATGCCCATTCACCAGCTCTCCTGTCAACATCTATCTTCTTCCAAACTAGCCGAGCTCAACAAGCATCTCAGAACTTTCTTTTGGCAAGGTACTAACGATGACCAGAAAATATCACTCATATCTTGGGACAAGATATGCAAACCTAAAGAAGAAGGATGAGTTGGCATTAAAAACCTCTATGATCAGGGAAGTGCCCTGGGTGCCAAGTTGGTCTAGAGAATGTTCAAAACCCCCCACCTCAAATGGGCAAGGCTATTGCACCATAAATACCTTAATGGAGGGAATCCTATCCAAATCTTCAGAGAAATCAATCCTCCCAGAGGGTCCTGCTTATATAATTTCATGTTGGATTGCAGGAGTATTATTTCAAACAAACTTACTTGGAACCTGGGGTCCAGGGATAAAGCCCTTTTTTGGTCTGATTCATGGGGTGGGTATAAGGAAATTGAGAATATCTATGACTTTGGTGCCACCCGTAACCTCCTTGAATCACACAGAGGACCCCTATTAAAAAAATATATCTCTCCTTCAGTGGAAGGGGCTGGATGATAGTGGATCGAGAGGGAAGATGAGGATATCCCAGAAGAGGATAAAAGTAAACTTATGGCAATTCTCAGGACAAGAAACATAGCCTTAGGTCATCATGAGGACAAGCTCATATGGGATGGCTCCTTAAGAGGGGAATATAACTCCAAGGATGGGTACTCTCATATCTCCAAAGAGTATATAAGGCCTATGTCTGAGCTTCCCTTCAAACTTTGCTGGGATAGATACTGCCTGCCTAAGGCTGGTATCTTCTCCTGGCTTGTGATTCAGAACAAGCTCCTAATTGTGGACAAATTTAGGAGAATGGGGTATGAGGGACCCAGTAGATGTCCTCTTTGTGAGGCGGATGAAGAAGACACCAACCATCTCCTCCTCAATTGCCCTTTTGCTTCCCAATGTTGGGTCTGATTCACCAAAAAACTTGAGTGGTCTGCGGCCTTCCCCCACACCAGCTCTGGAATTCTCAAAGCTTGGCCTCTCCTTAGGCGAGGCTATCTCTTTGAGGGTTTATGGATAGCTCTCCCATTTTCCATAATGTGGGAGATATGGAAGGAAAGAAATAGATGTCTCTTTAAGAATGAAAAACTAGAGGTTCACAGAATCATTAATAGAATTGAGTCAGCTACCACTAAGCTCATGAACAACCGACTTTCATCTGGCATAATGAAGAATGCCTCAATAACCTACTAGGATGGAAAGATGAAAAAATGCTAGGAGGGCTTATCTTTTCCTCCCTTTGTAGGGGATGGTCCTATTGCAAGGCTTCGATCAAGAGCTGAATGTGGATGGCAGCCCCCAGACGAAGGATGGGTGAAGCTAAACTTTGATGGGGTATCTCGTGGCAATCCAAGGCAAGTAGGTATAGGATGCTCTGTTCATAATTAGGAGTGCAAAGAAATCGCCACCCTTGCCTCCTTGGTTGGCATCAAAACCAACAATTGGGTGAAATTGATGGCCCTGGTGGAGGGTCTGCACTTGTGTAGGAAATTAGGAGTTAAAAAATTGGATATTGAAGGAGATTCGGCTATAATTGTCAACGCTCTTAAGAAAGGCAGCATGCCTAACTGGAGACTAAACACTTTGTTATCAAAGGCTATTGACTTATGCAAAGGTTTTGACAGGTTTACAGTCAATCATATTTATAGGGAAGGTAATAAAAGAGCAGATGAGTTAGCCAACATGGGAATGGATGGCATCAAACTCCTCTCTAAGCCTCCCTAAAGCCACCCCTTCTTTTGTTTTCTAGCCCAAGAGTTCGTCAGCATGTCTCTCCTCCCATCCCTTTATGTTTCTCTCGCCCAGACTTCGCTAGTCTTGCCTTAATCCCCCCCCCCCCCCAATTAGACCTTTCCATGGTCCTTTGTATATATATATATGTGTGTGTGTGTGTGTGTGTGTGTGTGTGTGTGTGTGTGTGTGTGTGTGTGTGTGTACATATAGGTAATACCCATATATATACATTCCCAAACATAAACTCAGGTAGTTAGGTTAATTCCTTTGAGATGTATATACATTAATACACAAATATATATATATACACACAGTATATTCTCTCATTCTCACCCATCAGGACCTCCCATCCTCAAGCCTGGGTATTTACATATATAGATATTCACCTTGAAATAGACATATATCTACATATACAGCTTCATATATATATATACTCCTACTCTTGCAGCCCAGGGTCTTTTACAAAATTAACTCAAGATAGATAAGCATTCACATTCTCTTCGCATGTATTAATATTCTCTTGATATATATATATATATATATATATATATATATATATATATATATATATATATATATATATATATATATATATATATATATATATATTCTTATATATACATTTGTATAAAATATATATATCTTATATTCATATATATATATGTCTGTGTGTGTGTGTCTATATATATATATATATATATATATATATATATATGTATGTATATATATATATACATATGTATACATATATACATATATATACATATATATACATATATATACATATATATACATATATATATACATACATATATATACATATATATACATACATATATACATATATATACATATATATATATATATATACATATATATACATATATATATATATATATACATATATATACATACATATATATATAAATACATACATATATATATATATATGTATATATATGTATATATATATATATGTATATATATGTATATATATATATATATATATATATATATATATATATATATATATATATATAAGAATATAAAGATCTATATACCTCTGAGAAACTAACGTATATAGATCTTTATATTCTTATATATATGTGTGTGTATGTGTGTGTGTGTCTCTATATTTATCCATATATATACTCATATACTCTTATATTTATATACATACATATATATTTATAGGTATATATGTCTTTATATACATATTTATATATACTTAGAAACATACTTATATATATATATATATATATATATATATATATATATATATATATATATATATATATATATATATATATATATATATATATATATATGCATATTTATTCTTATTTATTCATATATAAGAATAAATATATATATATATATATAAAACACACACACACATATATATATGAATAAATAAGAATATATATGCTTAAATAAATATATATATATTTAAAAGTATGTTTCTAAGAATATATAAATATGTATATAAAGACATATATACCTATAAATATATATATGTATGTATATAAATATAAGAGTATATGAGTATATATATGGATAAATATATATATATATATATATATGTAAGAATATAAAGATCTATATACCTCCGAGAAACTATATATATAACCCTCTTATATATAGATGTATATACATATATATAGGTATATATATATTTTCCTATAGGTCTCATTTACTCTTATTTACTTGAGTACTCTTGATTTTAGCCTTTCTTCGACCAAGCCTTATATAGTCTTGTTGCTCTGTATGGATAAGTTTTAAGACTAGAAGGTGGCAATACCATACATAAATAAGCATAGGTATATAAACGTGCATGCATATCTCGCAACTCAGATATATTTGGTCATGGATATATAGGTATTATTATTCATATAGATACTGCCTTCTACTAGGATTAAAACTTACCTAGCTATCCTCTTCTCTATTTTCCTAAATGAACCCCTATATTTAGCCAGCCACAACAACAGACGTATGAGATGTTATGGCTGGACATCATATGCCATCTCTCTTTCTTGATCAAATCTTCTTGATGGCTCCTTGCAAAGCCGAGGTGATGTTCCCTCAGTGATTTGATAGATGAAGTACCCTTAGCTTGATGGCTTAAGGTGGTGGTAATTATGACCATGATCCTCAGAGATTGCATTCCTTGCATTGTATCAACTCATTATGAAGTTGCTCAGTCTGAAGCACTAAAAGTGCGAGTTCTATTTAAAATGCCAAGCTGGTCTTCCTTGTCATTTCTCAGTTGAGCTGCGATGGATACCCCTCTCAAGCTTCTAGGGTTGAAATGTCAGATGGCCTTTGTGGGTGAGATCAAGGAAGAAAGAATGAAGGGCATTCTCGTCCAACAAAAGCCTCTAATCTCTGGAGCTGTAATGAAATTTCTAGGGAATGACTTCATCATGAATGAGGACCGGACCAGAGTGAACCCTGACATTGCAGCAATGTTTTTAGCCCTTGCAATGCATTTTGAGAAAGATAGGGATATTGTGGTGAAACTATGCAAGAAGGTCTTCATTAAAGACATCCTGGGTGAATTAGAAAGGGTGGTGATCAACATAGATGAGGAACTTATGGCTCCCAAACCTTAGGATTATGATATTCTTATTAGAATGAATAACCTAGTTCCTCGCTACCCCATTCTGTTAATCGACGACCCCGTGGCCTTCGAAACTCTTCATCCCGTCAGAAGCAGAAACCTCCTTTTCCTCTCATGGATTCTTCAAGTTAAGAAACCTCCTCGTGAGAAATGGTTGATTAACTATCTGGAGGCAGAGAATATCACAATTATCCCTGATAATGTGCCAATCCCATGCTCCCCTACTGGTCCTTCAGCAACAAAACCAGAGAGCTCTAGCTCCAAGCCTCCTCACAGGCCAGGAAAGAAAGGCTGAAGCTCCTTCTGGATGGCATGCATCTAGGTTTCTGCATCTGGGGTTCCTTTTGTGTAGTTTGATCTTTGTGGTGGTATGCTTTTGTTTTCGAGGAACTCCTTTTATGTTTTCAGAAGTAACAGACCAATTACATTTGGATGTTTTTACTTGCTTAAAGATCCTTGATAAGAAGTCTCATAGATATGTTTATGCTTTGTGTTGGATTTTGCCAAGATCAAGAAGTCATTGAAATGTACAAGATAGAGACATAATATGGGACAAGAATAAACTGTATTCTCATCAATAGAAAATGATCAACAACTTGTTGTTGTTGTTACATACAATGTAGATGAGCCTGCTTATATAGGCAAGGCTAGGGATATGTATGAGCACACAAACATGACATGTGGCTCAATAAGAAACAAGGGTAGGTAGGAAATAGGTGTGGGTAGGTAGGAGAAATAATATAATATTCCACATGAGGTGGATCACCCACCGAAGGTGGAAT
Organism: Cryptomeria japonica; assembly: GCF_030272615.1. NCBI lineage: Eukaryota > Viridiplantae > Streptophyta > Pinopsida > Cupressales > Cupressaceae > Cryptomeria > Cryptomeria japonica. Next base: position 228,589,819 of record NC_081415.1, on the reverse strand, counting down.
TATCACTCCACAATAAGTGGATATGATAGTGTAATAACAAGATCAACACCATAAGAGGTGGAATTTCTCCTACACACACTATCCCAATGTGGCACAAACACCCAAGTGTCTCATATCCAAACTACTATGAAATGCATTATCCTAAGTAAACTTAAGTAAGTGTAATAATATCCATGATGAATAATTATTTACACCAACACCCCCCCTTAAGTGCAACTTAGGGGAATGCACTTAAGTCTACAATGCAACTAAGCAATGCAAGATGGGTCCCGGCTACGAGGCCATGTTAGGTACCCATGCACAAATGCAAATGCATGCAAACCAATGCAATGAAATCTCTCACAAAGTGGGGAAAGAGAGAAAAACCCAATGGGAAAAAACCCTCCCCCAAAAAGAGAGATGAAAGCTATACAAGAGAACTCTCAAAGAAGTATGTGAGGAACAAAACCCCATGTGAGGAAATAGTCCCCCCCATACGAGAGAAGAAGAGAAGTCAAACTGTGATCATCCCTCAATGAAGAATCTGCACCAATGATAGAAGCTCGATGTATGAAGAAACTACTCCACGAACGTCGAACAACATTCCTCCCCTTAGGAAGAAACAAAACCAAAGGTGTATCCATGAAGTCTCCCCAATCATGAAGGGAAGATGTATGAAGAAAACTCATGATGAAAGGAATCTCTGAAAATTGCTCAAGTGTCCCCATGTCGATGCTGAAAGATACCCCTTCCAAAGGTGGTGAACTGCTCCACACTACTGAAAAAGGAACTCCAACATCTAGTGAAGATGGAAGTAGAACAATATCCAAAGACTCATGTGTCTCCTCAAAGAATAAAGAGACCTCCTCCAACTGTTGTACATAAGTATCCACAATCATGTCAACCTCGAAAGAATGATCATGTAGAGAATGAACAAGAGGGTCAGAGTGTGCCCTCGCAACAATCGAAGAAGGATCATCTTCATCAAAGAGAAGATGAATGTCATCAATGATGTCTCCCAAATCTGCAATGTAGGATTCCACAAACAAACCTGCAATATCTATCATGTAATCATCCCATGAATCTGAAGCTGGAAGACAATGTATATCCTGCTGCACTGAATCACATGAAGGCAAAACTGTCGCACTATCTGCATCATCAGGTGCAATAGGTGATGTGATATCAATATGAGAAGATGAAGTACAAGACTCAAGAACTGGGTTACATGTGAGAATCCCCATGTTCAAGTGTCCAAAGTTCTCCTCAAAATCTGAACTATCACAAGTGTGATCATAATGAGTAGAATCATCAAATGTGAAATCATCATCATCAACAAAATCTGAAAAGGAGTATAACCGAGATGCATGATCAACCACCCCAGTTGCAATGATTGCTCTAGTCTCCATGTCTCTAATAAAAACTGAGTCAGGTGTGAACTCCACAACTCTCTTAGTTGCGCCATGTGTGATTTGATAGAGAGAAAGGAGATTGTTTGTCAAGTGGGGTACACACAACACATCATTGAAGGAGTTATCCCCAATGTCAATAGATCCTTTCCCAATCACATTCATGTATGTATGATTGCCCATCAAAATCTATGGCATGGTGCAAGGCTCAAATGTAGAGAACATAGACTGCGAAGATGCCATATGATGAGAAGCCCCTGAATCTAGAAGCCATCTCTCTGAAGTATGATTTGTTGTAGCACATAGAGCTTTTCCTTTTCTTGTTCCAAAAGAGTGAGTTTTTCCACTTGTAGAAGCCATGAATGCTTGCCCTTTTCCTTTTGAATGTGAGGAAGTGGAAGTTGATGAATCATCCTTCTTGTAGACTTTAGGCAAATCAATGTTATGCTTTTTGATGATATGTGTGAGCTCATCAATCTTCTTAGTATGGCAACGATGTTCCTCATGACCAATCTTTTTACAATAAGCACAAGTAGGTCTCTCTCTCTTTGGTGAATTATCTTTCTTGGAAGAAGATGAATCTCCTTGTTGTGGAGAAGATGATGCTTTGTCTTTAGGCTTTGATTGCCATTTCTTCTTGTTTGAGTTGTCCTTTCCTTGATTTCCTTTGTTTCCTTGATTTGCCACTAATGCTTGAGACTTAGAAGAAGCCTTAAGAATGCCCATACTTATCAACTTAGTTTGTTCCATCATCAACATTTCATTGAAAGCATCAAATGTAGGCATTTTGTAGCTTGAACCCATTGTCATTCTATGAGTTTGGAAACTAGAAACAAATGCTGCATATTCTTGTGGAAGCTTCCCTATCAAGTTGAATATCAATTGAGTATCCTTTTTATCAATGCCACAATCTTTGAGTTGTGCCCTCAACTCATTTGCCTTAGTGACATAATCTTGTATAGTATCAAAGTTCTTGGGATCTAACATGGTGAGATCACTATCAATTTGATATCCCCTAATCTCATCAACTTGACCATACAAGTCTTGAAACTTTTGCCAAGCATCCTTGATTAGAGTACATTTCTCAATATGAAAAATGAGATCCTTTGATACATACTTTCTTAAGGTACCAATTGCCATGATATTTTTAGTGAGCCAATCTAAGTGACCAACTGGATCAGCCTTAGGATCAGCTGGAGCAACAATAGTTCCATCAATGTAATGAGTGAGTCCTTTTTCCATAAGTTTACTCCATGCATCAATTTTCCAAGTAGCATAGTTATGTGGAGTTAAGAGAGGAAACTTAGAAGAACCCATAGCAGCAAAAAGGAAAGACACAAGAGCACAAAAGATACCCCCCAAATTCAATCAATCAAAGTACCCCCCCCAAAAGTGATGATTTTGGCACTTTATACTTAGTGCGATTACAATGAGCCACTTGCAAAACAAGGCAAAGTGGGCTTATGATGCAAATTTTACAACTTCTCAATTGAGATACAAGAGACTTCAATCAATAGTGCAATGAATCTAACTGAGATTCAAGCAAATATGCAAGTACCAAGAGAGCCAAAAATGGCCTAGATCTGAAAGTACAATTTCTACTTACAATGACATCAATCTGATAGCATCATGTGAAAGTAGATGAAAAAATACGCACTTTCAAAAAAAATGGCACCTAAAAAGGAGGTCGGATGACCCCAAACGAAGCCTCTGAAGTTGCAAAAACTGGGATTACTCAGGGACAGTCACCAAAAAATGCATTTTCTGAAAAATCCGTGCATCAAAATCAAAAAATTCTTTCACCACTACGGAGAGCACGAAATTCTAGCCCATTTCAAAAAAAATTGCACCCAAAAAGGAGCAAAAATGAGCAAGTTATGGCCATTTGAAGTTGAACTGCAAAATCAAAAATGCAAATGAGAGGGGGTCAAAAAATTTCCAAACCCTGCTGATGTGGCGCTGACGTCAACAAAACAATGGGTTAAATTTGACGGCCGTATGACCGTCACCAAAACTTCGCCTATCTGGCTGACTGGGCGTCCGTACCGTACGGACAGATGACTCAGCTGCTGACTGTACCGTCCATACTGTACGGAATAGCCGATGTGGCAGCGTGACTGGGTGTACAGTTTTCCGCGTGGCTGTGCTGACGTGGGATCCGTACGGTACGGAAAAAGATGATGTGTCAGTCCACGAGCCACGGGCCTCCTGCCACGTGGCGGGCGTGGATTCGCCTGTCTGTGTCCGCGTGGCGGGAGGTGGCGGAGGGCGGAAGTCGTCGCCGGAGGTCTGGAGGAGCCGGCGCTCGGAGCAGCGCGTGCCGGGAGTTGGTGGTGCGGCGCGGGCGTTGAGTTGGCAGCCGGAGGCGTAGAGGTGGAGCGGCGCCGCCGGGGGACGGTGCTGAAGGAAGGAGCTCGGGCGGCGTGCCGGAGGCCGGAGGTGGCGCTGGGCGGTCTTCGGTAGAGCTGGGAGGTGCTGGAGCCAAGGCCGAGGCTAGCGCCAAGGACAGGAGGAGCGCTGCTCGGGCGGCGTGCCGGACAGGGAGTACGATCGGCGGCAGGCGACGGCGGAGGGTACGCGTGACAGTCTGCAGAAAAGGTACGTCCTCTGCGGGACCTGCAAAAGGAGTACGGCATGCGCAGGGGGGGGGTCTGCGGACCCCCCAAAAATGATTTTTTTTTTTTTTTGATTGCTTTTCAAATTTTTTTCGATTTTTTCAATTTTTTTTTCAATTTTTTTTTTTTTTGATTTTTGATTTTTTCGAAACAATATTGCAAAAATTTTTTTTTTTGAAAAAATTATATATAAAATTCGAAAATCCGTACGAATAGCAAAATTGGGGAAAAAAATTTTCCTCACCAAAATAGGCCAACTGTATAACCAAAATTCATGGAAACGGCCTTCCGGACGCAATGGCAAGGTCGGATCTGGTCTAGGACGCCTCCAAATGACGATGCTCCTCAGATCTGCCTCTTGACGTCACAATAATGCCTCTTCAAGACGAATCAATGAAGCTCCAATAGCTCTGATACCATGTTGGATTTTGCCAAGATCAAGAAGTCATTGAAATGTACAAGATAGAGACATAATATGGGACAAGAATAAACTGTATTCTCATCAATAGAAAATGATCAACAACTTGTTGTTGTTGTTACATACAATGTAGATGAGCCTGCTTATATAGGCAAGGCTAGGGATATGTATGAGCACACAAACATGACATGTGGCTCAATAAGAAACAAGGGTAGGTAGGAAATAGGTGTGGGTAGGTAGGAGAAATAATATAATATTCCACATGAGGTGGATCACCCACCGAAGGTGGAATTATCACTCCACAATAAGTGGATATGATAGTGTAATAACAAGATCAACACCATAAGAGGTGGAATTTCTCCTACACACACTATCCCAATGTGGCACAAACACCCAAGTGTCTCATATCCAAACTACTATGAAATGCATTATCCTAAGTAAACTTAAGTAAGTGTAATAATATCCATGATGAATAATTATTTACACCAACACTTTGCTAAAACTATCTCTGTGAACTTCAGGCTTTAAATGCCTTTTACTTTCATTATATAGATTTATATATTTCGAATATACATATATCCATATTTATATATAGATATATGTATATATGCTTATATATATACAAAAATGTTAGCCTTTCAAATTCAGTTTCTTCCTAGTTATTTCTAGTATTAGCTCTTTAGGATTGGGCTCGCTTAGATAGTTTTTCATTTCACTTAAGCTTTCCCATGACATACAATTAGGGCATGGAGGGATCTCTGTTTGAACTGAAACCTGTGATGGATGGTAGCCCACTGTGCTATCTATGTAGAACTTTATATGGGAGTTTTCTTCTTGACTGTATAGTTAGCTTATCCATTAATCTACTACGATGGGTCTTGAGCAATGACCATTCATTATGTTTTTTAGAAATTTTGTGAGGCTAATATCTTGAGTTTTTATGTGTTTATGTTAACAGGATGACCATCCTGTAGGTATGATCAATTGTGAATTTTAGATTAGAAGTTGATCTCTGTTTGTTTTTCTTTTTCTAACATTCTGGTGAGAAATATCTGGAGTATTTGTACAGCTTAGGGTGTAGGGCATGCCTCACCCTGTTATTTCAGGTAAAGACAAGAATGTCGCTTACATAAAGAAGGGTCACCCCAAGAAATCGGAGGGTTGCTGCTCTAATTTATAGAAGGGATTTTCTCAAGCCTCTTCAATACTATCCTGACAGGGAACCATTATCATCCCCATTATTGTAACTTAGACTACCCTGGATAGGGAACCATTATTATCCCCATTATTGTAACTTAAATTTCATTTCTTCTGATCCTTACAGGATCTGGGCTAGACCAGAGGTTTTCTTTCCTCCATTCTTTCCTACCGGTGCCCACACTGAATGGAGGTGTAATTGTAACTATTTTTCAATTAATAAAATTCTTTGGCTTCGGCCTTTTATCAATCAATATATATATATATAATTTTTATATTTTAGTGATATAAATATTTTAAAAATTATTTTGGAGGTAGGAAATGATTTTTTTTTAATTGAGAATTCATTAAGATTTTCTTTTCATATGAAAAAGAGATTTAAATTGGGAAGAGAATAATATTTCAATGAATTATTTATTTTATTTTATTTTAATCAAAGGATTAAATATTATGTTAATTTGGGAATTTGAAAGTAGGAAATGAAAATAAATTTAATTGGGAATTAAATAATTTATTTTCATTTCAGTGTAATATATATATCTAATTGTAATTTTTAATTTGTAAATTGTAATTTCCAATTTCGATTTTTTTTTAATTGGAATATGAGATTAGATTATTGTGTTCGACCATGGATGAAAATGATGTTTTATTTTTTTAAATGAATATCATATTTTTATGCGAGTAATGAATAATTGATTTTATATCATTGTGTATACTGCATACATTATAACTATTATCATGTGATTTTGGTTTGAAAACTCACGATGAAATATTTTAATTATTGTATGATGCAATCGAACTTTAGTGAGTTAGTAAACCATGAATGACCTATACCTAGACAAGGTAAACAAACTGCAATCAACTTAGATCCTTTAGAAAACTGGATGGTTTTTTGTGTGTAAACAATAGGAAAGAAGATTGTCTTTTCCAATCTATGGCTATGCATGTTTAATTTTTTGTATTTGCATTTGCTTAAGAAATGGCAATTCTTTGATTTGGTTTGTTGGACCCTGTCGTAAGATTGAATTGGGTACCTGTTTCTGTCCTCGATCTCAAGTTTGACTGTTTTCTTGTGATGGTGTTATAACTGGTCATGTCCTTTATGCAGGCGTCGAATGTTGATTTGTGGTTGGCCATAGCTGGTCCGATCTCTAGTTAGAGTGCCGTCAGTCAGTGCACCTTGTATGAAGTCTTGTTTGACCAAGTGGGTATTCCTACCATGTTGAACTCCATTTGTTTGACCTTGTGTATTCCTTGGTTTAGGAGTTTGTTTGAGTATAGCCAAGTGTCATTTGGGAAAGTGGCTTTCGATTGGAGGTCGTGCCCAAAGTGACTGTTGGGTAACCCATCAGAATTGTGTCTAAATAAGTGATAACCTAATAGAATATTAGAGAGTTAGTTAATGAATCACTAAGTAAGATAATTGTGCCTCAGACATGGAATGAGTGTTAACACAGACTCAGCATGTAGTGAGAAGACTTGAAATGGCAAACCACCATCCTTGTCTTCACGAAAGGATGTGTGGGTCCACATGAGACTTGGATGGGCCGAAGGTTTGAAATAGGTTGCTAGGGTAACCCAGTGGATGGGGCCAGAACCTAAGAAGACCTGCCATGGTAACCATACCAGGTTATGTGAGGACACTTGTCCCTTATGTTCGCTAGTGTGTTGTTGTGTTGTCTTGATAGGAGCACTATTGTGGAGTCATCCTGTTGTTTATGCCCTTGTGAGTACCTGATATCATGTTAGACCTTGTGTTGCTTATGATGGGTTGCAAAGACTTAGTTTCGCAGATGCTCCAATGGACCTTTGTATTTGCTTCTATTATGTTCAGTTGGATCCTTTCCTATTCAGGGATCATTTATGTATTTATTTGACCAATGTGGTAGTATGTATTATTGGTTATGTTCGCCTTGATGGCAGGATTGTAAATGATGTGACCTTATGTATTCTTCTCTATTATTTATTTATTAGAGGGGTCTTGCAGTTGAGCAGACCCGAAGATGTAGCCCACTAGGGGTGATCTCCGATATCAATTTGGTGTTATGTGATGCTTATGTTCTTATGTCTCCTTTTTAGTTTTAGCATGTATGGATGATATTTTGTTAGAATGTATAAAGTGGATTAGAAAAAATTAATCTTAAATGCATATGTCTAGTCATCTTATTAAATGCAGTGATTTGGATCATGAAGGGTTGTAGATTTGAATAATGAAATGTATTCAGTTATTGATAATGCAATTAAAGTATGCTTGGAAAGTATTCTTAAGTTTTAATGAAAGTTTGAATGTGATGGTTGGTTAAATTTTATTGGATGAACTTAATCAGGTTACCTATAGTTTTAACCTCAATGGATGAACCTTATCATGTTGTCTATATTTTTATCTTCTGAAAGAAATTATCCTTTGTTTAAGTATTATCTTGTCATTAAGTCATTCAGCTTAATTGAATTAATTAGCGTGAGTTGAGTTAAATGTGGAATTAAGTAATCATGCTAGGAAACACTTTAGGTGTTAGTTGAATTCTTCCACTGTGTAATCTGAATTTTGATATCTTATTATATCATTGTGTTGTGTTTAATTTTAAAAAAAAATTATTTGCACTCTATTCTTTTGTTTTAGCTTATCCCTTCGGGGTTTCTTGGTAGGGCATTACACTTGCCCTACTATTCTATGGTGGTGGGTGGTAGAAGTTCCCTGAGATCTATCTCAAATGAACTAATTAATTAACAGTTCGAATGACTAACTATTGAAAGCATGTTGATTAATGGAGGGAACTATAGCTTATGGATGCTTGGTTCTAGCCCTTATTTATGTGTCATAAAGTTGGGTTATCAAACCAATTACTAAAAATGGGTACTAAAAATGAGTAATTAAAAATGGGTACTAAAAAATGGTTCATAAAAATGGGTCATAAAGATGGGTCATAAAAATGTATTTTAAAAATGGATACTCGGAATGGGTCATAAAAAGTGAGTCATCATAATAGGTTATAAAAATAGTTAGGCAAAATGGGTCATAAAACTCGATACTAATAATAGATCATCAAAATGGATCATAAAAATGGGTACTAAAAATATGTACTAAAAATGAATCATAAACAAGATTTATAAAAATTGGTCATATAAATGGATACTAAAAAAGGGTCATCAAAATGGATAATAAAAAAGGGTCATCAAAATGGATACTAAAAAAGGGTCATCAAAATGGATATTAAAAAAGGGTCTTAAAAATGGTTACAACAAATGGGTTTTAAAAATGGATACAAAAAATGGGTACAAAAAATGAATTATTAAAATGGATCATAAAAGTGGATACTAAAAATTGATTATAAAAATGGGTATTAAAAATTAATTATAAATATGGATACTAAAAATATGTCATCAAAATGAGGCATAAAAAATAGTACTAAAACCATATCAAGGGTTATAAAAAATGGGTACTAAAATCAATCATAAAAATAGGTACTAAAAAACAAGTCATAAAAATGGGTACTAAAAAATGGCTGATAAAAATAGGTCATAAAAATAGGGGTACTCATAATGGGTCATCAAAATAGGTCATAAAAAATGGTCATCAAAATAAATTATAAAATGGGTACTAAAAATTGATACTAAAAATCAATACTAAAAATGGATATTAAAAATGGGTCATCAAAATGAATCATAAAAATAGATTATAAAAATGTGTAATAAAAATACTTATTACAATCGAGTTATCAAAATGAATATTAAAAATAGGTCAGCAAAATAAAATCTAAAAATAAGTCATCCAAATAGATACTAAAAATGGGTTAAGTGGGTCATCAGAATGGGTCACAAAAAATGAGATATAAAAATGGGTACTAAAAATGAGTCATAAAAATAAGTACTAAAAAATGGGTCATTAAAATAGGTCATAAAAAGGGGTACTAAAAAATGGGTCATTAAAAATGGATACTAAAAATGGGTCATAAAAATCGATTCTAAAAGTGAGTACTTCAAATGGGTCATCAAAATAGATTATCAAAATGGGTACTAAACATCGATACTAAAAATAAATATAAAAAATGGATCATAAAAATGGGTAAGAAAACCTATTCAACCCAATGACATGTTCTATTAAAACATTCAACCAAATCTATACAAATAAATTAGATGCATAATTAAAACCTTCATATAAAAGCTATATAGTATTCATGCAAAAGAGTAAGTATCATGCAACCATGATGAATAGAGAATTGCATTAAGAACACATGATAGGAATTAGATACAAGCCTAAGAAAACACACTAAGCACACTATAAAATTTTTGATGCAACCTTCAAACAAAACCCATTCAACTCAATGAAATGGTTGTTAAACATTCAAATAAATCCATACAAATAATTTAGATGTAGCATTAAAACCTTAATACAAAAGTTATATAATCATCATGTAGAAGAGTAAATGTGATGCAACCATGATGATATATACAACTCAATGATATATACACCATCCAAACTAAAAATGAAACCCATACAATTTAGAACACTAGAACATAAATGTCATCAATCATGATTCATGATTAAGAACACTAAACATACTATAGGAGTTTGATGCACACTATTCATGATTGAAGCTTCACTCAAAAGACATAAAAATCAAAGGATACTAAACCATTAACCTAATGCACACCACCATATATTGATAGTTCTGATACTTAATGTAAGTACAAATCCAATAGCCAACAAGATGAGAGGGGGGGGGTGAATCATACAAACTTAATCTTCCATAAAAATATCAGATTCAACCTCGGTAACATATACTTCAATAATATAACCAAAACTGCTAAACATACAAACTCAAAAGCATATAAACATCATAAACCTCATAACACCAGATTTAATGTGGAAACATAAATAGGGAAAAAGCACTGTGGGATTTCGGACCCACTAAGAAATATACTCTTCTAGAGTATGCTCGGTTAAAAGCAAATCCTGTTAAAAATTACAAACACATTGCTAGATGTGACCTTGTTAAGGGATTTTCCTCAGATCTGTTAGGATCTTCACCTTGTTAGAAGTGACCTTCTTAAAAGATTTCAAACACTCAATCAGAATGTCACCTTGCTAGAGGGTTTTACAAATAAGACTGTTAAGTCCACTTGGTTAAGAAATTTTCTATCACTTTTACAAAATAACAGTAATAAAAATCTATCTTCAACTTCACATCTAAAATGCTAAAGTAGATTCTTAATTGCTCAATACAATCTAGACATAGAACTAATCTTGTCCATCTGCTGGGCTTCTATACTCTGTTATTCAAACAGATCTTCAAGCTTCTGTGCTCAGTAATCACTATGTAGCATCCCTATGCATACATTTGCCCGCATACATTGTTTATCAACAGTTCCCTATTTATAAACAATTAGCTAACCGCTTAATCTCCTTGATCACATTTCCCATGATCAATCATAGCCATCAGATCTTCAAACTTTGACTAGGTTCAATGTATTCTTCAATCTGAAAATGTTTTACCTTGCCTTGGAACTTGCATACATTTCTTGGAACTTGTGCTAGGGTATTGCGATTCAATCTGAGCTGTAGATCTTCCTGTCGATTTTCCTTTGCCATAGATTCATTAACAAACTTCATGCACGTCATACCAATCATTTAATCAGTTCCAGCTCATCAACTTCCTTCATTAAATAACGCATGTAACCATTTAATGTATTCTGCTATAGCTCGGTTACAACTCAGTTACAACTCGGTAAATACTAAACTTCATTCGGTAGACATTCTGCCTTCATTAACTGATAGCGATAACCTTAGGGTTTACTGACTAGGTTCTTTGCTCAGTAACATAGTATAGTATTAACCTTACAATTTACAACATATGTATGATGTTAAAACAATCTAAACATCATGATCTCATCATTGTCTAAGTTGGTAATAGTTGCCCATTAAATACCTTATTCATCCCCTTATTCATCATATTCTTTCTGTGTCTTTTACCGACATCTTTATATTCTTCAAATCATACTTCTCAAGATATGGCAACATCATACTGAAATAGAAAATCAATTTCTTGACATCAATGACAAAATAATAATATCAAGACAGTAAACATCCTTAATCAGTTATATCCATAATCATCAACAACCTTCTCAATATCCTTATTGAAATGCCAACAATCTTTCATTGTCTGTTATAATGCCAAATGCTAACAATCTCCCCCTTTGGCATTGATGGCAAAACCAATTGATTTGACCTTAAAAAGATTCAGATTGCTGTGATTCTGAAATGCTGAAATGCTCTCCCCCATACATTAGACTTCTCCTATTGTCTCCAATCTTTTCAATCAGTCTTCTCTCCCTTTCTCAGTTTTCTCCCCCTTTGACAACAATGCCAAAAAGTAAAGAACTAAAACATAATTTCTTCTTGTATGAAGTGATTTCCTGTTGTTGTGTATCAACTAAGTCTCAGTCAGAGCATTTTGTCTTTAATTCTTGTTTCCTGTATTATTTCCTATACACCTTTAGAAAACATCCTAAAGTGTGTAAATTAGCATCAACTCTAAAAAGATATTCGATAGAGTCATCGAATTGATGCTTTCACTAAACTTGGTCAGTGAATAGAAGATAGGGGTAGGACCCCTAACTTACTTCTGAGATATTCAAAAGTGTCCCTTGGTAGTGGCTTGGTGAAGATATCTGCTATTTGTTCCTTTGTGCTAACATACTCCAACACCACTTTCTTCTCTTGAGCTTCTTCTCTAAGATAATGATATTTGATAGAGATGTGCTTTGTCTTAGAGTGCATAACAGGACTTTTTGAAATGTTAATGGCACTAGTATTGTCACAGAATATAGTTACTGGCTCGGTAACTTTCTCATTTATACCTTGCAATAGTTGTTTCATCCATGCAATGTTGGTACAACTCAATGCTGCAGCAACATATTCAGCTTCTGTTGTTGACTGTGAAACACATCCTTGTTTCTTGCTAAGCCAACTCACTAGTCTTTCTCCTAAAAAGAAAGCTCCTCCACTTATGTTTTTCCTGTCATCAATGTTGCCTGCCCAATCAGCATCAGTATAAACTTTTAAATCAAAATCATTTCCTTTCTGATATACTAAGCCATAATCCTCTATGCCTTTCAAGTATCTAAAAATTCTTTTGATTGCTGTCATGTGTGTTTCCTTAGGATCTGTAGAAAATCTTTCAACTATACCTATTGCATGTGCTATGTTTGGTCTGCTGTGAATAACATATTGTATCTTTCCAATCATGGATTGGTAAAGTGTCTCATCAACAGATGCAGATTCATCATTCTTTGATAATTTACAGTTGGTAGTCATAGGAGTACTTACTGGTTTTGAATCCTCCATTCCAAATTTCTTCAAGATTTCCTTTATGTGCTTGGATTGAGTAATGAAAATATCATTTTTCATTTGCAGTATCTGTAAACCTATAAAATACTTTATCACACCGATTAATGACATCTCAAATTCTTTGCTCATTTCATTTCCAAAGTTCTTACATAGAGAGTCATTTCCACAAAATATAATATCATCAACAAATATGGTTGAGATCAGTATTCCATTTTCATCATTCTTCATGTACATATTTCTATTCTCACCTGTCCTTATAAAACCAATCTTAATCAAATAAGAGTGCAATCTTTCATACCATGCTCTAGGTGCTTGTTCCAGACCATATAATTCTTTATTCAATTTACATACCTAATCTTTATTATTGTCTCCAACAAATCCTTTAGGTTGTTTAGTAAAAACTTCTTCTTCTAATATTCCATTCAGAAATGCAGATTTGACATCCATTTGATATACCTTGAAGTTTTTGAAAGCAGCATATGCCAACAATGTTCTTACTTCTTCAAGTCTAGCAACAGGTGCAAAAGTTTCACCATAATCAATTCCTTCTTCTTGAGCATAACATTTGCAAACTAGTCTTGCTTTGTTTCGAATGACCTCTCCTTTTTCATTTAGCTTGTTTCTTAAAATCCACTTTGTACCGATTACATTTTTGTCCTTTGGTCTTGGGATTAGTGTCCATATGTCATTCTTCTTGATTTGATCAATCTCCTCTGTCATAGCATTTATCCAATCTTCACTGTTAAATGCCTCTTTCACTATTCTTGGTTCAAATTCAAATATCAAACATGTGTTCTGTCTCAGTTTGTTCCTTGTCATCACTGGATCATCATTACCTCCTATAATCTGACTTGGTGCATGATGTCTTCTAACATACTTGGCTAATATAGGCTTGATAGGCTCTGTATGATCTTCTTCATCACTCAGTAACTGGATATTTTTTTCATTTTCTTCAACAGTTCTCTTGGTAGGACTTGTCGGTTGAACATAGACAAATTCATCATAATCTTCTGGTTCTTTGGAATTTCCTTCATCATTTCTTTCTGCAAATTCATCAATTTTCACATTTGCACTTTCTACTATTTTGTTAGATGATTTGATCAGACATTTCAATGCTTTGCTTCTAGAAGAATAACCTAGAAATGTTCCTTCTTCACTTTTCTAATCAAACTTGCCATTTCTATCATCTTTGTGTACATAGCATCTACTTCCAAAGATTTTAAAATAACTTACATTAGGTTTCTTGTCATACCAGATTTCATATGGTGTCTTCAAAGTACCTTTCTTCAGTTGTACTCGGTTCAGGGTGTACATTGTTGTGCTTATTGCTTCTCTCCAAAATGTTTGTGGCACTTTCTTTTCAATCATCAGGGTTCTCGCACAATCCACAATAGATCTGTTTCTTCTCTCAACTATTCCATTTTGTTGTGGAGTTCTCAGTGCAAAGACTTGTCTTTTAATACCATGATCATTGCAGAATAAGTTGAATTCATCAGATGTGAACTCTCCTCCTCTATCTGATCTAAGACATTTTAGTTGTCTTCCTGTTTCATTTTCAACTCTTGTCTTATACCATTTAAACATTTGAAAAGCTTCTGATTTATCTTTTAAAAACATTATTGACATCATCCTTGAATAGTCATCCATAAATAATATGAAATATTTATCACCATGATAACTTTGAACTTTCATAGGACCACAAAGATCAGTGTGCACAAGATCTAAAATTCTCTTAGAAGTGTAAGACTTACTTGTAAATCTTGATCTTGTCATCTTACCCATTTGGCATCCTCGGCACATAGTATTCTCAGGTTTTTCAAGACTCGGTAGACCTCTTACTTGGTGCTTCTTACTTATTTTGATCAGATTATCAAAATTTACATGACAAAACCTTTTATGCCATAACCAGGTATCATTTATCTTTGCATATAGACACTTGTTACGAGTTGAGTCAAGGTGAAATGTGTTACCTTTTGTTTGTGTCCCGGTAGTAGCTAACTTTCCATTCTTGTCATGAACCATGACAATTCCTTTCTGAAATTCTATTCTGTAACTTGTGTTGTTTAGTTGTGCTACACTCAACAAATTGTATTTCAAACCTTCAACCCAATAAACATCATTGCATCTTGCATTGTCAAGAAGTGTTATAGATCCTTTACCTTTCACTGGACATGGTGCATCTTTACCAAATCTAACATAGCCTCTATCATAATCTTCTAACATAACAAACTTGTGTTTATCACCTATCATATGATGTGAGCATCCACTATCTATGATTCAAGAATCATTAGTATTTATGTGAGATATTAGGGATTTTTCGTCATACCTTTCTTCATCTGATCCATTTTTGATAGCCACATAAACTACTTCCTCTATATCAGTTTCATTTGATTTATAATCATTGGATTCCTCATCAGCTATTAAGCATGTCTTTCTATCTCTTCTTCTGAAGTCTTGGTGTCCTTTGTAATGATTGTCTTTCTATCTGTCATCTCGGTAATCTCTCTTTTCAGTAGAATCTTTGTTAGGATAGTTAGAAGCCATATGTCCTATCTTATCACAATTGAAACATTTCAAAGGTAGTTTTCCTTTATACTTACCTTTGCCTCTCGATAACCTTTTGGCTAATAGAGCTTCAAACTCTTCCCGCTTTCTGATTTCCTCATACAGTTTCTATACTTCTTCCATTCTCTTATGAAATCTTTCACTTGCTCCACTGTGATCTCCTTCAGAGTACTTATACTTTCTTTCATTGTAATCATTAGATTCATCAAGATGAAAAGAACTAAATGCGAATTCAACTTTATTTACCGAAGATCCATTGTTATCAAAGTTACTTAACTCAAATGCATGTAGCTTACCAATAGTATCATCTAAAGAAACTGGTATATTAGGTACAGACCTCAATTCATTGATTGTAGAGACTCAGATTGTAGAGACTCGGATTGCATAGGCCGGTAGAAGGGTTCTTAACAACTTACTTGTTATATCCTTTTCTTCAATAGTTCCACCTGCTCCTTTGATTTGATTGATAATCTCCTTTAGTCTTGTACTGTACTGAGTTATGTTCTCACCTTCATTCATCCTCATGGATTCAAGTTGTCCTCTTAGACTATCTACTTTTTCTCTTTGAACATGTTCATCTCCTCCATATATTGATATGAGCTTATTCCACATAGCCTTTGCATCATTGCAGCCTTCTAGATCATTAAACTCTGAATTGGTCAATGCAGATGTTATTTCAATCATTGCTTGGATATGTTCTTGCTTTGCATTTATCTCTTCCATTGTCAATGGATAGGTGCTCGATGTGATGAAATCATTCTCCAGATAATATATAGCATATTCTCGAACTCCTGATAGGTGCAGCTTCATCCCTTTCTACCATGTAGAAAAACTTGACTTGTTCAGCTTTGGTGCATCCCTCTTATACATCTTCAGATCCTTGCCTGAAGTGCCTTTAAACTTTTCTTCTGGAGTCCACAGCTCTAATACCAATTGATAGTTCTGATACTTAATGTAAGTACAGATCCAATAGCCAACAAGATGAGAGGGGGGGTGAATCATACAAACTTAATCTTCCATAAAAACATCAGATTCAACCTCGGTACATATACTTTAGTAATATAACCAAAACTACTAAACATGCAAACTCAAAAGCATATAAACATCATAAACCTCATAACACAAGATTTAACGTGGAAACCCAAATAGGGAAAAACCACTATGGGATTTCGGACCCACTAAGAAATATACTCTTCTAGCGTATGCTCGATTAAAAGCAAATCCTGTTAAAGATTACAAACACATTGCTAGATGTGACTTGGTTAAGGGATTTCCCTCAAATCTGTTAGGATCTTCACCTTGTTAGAAGTGACCTTGTTAAAGGATTTCAAACACTCAATCAGAATGTCACCTTGCTAGAGGGTTTTACAAATAAGACTATTAAGTCCACTCGATTAAGAGATTTTCTGTCACTTTCACAAAATAACAGTAATAAAAATCTATCTGCAACTTCACATCTAAAATGCTAAAGCAGATTCTTATTTGCTCAATACAATCTAGACATAGAACTAATCTTGTCCATTTGCTGGGCTTCTATACTCTGTTATTCAAACAGGTCTTGAAGCTTCTGTGCTCGGTAATCACTATGTAGCATCCCTGTGCATACATTTACCTGCATACATTGTTTATCAACAGTTCCCTATTCATAAACAATTAGCTAACCGCTTAATCTCCTTGATCACATTTCCCATGATCAATCATAGCCATTAGATCTTCAAACTTTGACCAGGTTCAATGTATCCTTCGATCTGAAAATGTTTTACCCTGCCTTGGAACTTGCATACATTTATTGGAACTTGTGCTAGGGTATTGCGGTTCAATTTGAGCTATAGATCTTCCTGCCAATTTTCCTTTGCCATAGATTCATTAACAAACTTCATGCACGGCATACCAATCATTTAATCAATTCCAACTCATCAGCTTCCTTCATTAAATAACACATGTAACCATTTAATGTATTTTGTTATAGCTCGGTTACAACTCAGTTACAACTCGGTAAATACTAAACTTCACTCGGTAGACATTCTACCTTCATTAACCAATAGTGATAACCTTAGGGTTTACCGACTAGGTTCTTTGCTCGATAACATAGTATAGTATTAACTTTACAATTTACAACATATGTATGATGTTAAAACAATCTAAACATCATGATCTCATCATTGTCTGACTCGGTAATAGTTGCCCATTGAATACCTTATTCATCCCCTTATTCATCATATTCTTTCTGTGTCTTTTACCGACATCTTTATATTCTTCAAATCATACTTCTCAAGATATGGCAACATCATACTGAATTAGAAAATCAATTTCTTGACATCAATGAAAAAATAATAATATCAAGATAATAAACATCCTTAATCAGTTATATCCATAATCATCAACAACCTTCTCAATGTCCTTATTGAAATGCCAACAATCTTTCATTGTCTGTTATAATGCCAAATGCTAACATATATGCCATATTTAGTTAGAACCATCACACAATAAAGTTCATGTTAGTCAGCCATTGTGAATGGACAAGTATACTTGGCGCGACAATACTTTGATCCACATTGACCATAAAACTGGGTACTAAAAATCGATACTAAAAAAAATACTAAAAATGGATCATAAAAATGGGCATGAAAACCTATTCAGCCCAATGACATGTTCTATTAAAACGTTCAACCAAATCCATACAGATAGATTAGATGCATCATTAAAACCTCCATATGAATAGAGAATTGCATTAAGAACCCATGATAGGAATTAGAGACAAACTTAAGAAAACACACTAAGCACACTATAAAAAGTTTGATGCAACCTTCAAAGGAAACCCATTCAACTCAATGACATGGCTATTAAATATTCAAATAAATCCATACAAATAATTTAGATGTAGCATTAAAACCTTAATACAAAAGCTATATAATCATCATGTATAAGAGTAAATGTGATGCAACCATGATGAATAACAAGTGTATTAAGAACACATGGTATGAATTAGATACAACCTTTAAACAAAACCCATACAACTCAATGATATATACACCATCCAAACTAAAAATAAAACCCATACAATTTAGAACACTAGAACATAAATGTCATCAATCACGATTCATGATTAAGAACACTAAACATACTATAGGAGTTTGATGCACACTATTCATGACTGAAGCTTCACTCAAAAGACATGAAAATCAAAGGATACTAAATCATTAACCTAATGCACACCACCATATATGTCATATTTAGTTAGAACCATCACACAATAGAGTTCATGTTGGTCAACCATTGTGAATGGACAAGTATACTTGGCACATCAATACTTTGATGCACATTGACCATCTCAATAATGTCATTAATTTTAATACATATATACACTATTTCACAACAAAAGACTATATAAAAATGCATTCCATTAAAACTTTGACATATAGGTGAATTAAGTACATAGTCAATATCATTAATCTTAATGCACAAGTACAATAGGCACTCAATAATCAATAAATACATATTATAAATGAAGATTCTACACAATTCCCATAAGACTAAGTGAATGTTATATTTCCATTAGAGCCTTCACACAAAAGTTATATAATAATTAATGGTGTTGACAAGTCTCATTCCATTCTATACTCAACAAAACATAGTGTTGAGGCATACAAATTAATGTCATTCAACAATTAGAAACACATCATAAATTAAATAATTAGATAGTTTCAAATATACAAAAAAACAATTCATAAAAATAAAACTTAAAATGTTATTATTTTGAAATCTCTTTGATCATACCTATAAAAAAATATATTTACAATTGTTTAATTAGCAATGATTAAACTTCTTTTATTTGTTTTCAAAATAATTATTTGATTAACAAAATGATTTAATTAAATTAAATTTAAAAATAGAAAAACTAAAAAAAAATATCATAAAAAAGAACAATAAAGACCTCTTGAAGAATGTCCATGGCCATCCTTAAGAGTTTTCGGAGAGGTATTTCTACCTCTCCTAAAAAATAATATATTTTTTTATTAATCCAATTGTTAAGCAACGCTTACAAATAATTCAAGTCTTCATCATCAATACACAACTAAGATATGGACATCTTTTAAATTAGCACTTCTTGGCATTTGATTTTGTATTATTTCTTCCTATCCAAATGAACCTTGCACATTTCATATTTCACACCTAACATTAATAAACATTTTAACATCAAAATCATCAAAGGATGCATAGATAATATGTATATTTACTATCAAAAAAAAAATGTTCCAGCTATTATTTATATTCTTTTAACTGACTTAAGTTTATGATAAGAATAAAACATATGTCTCAAACGAAATCAAGAATAAAATCAATACATGAATAACACATTTTAAATTATAAAAAAAATCTGATCATAAAACAATTTGTAACAAGAAATAAAATATTAATTAAAATAAATTCCAAATATAAGGGAAGACTCAAGCATAGTGTTCTGGGGAAGGTTGGTTGAAAATAAAGAACAACCCACTGTGAACAAATAAGCACAAGAGAGTAGTCAAAACAATACATTGCTAGCAGGAATGCTAGAACTTATATGAATCCTGTTGGTGTTAAGAAAAGCAATAATATTTTTGTAGAAAGAAACACAACAAAAATATTGAAGTTAATGATGGAATCACAATAATAGCATAGTTGCAATGAAAAATGAGATTTGTATAAAATAGAATCTCAACATAGCATTGTAATAATTTAATCCTCATGTCTCTTATGCTAACAGTTTAAAGACCATTTGGTTTAAATTTAAGAAACATATTTATAGAAATTGAGGAACATGGTACATTTCAAAATATATGAGTATAGTAATAAAATTTGTATCTATAATTTTATGTTGGCATTGTTCTAACTTGGTATATGGTTGCTAGCATTCTATGAACCATTTTTGAATAAGTAATTATCTTCTTTGGTCTTTGTGAAGGATTATAGATGGGTATTTGCTATACTTAATGTTACTACAATTGTAATTATTTTGTTTTGTAAGGTAATTATTGTTAAACAAATAAAAAAAATTAATATTAAAATACTGATTTTCCATAATGATATTAGAATATGAATTTTCAATAATCATGCCTATATAATTGTAGCTATTTTATGTTGTAACGATGATAATAAAAATATAGAAACTATTCCTCTTAATTTTTATTGGTTTTTTGTCTCTATTTATAAAAAAAAAGTTTAAAGGCCCCAAAAATTGAATGTGGTGAGAGTTACTATACACAAATGTTTCAATTGTCTATAGATCTATCTAAAATTGAAGTTCCACATGACTATGCTAGGGAAATTGGGAGTTACGTTAAATTTAATATTAGAATATTAATCATAATCATATTCATTACCAATCTAGGTAAATAATGCCTAAATATGTATTTTATTAGATTAGCCTAAAAATTAGTCCTTCTAGGGAAATCTTATTTTCATTTACAAAAATATTATTTGGAATTATCAACATTTAAGAACTCTTAAAGATACATAGAAAAGTGAATGTGTGTGTGTGTGTGTGTGTTCCATCATTGTATTTTTCTAATGGCAAAATTTTCACACCTATGTTGATTCCCTATTTTTTGAGTCTATTTGAAAAGATGTCTTAATATAATTGCATAATTACATGTTGTGCTCTTTGTGCTAAGTTTTTCTCCTTCCTAGAATCACTAGCCACGCCTTTTTACTCTCACTTACATAAATTCTCGGGCATTTTACTTCATATCTTCTCTTTCTACATTTATTTACATGTTTTTTTAGCATTGATTGCCAAATGCTCAATCCTTATCTTAATAGTTAGATTTATTTAATCTAGGTAATTTCTATTATGCATGGGAGTGTTCCCACATGATTGAGGTCAATTCATTTTTTAAGTTCATATTATTGAGCCATGCAATTTTTGACTAATTGATGGGAGTCAAATTTACACTCATTTGTGTGATGATTTTATATATATTTAAAAGCATTAACTTGAACATTTTAGCACATCAAGAAATCATTTAATCATCATAGAATCATTTTCAATCCTATCACTTCAAGGAGAATACATTACAGGAACACGCCACTTTATAATATTAAAAGGAACAATATTTGTCTCAACATTTTTAGATAGGACACTATATTGCTTGCTTGTTGTCTACCAACATTTATCAAGGCCGTATAAATTATCACTAAAGGCCTTAACCTACAGAAACCTAACACTAGGGTTGAAGCATAAAGGTGTATCCCACTTTTTGGTCCAAGTGGGACACTGAAATAAAAAATAATTAAATTTTCAAATTTGTCACTTATAACAAGCAAACAATTAAGAATTTGAAAAATATGTGAACTGACAATTTTTGAGATTTCATGTGTAGATTCTAAATATATATTTTTCAATTTCAAATAATAATATGCCTCAATTTTAAAGATTTGGTAATAACTTGTTTCTTATTCTTTATAATTTTTTAATAAATGACATTTTCCCATTAGATGTAATCTTTTTAGAAATAAATCTAGTAGTTCATAATTTCATAAATATATATATATATAATCAACGCTAATATATAGGGTATAATTTTATTTTTATTTTTTGTTGTGTAATCTAGTTATTATAAAAAATGGTAATTATGATTAGTAATAATTGAGAGTATTATATTTTTTTTATCTAGAATAATACTTTTGTATATAATCAAATTAGTTATTGTTTCTTAAATAGACACACCATTATAATAAAGGGTATTCATTTTTTTCAATATTTTTTTTGCATGCTTAGTAAAAACCCATGATTAATAAAAAAATAGAAACTAAATAAATTAAAAATGATTGTATATTATATTTTATATAAAGAAAACTATAAAAGATACAATCAAGAAAAAATATGGGTCATGGTGACTTTTCTAAATTGTCAAAACTTACCTGATTTGGTATTTTTTGAGAAAACATGGGTGACCAAAAAAAGGAATAGCCAAATGAAGAGGTTTAAAATGGGCTTTATAATGAAGGGTCATTGAATTAAGGTCCTTCATTAAAAGGTACATGTAGTTGAATACCTAGTTCTATGTAGTTTTATATATTTAAACACTAAAAATTACCTTCATTTAAAGCTACCTTAATACCTTCATTCAAACCTCATTTTCAACAAAATTTCCTTTTAACTTCAATGAAGGTTCTTCATTCAAAGATATTCATCATTTTTTTTTCTTCGATGGCCTACTTTAGTGAAATACCCCACAAGTGGCACATGGCTATATGCTTCCACATACTAGAAATTAAGTTATCTCAATAAGGTATTTCTAAATAAAACTAGTTATTAATAATTAGTGTGCACTAAATATCACACAAATTGGGTAATAGATGTTTGCAATACAATATATCAAGACTAAACCTAAATTAGATCCACATCATACAAATTTATTTCAAAATATGGAATCAACCCATAGAGAGTCATAGTGTAGCATTGTAAATTGTATCCACATGCAATTTTGTCCTCACCTAGGCCTCACCTTGGTGCTTTGGATTTTCTTGCTTGATGCTTATTTGGATTTTGGTCACATCACTCACCAAATTTCCATTTTCACCACCTTCTTTGCCTTCCCTCCAAGCCCGAGTCCTTATTGAAAGGACCAGGGCACTAAGCATCTTGGTCCTCTCAATTAGGGCCCATTGTTTGATCCTCATAACGATCATGTCAAATGAGTGGGAAATTTGATCATGTGTTGGCCTACTCTATAAATTCAATTAATTTTTGGGAAGTCAAATATACAAGGAGGTCTACCCCTCATTTAAAACCTAACCTCAATCAAGATCTCAATTACACTCTATCGAATTCAAGTGAGCAAGAAAATAGTCACTCATCAAGCATCTGAGAATAAGTGAATTCAAGTTTATGCAATCAAGATGGCATCCATGGTCAACCTTCTTTGAAGACATTCTATAAGACATCCTAAAAACCTTTCATAAGGATCAAACAAAACTTCGTCAAGGTATACATTGTTAATTACAAGCAATTTGTTTTAGATCTAGCCTTTCCCTCAAAAGGAAAGCATCTTTCAGTAATTTCCATTTCAATTTCTATTTCAAGGTTAATTCCCAAATCGGGGTTTGACCTAAGGAAAACCCTTATCCACAACATCTTTCCCTCTCTTTCTATGTGTAGGAAATAGGTTCAGGAGATGTACTCAAGGATTGCAAGAGAGTTTGATGAAACAAAACATGTTCATCTTTCAATAGAGAAAAATTTGGAGGACCAAGGTGAATTCATACTACTGGTACCAAAAAGTTAGGATAAACTTTTGGGAACAAGTTTTAAACTTCTTCTTTTGCCTCTTAGTTTGTGGCTTTGTGGGATATCCATAACAGTCTATTTTTGACAAGTTACTTTGATTATTGATTTTTTTACCCTAATTACATAATTTGCATCCAATTTTAATCTAGAAAGAGTGAATCAAACCCTAACCAGTGAATCTAATCATAATTTCAACGATTTTCATACTAAGGGATAAAATTTTGATGTTAGACATTTTTTGTAATACATCAACTTGGATTCACAATTAATGGTGTCCATGAAAAATATCCTATAAAAATTAAGTGTGTTAACAAAAACAATTATATGGAAGGCTCAATCATCTACGTGGTTTATCTCTCAAGGCTTTCACATGCCTACAAAAAAAATCATAATAACTATAGGTAGTACAGTTCTCACATGATATCATCCTTACACTATTGAATGCAATTGGATCCAAGTACAAAAATTCATGCATATCTATGTTGAGAAATTTATATCCATTTGCATATGCATATGCATATACATAAGCATATTCAAATATACATATATACATGTGCATGTTGATTTGTGAGAACATGAAAATATCCTCATGTCATAGTTACATTCCCAAGCTCTAAATATTACAGAGGATATTCAGTGAAAAGAAAGAAGAAATTGTAATAAAAATGACTATGAAAATTCCCCCTTATTAAATCATTCGAATGCGAACAATGAATACATAATTAGTTTTTGGAATTTGTTTTTGAAATTTGAATATACGTGAGAAACAATATTTCCTTTCACACTTGCATATGCAATTTATGTTTGATTTCCATGATGGCTTCAATGAATTTAATTTTATATTTCATTTTATGTTTTTTTTATAAGGCTTAGGACTGCAATGTAACATAAATTGCATCATAACTATATGTATACATATATATACACACACACACACATATACACACATAGACATGTATGTGTGTGTGTGTGTAGAAAAAAGAATTTTAAAAATATCCAATTACAAATAATACCTAATTCTAAGTGCTTATCCATATGGATCTGCTCACACTTTTCAACTTAATGTTAGGAGTGTGTGGTAATTTAATTATGTGGGCACCCTTTTATGTCCACCATCTTCCATGTAAATAGCTTGGTTGGTACACATTTCAAATATAAACTAATCCCCAAAAAAATCTCTTTTTGGTGAATTTGGGGCATATATTTGTTGTCTTCTTTATTTGAAAGTAGTAAATGTATGCATATCAAAATTTTATCCATTAGTATGAAAAATACTGCTAGTTAACCCTAAGGGCTAGTAGTAATACCAGGTACTACCATTCAAGAAGACCAACCATTCACACAAAATTTTATTAGTATGGATAAAATTTTGATATTTTCCTTTATAATATCATTTACACATTAAGTTTACGTAGGCTTAGTTGGCATAAGGTAGATGTCATAAAGTTACTTTATGTAACTTGTCATTTAATAATGTTCATAGGATCAAGTTAGCTATCCTAGGTGGTATTCTAGAAGATATGAGGCCATGTCTCATTATTCAATATTGGCTTTAAGGAATTTATTCTATTACATTATGCATTTAATCTTGTATCAAGGTTAGTTGCAACTACCTCATCATGTCTTGCCTATTTAAGATAGGTTATTGTACATTTGTAAATCATCTCAATAATATCATTTATCATTTCCTAGTGAAATCTCTCTCTCTCTCTCTCTCTCTCTCTCTCTCTCTCTCTCTCTCTCTCTCTCTCTCTCTCTCTCTCTCTCTCTCTCTCTCTCTCTCTCTCTCTCTCTCTCTCTCTCTCTCTCTCTCTCTCTCTCTCTCTCTCTCTCAATTTTCAATTGTTGTAGTCATGATTTGAGCTTGGGATATTGCTCAAACATGGTATCAAAGCCTTTCAATTTTCTCTCCTTTCCAACATGAGGCCCTTCACAAGCCTTGTTGAGCTCTTGAGAGTCTTAAGATTGGCAATATATCTCTCCACCAATTCATTTGGCACAACCCAATATGCTTCATATTGCACTCTCAAATTATTGTATTAGTATTTTTTCAAGTCTGATTGTGGGTCCACATCATCAATTCCCTCTAGTATTTTAGAGTGTGCATATTATTATTTTTTACTCAAATTTCATGATGTTCCTACATTTATATATGGTTTTGTTTTTTCCTAGAAGGAGAAAACTTCTTTGTATGCATTATATCATGTTTTTCCTTCAATCACTTACCATTCTTGTAGGAATTTTTTATAGAGGAGCCACATAGTTTCTCACCATCCCTCCTATGTGGGGAGGCCAATTATATCCCAATGATGGATGTAGTTCTTGGGGGCTATTGGTATTGAGACCTCCATACATCACCTCATTCTTCACTTGCAAATGATTTTTATTAGCTATTTTTGGAGAGGAATATTTTCCTATGAGGTTTTGTCCTCTTCTCTATTTGTGAGAGATCAATTGCATGATTGGTTGTGCATGGGTACCTAATGTGGCATTGTTTTCAAGGCCCATATTGTATTTTTCATATTAGTCTTGCATCATATGTATAATAATTCTTCTCCTTAAGATGCACTTAAGGGGGTGTTAGAGTAAATATCATTTACACATTAAGATTACTTGGTCTTAGTTGGCATAAGTTAGTTTTTCATAAAGTTACTTTATGTAACTTGTCCTTTAATAATGTTCATAGAATCATGTTAGTTGTCCTAGTGGCATTTTAGAAGATATGACGCCATGTCTCATTACCTAATATTTATTTTAGGCATTTATTATATTTCATCATGCATTCAATTTGGTATCAAGGTTAGTTGTATCTACCTCACCATTTCTTGCCTATTTAAGCAAGTCTATTGTACATTTGTATATCCTCTTAGCAATATCATGTAGCATTTCATAGTGAAATATTTATCTCTCTCTTTTTGTGGAAGCTATTGTATTAATCATCCTAGCTTGGGAGTGTTGGTCCAAGAGTCCCAAGATGTATAATGATGTAATAACAAATCAATTACCTATAGGACTTGATTTTCTCCTTTCTAACACTTAACTCTTCTTATAGTTCATTTTCTATGACAATTATTAAATACCTTGAAAATTTTCATAGTTGCATTTATCAAGTTTCATGATACTAATAGAGACTTACTAATTACCATATTCAAATTAAAGGTGCCATAAAGTGCCGCTCCAAGTAGGATGCCTCATCTATGTGCATATAATAAATAAACAATTAATTAAATAACTTAAAACATTAGGATTAGAAGATGTATGACACTTATCCCAACATTTAGTCCTGTTTTGACTTGCGTGTGAACTACTATGAAGATGCATGTCAAAGTATAACAAGTATCCACCATGAAAAATTATTTAGACACCCACAAAGAAAATGTGGAAAATAATGCCAAATTTCATACTTTCCTTGCAATGATTTTTCTATGTATAAACCTACAAGCACAAAATAAAAAGTTCAAATAAATTACATTTGACAAAGATTGAAAAATATACACTACCATAGTTTCTAAATTGTTCTTGAACGACAAAATTGAAAACAAAAAGGATAAAGAGATCTTTTTTAACAGAGACATAATAGGACTCTAGATGATGTAGAAACATGTATTAACATCCTAAATTATTCTTGAAAAAAAGATAAAGAGATCTTTTCTGGCTCAGATATAATAAGATTCTTGATAATCTTTTTAATCTGCTGCTGATTTTCTTATCAGCTGTGTTAATGATTTTTTTCTGTAATAAAAAAATAAAATAAAAAAGATTTTATTTAAATATATAAATAAGAATCTATCTCACACAAAACTATGACTCCTAAAAATGAAAACAAAATAAGATTTCACCACAAACTTAGCTTATAGTTGAAAAGTCCTTGTCAAATTATTGTACATCAAATGGATAAGAAAATTATTAACACTGGTACTAAATTAATCTAGTTTAGAAATAAAATAATCATTGACTTGTTGACCGGCATGCAGGTTGAGAACGGGTTGGCTTAAATAGCACACACTAGGCATTGACTTAGTGTGTGCTGTCATATGTGGGCCCACCTTTAAATTCCATTTTAAAGAATGCACAGTCTCCTATGCACAGATGAGCGTAATGTTCCATTTTATTCCTTAAGTTGTGACTTCTATTTTGTTCCATTTTACATTTCATTTGATTGCATGATATTTTTCACGCAATAATTACTACGCAAACAATTTAGTAAATAATTAAAAATTTTAATTTTAAACATTAAAGGGTAGTTTACATATTTTTTCTATATATATATATAATGATTTAATTTAAATATAAAATTTGGAAATTTGTTTTTTAATTTTTTTCAACAAATTTAAATATGAGAGTTTATGTTTTTTCCAAGATATATATATAATGAATTCATTTGAATATAAAATTGGTTAATTTAAATGATATCTTTTTATTTTTATTTTTTTTATGTATTTGAGAAATTATAAGAGACTTTAAAAAATATATCAATAGTATTATTAAGAATAAGTATTACACAATTAATTAATTTGTATCTTTATAATTTGAAATAATTTTTTTAATTTTTTTTTTTTATATTAGATATCGAGAGTCCAAAATCGGAGAGTTTATACAAAAAGAGAAAGCGGGAGGCAGAGCCTCAATCGCCAAATTGTAAAACCACAGAGAGTAATATATACATTTATCTCCTAATCATATCAAAATGTGGGGACATAGCAGAGTATAGCACTTTTGGAGAACCTCATCCTCGTCCTCCAGCCATGTGGTCTAGCCTTGTTCTCCTTCCATCCATACCACCTTCTTTCTTGCTAGGATCTGGGAGCACATCTCTACCCTATTGAAGGGAGGAGCCCTGTTGTCTTGTAGATCCTTTATCAGCTTCTTTACTGCCTTATCAAAGGAGGTCTGATTCTTTGCAAGCCTGGCCCATTCGTAACCATCTTGCATCTCATAAACAAACATGGTCGCTCTGCCATCTTTGAGGAATCGCAAGAGTTTGTTTCTCTCAATGTTCATCAGAAAGAAGACCTGCACAACAATTTTGTAATGTGTGAGTTTTTTAAAAAACTCAGTACGTTCCCTTGTAATACCTTGAAACTTCTCCTCATTCCTAAGTTTCCAAATAAACTAAAGAATGTAAGAAGATAGAATTTGCCAAACTAGATTAGTATCCTTCCTCGGTCCTTGAATAAAACTAGTAACTATATCAAGAGTGTAAACATATTCTGTAATAGAAATTCCAAACAGTAGCCAAATTTCTTTAACAAAAGGACAGTCAAAGAAAATGTAGCGCGCGGTCTTAGGTTTTCTGCAAACAAAACACCAATCATATGCAGTCGATTCATTCCTAATAGGTAGTCTGTCCAATATAAGTTGTCATCTGAAGCATTTGACCTTAGGGGGGATGGGGGATCGCCAAAGCTTCTCAAAGGTTTTCTGCCAAGTGTGGGGGGTATGGTTGACATACCACAAAGTGTTGATATGTTCGATCACCGAGGTATCACTATTGAGCAGGGTATAGATAGACTTGGGTTTGATCTTGGGGAAGGTGGAGCCATCCTTCCATAGGAATGTAAGGTACCTATGGGCATCTACTTGTGTGTTCTTAGGGAGATTAAAGGGAGTGCATGCATTTTTAACCATGTTGTAGGTCCTCTTATGTGATGCATAAGAGCCTCCCAGCTGATAAGGTCATCATGTTCTAGGATATCCATAATATACTTGATTCCTTTATTATGCCAGTGCTTAGCAGAGCAACATTGGGTTAAAGCAAGGGGTTTACAGTTATGATGTAGGTTCCACCATATTTACCTTTCACCATGGAGGGTATTGTCACAATTAATGCTAGAGTTGTTAATAAGACCATGCACATGCTCCCAAGCTTTCCAGATGGATTTAAACACCTAGGTGCCTTGGACAGACACAAGGAAACTGCCTGCAATCAAATCACTGAGTGGGAGGGCTTTCCAGGATTTGGCAGTTTTGGGAACACCATTTTGTATGTTGCTTTTGACGAGGATTTTCCAAGGTTCTTGTCTTTCCGCTGAGTGAAATATCCATTTGGCTACAAGGGAGATATCTTGTAGCCTAAGATTCTTGAGGCCCAGCCCACCAAGTTTTTTGTCTAAGTGGCACCAGGTCCACTTGACCACGTGAGCTTTTCTTTTACCCTTGCCATTAGACCATAGGAATCGTCTGATAGCCTTTTGGATTTCAAAGACTTGATAGTTGTTGAACATCCACACAGAGGAGTAGTATATGCTGTAGGAAGAAAGGATTTTTTGGCAGACTTGAATCTTGCCAGCAAGGGAGAGGACCCTATTGTCCCACTTGTTGAGTTTACTGTCTATTTTTCCCTTGAACCAACTCCACATGTCTTTAAGAGAGGGAGATACAGAAAAGGGGATACCAAGGTAACTGACTAATTTATTTGGTCCTCCCCATGCATATCCAAACTGGTGAAGCCAATCCGGAGGGTTATCTTTCCACCCAAGTAGAACGGATTTGGTGCTAGATATCTGAGCTCTAGATGCTCTACCAAAGGTGTCAAGTTTTTGATTAAGGGAATCAATATTGTGCCTTGAGAGCTTTAGGAGCAGCAAGGTATCATCGGCAAACTGGATGTTGATTAGTTCAGAGTTGTCCGGCATAGTAATGCCTTGGACTCTTGGGGATAGGGTGTCATCTCTAGGGAGATAGTACAGGGCATCTGATGCAATGACAAACAGAGCAGGGGCAAGGGGGCAGCCCTGCCTAATTGATCTAGACAGAGGAGTAGGCTGGGAGAGAGTCCCATTGACTTCGATAAGGGCGGACGCGTCCTTGAGGAGGATCCGAACATAATCACAGAAATCGCTAGGGAAGCCGAAGGCGGAGAGCATCATGAGGATGAAGTCCCATTCCACCCTGTCATAAGCTTTCTCAAAGTCAACAAGGAACATGACAGTGTCTTGGTTCGAGGTTCTGGCCCATTCCATGGATTCCCAACTAGTTACAAGATTCTCCAAGATATATCTGCCTTTAATGAATCCTGTTTGGGTAGAGCAGATGAATTTGGGAAGGATCTTCTCAAGGCAAGAGGCTAAGGCTTTGGCTAGGATTTTGTAGGAGACGTTGAGGAGGGTTATTGGCCTCTAATTTGTAATTAGGGCTTTATCCCCCTCTTTTGGAATAAGCTTAATAATACCCCTATTTATGAACTCCCCCAAGGTGCCAGTGTCAAGGGCTTCCTTGTAGATATCATAGAGGTCATTAGAGATCCAGTCAATGTTGGTTTTGTAGAATTTAGCAGGAAGTCCATCGGGGCCTGGGGCCTTGTTATCCTTGAGAGCCTTAATGGCATCCTTAATTTCTTGCACGGTTATCTTAGCTTTGAGGAGGCGAGCTTCATCCTCAGAGATTCTTTTAGGAATAATGGTCCTACACTTGGTACGAGCATCTATCGAGGCCTCATTATCCTCCGAGGTAAACAGAGTCTTGTAAAACACTTCAAAGGCTTCTTTGATATCATTGATATCCAGGAGTTCCTTATCATCTACTGTTATTCTACCTATTTTTTCTCTAGTTTGTTTTTTCTTGAGTAGATTCAAGAAAATTTTGGAGCCTTTATCACCAAATTGGAGCCAGTGGTTATGGGCTCTAATGAAAGCACCTCTGATTTTAACCTACTGGTATTTTTTGAGGATATTTCTAGCCTCGAAGACCTGTTTGGCCAAGGTATGGGAAGAATTTTTTAAAATTTTAAAAAATAAAGAATACATAATATAATATTAAAGATGAAAACAATATATATTGATATCTGAAAGCTTGAATTATATTGTTTTCTATTTATCATTTTGGATTACTTTTATGGCTATAAGAAGAATCTCCATGATTATGGATGTGAATGGACAAATAATTTTAAATTGTGTATAGAAATCTAGATATTATTGAATATGAAATTAGATCCTATTTGTATTGATATTTATGCTTGTATAACATTAATCATAAATGAGAATATAAGAAGATTATTAGTCTATTTAATCAATATATTAAATTATATTGATACAATAAAAATTAATTTAATTTAATGAGGATATAAGAGAATTATTAATAGATTAATGTATGGTTTAGGGCTAGTGTCAGAGTTAATATTATTAACATTAGATAAAAAAATTAAGGTTTCTGGTTTAGTTTGAAGTTATTATGAATTTTAAGGTTAGAAGTATGATTTAATGAAAATTATGATAAGACTTCAATTTTTTTAATATTATAGATCTAAGCCTATATTCTAATTAATTAATATATTAATAATATATATGTTATATTTAATAATTATATATAGTAATTTATGTTTTGTATTACTTTAAATTCAAATATGATAAACATACATCTTTTAATAAATTAATAAATGCTATTAATAAAAATATATCTAATATTAATATTATATGATTATTATTATTATTATAATATTTATATGTTATAATATAATTTTGATTTTAAAATATTATATTCAATGCTTTAAATCTTAACCCAACCCTAAATATGAAAGCCCCCCCCAAAAAATCATCACTTATAAACTCTAATATAATATTATTATTTATTTAATGAATGGACTTGAAGGAGCACTACCCTTTGTATTAAAATATTGGAAAAATTCAATATTAATTATTATTATTATTATAATTTTATTATTAATATATTTAAATTAAATTATATTACTATTAGTGTATTATATTGACATTATTTTATTTTATTATAATTAATATATTATTGTATTTTTTATCAATTTTATTATATTATTATTTATATTACTCTCAATGTTTTAACTATGCCTAATTATCTATAAAGAAAAAGAAATTAAGGAAATTTATTTATTTATGTACAAATATAACATTTTAAATAATAAATTTTTATTTTTACTTTCAATTTAGAAACCCTATCTCAATATCTTTATTATAATATTATTATTGTTATATTTTTTAAAATTATTTATAATATATTAATAAAAATGTTAAAAAAATTATTTCTCCTCATTGTATAAAAACTGGTAAAAACCCCTTATCCATTTAATAAAAGAATATCTAATAAACAAATTTTATATATTTGAAAAAAATATATATAATTTTTCACTTTTAAATTATATCCCAGGGATATCTAAGTTCGTGGGTAAATGGAACAGACTACTACACCCAGTGGTATGGCATATCCTACAACAATCACACCAACCACGTTGTTTTTGTTGAAATAATAGGCATTTTTCAAGGTGTGATATTTGAGAGCCTATGCCAACTTCGTTTTCTCACATCACTCACTATACAAGGAGTAGTAACACCAGATACTACCATTACTCCCTGTTTGGGAAATCTCTCTTCTATTCACTCTATACATTTATCTTATAATGGCTTAAGTGGGAAGATTCCCCCTTTCGTTTGTTTGCTCACTCGCCTTAAAGTCCTTGATCTTTTTCACAATAACTTGACGGGAAGCATACCTTCCTGTCTTGGCAATCTTCCCTATATTAACTCTTTAGTTCTATCTTATAATAGCTTTAGTGGGATGATTCCCCCTTTCGTTTGTTTGCTCACCCGCCTTAAAGTTCATGATCTTTCTCACAATAACTTGAATGGAAGCATACCTTACTGCCTTAACAATCTTCCCCATATTCACTCTTTAGTTTTATATGATAATAGCTTTAGTGGGATGATTCTACCTCACGTTTGTTTCCTCACCCACCTTACAAATCTTGATCTTTCAGAGAATTACTTTAATGGAAGCATTCATTCCTGCCGAGGGAATCTTGCTTCTTTAACTTACCTTTTCCTAGTATTTTTTCTCATCATTTTACTATATTAAACCATTTTAGGCATGGTAGATTGATTTCCATTCCCTTTTATCTGGTTTCGTCCTTGGAGAATAGTTTAGTTGAACACTCTGAAAAACTAGGATAACCCTATGATTCATGAAGGGCTTATCTTGTTGATTATGGAATACGCCCAGGCTCATGAAGTGAAACCCTCCCCCAAGGATAAAACCCACATTTTCTCTTCTAACCCTGATGTGCAGTTGGTTTCTGATACAAAAATGGATGAGGATGACAGTGGTATGGCCATGGACTGGCAGAATATCAAGGATATGGAGGACCCTGAGTATAAACCAAAAATTGAAGGGGAGTTTATGGTGACCCTGGGAACTAACAGTAGCAGGAAAAACCAATCCTCCAAGGTGGGTGGCTAGTAAGTTCAAATTTAGCAGCAGGAAAATACAAGACCTGGAGCCACCCACCAAAAAGAAATCGGAACTTACCAAATTTGGCACGTCCAAAGTCCTGGACCACGAGATTAGGTTGGACATCCATATCAAGGTGGATGATGAGAAATGGGGGAGTGTGATTAAGGAAAATAAAGGCGAGATAAAGGAGGAGAGGGTGATGGGAAATTTGCTACTGGAGGCTACCAGAAGTCAGGAGAAATGTTGGAAGTGGGTGGACAAGGAAATTGGATCCCTAGAAGATGGGATTAAAGGAATTGTTGAAACCTTCACGGAATCCCCTGGGCCCAATAAATTTGAGATGATCATGAGTATGATCTAGAAAATTTTGCAGGATGTGGAAACCTTGAAGGTTAACCAAGAGCGCAAAATTGAGAAGCTAGAAGAGGATGTGAGTGAGATCAAGGAAAACCTGAACAATCTGGTGGAAATCAGTAGGCAAGTGATGAACAATAGCGTCGATGGCTTGGAAAAGATTAATTCCATGATGATTGAATATAGAACCAAGACCATTGTCAGTGACCCTGTTGGCATTTGCATGATTGTTGGCATTTTGCATGAATATTGCATTAATGATATGATATGTTGTCATTGATGTGATTTGAAATAGTAATTGTATTTATGATATTGATAATGTTGTTGTTATTATTGATATTGTCTTGTAACTGGTTGGAAGGGCCTTGTGGAATATGTCGGGAATCGGTATGTAAGTTTGGAAGGTGAACCGGTGTATAAGGTTAAACCCTTTCTATGCTAGTTAACTGGTAAGCCCTACCAGTTATTTTTTATAAACCCTAACCGATCAATATTTGTTGAAATGAGATCTAATGTTGAGTGGTAAAGATGGAGACATGCATGATCATTGTATGAGGATAAGTTCAGATTGTTTTCGTGCGTTTGTTTGTTTGATTGTCAAGGGAATGAGCAAAGTGGATTGCATCTAATGCATAGTGCATGATGAGTTGCATGTCCGATGAAGTGGTGATCATCGAGTGGTTGGAATTTTATTGAAGAATGTGTATGGATTGCTATGTAAATCCAACGGTCACATTTGAACCGATTTGTTTGTAATCTCTGTGAGAGAATTAGGTTTTTGTTGTGCTACTGACCTAGTTGATTTGTATTTAAGGTCAATGAAGTTGTGTTAATGTGTTGGCAAAATTGGCATAAATTAGTTGAGTGTGTGGTTGCCTAACCGGTGAATGGATCTACAGTTTGTGTAAAGGCAGATTGAAGCTTAAAAGGATTTGATCAAGCAAATGTAGTGCTATTCAGATAGATCATGAAAAGCTATTGTTTTCTAACAATTAGAGCAGAATTGAAATCCCCTTACTGGGTAAGCTCTAACAAGCTTGGTTACTTCTTAAATCATCTAATAAGGTGGTCCATTAGCTTGGATTTTCAAATCCTCTACCGAGGTTACTCCCAACAGGGTATTTTTCTTTTCATCAAGCCATTATTGAAATCCCTTAACCGGGTGATTCCTAACAGGATCAGTTCTTAACAAGACTTATTGTAAAAGCTTTAACAGGCTTGGCTCCTAACAGGGTGAGCTTTAGAAGAGTTCATGATAGCTATTTTGTGAGTCTCATCTCACTGTGGTTTTTACCTATTTGGTTTTTCCACGTATAAATATTTGTGTCATATGGTGAATGTTTTTTTGGTTATGATCTTATGTGTCGATTGGATTAACTACTTAACTATTCTGATAAGGCATGATAACTAGAAGCAT
Source organism: Cryptomeria japonica (assembly GCF_030272615.1). Lineage (NCBI taxonomy): Eukaryota > Viridiplantae > Streptophyta > Pinopsida > Cupressales > Cupressaceae > Cryptomeria > Cryptomeria japonica. Next base: position 228,554,054 of record NC_081415.1, on the reverse strand, counting down.
TGAGAGATTGAATATGTTGATATATGGTTAAGCATTTTGATGTTTGCAAGGTTTGAAGTTGTTTACTGTTAAGCTGGTATAATAGTTAACCGGTTGATGTTGAGTATTCTTATGAGTATTGATCTTGTCAAGTGAAAGTTTACTTTGAGTGTTTAAGTTTGAGTTTGGGAAGTTTGTGATGCTTTGCAAAAAGGGAAAGTGTTAGGATAAAAACCTGTGATGGAATAACACACAAACAACAAGAAACAAGTGTTAAGGTTAGTGTTATTCAACCAAAGATGAACCTAAGCAAGCATATCAAAAGAGACACCAAGAACAAAGTAAAACATTTAACTAGGAATGTAAATGCAAGAAGACATCTCCAAATGCCTTCTACCATACTCTTGGCTCCTTCTCTTTTGTTCCTCTCCTCTCCAAGTTCCAAAATAGTGTAGCTCTTAGCAACTTTTTGCACTATGGATGCTTATGGAGGTTTGAGATTGTAGTATTTGCTCTAAATGTGAATAAAAAGCTAATACTATGCTATTGATACTAAATGATTTCTTTTAACCAAAATGACAATATATGAGTTGATTATGCTAAAATGCTCTCTAAAATTCACTATAGCTTAAATGCATACAAGTTTTCAGGATCTGGATTATGAAGAAATGGGCTCTATTTATAGGAAAAATGGAGCAATGGATGGTTGAGATGGAGTAATCTCAACAAGGGTCAGGATTGAATGATTTGAGATCCATGTGAGGGCTTTCAACCCAATCCTAGGATGACAAGTGTCAATGTGAGATAGGTTGAGAGGAGAGGGAATAAGCATTAAATGCTTGACATGACCTTGGGAGTTAAGGTCAAGGTTAGTTGAATGGATAAATTCTTTATTCAAAGAATAAAGCTTTTATCCAATGGATAAACTCTTGTGCAAAGGCAAAAGGGATAACCATGGTCAAAACAATAAATACTTGAGAAGACACATGAGTGCAAGTTGAAATAACCATAAATGGTTATGTAAGAGCCATTAATGGTCATGTAAGAGCCATTAGTGGTTTTGGAAGACTTTGGAGGTTAAATTGTTGAACACACAAAGCATTAAATGCTTTTCAAAGACTTTGAAGTCTTTGAGAAGTGACTCCAAGTTGCTTAGGAATGTGACAATAATTAGGGAATGGATTAGGCTAATTAGGAAGGGCTTAGAAGAATCTAGAAGGGGGTTAGGTGGGTGAGGGAAAATAGGATTTTTATTAAAAATAAATTAATTTATTTCAATAAATTTGTGCAAGTTGCATTTGTGGGAAAATGCAAGTGGGGGGGAATAAATGATTTAAATAAATGTTTTATTTAATTTATTTAAAAGAGGAAAAGGGTTAAATGAAATAAATAGGATTTATTCATTTAACTGATTGTGAGTTTGGTTGAATGAATGAATTAAAATAAATTGAATAATTTATTTAATTAATAGGAGAATATTTGAAGATGAATTAATTAAATATTTAATTTAATTAATTGATGGCTAGTGGATTTTTAATCAAATAAATAGCAAATATTCATTTAATTAAACTGGACAGATTTATGTGACTACTGTTTGTATCAATTTTTTGGATTACTGATTCAACCCCCCCCCGCCTCTCAGTTATCTACCAGATACTTATTATTTCATCATACCATCAATTGGTATCAGAGCATCTCATGTCCTCTTTACCTAAAAGCCTAACAATTTGAGGAAAAGATCTTGTAGATCATGATGAAGAAGGAAGGTCTGAAGTTCAACAGAGAAAACTATAGGATATGGAGCGACAAAATGAAGATTTACATCAAGACTCTTGGAAGTCATTATTGGGATCATGTAGAAACTCAGTATGTTGCACCTATTGGAATTATGACTAATGATTAGAAGAAAGAACAACAGGAGAATCATCAAGCATTAGAGGCTATTATAAGTTCCCTGTCTGATGTTTAATATGTAGATGTTCATGGTCTTGAAACTGCATATGAAGTATGGAAAAAACTTGAATAGATTTATAGCTGTGATGAACATGTTAAGATTGCTAAAGAAGAGAGTTTAAGAGGAAAGTTTGATGACATGAGAATCTCTGAAGGTGAGAATATCCAACAATATGGTCAAAGGATAAAAGAGATAGTTGGTGAAATAAAGAGAGCAGGAGTGAAAGTGGAAGATGCCAGAGTAATCAGTAAAGTACTAAGAACCTTGTTACCGGTCTATGCTATTCAAGTTGTAGCTATTCAGGAGCTGAAATCCAATGATAAAACTATGGTAACTCTTGACTCTATCATTGGCAAACTTATTGCTTTTGAAATAAATGGCTATGATGGTAGTGTATAGAAATCAAAATCTACTTTCAGAGCTTTTGTCTCTAACCCATCTTTGAGAAAAAGTAAAGATAGTTGTCATGGCTATGAATCTAGATCCAGCAAAGATTTTGATGATGAAGATAGCTTAGTAGAACTTGAAGCATTGTTGGCAAAATGATTGCCTAGAGGCACTGGGAAATATAGAGGTAAATTACCTTTAAAATGTTTTGCATGCAACAAAATTGGTCATATAGCAGCAAATTGTCCTAATAGTGAAAATAAATACAAGAGAGATTGTCTTATAGCAATTGACAGTGGTATTACTGATGAAGACTCTAATGATGATGCTAGTGAAGATATTGTGTTTGTATCTATTAAGGAAGAGATATCAGATCAGAAAGCACTAGTGTCCAGGATGGATAATTCTGATGATTGGATCATTGATAGTGGTTTTTCACATCACATGATTGGTGATTGGAGCAAATTTCTTTCCTCAAAGGAATTTGATGGCAGTGTTGTTAGATATGGCAATGACTCACCTTGTATGGTTAAAGGTAAGGGATTTATTTCTCTTAATGGGAAGAGCAGTGCTGCTGATGTCTATTGGGTTGAAGGTCTAAAGCACAATCTTCTGAGTGTGGCACAACTTAATGACAGAGGATACCCACTGGAGTTTAGAAATGGTATGTGCAAAATCTTTGACAACAAAGGTGAATTGATTGCAACCAGGAAACAGACTAGAGGTAATCTATTTTATCTTAATCTTAAAGTTAGCAACTGTTTGATTGCAAAGATAGATGATAGCTAGCTTTGGCATAGGAGATTTTCTCATATAAACTTTCATAACATTTTTAAAGTGAGCAAGTCTAAAATAGTAAGAGGTCTACCTCAGCTAGACAAACTGGTTAATTCTCTTTGCAAATAATGTTAGTTAGGAAAGATGACTTCTTCAACTTTCAAGAGCAAGTCCTTCTCAACAGAGCACTTGTTAGATTTGGGTCATACATATCTATGTGGACCAATAAGAACAAGAAGCATCCAAGGTGATAGATATTTCATGATCTTCAATGATGATTGTTCAAGGATGATGTGGGTCACATTATTGAAGGATAAGAATGAAGTTTTTGGTAAATTCAAGGCATTCAGAGCCTTAGTTGAGAAATAAAGTAGCAAAAAGATAAAATGTTTGAGAATAGATCAAGGCGGTGAATTTACTTCTATAGAATTCACTAAGTACTATGATGAGAATGGTATCAAATGACAACTTTCTATACCTAGGACACCACAACAAAATGGTATCACAGAGAGGAACAACCGGTCAGTGGTTGAAGCTGCTAGGATAATGTTGATACAAGGAGGTGTGGCAAAAATATTTTGGAAAGAAGCTATAAGTACAACTATATACCCAATGAACCATGTTCTGATAAAAAGAGGTAAGGACAAGACCCCTTATGAATATTGGTATGGCATATCAACCGATGTTAGCTATTTTAAGATATTTGGCAGCAAATGTATTATTAAGGGAGGTTATTATATAAGCAAGTTTGAAGCTAAGAGTGATGAAGGCATATTTCTTGGCTATTCTACCAAGAGTAAGGCCTACAAATGCTTCAACAATCGGACACATATAATTGTTGAGAGTGTTGATGTTCATGTAGATGAATGTCCTGAAATTTTAGAAGGAACCAGTTCAGAGAAATGGGATGAAGATTGTTGCATTTTTCTTTTGAAACCTAAAACTATTAAATCAAAAACTGGTAAAGAAAATCCTGCTGCACTTGTTCAACTGGAACAAATAATTTCAGAAGAAGAAGATAATGAAGAAGTTGAACCTAAAGAGAATGATCATGTTATTCCTAGGTATGTGAGAGTGAACCATAGTCCTGAGCAGATTATTGGGGATAAGGATGTGGGAGTACTAACTAGAAGGAGAATAAAAGAGAACTCTTGCATGATCGCCACCATTTAACCCAGAAGAGCTAAGGAGGCATTTGGTGATGATCATTCGGTAAAAGCTATGGATGAGGAATTGGATCAAATTGAGAAGAACAACACTTGGACCCTAGTACCCTGACCAGTAAACAAGAATGTTATAGGTACTAAATGGGTGTTCGAACAAGTTAAATGATGATGATGTTGTAGTTCGCAACAAGACAAGATTGGTTTGCAAAGGATATGCATAAGAAGGAGAAGATTATGGTGAAACTTTTGCACCAATAGCAAGACTGGAAGGTGTTAGAACTTTGCTTGTATTTGTAGCCCATAAGAAGTTCAAGGTTTACCAGATGGATGTTAAGTTTGCATTTTTGAATGGGATATTGGAAGAAGAGGTATACATAGAGCAACCTAATGGTTATACTTTGACAGATAAGAAAGACATGGTATGCAAATTGCCTAAAGCATTGTATGGATTAAAGCAGGAAACCAGAGCATGGTATGAAAGGCTTCATACACATTTGATGAAGATAGGCTTTGCAAGAACTAGTGATGAAAGTAACATTTATCTCAAGTCTAAAGGAGATGAAATACTGGTGAGTGAAGTATTTGTTGATGATATTATATTTGGAGGTAATGATGTCATGAGCAACGGTTTTGCAGATGAAATAAAAAATGAATTTGAAATGTCTTTAGTAGGGGAAATAAAAAATTTCATAGGCTTACAGATACAACAAATGAAGAATGGTATTTTCATTACTCAATCTAAGTATGTGAAAGAGGTTTTGAAGACTTTTGGCATGAGTGATTGTAAACTAGTTGGAACACCAAGGGTTACAGGTTGTAAGTTGTCCAAGGAAGATGAATCTAATTCTATTGATGAAAAGGAATATAGGTCAATGATTGGCAAATTACACTATGTTGTTCACAACAGACCAGATATTGCCCATGCAGTTGGTATTGTTGCTAGATTTCTGAAAAATCCAAAGGAAGCACATTTGATAGCAACCAAGAGAATTTTTAGATATCTGAAAAGTACAGTTGACTATGAATTATGGTATCCATATGGAGGAAATTTTGATTTGAAGGTGTACACAAATGTTGATTGGGCAGAAAATGTTGATGACTGGAAAAGTACTACCAGTGGAGCGTTCTTTCTAGGAGGAAGGCTAGTTTCATGGAGTAGTAAGAAGAAGAGTTGTACTTCACAATCTACTGCTGAAGCTGAGTCTGTTGGAGCTTATATGAATTGCACACAATCTATTTGGATGAGGCACATTTTGGAAGGTTTTAAGATGAAGATCTCAGAACCTATAAAGATTTTATGTGATAATACAAGTGCCATAAATATTTCTAAGAATCATGTTTTGCACGCTTGCACCAAGCACATTGAATTGAATTATCACTTTTTGAGGGAAAAAGTTAAGTAAAGATGTTATCTTAGATCATGTTTCTACCAAGGAGTAGCTTGCAGATATTTTTACCAAACCTCTACTTAAGACTATATTTGAGTGTCTTAGAAGACAAAAGGGGTTGTACCCCTTCATGAACTTAGTTCAGCATGATGATAATTGCATCATTTCCTGAATCACTTATAGAATTTTACATGGATTGATGTAGAAGTGGATGTATTCCATAGGGGGAGCATCCAGTTGCAGAATGATATTTGATGCACAATGAAAATTTAACATTACATGTTTTACTTTCAATTCTGGATTGATGTCAAAGGGGGAGAATAATTATGTGATTGATGAGAAGAATTATGTGACTGGAAAAGAGAATCCAATGATAGGCTGAAGACAGACAGTGTATGGTGAATACTTGGTAATGTTAACCAGGATTCCTATTCACCCATCCATAACAACAATCAGAGGCATTGCTATTTGTATTGCCATCAATGCCAAAGGGGGAGATTGTTGGCATTTTGCATAAAGATTGTATTAATGATATGATATGTTGTCATTAATGTCAATCGAACTAGTAATGGTATTTATGATATTGATAATGTTATTGCTATTATTGATATTATCTTTTAACTGGTTGGAAAGGCTTTGTGGAAGATGTTCGGAATTGGTATGTAAGTTTGTAAGGTGAATTGGTGTATAAGGTTAAACTCTTTGTATTCTAGTTAACCGGTAGACCCTACCAGTTGTTTTTGATAAACCCTAGCTGATCAAGATTTGTTGAAATAAGATCTAATGTTGAGCGGTAAAGATGGAGACACGTGTGATCATTGTATGAGGATAAGTTTAGATTGTTTTGGAACGTTTGTTTGTTTGATCATCTAGGGAATGAGAAAAGTGGATTGCATCTAATGCATAGCGCGCGATGAGTTACAAGTCCGATGAAGCAGTGATCATGGAGCAGTTGGAATTTTCTTGAACAATAAGTACGGATTGCTATGTAAATACAACAGTCACATTTGAACCAATTTGTTTATAATCTCTATGAGAGAATTAGGTTTTTTTTGTGTTACCGACTAGTTGATTTGTATTTAAGGTCGATGAAGTTTTTGTGTTAATGTGTTGGCAAAATTGGTAGAAATCGGTTGAGTCTTTGGTTGCCTAACTGGTGAATGGATTTGCAGTTTGTGTAAAGGTAGATTGAAGCTTAAAAGGATCTGATCAAGAAAATGTAGTGTTATTCAGACAAATCAAGAGAACCTGTTGTTTTCTAACAATTACAACAGAATTGAAATCCCCTAATCGAGTAAGCTCTAACAAGCCTGGTTACTTCTTAAATCCTTTAACAAGGTGGTCCATTAGCTTGGATTTTCAAATCCTCTACCAAGGTTACTCCTAATAGGGTATTTTTGTTTTCATCAAGCCATTATTGAAATCCCTTAACCGGGTGATTCCTAACAGGATCAGTTCTTAACAAGACTTATTGTAAAAGCTTTAACAGGCTTGGCTCCTAACAAGGTGAACTTCAAAAGAGTTCATGATAGCTATCTTGTGAGTCTCATCTCACTGTGCTTTTTACCTATTTGGGTTTTCCACGTATAAATATTTGTGTCATATGGTGAATGTTTTTGTGGTTATGATCTTATGTGTTAATTCGATTAACTACTTAACTATTCTGATAAGGCATGCTAACTGGAAGCATTGAGAGATTGAATATGTTGATATATGGTTAAGCATTTCGATGTTTACAAGGTTTTAAGTTGTTTACTGTTAAGTTGGTATAAAAATTAACCAGTTGATGTTGAGTATTCTTATGAGTATTGATCTTGTCAAGTGAAATTTTACTTTGTGTGTTTAAGTTTGAGTTTGGGAAGTTTGTATCAATTTTTCGGATTAGTGATTCACCCCCCTTCTCAGTTATCTACCAGATACTTATCCTTTCATCATACCATCAATTGGTATCAGAGCATCTCATGTCCTCTTTACCTAAAAGCCTAATAGCTTGATGAAAAGATCTTGTAGATCATGATGAAGAAGGAAGGTCTGAAGTTCAACAGAGAAAACTATAGGATATGGAGCGACAAAATCAAGATTTACATCAAGAGTCTTGGAAGTCAGTATTGGGATCATGTAGAAATTTGGTCTGTTGCACCTACTGGAATTATGACTGATGATTAGAAGAATGAACAACAAGATAATCATCAAGCATTAGAGGCTATCATAAGTTCCCTGTCTGATGTTGAATATGTAGATGTTCATGGTATTGAAACTGCATATGAAGTATGGAAAAAACTTGAAGAGATTTATAGTGGTGATGAACATGTTAACATTGCTAAAGAAGATAGTTTAAGAGGAAAGTTTGATGACATGAGAATGTCTGAAGGTGAGAATATCCAACAATATGGTCAAAGGATAAAAGAGATAGTTGGTGAAATAAAGAGTGCAGGAGGGAAAGTGGAAGATGCCACAGTAATCACTAAGGTACTGAGAACCCTGTTACCGGTCTACGCTATTCAAGTTGCAGCTATTCAGGAGTTGAAATCCAATGACAAAACTAAGGTAACTCTTGACTCTATCATTGGAAAACTTACTACTTTTAAATTAAATGGCTATGATGTTAGTGTATAGAAATAAGAATCTACTTTCAGAGCTTCTGTCTCTAACCCATCTGTGAGAAAAAGTAAAGATACTTTTCATGGCTATGAATATAGATCTAGCAAAGATGTTGATGATGAAGACGGCTTAGTAGAACTTGAAGAATTGTTGGCAAAATGATTGCCTAGAGGCACTGGGAAATACAGAGGTAAATTACCTTTAAAATGTTTTTCATGCAACAAAATTGGTCATATAGCAGCAAATTGTCCTAATAGTGAAAATGAATACAAGAGAGACAAATTCAAGAAGTATAAGGGTAAAGGCAAGAGAGATTGTCTTATAGCAGTTGATAGTGTTATTACTGATGAAGAGTTTGATGATGATGCTAGTGAAGATATTGTGTTTGTAGCTATTAAGGAAGAGATATCAGATCAGAAAGCACTAGTGTCCAGGATGGATAATTCTGATGATTGGATCATTGATAGTGGTTATTCACAAAACATGATCGGTGATTGGAGAAAATTTCTTTCCTTGAAAGAATTTGATGGCGGTGTTGTTAGATATGGCAATGACTCACCCTTTATGGTTAAAGGTAAGGGATTTATTTCTCTTAATGGGAAGAGCAGTGCTGATGATGTCTATTGGGTTGAAGGTCTAAAGCACAATCTTCTGAGTGTGGCACAACTTAATGACATAGGATACCCACTGGAGTTTAGAAATGGTATGTGCAAAATCTTTGACAACAAAGGTGAATTTATTGCAACTGGCAAACAAACTAGAGGTAGTCTATTTTATTTTAATCCTAAATTTAGCAACTATTTGATTGAAAAGATAGATGATAGCTAGCTTTGGCATAGGAGATTTTCTCATATAAACTTTCATAACATTTTCAAAGTGAGCAAGTCTAAAATAGTAAGAGGTCTACCTCAGCTAGACAAACCGGTTAATTCTCTTTGCAAAGAATTTCTGTTAGGAAAGATGACTTCTTCAACTTTCAAGAGCAAGTCCTTCTCAGCAAAGTGCTTGTTAGATTTGGTTCATACAGATCTATGTGGACCAATAAGAACAAGAAGCATCCAAGGTGATAGATATTTCATGATCTTCACTGATGATTGTTCACAGATGATGTGGGTCACATTCTTGAATAATAAGAATGAAGCTTTTGGTAAATTCAAGGCATTCAGAGCCTTAGCTAAGAAAGAAAGTGGAAAAAGATAAAATGTTTGAGAACAGATCAAGGCGGTCAATTTACTTCTATAGAATTCACTAAGTACTGTGATGAGAATGGTATCAAATGACAGCTTTGTGCACCTAGGACACCACAACAGAATGATATCATAGAGAGGAACAATCGGTCAGTGGTTGAAGCTGCTAGGACAATGTTGATACAAGCAGGTATGACAAAAACATTTTGGAAAGAAGTTGTAAGTACAACTATATACACAATGAACTGCGTTCTAATAAAAAGAGGTAAGGACAAGACCCCTTATGAATATTGGTATTGCAGATCACCCGATGTTATCTATTTTAAGATATTTGGCAGCAAATGTATTATTAAGAGAGGTGATTATATAAACAAGTTTGAAGCTAAGAGTGATGAAGGCATATTTCTTGGCTATTCTACCAAGAGTAAGGCCTACAAATGCTTCAACAACCGGACATAGATAATTGTTGAGAGTGTTGATGTTCGTGTGGATGAATGTCCTGAAATTTCAAAAGGAACCAGTTCAGAGAAAAAGGATGAAGATCCTTGCATTTTGCTTTTGCAACCTGAAACTATTAAATAAAAAACCGGTAAAGAATATCCTGATGCACTTGTTCAACTTTTGCACCAATAGCAAGACTGGAAGGTGTTAAAACTTTACTTGCATTTGCAGCCCATAAGAAGTTCAAGGTTTGCCAGATAAATGTTAAGTCTACATTTTTGAATGGGATATTGGAAGAAGAGGTATACATAGAGCAGCCTAATGGTTATACTTTGACAGATGAGAAAGACATGGTATGCAAATTGCATAAAGCATTGTATGGATTAAAGCAGGAACCCAGAGCATGGAATGAAAGGCTTCATACACATCTAATGAAGATAGGCTTTGCAAGAACTAGTGATGATAGTAACATTTATCTCAAGTCTGAATGAGATGAAATACTGGTGAGTGAAGTAGTTGTTGATGATATTATATTTGGAGGTAATGATGTCATGAGCAACGGTTTTGCAGATGAAATAAAAAATGAATTTGAAATGTCTTTAGTAGGGGAAATAAAAAAATTCATAGGCTTACAGATACAACAAATGAAGAATGGTATTTTCATTACTTAATCTAAGTATGTGAAAGAGGTTTTGAAGACTTTTGGCATGAGTGACTGTAAACCAGTTGGAACACCAAGGGTTACAGGTTGTAAGTTGTCCAAGGAAGATGAATCTAAGTCTGTTGATGAAAAGGAATACAGGTCTGTAGTACCCCTACTAATTTGAACTCATTAGACTCATATTTTATTCATGGTTGTTTTCAGTGGATACATTACCATGATATGCTATTCACATTTTTATGACATTATGCTTTATCTGGAGATGAGATGTACAATTTATTTGCAGTATTTCAGTACGTGTGATTTATGGCATTTTATGGATTATTGCTATGTACTAACATTTTACTTTATCTATGCAATATGTAATTATATGCTGTGGGTTTACGACTGTATTGGATGCAACGGGACGATTTTCCTTCACTCATTTTGGTGAGATAGGGAACGTCGCGATTCTCCTTCATCGGTGTGTATGCCGTGTTTTCTATATTGTATATATATGCATGTGTGGTTTGGTGATGCAAGATATTGTGGGTACAAGTACCGGGTAGGTACGGGGTATCATCTCCACTTGGCTTTATAGGTCTGAGCGTGCCTTACATTTTCCGATGGAAGTGGAGGAGATAGTAGTTGACCCTATTTTTACTCAGTTACACTTGTACGAGTGTTGTCAGTTGGTCGTCTTGTCAGTTAGTTCAATCTTTGTATTTTGTCATTTTATCTTTTATGGGTAATTGCTTGAGATTTATTTAATTTGAGTGTTTTAGTGGATTTAATTAATTAATTAATTAATTAAGTTTATGAAATTATCTCATTATTGTATTGTTTATGCATTGAGATTATAAATTTAGTTAATTAAAGAAATTATTAAATTAAAATGCATGGTATTAGAAATATATTTTTATTTAAATAGAAAAATAAATTAGATTAATTGTATTTATTATTTTCTAAAGTTATAATTAAATAAATGAATAAAAGGATTAATTAGAATTAAAATATTATTTTAATTCTTTATTTAGAAAATTAATTAATGTGCAGGAGAAAAGAAAAAGAAAGAATAATATTTTTTTTTAATTATTGCATATTAACTTATCTTTTGTGATAAATTTAGAAAATAAAATAAAAATTACTATTATTCTAAATTTATGTGTTTTTTGTGAAAAAACTATTGAACCTAGAATTTTAGTTTAAATAGGGGTTAGGTCTTTATTTTAGTTATACAGGAACAGGACCAGAATTTAGGTGAAAAATTTATTGGAAGTTATTGAAGGGATTAGGGCTCTTCTATAGATTTCTTCCAAGAAAGCTTTACTAGGTTGGATGATTTCTTAGTTGTGGGTTTTAGTAAATATTTCTATTTTTTTTCTCTGATTGATGTGTGTGTGTAAAGTTATTTTTAAATGCAAACCCTCTTCTGGTGAATTCGAGTTTTATTTTAAAATCCATGCCTAATGTGTATTTCTAATTTATGGGAAGTATGTAATTTTGAGAAAATTAAGAGAAATTATTATAGAAAATTTGTCAAGATTTTAGGGTGCATGGAAATTGAAATATTTGTGAGAAAGGATATTTGTCTGAGAAATGGTTTTATTACCTTAAGAAAATAAATCTAATTACACATTAAATTTATTTGGGTTAATTAAATCTTAATATATATATATATATATATATGATGAAGGATTAAATTCTGTGAAAATGGAGTTATTGGAGAAATATTGTTTTTTATTATTACTGTTAAAATTTTACTAAAAAAAAATATTAAAAAAATAAATAAATAAATTTAAAAAAATTAAAAAAAATAAAGGGTAGGGCATACTACCTACGGTAGCATCCGCTACCAACGGTAGTACACAGTATTGCCGACGATAGCAGTGCTACCGGACGGTAGTACTAACTACCGACAGTAGCTTAGGCTACCGTGCTAAGGGCTTTTAAAATTTTTTAAAGTGGTTTTAATTTTTTAAATTAATTTCTAACCTCTGTGCATGCTGCAGTATGACTGTCTCGGGTTTCGTACCCAAGGGTTGGATAAATAAAATTTATTATGTATATATGTATATAAATAGATATATGTGTATTCATATATGTGTTTATATATATATTTATATATTAGATATGTTTTTCTTATGGTAGTTATTATAATATTTTAAATATTATTTAATTACAGTTTGGAATGTTTTAGGAATAGAGCTTATAATTTTTATAAAAATGTTGAAAATACATTAGGAGAATTATTTTTATTTTAAATCTTTTTGGACAAATGACAAGAAGGATGTTTTTATTTAAATAGTGGTATTTTCTTATTATTGGAAAAATCTTTATTCGCAAATAATTTATGCTTTGGCTGTTTTAAGAAAAGATTGCTTGTATTGGGATCTTGTGTAAATGGTGTTTTCAGTCAAGCTTAAATTTCATTGGTATTCTGGTTGAATTGTCATTGTGTCCTATGTTATTATTTTTCCTAGACCAGGTGTTGTTGTATAACCTATTTGATATGAGCCATTGTGTGTTTTTGTCCAAATGGTCAAAATTGGGTTGGTATTTGTGTATCCTTCACCTGTGCTTGTCAGGATTGTTTATGGTTGTCTGTTTCACCATAGAGTTCTCATAGAGAGAAACATTTCCTGTTAGTGTCCTAGGAGAGAGAGTGGCTTTTGAGCAGGGGCCGTGCCCAAAGTGGATGACAAGATAACCCGTCAAAAGTTAGTTAAAAAGTGATAACCTAATAATTGATTAGGGGGTGGGTAGATTAAATATTAATTAAGATAAATGTACCTCATGCATAGGTGAGTGCTTGTACAGGGCTCATAATGTTACGAGAAGGCCTGGAATGGCAAACTTACCACCTTGTCTTTGTGAAAGGATTGGTAGGGTCTGCATGAGACTTAGTTGGAACCGGAGTCTTGGGAGAGGTTACCAGGAGAAACTCGAGGATGGGGGCCGGGACCTATGGAGGCTGTACCATGGTAACCATCAAGCTATGCGATGACACTCTCTTCTTAGAGTCACTAGTGTTTTGTGAGTTGAGTCACATGGATGTTTGCAGAGTCTTGTAGTCCTTTCATACTTGTCTTACTTTGCTTGCTTGAGGGTTTTCTACTATCTCCTAGCATGGTGGGGTGGTTCCATTTCGGGGTCACATGGTCGGGTGGTAGTGCCACTTCCCATCGGATGTTCTGGATTGTATCTTCAGGCAAGGAAAGGCTTCGCTGGTGTTTCTTGGTTCATGGTTTATGTACCAGCTCTTGTTCGAGATCATTATTCAGTTGAGACCTTGTGGTCATTGTATCAAACTTTTATGTAACCTTGATATTGTGTCTTTGTAATTAGTGGTATTATTGGAAGCCATGTATTTATGGATATTTTAATATTATTTTTTTAGTGAAATGAATGTTATTGTTTTGATCTTATGTTTAAATGGTTTATGAAAATTGGATACATTGGAATACTTTTATTTCTTTATTGTGAAATTTGGATGTATGTGTAGTTTTAAACTTAAGTTTTCAATTTATCTAATTAAATGGATTAATTGTGGTGTTAATATAATCTACGAAATTAATCTTCGTTGGTTACCCTTAGGAAAACATATGGTAGACTTCTGTTGTGTTGTTAAACATGCAATGGCTTTAGTTTGTGCACTTAGTCTTTAACAAAAAAATAAATTTATTTCACCCTTTAGTTGCCTAGTTGTGTTGTTTTCCTTTAGGGTTCCTGGCGGGGCATTACATTTGGTATCAGAGCCAGGTTTCAACATAGGGTACTCTGGGTTTGTAGTGTGCCTTTCAGTTGACCATCTTGCTTAGGTCATAATGTTTGTATCTCTCTTGTCTTATACTTGCTATAGATCTGAACCGTTTTCTCTTTTATGGTACTAGGTCATGGCTAGGAAAGCTAGAGGAGTTGGTCGTTCGGGTGGTCACAAAGGAGGCAGAGGTGTAGGATAAGGCCGTGGTTCTAACCATCACAGTCCTTCACCACCACCCACGCATGTGAGTGTTGAGCCAGAATAGTTAGTTCATCAGGAGCAGGAACAATCGGTTCATCAGAACTCTCAGCATACAGGAGAACATGTTCCCGAAAGAGAAGAGCTGAGACAAATGTTTCAGGAGGTTCTGGCTAGATTAGGCCAAAGGCCTGAGTTTGAACAGCCTATTCATGCTCCGGTTGACGAGCCACTTCAATAGGTTCTAGAGGAGAGAGAGAGAGAGAGAGAGAGAGAGAGAGAGAGAGAGAGAGAGAGAGAGAGAGATCACCAAGGCGAGCGAAGATTCCAGTTGTCCGAGATCCACCTTCCTTGGGTCACATGAAGGACTTGATGAGGTCCAATCCTCCTTACTTTGATGGTATGGGTACTGGTCTTGAGGCAGAGACCTGGCTTATCAGCTTGGACTGGTGTTTCGCTATGTTTCCATACAGCAGTAACACCAAGGCAAGATGTGCTATTATGCGTCTAAATAAATTTGCTTCAATCTGGTGGGGATTAGAGGAGGAAAAGATCGTTGTATGCATTAACACCATCAGATGGGAACTATTTCTGGAGAGATTCAGGGCAAGATTTCTCTCACCCCAATAGAGGTAGACTCGAGCAGATGAGTTTTATGCCTTGCGTCAGTATGGGATGACAGTAGACCAGTATGAGCACAAGGTCTATGAGCTCAAACAATATGTCAGGATAGGTAATGACGAGGATATGCTTGTTCAACACTTCTTGAGAGGTTTGAATGACCGTATTAGTGGAGGAGTGAGGGTGTTTGAGCCACCTTCAGTGGAGATAGTCATGGCAAAAGCCAGATTAGTTGAGTTGAACCTTAGTCGTGCACTTGGTGGTCAACCAGGTGTGCAGATAAGGAGTGCACCTTCCAGTGGAAATAGAGCTCGAGGAAATTAGTCCCAGTCAGTTGTACCATTTAGGACTCCTTAGGCACCCGCTAAGGGTGGATAGCAGCAGCAACCGTCAAAACCAAAATAGTTTCAGGTCCCTTCAGGGCAGTCCTCGCAAAGTGAATCTCATGCCCCTAGCCAAGGAATTCTCCAGCAGTCTAGTAGGCCAATAGGTAATAGAGGACCAGGTAGAGGAGCTTGCTTCTCTTGTGGGCAGTTTGGTCACAAAGCCGCACAGTGCCCTCAGTGTTTCCATGATATAGGTAGTCAGAGGCCAGCAACATCAGAGCTACAGTGGGAGATGCAGGGAGATCCCATAGAGTGTTTGCAGTGGTGGATGACCGCCAAATTGATCCTCAGGGGTCATACCATCGACCAGGTAAGGGTCCTATGGGACCCAAATGATAAGACCCCAACGACGTGGGAGGATGCAGCAAAGATGAGAGAACTGTATTCTTATTTATTTTAGGCTTCCAGGAGTAAGCCAAGTTTTGGGGGGGAGAATGTAGTACCCCTACTAGTTTGAACTCATTAAACTCATATTTTATTATTGGTTGTTTTGAGTGGATACATTACCATGATATGTTATTCAAATTTTTATGACATTACGCTTTATCTGGAGATGAGATGTATAATTTATTTGCAGTATTGCATGCAATGTGTAATTATATGCTGTGTGTTTACGAGTGTATTGGATGCAAGGGGATGATTTTCCTTCACTCATTTCAGTGAGACAGGGAACGTCGCGATTCTCCTTCATCGGTATGTATGTCGTGTTTTCTATATTGTATATATATGCATGTGTGGTTCGATGATGCAAGATATTGTAGGTACAAGTACCAGGTAGGTACGGGGTATCATCTCCACCTAGCTTCACAGGTCTGAGTGTGCCTTATATTTTTCGATGGAAGTGGAGGAGATAGTAGTTGACCATATTTTTACTCAGTTACACTCATATGAGTGTCGTTAGTTGGTTGTCTTGTCAGTTAGTTCGGTCTTTGTATTTTGTCATTTTATCTTTTATGGGTAATTGCTTGAGATTTGTTTAATTTGAGTGTTTTAGTGGATTTAATTAATTAATTAATTAAGTTTATGAAATTATCTCATTATTGTATTGTTTATGCATTGAGATTATAAATTTAGTTAATTAAAGAAATTATTAAATTAAGCTGCATGGTATTAGAAATATATTTTTATTTAAATAGAAAAATAAATTAGATTAATTGTATTTATTATTTTCTAAAGTTATAATTAAATAAATGAATAAAAGGATTAATTAGAATTAAAATATTATTTTAATTCTTTATTTAGAAAATTAATTAATGTGCATGAGAAAAGAAAAAGAAAGAATAATATTTTTTTTAATTATTGCATATTAGCTTATCTTTTGTGATAAATTTAGAAAATAAAATAAAAATTATTATTATTCTAAATTTAGGTGTTTTTTGTGAAAAAACTATTGAACCTAGAATTTTAGTTTAAATAGGGGTTAGGTCTTTATTTTAGTTATACAGGAACAGGTCCAAAATTTAGGTGAAGAAATTTATTGGAAGTTATTGAAGGGATTAGGGCTCTTCTATAGATTTCTTCCAGGAAAGTTTTATCAGGTTGGATGATTTCTTAGTTGTGGGTTTTAGTAAATATTTCTATTTTTTTTCTCTAATTGATGTGTGTGTGTAAAGTTATTTTTAAATGCAAACTCTCTTCTGGTGAATTCGAGTTTTGTTTTAAAATCCATGCCTGATATGTATTTCTAATTTATGGGAAGTATGTAATTTTGAGAAAATTAAGAGAAATTATTATAGAAAATTTGTCAAGATTTTAGGATGCATGGAAATTGAAATATTTGTGAGAAAGGATATTTGTCTGAGAAATGGTTTTATTACCTTAAGAAAATAAATTTAATTACACATTAAATTTATTTGGGTTAATTAAATCTTTATATATATATATATATATATATATATATATATATATATATATATATATATATATATATATATATATATATGATGAAGGATTAAATTCTATGAAAATGGAGTTATTGGAGAAATATTGTTTTTTATTATTACTGTTAAAATTTTTTTAAAAAAAATAATAATAAATTAAAAAAAAAAAAGCTAGGGCATACTACCTACGGTAGCATCCGCTACCGGCGGTAGTACACAGTACTGTCAATGGTAGCAGTGCTACCGGTGGTAGCAGCTACTACCTATGGTAGTAGTGCTACCAAATGGTAGTACTAGCTACCGGCGGTAGCTTAGGCTACCATGCTAAGGGCTTTTAACAAATTTTAAAGTGGTTTTAATTTTTAAAATTAATTTCTAACCCCTGTGCATACTGCGGTATGACTGTCTCAGGTTTCGTACCCAGGGGTTGGATAAATAAAATTTATTATGTATATATGTATATAAATAGATATATGTGTATTCATATATGTGTTTATATATATATATATATATATATATATATATATATATATATATATATATATATATATATATATATATATATATATATATATATATATGTTTTTCTTATGGTAGTTATTATAATATTTTAAATATTATTTAATTACAGTTTGGAATGTTTCAGGAATAGAGCTTATAATTTTTATAAAAATGTTGAAAATACATTAGGAGAATTATTTTTATTTTAAATCTTTTTGGACAAATGACAAGAAGGATGTTTTTTTTTAAATAGTGGTATTTTCTTATTATTGGAAAAATCTTTATTCGCAAATAGGTAAGTGCAAGAAGTTGTGTCCACTTTTTAGCCAAAAAGTGGAAGTTTTTTCCCTTTTTTTTCGATTTCATCCCATTTGACCTAAATATTTAAGGCACTTAAAGAATGAATCTTGAAAAAATTTAGTAATAGAAAATGTAGTACTCGAAGTCTCCTTTTCAAATATGTAATTTATTTTAATACCCAGATCTTAAAAATGAAGTTTAAATAGGCATTACTAAAACCTATAGTTTAAAAGTCACTTTTCAGGACCATACCATGCCCGTGTACAACAAGCATAATTTGACCTAAATGAATTTTTTTTTATAAATCCTTTTGGGGAAAGATCTATAACTCACTCACCTTTGATGAGAATGTTTTTTTGTAATTTGTTTCTGCATAATTTTTTTTTTGTTAACTTTTTATTGGGCATAATTATTGTTTTGAAAAATTTTTGTGTATGACAACCATAATTTGACCTAAACTTAACATTTTTTGGGTTTTTTTTTTTTTAAAGCTGTATAGAATTGTCTCTAGTTTGATGCCATATAAAAAAAATTTCAAAAAACTTAAAAACAAAAAAGTTATTAAAAAACAAAAAAACCATGTTATTTCGAGTTTATAGACCTGTTTCATTAGTAATTATTTTAAAAATAAAAATATTGATCAATTTTTTTTAAAAATTACATATTTAGAATCTAGATAGTCTCTACTATAATGGGTTTTCATTGTTTAAAAAAATTATGAAAATTTGGTGTTCAGATATATTTTTGAAGTCATTATTTTATATGAAGATTGATTTGGCCTTCAAGTTGTAGGTCAAACTAGGTCCAAGCCTAAGGGTCGGCTCTCCAAGCCATTTCCCAAGCCAAAAACCAAAGCTACAACCGAACCAAAGTTGAAATTTTTAGAAACAGGATCTCGTTTACAAAACGAGATCCCGTTTCATTTTTTAAAATAATTAAAAAAATGTTTAGCACACGAGATCCCGTTTCCTTCTTTTAAAATTTAAAAAAAAATTAAATTAAATTTTTTAATTTTTTTTTTAAATTTTTTTTTTTAAATTTAAAAAAAACAGAAACCAAACAAACTATATATACATGAAATATTAAATTTAAGTTTAAGTCATATTTCCCTTTGTCTTTTTCCTTTCTTATACTCTAAGTTATATTTTATGTATATATTAGCAGGATGTTTGAGAATGGTTTCAGATCTCTAAGAGTTATAATATACAAATTCTAGATTTTAGAAGATCTTATAAATTGTGACGTAATAGAACCTATAATGTCATAATACAATCTATTATGTCATAATAAGTCTCATTGGTACATAATAGGTTCTAATGTGCAATAATAGGTCATATTGTGTCATAATAGGTCCTATTGTGACATAATATGACCTATTACATCATAATAGGTCCTATTATGTCATAAGACCCCTCAAAAGGACCTATTATGATAGTATACCTCTTAATAGGAACTATTATGACTTAAGACCCCTTAGTAAGACCTATTATGTCATAATAGGTCCTATAATGTCATTATAGGTCCTATAATGTCATTATAGGTCCTATAATGTCATAAGACCCCTTAAGAGGACATTTCATGTCATAATAGGTCCTATTATGTCATAAGACCTTTTAAGAGGATATATTATTATATTATATCCCTTAGTAGGACCTATTGAAGGGTATTATGTCATAATAGGACTGATTATGACATAATAGGACCTATGATGACATAATAGGTCATATTATGTTATCATAGGCCCTCTTATGACATCATAGGTCATATTATGTCATAAAATCCTTTAAGAGGAACTATTATGACTTTGTACCCCTTAGTAGGACTTGTTAAGAGTTATTATGTCATAACAAGACCTATTGTGACATAATAAGACGTATAATATCATAATACGACCTATTATGTCATAATAGGTCCCTTTGTGACATAATAGGTCCTTTTGTGTCATAATACCCCTTAAGAGGACCTATTATGACATTATACCTCTTACTAGAACCTATTATGACATAAGACCCCTTAGTATGACTTATTATGACATAACAGGATCGATTATCATATAATAGGACCTATTATGTCATATAGGTCCTATAATGTCATAAGACCCCTTAAGAGAACCTGTTATGTCATAATTGGTCCTATTATGTTATAAGGCCCCTTAAGAGGACCTATTATAACATTATGCCCCTCAGTAGGACTTATTAAAGGGTATTATGTCATAAAAAGATCAATTATGACATAATATGATCTATGATGATGTAATAGGTCCTATTATGTCATCGTAGGTCCTATTATGACATCATAGGTCATATTATGTCATAAAACCCCTTAAGAGTACCTATTATGACTTTATACCCCTTACTAGGACATGTTAAGGGGTATTATGTCATAATAGGACCTCTTGCGATATACTAGGTTCTATTGTGACATAATAGGTTCTATTGTGACATAATACAACCTATTATGTCATAAGACCCCTTAATAGGACCTATTATGACATAAGACCCCTTAGTAGGATCTATTATGACATAATAAGATCGATTATCACATATTAGGACCTATTATGTCATAATAGGTCCTATAATGTCATAAGACCCCTTAAGAGGACCTAACATTATATCCCTTTGTAGGACCCGTTAAAGGGTATTATGTCATAATAAGACTAATAATGACATAATAAGACCTATGATGATGTAATAGGTCTATTATGTCATCAGAGGTTTTATTATGACATCATAGGTCATATTATATCATAAAACCCCTTAAGAAGACCTATTATGACTTTATACCCCTTACTAGGACTTCTTAAGGGGTATTATGTCATAATAGGACCTATTGTGACATAATAGGACCTATGTTATGTAGGTAGGGGTAAAGGGGGGTGTATAGAGATAGCAAAGATAAAGAGTAAAGAGTTAAGGATGTGAGAGAGGTAGAGACATAGTTTTAGATTTTGGGAGAGAGAGGACAAAGTGAGATAGAAAGGAAAAAAAAGATAAAGAAATGTGACTTATATATAAATTTTATATTTCATGTATATAAAGCTTGCATTTTTTTAAAAAAATTTTAAAAAAATGAGATCTCGTTTCTAGATCTAGGCTCGGGATCTCGAAGCTAAACAGGATCCCGTTTCAAATTTTGACTCGGGATCCCAATGAGAAATGGGATCCCGTTTTGTTTCTCATGCGTTCCGTGAGATTTGCCTTTTTTTTCTAAGTGTAAAACTTCCACACTAAGTGGACACAACTTTGTGCACTTACCCAAATAATTTATGCTTTAGCTGTTTTAAGAAAAGATTGCTTGTATTAGGATCTTGTGTAAATGGTTTTTTCAGTCAAGCTTAAATTTCACTGGTATTCTAGTTGAATTGTCATTGTGTCCTATGTTATTATTTCTCCTAGACCAGATGTTGTTGTATAACCTATTTGATATGAGCCATTGTGTGTTTTTGTCCAAATGGTCAATCTTGGGTTGGTATTTGTGTATCCTTCACCTGTGCTTGTCAGGATTGTTTATGGTTGTTTGTTTCACCATAGAGTTCTCATAGAGAGAAACATTTCCTGTTAGTGTCCTAAAAGAGAGAGTGGCTTTCGAGCGGGGGCCATGCCTGAAGTGGATGACAGGATAACCCGTTGAAAGTTAGTTAAAAAGTGATAACCTAATAATTGATTAGGGGGTGGGTAGATTAAATATTAATTAAGATAAATGTACCTCGTGCATAGGTGAGTGCTTATACAGGGCTCATAATGTTACGAGAAGGCCTGGAATGGCAAACTTACCACCTTGTCTTCACGAAAGGATTGGTAGGGTCCGCATGAGACTTAGTTGGAACTAGAGGCTCATGAGAGGTTACCAGGAGAAACTCGAGGATGGGGGCTGGGACCTATGGAGGCTATACCATGGTAACCATCAAGCTATGCGATGACACTCTCTTCTTAGAGTCACTAGTGTTTTGTGAGTTGAGTCACATGGATGTTTGCAGAGTCTTGTAGTCCTTTGGTACTTGTCTTACTTTGCTTGCTTGAGGGTTTTCTACTATCTCCTAGCATGGTGGGGTAGTTCCATTTCGGGGTCACATGGTCCGGTGGTAGTGCCACTTCCCATCGGATGTTCTGGATTGTATCTTCAGGTGAGGAAAGGCTTCACTGGTGTTTCTTGGTTCGTGGTTTATGTACCAGCTCTTGTTCAAGATCATTGTTCAGTTGAGACCTTGTGGTCATTGTATCAGACTTTTATGTAACCTTGATATTATATCTTTGTAATCAGTGGTATTATTGGAAGCCATGTATTTATGGATATTGTAATATTATTTTTTCAGTGAAATAAATGTTATTGTTTTGATCTTATGTTTAAATGGTTTATGGAAATTGGATACATTGGAATACTTTTATTTCTTTATTATGAAATTTGGATGTATGTGTAGTTTTAAACTTAAGTTTTCAATGTATCTAATTAAATGGATTAACTGTGGTGTTAATATAATCTACGAAATTAATCTTCATTGGTTACCCTTAGGAAAACATATGGTATAGTTCCGTTGTGTTGTTAAACATGCAATGGTTTTAGTTAGTGCACTTAGTCTTTAACAAAAAAAAAAAAATTATTTCACCCTTTAGTTGCCTAGTTGTGTTGTTTTCCTTTAGGGTTCCTGGCAGGGTATTACAAGGTCAATGATTGGCAAATTACACTATGTTGTTCACAACAGACCAAATATTGCCCATGCAGTTGGTATTGTTGCTAGATTTCAAAAAAATCCAAAGGAAGCACATCTGATAGCAACCAAGAGAATTTTTGGATATCTGAAAGGTACAGTTGACTATGGATTATGGTATCCATGTGGAGGAAATTTTGATTTGATGGTGTACACAGATGCTGATTGGGCAGAAAATGTTGATGACTGGAAAAGTACTACCGGTGGAGCATTCTTTCTAGGATGAAGGCTAGTTTCATGGAGTAGTAAGAAGAAGAGTTGTACTTCACAATCTACTGTTGAAGCTGAGTATGTTGGAGCTTATATGAATTGCACACAAGCTATTTGGATGAGGCACATTTTGGAAGGTTTTAAGATGAAGATCTCAGAACCTATAAAGATTTTATGTGATAATATAAGTCCCATAAATATTTCTAAGAATCATGTTTTGCACGCTCACACCAAGCACATTGAATTGAAGTATCACTTTTTGAGGGAAAAAGTTCAAAGTAAAGATGTTATCTTAGATCATGTTTCTACCAAGGAGTAGCTTGCATATATTTTTACCAAACCTCTACTTAAGACTACATTTGAGTGTCTTAGAAGACAACTAGGGGTTGTACCCCTTCATGAAGTTAGTTGAGCATGATGCTAATTGCATCAGTCCCTGAATCACTTATAGAATTTTACATGGATTGATGTAGAAGTGGATGTATTCCACAGGGGGAGGATCCAATTGCAGAATGATATTTGATGCACAGTGAAAATTTAACATTACATGTTTTATTTTCAATTTGGCATTGTTGTCAAAGGGGGAGAAGAATTATGTGATTGATGAGAAGAATTATGTGACTGGAAAAGAGAATCCAACAATAGACTGAAGACAGACAGTGTATGGTGAATACTTGGTAAAGTAAACCAAGATTCCTATTCACCCATCCACAACAACAATCAGAGGCGTTGATATTTGTATTTCCATCAATGCCAAAGGGGGAGATTGTTGGTATTTGCATGATTGTTGGCATTTTGCATAAAGATTGTATTAATGATATGATATTTTGTCATTAATGTCAATTGAACTGGTAATAGTATTTATGATATTGATAATGTTGTTGTTATTATTGATATTATCTTGTAACTGGTTGGAAAGGCTTTGTGGAAGATGTTGGGAATCGGTATGTAAGTTTGTAAGGTGAATCGGTGTATAAGGTTAAACCCTTTCTATTCTAGTTAACGGTTAAACCGTACTAGTTGTTTTTGATAAACCCTAAAAGATCAAGATTTGTTGAAATGGGATCTAAGGTTGAGTGGTGAAGATGGAGACACATGTGATCATTGTTTGAGGATAAGTTCAGATTTTTTTGGCGCGTTTACTTGTTTGATCATCTAGGGAATGAGAAAAGTGGATTGCATCTAATGCATAGCGCGCGATGAGTTACAAGTCCGATGAAGCGGTGATCATGGAGTGGTTAGAATTTTCTTGAAGAATGTGTATGGATTGCTATGTAAATCCAATAGTCACATTTGAACCAATTTGTTTATAATCTCTATGAGAGAATTAGGTTTTTGTTGTGTTACTAACTAGCTGATTTGTATTTAAGGTCAATGAAGTTGTTGTGTTAATGTGTTGGCAAAATTGGTAGAAATCGGTTGAGTGTGTGGTTGCCTAAGTGGTGAATGGATCTGCAGTTTGTGTAAAGGCAGATTGAAGCTTAAAAGGATCTGATCAAGAAAACCTGCTGTTTTCTAGCAATTACAGCAGAATTGAAATCCCCTAATCGGGTAAGCTCTAACAGGCTTGGTTACTTCTTAAATCCTTTAACAAGGTGGCCCTTTAGCTTGGATTTTCAAATCCTCTACTGAGGTTACTCCTAACAAGGTATTTTTCTTTTCATCAAGCCATTATTGAAATCCCTTAATCAGATGATTCCTAACAGGATCAATTCTTAACATGACATATTGTAAAAGCTTCAATAGGCTTGGCTCCTAATAGGGCGAACTTCAAAAGAGTTCATGATAGCTATCTTGTGAGTCTCATCTCATTGTGGTTTTTACCTATTTGGGTTTTCCACATATAAATATTTGTGTCATATGGTGAATGTTTTTGTGGTTTTGATCTTATGTGTTGATTCGATTAACTACTTAACTATTATGATAAGGCATGATAACTGGAAGCATTGAGAGATTGAGTATGTTGATATGTGGTTAAGCATTTTGACGTTTACAAGGTTTGAAGTTGCTTATTGTTATGTTGGTATAACAAGTAACCGGTTGATCTTGAGTATTATTATGTGTATTGATCTTGTCAAGTGAATGTTTACTTTGTGTGTTTAAGTTTGAGTGTGGGAAGTTTGTATGAATTTTTCAGATTACTGATTCACCCTCCCCTCTCAGTTATCTACCAGATACTTATTCTTTCATCATACCATCAGACCCTCCCATGGGAGAAAAGCATAAAAAGATTGGTTCAGAGGGTGGACAGGGTGCTGCTGGTGCGAAGATTAGTTCAGGTCCATGTACTAGAACCAGGAGCAATAGCTAGGACCAAGGAACCTCTAGATTCATCAAGGAGGACTTGGAGAAGATTAATAGGAGTATTATTTAGAAAAATACTAAATTTATACACTCTCTTAGTTGAGTGTGTGGTCCTTTTTTTTGGTTCAACTTTTTATTTTTTGTTGTCAGTCTGTGTGGGGCTTGTCCCCTGTTGTACTTAGTTTTTGGTCTAGTTGGTTGCTAGCCTTGGTCTGTAATACTTTTGGTTTCAGGTCCCTATAGAACCTGTTTAGCTTTATAAAAAACATTCATTTATATTTGATATAATAATTTTTGACATTTTTTTGTTTGTTTACAAAAGTAAAAAAAAATAAAAAATTCCTTGTTGTGAAGTGTCATGTTGGCTATTATCATTGCCGTAAAGAATATAGTCTACCTTAGTTTCTATGAGAGTAGGCCTCTGGTCATTCATCCCCATCTTCTTGTGGCTATCTATGTTTCTTTGTTAGTAAACTTGTTTTTCTTTTGCTTATATAGCATGGTTAAGATTCTTTATGATATTGCACAACATTAATTCTATTTACTCTCTTGTATAGAAAGATATATGTGTAGAAAATAGATTCCCCATTATTTCTATAAAATCCTTGAAATCTCAGAAGTGGGTTCTGGTTCAAGGAGGCAAAGTTTGTAAGACAAATGATTATACCACCTTTGCAATTTGGTGTTCAAATTTTTGGATCTCATTGTACAACATTATGGATCTTGATAATTATTCTGTAAGTGTAGATGTATTAGGAAAGATTGGATCTATCGATTCACAATTTTCTCAATTTTGAGTACTTGCCATTTCTTCTCAGAGTTTTCAATCCTTCTTAAAACTAAGCAGAAAAATAATGCAAGGCAGTGCCTGCATGTTGAATGAATCAAGTAAATTGATATCATCTGTGTGCATCAGAACTTGAAGTGCTTAAGGATTTCCAAGATCTCCCAATAGATATTATTTCCTTCACATCATTTGGTAACAGTTTTATTTACAAAAAAATAAAATCTCTAATATATAGGCCAAACAATTTAATTTTACATGAGATTATGTTAAAAAGTCTTATATAGGAGAATATATGAGATATAATAAGTGGAGAGCAAAAATTTTGATAACTCAATTAAAAACTATTGTGCGTCATATTAAGTGTAAAGTTGATAGCTGGACAATACCTAATACCTATTTTGTGTGTGGTGAAGATAGAATAACACCACATCATGAAGGGCTCTATCAATAGTGACATATATATCAATTATAAAGATATCTTGAGAGTGGAAAATCTGAATTTTGTTTGATGAGCGAATATTGAATAGAAGTGTAAACTTTTTTATCAAGATCTATTATAGAAGATGTTATATAAAGAAGGCTTATATGCTTCATAAGGATTTGGTGCCCTTGTGTCTCAGGGCTGGGTTTGTATGCTACCAGTTTTTTGTTACTCTTGGTACTATAGACTACTTTTGTCTTATAGATATTATTAAAATCTATTTCATTTAATTTTAGCATGTTGATGCCATGTGCAAAGATGGTATAGAAGTGGTTTCCCTAGTGTAATAAAAAAAATTGGCTGTCTAACTAATATAATATCATAATCATCATTATTCTAAACAAATGGCTTACTCATATATGATTGGAAGTTACTATCAAATAAAAGCAACATGTTTCCTTGTTGAAATTCACACTACTTAATGTGGTGATCATGCCATTACTCTACTATCATTTCTTAATGCACTATCTAGTGCTCCAATAGTTATATGTTCCTCTTGTAATTAATACAATGCACATGTTAGATACGTAGAATTTCCTGAGAATCATTATTTTCTTCTCATATACTAACTAAAGAGGAGTATATTTAATGAGCCCATTAAATGTTGTTCAATGTAGCCAAAGAATGAAAAGAACATGGTCATCCTAATCATAACCCTACATCAAAAACCTTTAATAATATATTTTTAATAATTATATTAAAAACTTCCACAATATCATGTTTATGATAAGGCGTATTGGATCATGAAAGTAGGGAAAAAAAAATTAGATTATAGATGTAATAAAATGTAACTCTTGGCTATGGTGAAACTTAGTAAACAACCAAAATTGGTCATATTGCTTTTGAAGATGAATTTTCGGATTGTTTAACTATACAATCCTTACTGTTTGGTGACTTTTTCTAGTGATTATGGTAGTTCATGGTGATTATGATGTAATATTAAGTAGAGCAATGTGTCTTGAGTTAGATATGCCTTACAAAGTTAATCGCTCAATTTTCAAAAGGTTCTTGGGCAAGCATAGGAACTAATAGAAATTAATTGTATATGTTTGGTTTCCCCATGAGTATCCTTAGAAGTGACCATCATATACTAACTAGTAAAATTATTTATGTAATAACATATCCCATATTGACACATAGACAAGGTAATCACATAGGAAATTAGGTTTACATAATCTAATAGAATTCATAATTATCTAATAATCTATGAGCCCATTATCTCCCTAGTAAAACCCTATGTGGGTCATGATGGCACATGAAACTATTTGAGATCACCTAGCATTTGAAGAACATTGTGTATGATGTACAAAACTTGTCCTTTCTTTTAGCAATATTAAATGGACATGTACAAGATCAATATATATTATGATTCCAACTCATGAGACCAACTATCGTCAAATTTTTCAAGTACATTGATGCCAATGTAGCAAGCTAGTAATGATTATTAGTGCTTAGTAACAACCTATGAATCAAAATAAATAGCATACCAAGGTCAAGACTTTAATCAATATGGGTGTAGATGAATACAAGGTGTTGGTCAAAATTCTACAATCACTTGCTATAGTGTTGGAAAGATATGGCATACTTAGTGGAAATTCATCAAATTCCACTTTTGTAGATACTATTATGATGACCATAAGACCAAGGACTAAACCAAAATTCTATAAAAAGTAAAGACCCTAAATAAAAATATCTAGATAACCTATGACGGTTATGTCACCATGCCCCAAAACGAACCCATGAAGGTTTTATCACATACATTGTACCATGACTCTAGGGCCTACGTGTTGCATGCAGATTAGAGTGAATCTCCAAATAAGGGTTGTTTCCCTTGATATCTCACCTTATTTGACCTATACTATTGCAATGAATGAGGAAAAGGAAAGGAGATAACTTGAAATGAAAACTATAATCCATTATGATGATGCATCAAATATTTATTGAGATCAGTATTGTAGTTTTGATACACAATCATACAATGCCCAAGATGGTCCTTACACAGCTCAAGAGTATTCACCTATTTATGCATTAGCATTTCATGAGGAGGCTGGATGTTTTAATAGTTTTGAAGGAAAAGGAAGGTTTGTGAGGCTGGATGTTTTAATAGTTTTGAAGGAAAAGGAAGGTTTTCTCACAACTACAAGTTATCCACCATGTGGGTGTCACTGGTTGGGAAATATCATATCATGTGCATTCATATTGGGGGGTTTAATATCCTAAAAATGAGGGTACAATATATTTCCTATCAGTGAAAATAGGGGGGTTTTTAATTCAGGCTATGAAAAAATGCAATATTTGGTGAAAATAGGGGGCTTTTTATTCAAGTTGTGTATTGGGAGGGGTGGAAAAAAAGGATTCTAGGGCAATATTTTTTGAAAATAGGTGGGTTCTCTAGTATGCCATGAACACATGTGATATAACCTAAGTTCACTAAGTGAAGCCCCCATGTTATCCACACTCATAAACAACTCACAACCTGCAAGAAAATCTGTTTCCCTTCCTAGAGATGCTAAGATGAGACATATATTGGAGGATTTAGTACAAAAATCACATAAACATACATCAATCATGAAGTTGCATATAATAAAGTAACACACTAAGAAGGCAAATTGTTTTATTTCAATTGATGAAATTGTATTTGATTGAAATATTAGAAACATGGTTGTCATTGCACCAAAAGATTGACTTGTTAATGTTCGATACAACCAAATGATTTAATGAATACATTGGAAGTGGTTAAGATAGGTTGAAAAATCAATCACTATGCTGACACACTACACAAGGAGACCAAGGGCACACCCCTTGCAACTATCCCCCCAGTGCAAGCGAGGGGTTTGAAAAATTGACCTGTTCTCTGATACCACTTGTTAGAAACATAGTTTTCATTGCACCAAACAATCAACCTGTTAATACCCAATACAACCACAAGATTTAATGAATCCATGGGAGGTGGTTAAGCCATGTTGCTTGTAAACCCCTCACTTACATTGGGTGGGGAGGGGGTGGGATTGCTGCAAGGTGTATGTCCTTGGTCTCCTTGTGTTGTGTGTTATAGTGCTCGGGTTTGTGACATGATTTCACCACATCTCATGGATTCATTAAATCTCTTGGTTAGATCAAGTATTAACAAGTTGATCTTTTGGTGCAAAAGAAATTGTGCTTCTCACCAGAAATTCTTCTTATTCTTCATAAAGTATTATAATTATTTTCTTGATCTAAAATTGAATCAGAGCCACAAAACTAGCTTATAGCTTGAAAAACAAGTTCTATATCCATAACAATCCTGTGTATGGAATAGTTAGAACCTCTTTCAATGACCTCTAAGCATCTCTTTTGTGCTACAGTAGCTTTGTAAAGTTTTGGAACATGTATTGAGGAAGATTTACTTGGTCAAAATTCATCCTTGTGCCCTGAAGGATCCTTTTCCTACTTTCTCAAAAAAACCTCTAAGTACCTTTTTAGTCATCACATAGGCATAATATTGTTCGGCTATTCAAATTAAACAAGTAAAGGGTGTGTTGCATAAGTTGAGTCCACTTTTTGGCCAAAAAGTGGAAGTGTTTTCTCTGATTTTTCAAAATTTGCCACATTTGACCTAAAAATTTGAAACACTTAGAGATCGAATTTTGAAAAAGGTCAATAATATGAAATGCAATACTAAGAGTCTAGTTTGAAAATATGTAATTTATTTTATTGCCCAGATAATACAAATTGACTTTCATAAGGGATTTCTAAAAAACCACTATTTAAAAATGTTTGTTTTAGGACCATACCATGCATGTGTATGACCACCAATTTTGACATAAATAAAATTTGTTTTCAAATCCTCTTTGGAAAAGATCTATAAGACACTGAAGATTGATGAGGATTTTTTTTAATTAATTTTCTATTGGCTATAATTACTGGTTTAAAAACCTCTCATGTATGGCGACCATAATTAGACCTAAAGTTATCATTTTCTTAACTTTTTTTCCATATGAAAAGTATTTTGTACTAGTTAATAAAAAATAGACAAAATAATCAAATCTTTAAAAAATTACATATTTGGAATCTAGAGAACATAATCTCTAGTGGGTTTTAATTTCATTTGATATTTTTATAAAAAGGGCATCAAACATATGCTCAAAGACATTTTTTTCTTACTCACATGATCCAACCTAGTAATTGCTAGACCCTAATATTTGAATTTATTAAAGAATTTAATAGATAAAAATTAATACCTACTTGCTAACCTATCAAAAGATATCTAATGTCTTGTTTAATAAGTCACTAATACATTTAATACTTGATGAATATAAAAGAGGGATTAACTCAATTTGATTTGAATATCAATTTGATAATTTAATAAATTATTGATAACCATGCATGCGATAATAGTAAATTGGTAACCAGTGTTCATATATGAAAAAAACCAAAGTTAGGTGCTCTCACATATGCTTCTGTCATTTTACTTCTTACCATATATCATCTATTGATCAATGTGAGTTGTTGATTATTCTCAAGATTCATTGACTCAAGGTGGTGGTTAAAAGTGGAATATAATTGACATGTGGCAACACAAGTTAACAGGTACTAGTCAAAAGGATGATATGAAAATTTTTAAGGGGTCCACCCTTATGACAATGAATTATGCTATGAGATGGATATTGATGTGCCCAATATTATTTTGGTCTACACAAAAAGTTAGAAGATGCACATCTTTATCCATAGTCATAAATAAAAAGGAGGATTTAACATTGATTGTCAATTCTTATTGGCCAAAAGATTAATATGTGAATTCTTTGTGTAGGTTATTTAAAGGGCTTGTCTTTGTGGTGACAAATAAAAAAAGATTGTGGTGTATTAAGTGGCATATCATATGGGTCCACTCAATCTACCTGGTAAATATTGACAACATGCTTCAAGCCATTTAATAATTCACATACAAACAATGTGTTCATTTCTATTAGGAAATATATTGTTAGTTTGAATTTTGATGCAATGGTTATGAGTTGTTTTAAACAACTTGTTGATTCTGTTAGAAGTACGATTGTCATTGCACCAGAAGATTGACCTATTAATGCCCAATAGAACCCTAGAATTATAGAATCTATGGAGACCAAGGGTACACACCTTGAAATAATCCCCCCTAGCGCAAGCGAAAGGTTTGAACCTGTGGGGTGTTTGCAAGAAGTTGAGTCCACTTTTTGGCCAAAAAGTGGTAGTGTTTTCCCTATTTGACCTAAAAATTTGAAGCACTTAAAGAATGAATCTTGAAAATAGTTAGTAATAGAAAATATAGTGCTTGAAGTCTACTTTCCAAATATGTAATTTATTTTAATACCCAAATCTTAAAAATTAAATTTGAATATTCATTACTAAAACCTATAGTTTAAAAGTCACTTTTCAGGACCATACCATGCCCATATACAACAAGCATAATTTGACCTAAATGAAAGTATTTTTCTGAATCCTTTTGGGAAAAGATATGTAACTCACTCACCTTTGATGAGGATATTTTTTTGTAATTTTTTCTGCTTTTTGTTTTGTTAATTTTTTATTGGGCATAATCACTGTTCTGAAAAATACTCGTGTACGACAAATATAATTTGACCTAAACTAAAACATTTTTTTATTTTTTTAAAACTGTATAGAATTGTCTCTATATTGATTCCATATAAAAAAAATTCCAAAAAACTTAATGACAAAAAAGCTATTAAAAACTAAAATACTTTGTTATTTCAAGTTTATGGACCTCTTTCTTTAGAAATTATTTTAAAAATAAAAATATTGATCCATTTTTTAAAAAAATTACATATTTGGAATCTAGACAACCTCTATTGTAATGGGTTTTCATTACTTAAAAAAAAAATCTGAAAATTCGTTGTTCAAATATATTTTTGAAGTCATTATTTTGTATGAAGATTGATTTGGCCTTCAAGTTGCAAGTCAAACTAGGTCCAAGCCTAAGGTTCAACTCTCCAAACCATTTTCCAAGCCAAATTCCGAAGCAAGAACCGGGTTGAAATTCATTTTTTTAGAAACGGGATCTTGTATCCTAAATGGGATACCGTCTTAGATATAGGATCCTGTTTAGTTTTTTAATTAATAAAAAATACCAAAATGAAACTGGATCCTGTTTTCGAAATGGGATCCCATTTAGTTTTTCTTTCAAATATATATAGGAATTATTAGAATTGATAAAATATGTTTTTTTCCTATGGTTTTTTTAACAATATTCTATGATCTAGTTGTCCTTTGGATGCTCTTTTGTTGTAATTTTAGATCAATTTTTTGAAGGTGGAAATCATTGCATAATTTTTTATTCATGGGGTCTAAACAACGTCAAAAGAAGAAACAAAGGAGAGAAATGACTGCAGAGGAAATTCAAGTAGAAAGAGAGAAGGAGGTCAAACCTCAAAGAGATAGAAGAATGAGGATTCGACAAATGAATAATCTTGATGCTTCTAGATCCACAATAATGAAAGAGACATGTTGGTATTTGGCATTCTGTTTTGGCACTCAGATGTTTTTCCATCTAGTGTTGCCATAAATGCCAAAGGGGGAGATTGTTGGTATTATGGATGACTTCATCATGTGTTGCTTTAGTTTTGTCATTGATGTCAACACTTATCCTTCTAGAGGTCTACATTGTTGGTTTGGCACTTTGGTTATATTGGTTTGTTGTTGAACCGACACATTGTGGTCCCAGTATGGATATTGGTTTATGCACAGTCACTGGTATATGTTTCACCGACAACTCAGGAAGTTGATGATGACTTGTTATCATCTGGAGATCATTTGATTATGTCGAAGACATGAATTAGATGTTTGGATTTGGTGTTTTGCTTATTGGTCTGATCGGGTTCACATATTTGCCTTTACCGGCATATAGGTCCAGGTTATGCAGTGGTACAATATATCATGTTCTAGATCAGCACAACATGTTTTGGAAATGGTTTATTGATTGGATAATGTGTAAATGTATTGAGTCGACATATTGTATTGCAACAAGAATTATTTTGTAATTGATTTAATTGTAATACCTTTAGGGAGCTGACCTTTTGTTGAGGTCTTAGATTTTGTATAAATGATTGTTAGATCTTATTGAAGATCATAATATATATATATGCAAATGAGTGTGTGTGAATATTGAAGATCATTTTAAAGAGCAGATCCTTGTGTGAATCACGTAGATATTATCTGAAGGTTGAAGGAAAGGTCATGAAGGTGTTTGGCACTCATGGTCAGAGCTTAAATCGGTACTGAATCCATCATTGTAGATGCTATTCTGAAGCAGTACATTATTTATTGGATTTAACCATCCAATTGTAGTCAGTGTGACTCCTATTTTGTGATTGAGTAGTAGGCTCTAGGCAGTTGGCCTTTCTACATGTGAAAACCCCATTATTGTATTCACATACTATCTGCAGTAGTGTCATCTGATTGTGGGTAAGGTTTCCCACCATGGTTTTCCCCCTTATAGGGTTTCCACGTCAAAATATCTATGTCATGTGTTATGGATGTTGTTTTCTTTTCTATTTCATACATTAAATTATACCACTATAAATATAACTATTAATCTATTTTATCGACACTAAGGTTTAAATTGGAATAATCTGTTTTGGGTTGAAATTTATTGACAACTGATTCAGCCCCCCCTCTCAGTTGTCCTTCTCAGTTCCTAACAAGACAAACATTCAAGATGATGTCTTGGGGAATAAGATGGATGTAGATGATGCAATTATGGATGATGTTGATGTGGATGATACAATTATGGAGAATAATCTGGGTACTACATCCTCAAATCTAGGTACATCTTCAAATTATCTAGGTACATCTTCAAATCCTTCTTTGAAAGACATGGATAATGTGATTATGGATGATATTCATGTTGATGATTTAGTAGAAGTTGGATATACCAATTTTGAGATTGATACAATTGTTCATAACTCTAAAATGAAACAAATTAGAGATATTGAAAATGAAAACCCTCGTGTTGGTAAAGATGAAATTCCTTTGAAAGTTGAAAGTGAAAATCCTTTTGAACATGGTGAAAATGAAAATCCTCCTATTGTTGAAGACCGAGAAAACATTTTTATAAAAATTGAAAAAAATGTTTTGGATAATCTTCCTAGTAGGATTTCTTGGAGACAGATAAGAACTTATGCAAATAAGATATACAATGATTTTTTTTATCGAAAAAAAATTGCAATTCAATGTCAACTGATGATGCAATTGATGAGAATGTGGAAAATAAGAAAAGTGATGAAAAAAATAGGCATCTTTGTGAAACTAACAAAAGAAGATGAATCAATTAAGAATGCTATCTCTATTGTTGCAAGTGTCATTGAATCTATTGGAAAAAAGAGTCGATCTAAAGATAAGAATGCAGCACAACGAGCTATAACAACTGCTATAGTGAATAAAACAACCTTGAATAAAAGCAAGGTAAGAAACATTAGTGAAATTTCAAATATGCATCCTAAAACATTGGTTAGAGCAACTAAAAGAAGAGAAAGTATTGAAAATGATTCAATCAATACGAACTGGAGTTTTGGTAGTAGACTTCCAAGGTTAGATATGAAATTGAATATTGAAGTGAAATATTTGGTTGAAAAGTTTTGGCATGATAATACAAGGGTATCATCTAATGCTAGAGATGTTCTAAAGTTGAGAGTGGGGTCAAAAATTCATGATCCTCATCCAAAACACCTATTAGACACAACTCAACCTAAATTTTATAGAATTTTTTTGATGAAGTTGTGTTACATGAAAATATTACCATAAGCTAAAGATCATTTGAAAATGCATGCCCTGGTATGTGAAAATTAATAAGCAAGGAATCTCTTGTTTCTATAAAACACATGTGCAATTTTGTTATTATTATGATCTTTTTTTATACATATGTTATGTTTTGCATAGTAACATGCTTATCCAAGAATGTGGTATTGATATACCACCTGAATCAATCAAGGAATTTGTAACCAGTTTATTTTGTGAAATAACTTATGGGAAATTATTTTATTTACGTTCATGTATCTCTAGACAATGTTCTAGTTGTGGCAATTTTTCATCACTAGTAGAATGTATGCATGAGAGTATTGAAACTAATTTTGGGCAACCAGTAGATCTTAGAAGATTTAAGGATGTTGAGTATCCTTTAAAGGATGGGAAAATAGGAAAGCATGTTAATTTAATCACAAAACAAGTTAGTGTGCATGCATTCATGTCAAAATTTATGAGTAAGATTGTTCCAAAATATGTGACACACTCTCAACATGCCAAATGGCTTGATGCTCAATTTCACATGTATGTAGAAATTCATTTCCAGTTGGAATTATACTATGACTGGTGGACTTTGTGGAAAACTATACTCTTAAACCACAAGAGGAAATTCAATCTCAGTGTTACAATTCCACTCAAGTTGCTATTTTTGTTCATATTATTTATAGACATGCATACATGATAGCACAGAGGATGATAGAAAAATATTAAGGGAGTACCATTTCTATGTGAGTGATAATTGGATGCACTCATTAGAGTTTGTTCAATATTGTTTCAACATATTTTATAAAAATTTAAGAGAAAGAGGAATCTAGATGACATAACATCTTATATGGTCAGATAAGTGTACATGACAATTCAAGAATGCTCAAATGTTTTATTGGCTAAGTAGGGCTCACAAGGAATACAATATCCAACATATATGGAGTTTTTTTGAAGCTGGACATGGTAAAGGAGAACATGATAAATTTGGTGCATGTGTTAAAAGAATTCTTTCTAGAGAGAAATTAAAATTTGAAGATAATGTAAAATTTAAAGATGCACGTGCAATTGTAGATTGGTGCAATACAACATTATCTACTGGATCAAGTGTGAACTCTACAATTCAATTATTCTTTTGGTTAGTTAAAGAAGATAATATTGTTTCCAGACTTGATTGTGAGACAATTAGTGGATTGACAAAATGGCATTCATTCAAGAGTTCAAATGCAAGCATATGGACTATATGGACAAGGGAACTTGCATGTTTTTGTCAGTTTTGTATTTCAGGTGATTTTGATGTATGTGAGAATACTAAATGGGTTGAAGATTGGAATCAAAGATCATATGCTCCTGCTCAAGCACAAGATCAGATTGACACGATTGAAGATAATGATCAATTGTTTGCATCAGATGATTATGATCATGTTTCAGACCTTGCACAAAAATGTAATTATTTAATTATTTTGTTTCAAATTTATATATGTTTCTAGTTCATGTTTAATAATTAATTTCAAACCTTTTTTATATAATGTAAAAAATTTTGGTAAAATTTTATTAGAAATTTTGATATTTAAAATTATTTTTGTTTGTAGGACATGTGTATGTTGTTGTTGCACTTGAGGACAATCAAAAGGAAACATAATATTAGTTGGCTAGATGTGTTGAGACTAAACACAAATTAGTTAATCCTCAAGAAGATGATGGTGGCTTTCATTATCCGACTGGTTTAGTGGTAGTTGTTGGAACTTGGCTAAGGAAATATTTGACAAGGAAGAATAGTTTTCTTGCTTTTGAAGATTATGAAACACACAAGAAGATTATACACTACTCACATTTGATTATTGCAACAAATATACAACTCGTGAGATATCGCGAGAGACCTACTAATAAAAAGTTGTGGACAATTTCTATGGAAGATCATGAAACAATTATAGATGCTTGGGAAAAGAGAGAGGATGCAGATGGTACAATGGAATATGTATTTAAAGAGGTATGTATACATGTATACTAAATATATAATTTCTATGGGACCCATTCCCTTTATTTAATTTTCAGATTAACTCTATATTATTACCATTTGATCTATAGTTTAAATATTATTGTTTGATAAATAGGTCCATCCCCTTAGGAGTTTACACAATGGTATGTAATGGAATTTAAATATTTAATATAGAGGTATGTATAAGTTTTTAAAATTACATGTCTTTGAACAATGATAAATTGATAAGTTGCCTTTTTAATACAGGTTTTTACAATTCATGTATAAAATTTTCAACCATTTTGTACTTCCATCTAGGTTATAATTTTAATATGTCCCCTTAAGCTCCATGCCCTTGTCAGTTTGATCCCCTCAAGCCACATGACCCAATTGCACTCATCCCCTTAAGCCTCATGTCCTAATCAGTTAATTTCCCCTTAAGATATGTCATAATTATCCTTTCACTCCCTAGTTCCTATTTATATATATCTAACTATTTTTTTTGTTGTTGGTGGTGCCATGTGAAATGAGTTCATGAATCTAATTAAATCAAAATTTCTAATGAATTGGTAAGCATCATTTTTTTCGTTAAATGTTTAGTTAATTTCTATTTTAAATGTTTTTCGATGATAAATTATTAAATTGCTTTTAATACGTGTTTTTACAATTCATTTAAAATGTTCAACCATTTTGTTCTTCCATCTAGATTCTAATTTTATGTCCCCTTAAGTCATGCCCTATTTAGTGTGATCCACTTTCTTTCCACATGTCCCAGTTACGCCTATCCCCTTAAGCCTTATGTCCTAATTAGTTAATTTCCCCTTAAGCCATGTCCTAATTAACTTTTCACCCTCTAGTTCCTATTTATATATATCTAACTATTTTGTTGTTGTAGGTTTATCTTTGTTTTTGTTGTTGGTGGCATGTGAAACGAGTTCATGAATCTAATTAAATCAAGATTCCTAATGAAATGGTAAGCATCATTTTTTTTTGTTAAACATTTACTTAGTTTCTATTTTAATTTTTTTTTAAATGATAAATTGTTAAATTGGTTTTAATACATGTTTTTAAAATTCATTTAAAATGTTCAACTATTTTGTACTTCCATCTAGATTCTGATTTATGTCCCCTTAAGTCATGTCCTAGTTTAAACTTTGATCCCCTTTCTTTCCACATGTCCCAATTAGGCCTAGATCCCCTTAAGCCATTTCCTAATTAGTTCAAATGATCCCCTTTTAAGCCACGTGTCCTATTTAGTTTGATCCCCTTAAGCCACATGTCCCAATTACGCCCATCCCCTTAAACCTCATGTCCTAATTAGTTAATTTCCCCTTAAGCCATGTCCTAATTAACTTTTCACCCCCTAGTTCTTATTTATATATATCTAACTATTTTTTGTTGTTGTAGGTTTATGTTAGTTTTTGTTGTTGGTGGCATGTGAAACGAGTTCATGACTTTATTTAAATCAAGATTTTTAATAAATTGGTTAGCATCATTTTTTTTGTTAAATGTTTAGTTAATTTCTATTTTTAATTTGTATGTTTAATAACTTGATTCTAATTGACTCATTAAAAAAAAATTGCATGTAGGTCCCCTACAAAACAAAATTTGTCACTAGGCAGGGATCTAAATTATAGATCTTTCAAGAACCTGATTGTCTCCATGTAGGGATCAAATTTAAAATGTTATTTCCTAGATTTAAAATTCACTTTTAATGTCTTAGATTGGATCAAACTTTTAGTGTTTTAGATTGAATCAAACTTTAATATATATTTAAGATGTGGATCAAACTTTTAAATTTGAGATGTGGAGCAAACTTTTATATTTGAGATGTGGATAAAACTTTA
The DNA here is from genome assembly GCF_030272615.1 of Cryptomeria japonica. Taxonomy (NCBI): domain Eukaryota; kingdom Viridiplantae; phylum Streptophyta; class Pinopsida; order Cupressales; family Cupressaceae; genus Cryptomeria; species Cryptomeria japonica. The sequence continues at coordinate 228,514,825 of NC_081415.1, read as the reverse complement.
ATATATTTAAGATTTGAATCAAAATTTTATATAATTTGATATGTACATGGATCAATCATGTGTATAATAGTGTACTTGTTATTTATGTTTCTTTAAGTATGTGTAAGTTCTAATTTTATTATTGGTTCATTTATTTAATGTATGTGCAGTATGAGATATTTATTGCTTCATGTATATCCTGTATGTATGTGTAATACATATGAACTATATTCACCTTCTAGGCTTGAATCCCCTTAAAAGCCACATGTCTTAATTAGGTTCATCCCCTTAAGCCAAGCCCTAAGTAGTTTTGAACATCCCCTTAAGCCATGTCCTGATTAGGTCCATGTCCCCTTAAACCAAGTCCTAACTAGGTTCATCCCCTTAAGCCATGTCCTAATCAGGTCCATCCCCTTAAGCCATACATCCTAAATCTAGGCCCATCCCCTTTTAAGCCATGGTGTGTCCTAATTTAATTGTGTACAAATATTAACTCTTTAATATATTATAGATGTACATATTATTTCAAAATTGGTTCATGTGTAAATTGCTTACGTGTATAAATTTAATTAATCTTGTTGGACATGTAGATTGCTTAATATATATATATATATATATATATATATATACGTTCATATATTTATTATATATATATATATGTGCATATATATATATATATATATATATATATATATATATATACTTGTCAATTGTTTTGAATATTTATATAGTTTTTTAATTAAATGCACTTGTACATACTTAATTTAAATGCATATTTTAATTATTTAAGAACTATGTGATTAAGTTATGTGACTAAGGTGTACATATACGAGCTCATTGTTAGAAATCAATATATAATTTAACATGTATGCACGTGTACATATAAGAAGACATAGTAATAAAATCCATATACATACATATAACAAAGTGCTCTAGAAAGCATGAATTTATCCATACATGTAGATGATCTATCTAAAGCATGTATAAATTTCTTTAAAGTCCATGAAATAAATATAATACATGTACACGTATGTCCTGAAATGTACTAAACTAGATGATATAAGTGTGTGTGTGAGTGTGTGTGTGTGTGTGTGTGTGTGTGTGTGTGTGTGTGTGTGAAACACATGTACTAGCTCGTAAAGCATATAAATGTGTTAGGATAACTGGTGAACAACTGAGAGGGGCGGGGTGAATCAGTTGTTAATAGATTATAACTTGTAATCCATAATATGACCTTAATCAAATTAAGTATCGGTAAAGCATAGACAAATGTCAGTAGGAACAGATACCAATAAACAATGCAACTTAAAAATTAACCAGATAATCAATGCAAATAAACCATACCACATAACACCATGATTTGTATGTGGAAAACCCGGAAAGGGAAAAACCACGGTGGGAAGCCTACCCACAGTCAGATGATACTTCTGCAAAAAGTATGTGTTACAATGAGGGGCCTGCACTTGCAGGAAGGCACACTGCCTAGAGTGTACTACTCATTACAAAAGAGTCTAACTGACTACAGAGAGGCTACAACCTTCTCAAGATAAATGGACAACAATTCAATAGAGTGAACTGCTAGAAATAGCATCTACAATGCTTGATTACAATCCCGATTAAGCTCAATGCCGAAGGACTAAATCCTCTTCCTGAATGATATTATAATATCCGCACATTATATTCCTTGACCATGACCTTTCCAATAATCATGATACTTCACAAAGAGTTTCTACCTCTTATTTATACAACCCTAAGGCTTAACCCAATTAGGTCACCTAAAGATATTACAATACAATCATTACATAATTCCATTTACAATGATATGTCATGTCAGCTTAAGACCAAAACAATAGTAACAAATCCATAAAACATCTTGAAGCATCCCGGTAACATGTAGAGTACACGCTAACATAACACCAGTCCATAACCTAGATAGGTACCAGACCTATTTTGGGTACACCACACTAAATAAAGGCCTTCAAGCAATTGAAGCACAATCAACGAACATCTTTAGCATCCTGAAATCCATGAAAAAGCTACACCAACACCAATTGTGCATCTTGTCACAATTCCTCAATGAAATCTCTATTAGTAAAGCCTTAAACCAGTGTTGGTAATTGTTTCCCAAAGTGTATGATAACATCCAATACAAATTGACCAAAACAAGCTCATGGAGCATATAACACATGGAATCAAATATACTTCACTGATCCAAACGTGTTGGAAGTGTCCAACAGATAGTCTCTTCTATCAATAACACTAGATCTTCTACCAATAACCTATTTGTTGGTAACCATCCATAACAGCTAGTGTTGACATCAATGACAAAACATCAATGAAACACATAATCAATTCATCCATAATGCCAAAAATATGTACTATCCATGACATGAAATAAACAAATTACAAAAAATAAACAAGTATGATATATTGTATAGGTCCTGAAATGTTTTAAAATAAGTCCATGATGGAATGTTCAATAAACTAAATGAAACACATTTAATAATATTAGGTCTGAATTGGAAAGCTAATGTACTGAGAGGGGAGGGGTGAATCAGTACTTCAAAACTTTACTTGAAAAATAATTTTACTGATAAACACAAACTAAGTATTGTTGATCTCATAATTATTTAATACTGAAACATAATCATAGAAATAACATCCATCAAAATTTCACTCCATAACACAAATATTTTTGGTCATGCAGAAACTCTTGGTTAGAGAGAAAAACTATGGTGGGGATGGCACCCACAACTTCACTACTGCAGTAATCAAGATTGCTTGATTAGAGCTACATGTTTAGCTATTTCTGATAGCTTACCCTATTAGGAGTATAAAGATTTTTAGATCTACCTTGCTAAAGGATTTTACAAACACTTTTACAAAATGTTGTACCTAGTTAAAGGCTTTACAATTTATAGACTTTATTAGAGTCTTTTACCCTGTTAAAGGTTTCTAACACAAATTAATAATTCAATCAAAATCTTTACAAAATATCTGCAACTTCACATCTGAAATGTTATAGCAAACTCTATGTGCTCAATATAAAATTACCTTTCTCATAGCATTCCTCGGTAATTGATAAATAAACTCGGTAACCACTTCTGTATACTTTGTCCCTTAAACTGTTCTCTGAAACCTTCTCGGCAACCTCTGAATATCTCTATCAATCTTCTTTCTTCACACTTAACTATATCATCACTTCATATCTTCTCTCTTGATTGCCATCTCATATCTCAAATACTCAAATCATTATGTTTATATAGATCTCTGAGACGGTGATCTATTCATGCTTCCATCATACAAACATGTTTTATTGAATGAATAAACATAGAAATTATTTCATTGGATATTCTTCCTCAAAATCATAAAAAATCTTTAAATGCAATTTCCTATGTAATAATGGTTTCATCTTCTCGAATTTGGTAACATGTTTCACATGTGTGTCCAAGTTCATTGAATCTGGTAACACATTTCCACTCGGTTTAGATTAACTTGGTATTCCTTCTTTGCTACTCGGTAGACATTCTGTATTCATCTCAGTTCATAGCTCAGTGTATATCATCTCGGTGACTTGTCTCTCTTTTGTAACCGACACCGATAACCTTGGTATTTACTGACTGGACTTTTCAATAGTATTAACTGACTAGTGTATATAGGATGACTTTGGGCATAAAACTAATGACAACTTAGTAAATAGAAACAATCTCCCCTTTTGATATTAGTTTGGTATGTTTGACAAAACTCCTTTCAAAGTCATAACACAAAATCTATATACTTGCAAAATAAACTGAAATGTCAGTATATACATCGTTCAAATACATACTCCCCTTATCAGTATTCTGTACATAACTTGATGTTCCATACTCTGTATTCCATGCTCTTGATGTTCCATTCTCTTGATGATCCATGCTCTTCCTATCAATTTCAACTGTACACTTAGTATATATGATAAACTTTGTACACTCAGATACTCTACATACTCAGATACTCTGTATACTCGGTACACTCCCCCTTTTTAACAAACATCAAAACTAGTTACCATTTGGTGGGGGCAACTAATCAAAAATAGATTTATACTTTGTACGAGATTCTATAAGAGCGTTGGTAAGTGCATCCTTGACACTTTCCATTATTGCATTTTGAGCTGTAATATCAGTTGACAGTGTGATCAAACCATCTAAAGTGCTTCCCTCTACTTGAGTTGACAATTGGGTAGCTCAGTTGATCTGCTCTTGGACTAATGACAAATGGGGAATAAATAATGTTTGAAGAGTCATGATATCCATCCTTATTGTATACTCTTCATTCTGAAGTTCTAACTGTTGAGCCATAAGGGTTTGTAGCCTTGTATAAAAATTCTGAAGAGAATCTGGCTCAGTAGTCAATTTATTTGAGAGATCGGTAATCTCTTTTTCAATGACTTCAGTCTTATTCTTGATATCTTTGATGAAGAATGAGAATGTGCATAACTTCTAGAATAAATAAATTATATGCTTGAGTTGAGGGGACAACTCATCAATGAATTCAATAAGCTTTATTTTACCTATAGCAATTGCTTTCTGCACTTCTTCAATCATCTGGGCAGTTAGCTCTTTATCTTTCAATTTGCTAAGGTATTCAGATGCTTCTACTCCTGATTCCTCCAATTGAGTGAGTAGTTCATCCAGTTGGACATGGATGACAACATCTTTATTGATGGTAGCTACAGGTATCATGTCTGTCAATAATGTTTTGACCTTCTGAAGTACTCGGTTCTTCTGCTGATTAGCTATCTGTCTTTCCTGGTCTGCTTTGGCTTTACAAAGCTCACCAAATTCTATCAATGCTTGCCCTTTCAATTTTGGAATGTCAACATTTGGTAACACAATGGGCTTTGACAGATCTATCTTAAAACTATGTCTTTTTTCTTTCTTCTCCTTTGATGATGATGCCTTCTCTAGTTGAATGGGTACAATGGCTTTTGAGGCTTGTCCTTCCTTGGTATGTTGCTCGGTAGAGGCAACACTTTTGTCGGTTCTTGTAGCCTCTGTTGTATCCTTCGGTGTTTCCTTTCTTAGAGTTTCAGTGGCAATTATCTCGGTGCTTGATGGTACTTGGGAAGTTTGCTTGATGGTGGCCTGAGAGGTAGATTCATCTAGTTTAACCTTTTGACCCTCTATACCTTGATCTATGTCCTGAAGTTTCTCGGTTGTAACTTGTTGGGTGATCGGAGGATAGGACTTAACCTGTTCCACAATTGATTCACTTGATATCAGTTTGGCATAGGAGCTTCCTTCTATCATTTCTCCTTCCTCTAGTCCAGTGTCTATTACATCCTCATCTAACTGAATAGTGGAAGCAGGATCTTGCTCGGTGATGTCAACTAGTTCTACTTCACCTTTTGGATCTTTAGCCTGAATCCTGAATATTTTCTTCCATATAGGCCATTCATCATTTTCAAGGCCCTTTGTTTTACTTGAAAATTTGTCCAGTAGTTTTTCAAATGATCTCTTATGTCATCTACTGACATATCTGAAAAGAGATGAACTAAAACTCTTTCTCTTATTTGCTTCTCCGAGTCCATAGCATATTTCCATCTATTATCAATGTGTGAGTACAATGATTTTGGAAGAAAACCAACCACTTCCAATGGAACTACTCGGAACTTGAGAAGTGCACAAATTACAGTCTCTTCTATTTTCCTCTTCTCTTCATTTGTTCTTGTATCATATTTTACATATCTAAACAACCCAAATCCACCATTTTCCTTTAATTTTGCACAAAAATTGTCAACACTATGTACATCTTCCTTTGAGATTTTTACAACCTGAAGTTTATTTACATCTTTTGACTCTGTGTCACTTGCCTCTTTATCCAAAATTAGTTTTCTGGGCTTCTTTCTATAAGTTTTTGTAACCTTAGGCATTTCTACATTCTTCTGCTTCTTACCAGGTGATGCAGCAGATGATCTAGTGTTTGGTCGCTTTGCTGGCTTGGTCGGTGATACCTCAGTTGTATCCTGTTTCTTTCTTTTCAAAACTTTGCCCTTTGGCAACTCGGTGCTCAATGTAATTGCTAGTTCTTAATATTTTGATTCTTCCTCGATCTAAAGTTGATCACTCTTCCTTCTTGCTGGCTTAGTAGGTGTGGAGGTAGAACCTTCTCCAAAATTTTCAATTAAATCCTTGATCATTCTGGTGGCTTTTATGGCAGCCTTTGGTACTACAATGCTCATTTTTACTTTTTCTTTCACCTCTTCATAGGTGCCATATCTGTTCTCGGTAGCATGCCTTGGAAGTGCTAAAAAGGCATCTATCTACTATTGAGCAATGTCAAAATCTATCTCATAACCCATAGGCAGTAATGATTGAGTCATGGGTTCTACTGCATTGACATAACAATAGTCAGTATCCACTTCAAAACATATAGTATCCTTGTACTTTTCCACTAGCTGAGGTGGAATCCTGTACCTGCTATGCATCTTTTCCTGGAATCTATTGATGTAATCATCCATTATCATATTGAAATTATCACCTAGCTGATTGATGAAATCATTTATTTGATGGGTGATAGGTCGGTGTAATTCCCAAACAATGTTACCAACTGATGGAAAGAATTTCTGAAAATAGAAGAATATACACACTAAGAGTGACCCAAACTTTAGTGTGTTTGTAGTATTATTCTTTGGTTTCCTTATTGTATTGAGATTTTCAAAAAGATTCTTCAATAACACTTCACATAAATCAATTTGCATACCCTTTTTAACAATTTTATAAGCTAAATCTATAGCTGCACACGATACACTATTTTCTCTTGTAGACTGGAAGAAACAATAACCAATAACTCTAATAGCAAAATTGAGTTCTGTATCAATCACATTGTTCAACTTAAGACCTCTTCTATTAGACTCAACACCTGTTAATGTTATCAATTCCTTCTGTGAAATCATCTTATGTGCTCGGGCATGGTCAAATATAGGGTATCCGGTTATCATGTGTATAATCTCCTTGGTGATCTTGAAAGGTTGATCCTCTAACCACATAAAATTATCATGCACTAGGCTCAAGACAAATTTAACCCATTAGGGTTTGAAGACTCGAGGATAGGTTAGGGCTTCGGTCAATCCCTTAACTTTGATATGCTCAAACTTGCTATCTAGGTTTCCATCAATGCACAATTTTTCATACATATCCTTAATCTGAGTATGACCTAGCTCATCAACTCGGCACTTGGTATAAAATCTAACATCTTCGATCAACAGAACCCTATCTGGAATGAGAGAGAATGCAGTTTTCTCATCGGGTTCGAATGCCACTTTGGGAGGTAAGGTGTATTTCAAGGTAGGCTTCTCAATGCTCTCTACTACAATGGGTTTCTGTACCTTGGGAGCCATTTCAAACTTGAAATTCTACTTACGAAATAGCTTAGCATTTCAAATAACTAGAAAATGCTTCCAACTTAGTAAATACTTTGCAAATATTCACAACTAACTTTGATCAGTTAACTGCTGAAAATGTGGTTTAGATTATGCTAAATACCTTGAATTTGCTCTTGGAAATGTTTAATCGCCTTTTGATTCGCTCTGCTCTGCACTTTGAAAACTGGTAAGTGAAAAATGACTGTGCAAAATACTTTAAATACCTCCTTTTGACCTTATTGGGCTTTTCTTCAGTGTTTCTTTTGACTTCTTTTCTGCTTCTAGTTCATTGGTCAATCTTTATAATTCAAGTTTCAATGCTTGGTTCTCATTTTCCTTTAGAATAGCTTCATGATGTGCATAATCCAATTGATCAGACAGATTATGTTGAACTTCAATCATCCTTGATATTTCGTCATTCTTTGCAGACACCATTACTTCTAGCTATTGTTTTTCTCCTATATTTCGCTTATTATCTTTAGCTGCTCTCAATGCTTCAATATTTTTAGTCATCTGTGTGCTGAAATACTCATGTTCCCTTCTCATTGCTTTTAGTTGTTCATTAAGTGCTTTGTTCTTTTCTTTCAATTTTGCAATCATTTCTTCAGATTCTTCTGATATGTTGTTCTCAGATGATGTGTCAATTTGTTCCACCAACTCTTGTGAGTCATGTAAATCATCAAACAACCTTCTTCTGAAATTCAGTGATCTTTACAATTGCCTCTGCATATCTGCAATCACTTGATTAGCATGATCCAATTCTTCTTGAAGATTCACAATCTTGCATGATTGTTTATAGCCTTACATTGATAGGATCTTTCTCTTTAGTCTGTTAGTCCCTTTACCAAGAATCGGGCTCTGATACCAATTGTTAGGTCTGAATTGGAAAGCTAATGTACTGAGAGGGGAGGGGTGAATTAGTACTTCAAAACTTTTCTTGAAAAACAATTTTACTGATAAACACAAACTAAGTATTGCCGATCTCATAAATATATAATACTGAAACATAATCATAGAAATAACATCCATCAAAATTTCACTCCATAACACAAAGATTTTGGGTCACGCAGAAACTCTTGGTTAGAGAGAAAAATTGCGGTGGGGATGGCACCCACAACTTCACTACTGCAGCAATCAAGATTGCTCGATTAGAGCTACATGTTTAGCTATTTCTGATAGCTTACCCTGTTAGGAGTATAAATATCTTTAGATCTACCTTTCTAAAGGATTTTACAAACACTTTTACAAAATGTTGTACCTGGTTAAAGGCTTTACAATTTATAGACTTTATTAGAGTCTTTTACCCTATTAAAGGTTTCTAACACAACTTAATAATTCATTCAAAATCTTTACAAAATATCTGTAACTTCACATCTGAAATGTTATAGCAGACTCTATGTGCTCATTATAAAATTACCTTGCTCATAGCATTCCTCGGTAATTGATAAATAAACTTGGTAAACACTTTTGTATACTTTGTCCCTTAAACTGTTCTCTGAAACCTTCTCGGTAACCTCTAAATATCTCTGTCAATCTTCTTTCTTCACACTTAACTATATCATCACTTCGTATCTTCTCTCTTGATTGTCATGTCATATCTCAAATACTCAAATCATTCTATTTATATAGATCTTTAAGACGGTGATCTATTCATGCTTCGATCATACAAACATGTTTTATTGAATGAATAAACATAGAAATTATTTCACTGGATATTCTTCCTCAAAATCATAAAAAATCTTTAAATGCAATTTCCTATGTAATAACGGTTTCATCTTCTTGAATCTTGTAACACGTTTCACATGTGTGTCCAGGTTCATTGAATCTGGTAACACATTTCTACTCAGTTCAGATTAACTCGGTATTCCTTCTTTGCTGCTCGGTAGACATATGAACTTAACTCGGTAGACATTCTGTATTCGTCTCGGTGACTTGTCTCTCTTCTGTAACCGACTTGACTGGACTTTTCAATAGTATTAACCGACTAGTGTATATAGGATGACTTTGGGCATAAAACTAATGACAACTTAGTAAATAGCAACAAATAAATCTATATATCTAGCCCCTAAAATCAAGAGGACTCCCTAAAATCTAGACTCCTCTTCAAACCACACGAACTAGAATGAAGAGAATTGCTTTGTAAGACAAAAATGAAAGTTTGTGAGTTACATTACATGAAATTATAAATTATTTTAAATGATTTAAAATGATTTAAAAAAATTTACTCATTATTTAAATTTTAAATTTTATAAAATCAATTTAACTAGTTAGTTGTACAAATAAAAAATTCATCGTGTACGTACATGATTAGGCACATCTCCTCTCTCCATTGGGTGATCTACTATTGGATTGTTGGCATTTACAAAACCGGTCAATCTAGAGATCCAATATATGTGCTAAGATTTGTCATTGATGTCCAACACTTACCGATGAAGACACTAATCGATGAAGTGGTATAGGTAGAGTGGTGTTTTTAAGTAAGAAAAGGTGATGACTTACAAACACATGGAAACAACATTGGTAACAAATAATCAAAGGTTCAATCAACTCAAGGAAAGATAGACTAAGCCAACTCGTTTGTCATTCAAGAAGATCGATCACTTTGATGATAATGAAGTCACAAAAGGTGACTCAGGCAAGCAAACTTGAAGTTATATGCAAACCCGGAATCTCATTGGCAAATGAGAGAAGAGACTTGATGCCAACACAAAAAACCAGCAATCAAAGGATGAACTGGTAATATAGAAATGCAGTGGCATACCGATACACTAATATGATAGAAGGAAGACATGTGATCACCATAAATTTCAAAGCGGTGATGGGTTATTTAGTTGCGGTGGCAAAAGATGAGTTGGTCAGCTTGTGTCTACGCCAAATCACTTGTTGGTAAGGTCAACTTCATTTATCATGCAGTCAAGCATGATTATCTGCATATTTTCTGCTTCGCACTTAATTGACTGAACACGACCCAGAAGTTACTATCTTTGGGAGATGTGGTTGCAAAATTTGTTGAACACTTGGCAGAATTATTATAAGGCATGCAGACAAAGAGTGGGAGATTTTGAATTTGAAATCTTCTGAAATCCATGATTGCTTTGATTGAAGGAATGCCTAAAAGTGTTGGCAGAAAATGTATAAAGTGTTCTTGAGTTCATTCAGAAAGTTTTGATCATGAAATTTGCAACAACCAGATCTTGTTGAAGGTGATCCAAAGTGAAAAGTGGAGAGAGAGGAAGTGATAAAAGGTTTTAGTAGAGTAGAATGTGTTTGAGGTAGATTGACTAAGTGTAGAGTCGAGAGACAGAGGACTAGCAAAGTGCAGAGCTAAAGGACAGAAAACTAGCTGAGTGAAGAGCCAAAGGTTTAAGAAAAAAACCGGTGGTGTGCAGAGAAGACACAACCGGTGTGGATTGAGTGTGATGCATATTGAGATCTGATCAAGCTATTAGTAGCTAATTCAATAGATCATCCATCTATTGCTTTCTAACCACTTCAACATAAATCCCTTAATCGGGTGGACTTTAACAGGTCCCTTTTTTAAAATCCCTTAACTGGGTGACATCTTTATTGATGTTCTTAAGTCCTTTAACCAAGCTACCTTTAACAAAGTAAAGACATTGACCGACCTTGAAAAAAATCCCTTAACCGGGTGGCACCTAATAGTGTCTTTGTAATCTCCTAACAGGGATGGCTCCTCACTGGGCATACTTCAGAAGAGTACAAATTTTGTGAGTTCCTACTCACACCTTGGTTTTCTCTTATTTTGGTTTCCACGAGATAACTTCTTCATGTCGCTATCAACTTTTCATGCTTGCATAGTTTACTTCAGTGATTAAGTATATTGTTGGATATTAGATGAATGTAGATTTAAGTTAAAAGTTTAATTGTGAAAATTTGATCAAGTGTTGATTCACCCCTCCCCTCTCAGCACCGGTTGGGACTAACATCTACATCTCTAGATGCTATGGGGGATGTTGATGTCTCTACTATCTCATGCTATAGTTCATGTAGATCAATAAAAAAATAGAATATTAAATTTAAATTTAAAGTGTTCAATTAAATATATAAATAAAAATATTTAAAGGTCCTAGAAATTTTACATGTATATCCTAAAATTAGGTGCTTTTAAAATAGGTACTCACTTATATTTAAGTTTTTAAATATATATCATGAACCTGATGATCATATCCTCTATGCATATCCATGTGCTCTACATCAATACATGTCTAGGTGTTGTGGTATGCGTGGTTGTAATATCAAAAGAAAAAATGCTATCAACAAGATCCTACAAGGTCAAATTAGAGAACATACTGTACATGTCAATGTACATACATGAAGATGTATGATTTATCTACATATATATACATACATGTGTGCACATATAATTTATTTATTTACAAACTCAGTTTGTATTTATTTAAATCAAATTGATCACTTGAAATGCACTCGATGTATGTAGAAAACCAACAAGAGGGTCACCATGATCATATGGTTTTGAAAAACCTACCCTAATGGTCGTGTCCACCTGTAACAAAATTCAATTTTTGAATTTAATACATATAAGCACTAGATTGAATACATGTAATTTATATTTAAGATAGATGTATTAAAAATTAATTCTAGAGTGTCAACGAACAATATCTGTAGGCTCATCTACAATAATCGACGTTGGAGGCTTAGCACTCACCATAGTCGCAAGTGGATAATCCGATGTGGAAGTTGGTGTTGTAGTCCTTTTTAAAATGGCTCATATTTATATTTAAATTATATACCAACAACTTAACAATATATATACGGATGTACACAAACTAGATCTAAATTAATCAATCGAATTAAAAATAAATTATCCCAAAATGCATGTCGAGATCAAGAGGTGTCGATAATACACTAAAACATTTAGAAGCTCTAGTCGATGTGTTGGCCCCAGCCATGGCCTATAAACATGTACAATGAAGACATATATAATATATGTAAAAAAAAATTATATATATATATATATATATGTTCAATTTTTAAATATAATAAATTAATTTCATTAAAAAATATTATCTAGATAACTTGCATACATACATGTCTATCACTTGAATCATGATTTGTCGGATGATCATCGACATATAAGAAATGAACATATGAACCAATATTAAGTGATCAATAGATGCTACCTGGATCACTACGGGGCCCATATCATAATTGATGTCAATTGGTACAAAAATGGGGTGCTGATGTATGAGGAATGGTTGTAATGTCACATCATCTAAGCCTCCTAAATCTCCATCATCATCATGGCCATGGTCTACCAAATCAGATGTCTACTGACTAAGGATACTAGTGAGTGTAGTCAATATGCTCAATGTCAAGATAACAAAATGTTGGTGAGAAGGCATAGGTATAACAACAATAATGGGAGCTATAATGGTCTGGCAAGGGATAGGTCAGTTGGGGTCCATACGTTCCTCCAACCTATGTTGTGGCATGCCACCACTAACACCCTAGAATGATCTAATATCAAAATAATTGGGTTTTAAACCCCCAAAAAAACTCTGCATATGATTTCCTCAAAAATTATAGGGGCAATCTAAGTTCATGTGTGGTGGTTGGTCAAATACCATCTACCACCATTCCCAAAAATTATTAGCCATCTACTATTGTGTACACCACCTCATTGATATGTGTGATTTATTTGGAGGAATGAGTTCATTTGTGATAGGGTCTACAAAAAAAGGAACTAAGTGTGCTTTGGTTATTTTCAAGTCTAAAACCTGCCTATACGAGAGGCCATCATAATAGAAATGACATCTCTCCTTTCTCCATGCTCGATGTGAATCAAGATCCTCATTAATGACTCTAACTGCATCAAGAAATTTTTGCATCTTCGATGCAAAATGCACCATGTGTTGTGACATGAGAGGTTCTCTAAGGATCTCATTTACTCTTTCTTGTATGGTTCCAACATTCTCATCAATCATGGCTCCATATTGAAGCAGTCACCAGTTAGGAGGGACCTCAAGGAGATCAATCCAGACTGGTTAGCAAGAGTAAACACAATGGAAACACAAGGACATGATGGAGCCAATGTAGAATAGATTGAATTATAACATGAAAACTGATTACAACCAACCGATAACAACTGGGTTCTACACATCTCACAGGCCTACTAAAACATGCTCAAATTACAGAATAGGTCACAACTAGGACCTCAAACCTCAAGATCTATCTTCTATGATTACATTCTAATTCTCTATTACAATGATTTATATGATCCAAGGGGATTTGATCAACCCAAAAAGGGATTGAAACCTAAAGAACAAGACCTAACGTGCAAAACCAACAAGGTCGGCCTCCGCCAAGAGATTCTTCCAAAAAATCCAAAGGATAAAGAGTAGATGGTGGGAAAAGGTCATCCACATGCCAAGGAACATCAAAATCAACACTCAAGGCATTGCAAGCTACATAAGGGATCTGGTAGATCACCAATGAAAATAGTTTCCAGGCAACCGATAACAGGAAACTATCAACCGGTGATAGGAAACTATCTCGGAAATCAGTAGCGATAACTTGCCAAAAAATGATCCAAATGCTCCAAGGTTTGGGAATAAGGAAGATGATAAAGTCTTCAAGATAAAATCCAACTCCATAGGATCCAGTGAGCTAAATCTAGGACACATAGAAAGAAATGTTGAAACTGTAAACAGAAAGAAAAACATAAAGGAAATGTTTTGGTTGATGCAAGATTGCTATGAACCGGGGATGCTCCTACATTAGACAGCTGGAGTTGTTGAAAAAAAGTGAGTCTCTCACTTTGCTGGGGTCAGAGGAAAACCAAGGTAGTCTACCTCTTCCTGAGAAATCCAAGATGAATCTTGAACTAGTATGTCCTTCCACTTCACAAGGTACTCCTTATAATGATTGATCTCGGTACTACACCCAATCCTACTGCCCAAAATGTCTTCAATCTTATCTGGTTCCTTCCAGGGAAACTATTTCTCCAAGTCTGCAATACTATCCTCACTGAATTCTGGTTCATGATACTAATGAAGATCTGTAATGTTAAACACAGGTGAAATACTCAGACTATCCGGTAACTCCACTTCATTTGCATTCCTAGAACTAAACTTTCTCAAAATCCTAAAAGGTCCAAACTTTCTCATTTGCAATTTGTTATAAGTTCCAACCAAGAATCTTTCTTTTCTCAAATACACCATCATTTCATCGCCAATTTCAAATTCCTTATGTCTCCTCTTCTCATTTACCTTCTCCTTATACTTGCTACTCATTTCCTCCAAATGTTGCTTAACTTGAATATGTAAATCCTTCATGTGATCTGCAAATTCTTCTTCTTTTGAACTTCTCCGATCTTCACTGTTAATATCTCTTAATTATGATATACCTCTAGCATGTATTCCAGTAACAATCTCAAAAGGTGTTCTTCCGGTACTCCTATTTACTAAATTATTGTAGGAAAACTCTAGTTGTGCAAGAATCAAATCCAAACTTCCGGTTTTATCTCCAACTAAACATCTCAACAAATTTTCCAAGCTCTGGTTAACTACTTCTATCTATCCATCAATTTGTAGATGAAAAGTAGAACTGAACTTCAAATCTGTTTTCATCTTCTTCCAAAGTGTTCTAAAAAAATATCCAACAAACTTAGTGTCTTTGTTTGAAACTATGCTTTTAGGTAACCCATGCAATCTCACTACATCCTTGAAAAATAGGTCTGCTACATGTAGTGCATCTAATGTCTTCTGACAAGGTATGAAATGAGCCATCTTCAAAAATCTATCCATTACCACAAATATAGAATCATTCCCTCTCGGTGTTTTAAGCAGTCCAAGTATGAAATCCATGCTTATATCCTCCCAAGGTCTTATCGATACTATCAAAGGTTTATACAATCCCACAT
Organism: Cryptomeria japonica; assembly: GCF_030272615.1. Lineage (NCBI taxonomy): Eukaryota > Viridiplantae > Streptophyta > Pinopsida > Cupressales > Cupressaceae > Cryptomeria > Cryptomeria japonica. The sequence goes on along the minus strand of NC_081415.1, from coordinate 228,499,544 downwards.
TTTGACTACTACCCTTTGCATCTTGACAAACTCTACAAATTTGCACATACTTCCTAACATCCTTATGAATCTAGGGCCAAAAGTAATGCTCACTCACCAATGCTACTATTTTGTCAATACCAAAATGTCTAGCTAATCCTCTACTGTGTTTCTCCTTTACCAGATTCTCCCTCATAGAACTCTTAGGTGTGCACAACTAAACTCCTCTGAATAACATCCCATCCTGAATGAAGTAAAACAACCACTTTCTTTTTTCTATCGTAACCTCCAAGGTTCTGTAAAAAATCTGGGTCATCATCATACAAGGTCTTCAATTCCTCAAATCCTAGTACTGTCACTCTCATCTCTGTCAGTAAATTCCTTCTCCTACTTGGTGTGTTAACAACTTTGTTAGATTTCCCACTTCTATGCTTCAACACAAACGTGTAACTCTGCCAAAATTCTACCCATCTCATATGTCTTTGATTGAACTTACTCTGATTGTTCAAATACTGCAAGGCTTGATGATCCATATACAACACAAACTCCTTAGGCAATAGGTAATGTCTCCACTTCTTCAAGGCTTGAACTATGGAATAAAACTCTTGATCATACACTGAATATCTCCTTTGGGCATCATTCAATATCTCACTGAAATAAGCTACTGCTCTCCCTTCCTAACTCAAGACTGCTCCTATTGTTGTTCCACTTGCATCATAATCCACTTGAAATACTTTATTGCAATTTGATAAAGCTAACACAGGTTTCTCAATCACTTTCCTTTTCAATGGCTCAAAAATTTTATTTGCTCTGGTGGTCCACTTAAATTCCTTCCGATCTCCCCTCATGGTCTCAGTCATAGGGTTACAAAATGAACTAAAATTTCTGATGAACTTTTGGTAGAAACTAGCCAATCCATGAAATGATCTCACCTCTCCAATGCTTTCCGGTGTAGGCCACTCAAAAATTAATTTTACTTTATCAGGGTCCATCTTCAAACCATCCTCAGATATCACAAATCCCAAATAGAGTAACTCATCTTTCATGAAAGTAAACTTCTTAAGATTTATCAACAACTTTTCTTGTCTCAACCTTTGCAAAACATGTCTCAAATGTAACAAATGTTCTTCTTTTGTCTTATGAAAAAATCAGAATGTCATCCAAATATACAATAACAAACTTACCCAAGAATTTCTTCAATACCTCATTCATCAACCTCATGAAAGTACTCGATGAAAAATAATTAACCCAAAAGACATCACCAACCATTCATACAATCCTTCATTTATCTTGAATGCTATCTTTCACTCATCTCCTTCTATGATCCTGATTTGATCATATCCACTCTTCAAATCTATCTTTGTAAAGTATTTGGCTCCACTAAGATAGTCCATTATGTAATCCATAATAGGCAAAGGAAACCAATATTTCACTATGATCTTATTTATTGCTCTGGAATCGATACACATTCTCCATTCTACATTCTTCTTAGGTGCTAATATTGTTGGTACTATGCAAGGGCTAAAACTTTCTCTGATCCAACCTTTCTTCAACAACTCATGCACTTGTCTATTGAGTTCTTCATTTTGTACCGATGTCATCCAGTGTGCAGCTTTGTTAGGCAAACCAGCTCCAGGTCCATGCAATGACTGATACTTCTCACAGGTGGCAATTCATCAGGTACATTATCTAAAATGATGTCTTCATATTCTGTCAGCAAATCTTTTATCTCTTTTGGTTTTTCCTCTTCATGCTTCAGATTCTTAATCTTATTAGGAATTAAGGAAAAACACACATTTTCATGTCTCAATCCATCCAGGAATTTCCTCCCATCCACCAAACAGATTCTAGCATTCACATAGACTTCACTCTTCAAAGGTTCCTCCAAGGGAAACAAGGTTTGCTTCATCCCATTGGCCACAAAAGAGTATGTATTCTTCCTCTCGTTATGTATTGCTTGTCTATCAAACTACCAAGGTCTACCCAACAAAATATGACAAATATCCATAGGCATAATATCAAACAAGACTCAATCATGATAATTCCCAATTTTCAATTTCACCAAACATTGCTCACTTACTAGCAACTTATGTTCATCCTGAATCCATGCTATTTGATAAGGTTTAGGGTGTTTCAATCTTTCCAAATTCAACACATTCACCATCTCTTTTGAAACAACATTATTTGAACTACCACTATCAATAATAAATTTAAAACACTTACCTGATACCTTACATCTGGTCTTGAACAAATTCTTCCTCTGCAAGGGCTCTTCCTCTCTCCCGGTATGACACAAAGCTCTCCTCATCACCAACAGTTCTCCATCTTCCAGTTTATTATCTAATCCGGTGGGGTTTTCTTCCACCACTACTACTCTTCTGGTATTATTTGTCTTCTTACACTTGAAAGCATGATGTACTTCTCCTCCACACTTAAAGAAAGTTCCTCTAAATGTTCTCTTGTTTTGTCTTCCAAAATTCTCATTCTAGCAGCCATCCCGTCTAAATTTCTATCATCTTTCTCGTATGAATTACCTTCTTTGCTTACTTCCTTGTCCTTGTTCTGATTTGTACAGGTTCCTCTACCTCTGGTATATCCTCTTCCTCCTTGAAATATTCCTCCAGAAAACCTTCCACCTCTGCCTCTCTGCCTCTACTCATGTCTTTTGTTTATCTTTTCTTTTGCCTTCAGGGTGTACTGGTAAGCCTCTTCAACACTCTGTAATTTGATCAAACTGAGTTCATCTTGTATAGACACCTGCAATCCATTAAAATATCTTGCAAATTGTTCAAATTCATCATCAACATGTCCCGATCTGATATTCAACTTGTAAAAGGCTTCGGTGTAATCCTTCACACTAGATTCCTTCTGTCTCAAATTTTGCAATTTTTGGAACAAATTCACTTGATAACCAGCTGGCATAAATTTTGATTTCAACTTAGCAACCATCTGATCCCATGTCTTGGTCTTCTCTTTACCTCTTCTATGTCTATCAACCAGAAAATACTCCCACCAAAGAGAATCATGACCTTTCAACTAGGTACAGGCATATTTCACCTTCCTTTCTTCTGCGGTGTTTTCAAATAAAATATTTCTCCATCTCTGAGATCCAATCCATCAATTCATCTTAATCCAACTTTCCATCATATTTTGGTGGGGTAAAATGAGGTTTAGTATTCGCCCTACTCAAAACCCTCAAAAACCTTTCCTCATTCAGATCAACCTCCGGTGGGTTTACTTGTTCTACCGAGGCTTCTCCTCCTTCATCTTCACTTACATCTTCAATGTGTCAGCCTCTTCCTTGAGTTGTCTCCATGGCTTCCAATCGGGCTGCTATTCCTTGCAACATTTCCATCATAGAAGGGTCTACATTCCAACGCGCTCCACCATTCCTAGTTTCTCTTCATGCCATCTTCACTCCAATCCTCTGCAGCTGTAGGTCGGATCCACAGTCCGCCACCCTACGACAAAATTCTCAGGACAACACAACCTCCAGTTTAAAAAATCACTCTGATACCATTTGAATTAGTCACTAGTTAGGAGGTACCTCAAGGAGATCAATCTGGACTGGTCAGCAAGAGTAAACACAATGGAAACACAAGGACATGATGGAGGCAATGCAAAACATATTGTATTATAACATGAAAATTCATTATAGCCAACCGGTAACAACTGGATTCCCGAAATCGGCTCACAGGCCTGCTAAAACATGCTCAAAGTATAGAATAGGTCACAACCAGGACCTCAAACCTCAAGGTATATCTTCTATGCTTAATTTGACTTCTTGATCACATTCTAATTCTCGATTACAATGATTTATATGATCAAAGGGGATCTGATCAATCCAAAAAGGGATCAAAACTTGACGAACAAGACCTAATGTGCAAAACCGACATGGTTGGCCTCCGCCAAGAGATTCCTCCAGAAAATCCAAAGGATGAAGAGTAGATGGCGGGAAAAGGTCACCCACATGCCAAGGAACATCAGAATCAATGCTTACGGCTCCACAAGCTACATAAGGGATCCGGTAAATCACCAATGCAAATAGGTCCAGGCAACTGATAGTAGGAAACTGTCAACCAATAATAGGAAACTATCTCAAAAACCAATAAAGATAACTTGCCAGAAAATGATCCAAATGCTCCAAGGTTTGGCAATAAGGAAGATGATCAAGTATTCAAGACAAAATCTAACTCCACAAGATCTGATGAGCCAAATCCAAGACACACAAAAAGAAATAATGAAACTGCAAACATAAAGCAAAACAAAAAGGAAATATTTTGGTTGATGCAAGATTGCTATGAACCGGGGATGCTCCTACATCAGATATCAAGCCTCATTGGATCCAAAGGGTGAAGGTCGACATGGGCATGGAGGTGGAGGTGGAGGTGGTGCACCATGAGCAGGGTCATCTGGGGTGGTGGAGCCTGTGCCGGATTAAGCAACTCATCTATGTGAAACTCATCCATGTAATCTATCTCTAGATATATGCACACGTAGATGTGGGATGGGTAATCTGATCTCTCTCTATATATACATATATATATATATATATATATATATACATATATACATAGATATATGCATATATATACATATTTATATACATATATATATATATATACAATATATATGTATATGTATATGTATATGTATATATATATGTATAGGTATACACACACATATGTATATATGTATATATACATATATATATACATATATATATGTGTACATATATACATATACACACACACATATATATATATATATGTGTGTGTGTGTGTGTGTATGTATATATATGTATATATATATGTATATATGTATGTATATGTATATGCATATATGTATATATGTATACATATATACACACATATATACATATATACATATACATATACATATATATATGTATATATATGTATACATATATACATATATGCATATACATATACATATACATACATATATACATATATACATATATACACACATATACATACATATACGTATATATACATATAGATATATACATGCACACACACACACACATATGTACATATACATATACATATATATATATATACATATACATATACATATACATGTATATGTATACATATACATATACATATATATGTATATGTATACATATATATATACATATATACATATATATATACATATATGTATGTATATGTATATATATATGTATATGTACATATATATATACACATATACATATATGGTGTCACTAAGGGGTCAGGTCATGTGTACTAGGTTGTTAAAAGTGTTCATATGGTGTATTGAGGGGTCGTACGATGTCCTAAGAGGTCATATGTTGTCGTTAGGGGTCATATGGGGTCCTACAGGGCCACACATGTGTTAGAAAACCATATGACCCCTTAAGATGTACTATATGACCCATCAGGACATCATATTTTCCTAAGGGGTCATATGAGATTCTAAGGGGCCGCACATGTTTTAGAAGACCATATGACCCCTTAGTACACCATATGACCCAGTTGTTAGGACATGTCCTAACATTTGAGTCATATGGTGTACTAAGGGGTCATATGGTGTCGTTAGGGGTCATATGGGGTCCTAGAGGGCTCCATAAGTGTTAGGAGACCAGATGTCCCCTTAGGACACCATAATCAATGGGCCATTAGGACATCATATTGTCATAATAGGTCATATAGTATGCTAAGGGGTCATGTATAGTGTCGTTAGGGGTCATATGGGTTTCTAAGGGGTCACGCAAGTGTTAGAACACCATATGACCCCTTATGACACCATATGGACATGATATGGTCCTAAAGGGTCATATGGTGTCGTGAGGGGGACCATATGGTGTCCTAAGGGGTCATATGGTATCATTAATGGTCATATTGGGCTCAAAGGGATCAAATGTGTTTTAGAAGACCATATGACCCCTTAGTACACCATATGACCCATTAGTACATCATATTGTCCTAAGGGGTCATATGGTGTCATAAGGTGTTGAATGTCTTGTACTAGGATGTTGAAAGGGGTCATATGGTGTCCTAAGGGGCCACACATGTATTATAACACAATATGACCCATTAGGATGTATCATATTGTCCTAAGGGGTCATATGGTGTGCTAAGGGGTTATATGGTGTTGTTAGGGGTCATATGGGGTCCTAAGGGGCCACGAGTGTGAAGTAGAACATGATATGACCCCTTAGGACACCATATGGACATCATATGGTCCTAAGGGGTTATATGGTGTCATGATGGGTCATATGGTGTCCTAAGGGACCACACATGTGTTAAAGAAGACCATACATTACCCCTTAGGACACCATATATGACCCCTTAGGACACCATATGACCCATTAGCACATCATATTGTCCTAAGGGGTCATATAGTGTCATAAGAGGTCATGTCGAGTACTAGGATGTTAAAAGGGGTCATACATGGTGTCCTAAGGGGTCATATAGTGTCCTAAGGGGTCATATGGATTCCTAAGCTGCCACACATGTGTTAGAACACCATATGATGCATTAGGACATGGGAAGCATAAAAAAAGAGAGGAGATGGAAGTATAAAAAAAGAGTGTAATTAGGGGGAGGGGAAGAAGGGAGGAGATGGAAGTATCAAAAAATATAGAGGGAGAGAAGGGGAAAGGGAGAGTTGTTGAGAAAGGGATGGGGGAGAGAGGAGTTCAGAAGGGGAAAGGGTTGAAGGGGTTGAGAAAGGGAGAGAAGGAGATGGGGAAAGTGAGAGAGAGAGAAGGGGAGAGGGAGAGGGCTTGGGAAAGGGAGGGGGGAGAGAGGAGACCCCAAGTTAAGAGGACCTATTACATGCCACAATCTACCCCTTATGACATCTAATACGTCCTCTTAAGGGGTCTCATGAAATAATTTAGCACCTATTATGACCTAATAGGTGGACTAAATTATGTCATAATAGGTCCTGTTATGTCATAATAGGACCTATTACAACATAATTTAGTCCACCTATTAGGTCATAATAGGTGCAAAATTATTTCACGAGACCCTTTAAGTGGACCTATTACATGTCTTAATGGGTCTTATGACATGTAATAGGACCTTTTAAGGGATATTATATCTATTATTTCTTAAAATGGGTAGATTATTTCATTTTGCTTTTGGTAAATTGGTTTTTCAACATTTTCATTTTCATTTCAAGGTTTGGTTTTGGTTTTTGTTCTTGTTTTTCTTTTGGTTTTCAACATTTTCATTTTCATTGAATCAACAAAAAAAGAGAATTTTATAAAAAAATTGATTAATCAATAATTTAACCTAGATTAACATTTAAAAAAAAAAAACTAATCTAATCAATTCAGAAAAAATTATTTTCACAATCAATTAAAAAATTAATTTTCAAACTAAAAACTAATGTTTAAACTAAAAAAATAATTTAAACTATGACAAATTGAAAAAAATATACTAAAAACTAAAACTTATTGAAAAAAAATAGTAGACGACGTACCTAGAATATTTGGTGATGACTGGCTAGATGCTCGAATCGAGATCCTGGTTAGAAAAAATGAACTAGGTCCCATTTTTAAAAACAATTATGTTTTTCAAAACTAGATCCCCTTCTAAAATGAAACAAGATCCCATTTCATTTTAGAATGGGATCCCATTTCGGGGTTTAGGCTCAAGATCCCAATGCTCACGGGATCTCGTGGCTAATCGGGATCTTCTTTCATCTCCTATGTGCTCCACCCGATTTCTACTTTTTTCTAAGTGTAAAAATTCCACATTAAGTGGACACAACTTCTTGCACTTACCCTATGACCTAGACTCTGATAACACTTGTTATAATTACGGTTGTCGTTGCACCAAAAGATCAACCTATTAATGCCCAATACAACCACTAGAATTATAGAATCCATGGGAGGTTTTTAAGCCATGTCACAAACCCGAGCACCGCGCTGTACAACACAAGGATACCAAGGGTGCACACCTTGCAACAGATTCTAGACCTAAGTAGAATTGTATGGAGAAACTTGAGTAAGAAATCCTCTTATATAAATTGTTTGTATTGACTGGTTTGGATGGAGAACATAAAAATATATTCTATTTGTGTGTAATGTTCTGAAATCCAATATATTATTACACCAAAATTATTCCTCTAGACATTGGCAAGTGAATGCCTATCCATGTCAAAATTGCATTTTTGGAGCTAATGTATTGGAAAAACTATGCCAATGATGAAGAGCTATCATGATCTAGTGATCAACAATATGTGTTTTAAATCAATTCAAACTTAGAGGTAAGAAGCAATGGAGGAAGGAGGACACTCAATGTCTTCTCTTCAATCATCAGCGATGAGGCCACTTAGTAGCTTTGGTGGAATTTTGTTGTGTGATTCTATTTTCTATGTTTCTAATAATTATAAATTTTACATCATGGGCAAATATAACACCATTATTTTATATCCATTGGAAGTGACAATTTCATATGTTGTTGGAGATAGAGTGGCATGATCAGCAATAGTGATTTTCTCTAGTCCTATGCAGGTTGGTTTATCACATGTCACCTCCTACTGTAAAATATTGTAGTTAAAAAAATCACTAGTGTAATGAAAATCATGGATCTTGAAATGGTTAGTGGTAGTCTAAAAAATCATATGATGTGAATAGATGAATATGTTACTATTTTTGTCTAGGTTTTTGGTAAACCTTTGTAAAAATTATGAACAATTGGTGAGAGGTGCCTTTCATTTGAATCAAGATCATGAGCCACAAGAGGTGGGTTTACCATAGTGGAAAGTGTGAGTTTTTACCATATTCATGGTAAAGGAGGGAATGTTAGGAAACATATTGTTAGTGTGAATTTTGATGTAATGGTTGTGAGTTATTTTAAAATAAATTGTTAATTCAAGTGTTAGGTAGAATTGTATGGAGCAATTTGAGGAAGACATCTTCCTATATAAACGGTTTATGTTGAGTGGTTTGGACAAAGAATATCAAATAAATTTTTTTTGTGTGTGTAATTCTTTGAAATCTAATAATTTCCTTTTATACCATGACAAAATGTTGGAAGGCATCCATATACAACTTTTCTCACGTTTTCCCTCAGTTATAAAATGTTGATCAACACAAGTTAATGAACCAAAGCTAATATTCAAAAAATCCAATTTAGCATAAACAATTATGGAGTTTGTGTCGAAAGTGATAGAGATATGATTTCGAAAAAGAGAATTCTATTTACATATCAGTAATTTTTGAAAAAAGATGTCTGGCAAGAGCTAGTGACATGGAGGGGTCCCTCATCCTTTGGATGTGGAGGAGTGTGTTTGGCCTCCTCCATGTAGGTAAGTACTATTCCCCACGTTCTCTTCTTTTGCATTTATTTCCTTTTGCTTTGGTTGTCACATTTGTTGGCCTCAAGCGTGTGTGGTTTGGTTGTGGTTCTCTCCGAACGCTGGCTCCTTGATGATGAGCGAGATAAATGGCGGCCCTTGTACCAAGGGCATGACTCCTACTAAATCATTTAAGTTATCTCTCCTTGATTCCAACTCTCTTCCAATTATGAATTCATCCTGGTTCGAAGCTAGGGTTTTGGATTCAGTTTTAGGTAAAGATGGGGTCAAAGGAGGAGCAGGTAAGCCCCCTACCCCCTCTGAATTTACACTCTCTATTACCTCTAATTCTGATATGGTTAATGAGATAAACAATGAGAAATCTAGACTCAAATATATTGCATTTTTTTTTGCTTTCATGGATACCTCTAGTTATCCGGCCCGCAAATATATGGATGAATGGCTTAAAAATGTCTGGATTAAGAGACTAGGGTTTCATTTCTCTTTTTGTCGTTTAAATCAAAAGGGATTATTAGTTATTTTTTTTAGAGACTCTAAATCTCAAGAGCATGTAATTAGCAATCAATTTTGGTCAGTAGGTAAGTGCACATTCAGGGCAATTAAATGGTCTTTGGAGGCAGTTAATGATGAAATCCTCGCCCTCTCATGTCCTAGATGATTGATCATTAAACTCCCCCCTCTATTTTGGAAATTTATCCCAAAGCTTCTTGAACCAGTGGGTAGAGTTATTAGAGTGGATAATTATAACTCTTTGATCCCTCACATTGATGCCTATATTCTTGTTGCCATCAACCTTAGAAAAGACATTCCCAAGTGTATTGAGATCTTTGAAAATGACAACCCTATTCTCTATTCTATTGAGGTTTTAGGAGGAATCAATGTCTGCTTTCTTTGTAGGCACGAAGAGCATGTTAGAAGAAACTACCTGATTGGTAGTTGTGTGCAAAATTTGATACCTAAGGCCCCTTTGAATGAAGGTGTCAAGGGAGAGATTCTCGGACATTCTAGGGCTTCTCATGACCCTAGTACTAAGAATTTTAACAATCTTAAGGATTATGTTTTGAGGGAAATGAATAGGTCCTCTTCTTTTCTGACCTCTTTTGATGATTCCATGACTTTTGGGGAGTTTACTGTCGACCCTCCCCCACACTTGACCATTGATATTTCTCTCTTAGGCTAGAGATAGCCACGATGACCTAGCTCATCCTCACTCGAAGGCTAGTAAGAATAGAAAGAAGAACGCCTAACAACTTGCTCTTGAAAAAATTCAAAATGCAGCCACCCATGGTCATATTGCCAATCCTCTCGATAAGTCTCTTTTGGACCACTCTTTAACAGTTAAAAACTCTCTTGTTAAATGTAGGGTTCAAATTTATGAAAACAAAAATTCTACTAGTGATATAATGGATGAAGATTATAAAAATATAACTGATGAATCAAATCCTAAAATTGTTTCTTATGGTTCTAATGAATTCCTGGGCAGTCCAAAATCTCATAATGATACTATGACTATTGATAATGGCAATGCACCCCCGGTTATTTATTCTCACCCCATAATTTATGATTTGATGTTGCCAACATTGAGGTTGATAAGGCAACACCCACTGTTAGCAATCAGGCCTTTAGCATCCCTCAGGATCAACCCAAATCAAAGTATGACCTTACCAAAACTAACCCTTTATTGGAGGACTCTGACAAGGATGGGTTTTTCATAGCTAGTGGTCTTGCCAACTCTAGGAAGCCCCCAGATCAAAATCATTTTCTTGAGTCCCTTATCCATGTGGATGGAGATTTTCTTGAGTACTGATGGAGAGGGCCCCTTCACTACTGCCTGACTAACTCACAATTTGATCTTGGTGCCAGAAGATGATGCACCTTCATTATTGTCAATTTGAATCTCACAATTATGTCCAAGAGGCCCCGTAGAATCATTTTCTTTCCCAACCTTGATCTTGATGAGTCTAACACCATTACCTTTGAGCCAAGTATTGGTATTTGCCAAGATAGGCTGAAATATTTCAAGAATGGACGTACAGTCTTTATGCGACCATTGGATTAAAGAAAGTGGAGCTTCCTCAACCCTTCATGAAATATATTCAGGATCAAGTACATTCCCATCATCAATAATCCCTTGTGGAATATCCACCAAGTTCAAATCAATAACCTACTCATCAGTAAGCCAACAGTAATCCATCTTCAGAATTTCATCTTCTGTATGGAGATCTACCCAAATATCCTCAATACGATGCATGTGCATGAAGGACTTTTTTGATCTTTTCCTTCATTCCCCGGTAATCAAAATCAACTCTAGACTTAAACCTTTTGAGTTTAATTTCTTGCATCTTAGTCTCCATAGCCTTGGCTTTGATAGACATGATAAGAGAATACAGGCCAATTTTCAATGGGTTTGTTGTAGAAATCCCCATTTTGACTTTATGTCTGACACACTGATGAGTGTGTACAACCATGATCTATCTTTCCAACTCCATAACTATGAACTTATCAATCAGGAGTCTAGGGAGCATGTATGGCTGCCCACAATAGCATCCAACTCTCATATAGGTAAAGGTCAGGAATTGGAGAAATAAGCACCCATACTCATTCACTTTTTCCCATGCCTCATTTGACAACCTTCTATTCTTTAGAGTTCTATCAAACTGGCATATCAAGTAACCGAAGAATGCATCTTGAACTCTTCTAAAATGCAATTTGCTAGGTCTCAAAGGCAAATGATCATAATATTCCCATACAGGTATAAGCGAGCAGTCACCGTTCGTAGAAAGACCAGGGAAATGTCTAAGTGATGCTGCCAAATACACCAGGTATGAGTTCATGTAGAAAGTCATGGTGGAAGAGACTTTTGCAAGTGGCTCACACAAGGCATCACTGATGACTTTTCCCCATGATATATGATGGGACTGCCTTATGAACATGATAAACTGGTACATCCAAGGCTCAAAAACATTAGAATGTTCAAGACCCATCATCCTGCTGATGAGAGTTATGATGTCTCAAATCTCCCATTTAATGTCACAGCAGTACAACTTAGTCCATCTTGAGAAGGCGGCTCGTGGCTCATGAATCTACCTGATAAAATGACATTTGTAGTCTTTTTCCCTTTTGGCGTAGTACTCAGCTGCACTATCTTTGGAAATGTCCATATAAATAGGTGCTAGTGGTATTTTGAAGACTTTCTCAATTTTATCTGCATCAAGGTAGATTATTACTTCACCATCAGTATTTCTGATGGTTCTCGTGTCCCTGTCAAAGTGATGGGCTCAAGCAAGAACAATTTCAGGTTCTAGGGCACCCACTAGAAAAGAAGATGCGTGATGGATATGGTTGTCCAATAGGCATTGTATATTGCTATCCTGTGGATCCTCCACCCTCTTGACAAATTCTGACATATCCACATGCCCTATCTCTATGTCTTTGATGAGATCCAAAGGAAAGGAAACTTGAGAAGGTGAAACTTCATTTTGATACTTGTCATATTTATACTTCATCTTCTTTGGAATTGGAGATGACCACAAATATGGCATTGAAGGACAACCTGGTATACTGTGACGAAGACTTGCAAGTGTTAAGGCAACATCATAATTAGCTGCAACTAACATTTTTCCTTCTTCAAATGGGAAGAACTCCAATCCTTGGACTTCATGTTTTTGTGAAAGAAAGATGGGAAACAAATCGGAAATGCTAGGAATCTTGACTTTGACCAATTTCGGATCTTAGGGAAAATTTTACAAGTATACAAGTTTGGGAAGGGTGCACATGCAATCAGATTTTTAAAAATCGAATGCAAGTATACTTGTAAAATGGAAAATAGAGAAATAGGTGAAAAATGAGAATTAGACTAGTAGGAAATGACGTGAATGGAAAGTACAGATATGGGTGATATGGACGGATAAAAATGGGTATATTTTGGGAATGTCATTTCCAAGAAAATGGGAAGAACTTTGGACATGCAATCTGGTTCTAAAAACCCGATTTTAGAAGGATGTGTATTTTTCATCTTTGCGACTTGGAATTTCAACCAAAAATAGTTAAATTCTTTTAATCGTAGGGAAGAACAATTATTTTCATCCAACTTGTAATCGGGATTTAAAATCCCGAATACAAGTCAAGAGGGAAAATGGGGAAGAACAATGCAATTCAAAAATTGCTTTTCAAAGGGGAAAATCTCTCTCACAAAACCGATTTTTGGGGCTAAATAAATATATACATAAATTACAACTAGAAAGGAAAAACAAGAAAACAAGGAAACAAGAAAATGAAACAAAGAAAGGAAAGAAACCATACCTTGCTTCAAAGTGAAAATGCCTCTTCGAAAGATGATTAGTCTTTGAAAGAAGAAACGATAGCTCTTAAATAAAGATCAAACCGCATTCAAAAACCCTTGCCACATTTTTGAAAAACATTTCCAGCAGCAAAACGTGGCAACAAATGCAAGTTAAATGGCACAAGAAGTGGCCAAATCTCCCTCCAACTTCAACGCCTGGGCATGAAAGGCAAAAATGACCTAGGAGATTGCAACTTCATGGAGTTTAGATCCCCCAAAATGTGGATTCAAAGAACCACGTGGTAAATAGTTTTGGCACAAAATGAGGGTTAAATCATCACTAAAACAACAACAATGTGGCACCAAATGCATATAAATCGCCTTGCAAAAAAAATGCCTACTTTCTCCATGAATTTCTCCACAAAAAATTGGGAAGAATTTGTGGCAAAATTGTCTTAGGAGAGGAAAATCGGGTTTTTGGAAGAGAAATGCAAGTTTTAATTTACATGCAATAGAGAAAATCGGGTTTTATTTCCCATATAACAAGTTTTAAATGTCAGTTTTCTCTCAACAAGGAAAAATCGGGTTTTAGAAATGAAATTACAAGTTTAAAATTCCCCAATTTGCACTTTATGAAGAAAATCAGGTTTTTCGGGCAAAAGAGCAAGTTTAAAATGTCACTTTATTTCATTTCTAGGCAAAATCAGGTTTTTGGAGAGAGATGTAAAAGTTACGAATTACTTGTAAAGGGAAAATAAAATCCCTACAGCAAGTTTTAATAACTTGCACATAGGTAATAGGGGTTTAATATCCCTATTACAAGAAAAATACATTTAAATAGGGGTTTTAGAAAAGAATTACAAGTTATTTATAAATATGCAATTTAAAATTAACTTTTAACTTATCCAAAAAATCCCTACCATAACTTAAAAAGCCAGAAAACATCAAGGGGGAAATAAAAGGTAAGCTACAAGTTCTTTTTTTTTAATAAAGTGCACTTGTAATTAGACAAAAATTTCCCTACAAAGACCAAAACAAAGGAAATCATAAAAACTTGCAATTCAAGGAAATTTTCCCACCTGCAGTCAGGGAGTAAAAACCCGAAATTGAAGGAAAGACATAGCAAACAAACCTAGAATGCGATGAAATTCGAAACATGGTTCGAGGATGGACTGAGGATTAAGCCATTCCAAGGATTATGTAAAAGTATGCCTCGGGAAGCATGCCATAGAGTAAAATTTTTAATTTTTAATAAAAAATTTATGTAATGGTCCTTCATTTAAAAAAAAAATGAGGACAACAACTGGCTCTGACTGGGGAATTCTTTCATTTATCCTTCAAGATTGTGAAAGAATAGAAACCAGATCTCTAAGTGCCTTCCTCTTATGCATTGGGCCACAGAGTCAATCAACACAAAAAACCAACAAACAAAAAGACAAAAAGGAAAAGAAAAAGATATAAACATTATTTACAAGAAGTTACCTAGAACTTTCATTCAAAGTAATGCTTCAAATGTTGGCCATTATAGGGTAGGGCAAATTGTGTACCATCAGGATAAGCCAAGATAAAACTATCTTCTCCCATAATATGGTGAATAGCGAAGGGTCCTTGCCAAAGAGAGTCAAATTTTCCATGTAAACCTTTCGGTTCCCTTTGCTTATCCCAGAGAAACACACGATCACCAACTTGGAATCCTCTTTGCTTTGTTTTTTTGTCAAAAATGATTTTGACTTGTTGTTGATGTTGAGCGATCCGGTCCACCACTTGTGCTCTTTGTTCTTCTAGCTGAGAAAGGTACATGATCCTCTTGTCTAAAGCATTCTCAAAAGTTTGATCTTCAATTTATTTAGCCAACTTAAGAGCAGGAAGTTCCAAAGTGACATGTATCTCTGCATTGATCCCATAAAGAAGCTGAAATGGTGACATACCAATAGCCCTTTTGGGTGTAATTTTGCCTGCCCGTAAAGCATCAAAAAGAGCCTTATGCCAGGACCTTTGATTTTCTTCCACAAGCTTGCGAATAATGGTAATCAAATTTTTGTTACTTGATTCCGCCTGACCATTACCTTGAGGGTAATAACCGGATGAATGAGTTAACAAAATACTATATTCAAAGCAAAATTGTGAAATTTCAGAGGAAGAAAATGTGGCTTGTTTATTAGTCACGATTTTGTATGGAATACCAAGTCTAGAAATAATTTTCTCCTTGAGGAATCTGCACATTATCTCAGAAGTAGCAGTCTTTACCGGTATTGCTTCCACCCACTTGGTGAAATAATCTATAGCAGTAAGAACATATGAATGACCTGCACTTGAAGAAGGATTGATCACACCAATGAAATCAATACCCCATTGTCAGAAAGGTTCTTCAACAATTACCGGTCTCAATAGTAACGCTGCAAGTTTTTGTTTGCCCACAAACTGCTGACAATGTATACATTTTCGCACCCATCTAAAAGCATCTTGAAAGAGCATAGGCCAATAATACTTAGCTCTCAAAATTTTATGAATAGTCATTGGTGCAGAAAAATGACCACCACAAGCCTTGTCATGGAAAGATTCCAGCAATTTGATTTGTTGTGCTTTGTCAACACAACGGAGGAAAGTACCATAAATTGCTCTTTTGTACAAACCAGTATCCCATAATACAAAGTTCACAGCTTTCAACTTGATACTCCTCTTTTCCTTGTATGACAAATATTGTGGACATTCACCATAAGTCAAGAAAAATGCTAAATTAGAATACCATTCATCAGTGGTATTGACAATTAATGCCTTGGGAAGATCTTCACAATCATCCAATTCTTGTTATTTTGGAATCCCTTCTGCCATGAGTTGACAAAGTCCTCTTCCTCGAACAAGATTTGTAGGCCTAATCTCCAAATCATACTCTTGGATTTTAGCAATCCAATTCCCTCTTTTTGTGCCAAATTCTTGTTGTGTCAAGATAGACTTGACTGATGTATCAGGAACTAACACAACGATACAAGAATTTAGCATGTAGAAACAAAAATTCTTGACTGCTTTAACAACTGCATAGGCATTCTTCTCAGTAGAGGAATACTTGAGTTCATGAGACTTTAAGGGACAACTCATGAAAGCAATAGGAGATTCAATCTCTTCTGAATTCTTCTACATTAAAATAGTAGACATAGTGTGCTCAAAAGAATAACTATACATGATAAAATCCTTGGTGTAGTTGGGACATACCAACATAGGTGCATGAGCAATTGCATCCTTGATTTCATTGAATGCAGCTTTTCCTTCTGAATTCTAGCGGAAAATAGTCTTTCCTCTCATCATATCCACGATATGACGAGTCTTCTCTACAAAGTCAGGAATAAATCTCCGCACAAAATTTACCTTGCCAAAGAAGGAACGAACAATGGTCTTATTGGACGGTAGAGAAAGAGTTTGGATAAATTTAACCCTCTCAGGATCAATTTTTATCCCCTCCTTGGAAACAATATGACCAAGGAGTTCTCCCTCAGTCAGTCCAAAAACTAACTTCTTGGGATTAAGGGAGATGCCATGCTTGTGACATCTTTCAAGTACATCTTTTAGGTGAAATATATGATTCTCATGGTCTTTGGAAAAAATAGTAAGATCATCAAGATATACCACAATATATCTTCCCACAGTACCACGGAAGGCCAAGTCCATCGCTTGTTGGAAAGTAGCTCTTGCATTGATCAATCCAAAAGGTATTCTACGGTAGGCAAATATACCCCATGGAATAGTGAATGCAGTTTTATGTTGATCGGGTTCACTAACCTCAATCTGATTGTATCCCAAAAATCCATCTAACATAGATAGCATTTCAGAACCTGTCACTATTTGCAAAACTTGATCCATAATTGGCAATGGATAATTATCCTTGAGTGACAATTGGTTAAGATTTCTGAAATCAACACAGATGCGTATTTCTCCATTCCTTTTACACACCAAGACTATATTTTCCAGCCATGTTGAATGATGGATGGGAAAGATAATCCAAGCATCAAGCAGTTTTTGAATCTCAGAAAGAATGGTACCTGAAATTTTTGGATTATACTGGTGTCGCTTTTGTCTAAAAGGAAATGCACCAAGCTTTAGGGGAATGCCATGTTGCACTTCCTTGGGTTGAAAAGATTTAAGATCATTGTATGAATACGCCAAGACATCATGATATTGGTGTAAAAGCTTAATAAACTAATCTCTTTCATCTGAAGTGCAGTTATTGCCAATATTGACAAATTTGAGGTCTTCATGTGAGCCAATATTATATTTCTCATATCCCATAGGAGAATCAACACTTTCTTGTTATTGTCTCTTGATATAATGATCATGTTGATCAAAAAGTTTTTCAAGAGAAACCAACCCCTTGGGAATTTTATTTCCTTTTAGCTAAAGAATATTTTCATCTGATTTAGATGATGTTTCAGACATTGAATCTGATGATGAAGAAGAAGAAGGAGAATTACTTCCTTTGAAGTATAGGTTGTTGAAACCATCTTCTGCTTTAGGGAAAATATTAATCTGCTTATCATCATTGAAGATCTGCCAATGGTCCCAATTGTCAGGCACACTACATCTACAGATTAACTCAATAATGTATTTATCTTGACCAAAGTCAAGATGGGGAATCAACAAAGTAGCTGAAACAACAATGGAATTAGCCCTGTCATTGTACTCACGAGGCACAACTGAGATGCTAAAAGAATCAAAATCTTTAATATTTTCCCATACCAAATTACGGTAATGCCCGAGTCTATCATTTCTAGTCTAATATATACTCCTTACTTGACAAACTACTAATTCTGCATCACCTTGGGCGTGAAGATTTCTAATTCCTCTTTTCAATTCAACGCTCATTCCTAACAAAAGCGACTCATATTAAGCCGTATTGTTAGTATTAACGAATTTCAATTTGAAAGAATAAGGGAAGATCTCTCCCTTAGGAGATATGGGAACTATACCAGCTCTGGATCCATTTGTAGCATAGCTACCATCAAACTCAAGATTCCACACATCATTTGAACTGTCATTTTAATTGGATTGACTAGTGCTACCTTCATCCAAAATGGATGCATTATGAAAAGAAAAGCTGTCATCTTCCTCAATGGGAGAAGATGAACTCTCATCTTGTGTAGGTGAAGTGTGAAACTCTTCTTGTTGAGAAGGTAGTGGAGCATTTTTATCAGCAACAAGAGATGAAGCTTCTTCAACCATGATATATGAACTTGAAGATCCATCTTCCGATGCTTGGTTTTCCTCAACATCAATAGATTTTTCATTTGCTAAAAGTAGCTAAATGTCAAAGCTGCTAGAAGTAAAATCTTCAACAAATTCTGAGATTTCATCTATATGAAGATAATAATTCCCGAAACCCAAAGATTCAAAAAGAATATGAGCATGGGGATCATTAGACTTGACAACCGTGTATTTGGTTTCTCTTTAAGGAACTAACATCTGTACAATACCTTTGACAGGTGTTCTTTCTTCAGTCATATCCATGTTGAGTTCACCTCCAACATCGTTGCAAAAATTACGGCCAAGTAACATTCCATATTCCGTAGGAACGTCAGCTACCAAAATAGTCATCTTTATTTTATTATCTGGGAAAGCTGCAAATGCAAATTAAGCATCCTTGATTTGCCCAATAAGAGGCACTTGTTTGTTTTTCATGGAATAACAATGACCAAAACTTTTTGGTCAAGGTCAGCCCCAAAGCTTGAGCAACTTTAGCGTGCATGATGTTATTAGAAGCACCAGAATCCAAGATGCAATTGCTCAATTGAAAACCATTGGTCAACAGGGAAATATAAAAAGGTTCTATCTTTCCTTGGGTAGTAGATGGAATGGTCACCAAATGATTGGGAAAATTATTGGGTTCTTGAGGGATAGTATTTTCAAGTATAGGACGAGTTTCCTTACTTTTAACAAAATTAGCTAATCTATCAAATTGATTAGGATTAGCTTGTAAGTATTCAACTTCGGACATTTGAATCTTGGTCTTCTTAGCATGATCAATAATGTCGAAAGCTTGAAACGAACTATCTAGGGAGATATGAACATTGTCCAATTGTGGTTTGGGGTTAGGAATAGTGGGCTTGGGATCAATAGAAGAAGCAAAAGGTGGATTATTGTTACTTACATGACTTTTTGTTGCATCCTTTGGAATGTAGGGCTGCAGTGTCACTCTTTTAGCAATAGTAACAGGTGATTGTAAATCACTTGCAACTTTCGCGGCTTCATCTCGTTGAGCCAAACGAGTCTGAGATCTTGTCATCACAGAAAATTCTTGACTATGAGGCCTTTCAGTAGAAATAGAGTTATCATAGTGCATATAGCATATAGTAGAGTCGACAGTTACATCTTCTTCTTCTTGTTGAGGAAGAGCAACATCATCAGACTAATAATCAAAATACGAAGACTCATTTTGATCTATCTCATAATAACCAACTGTTGCCTTTGAAGGAGGTGGTTCAAGTGCAAGTCTCTCAGGAGGAGAAGGTAACTTGGGTTGATTCTTAGCAGAAACATTAGGATACGTCCATCTTGGGATATCCTTGTATGGTGTAGGATAGGAATTTTGAGATACTTGCTTCTTTAAAGCAAGAAGTTCATTTGCCAATTTTTGCACCATTGGGTCGGTAGAACTAGAAGATGAACTCTCCATATGTGAACCTCCTTTGGACCGATTAGAATCCCTTTTGATTTTACAAGCTAGGATCAAATCATCCTCAATTTGAGTAGCCATTGATTGAGCAACAACTAAATCAGTGGGAGATGCTTGCTTTAACAAGAAATTGACCTCAGGCAACTAAGTATTGATGAAAAAGAACTTGAGATTCTCAGGTGTAGGTTGAGAATTGATTGGAATCATATTTGGTAATTTGTTGAACTTAGCAATGAATTCATGCATGCCTTCATGGGTATCCTTCTTCATTTGTGTCAATTGGGCTAGCAAGGCATGTTCGCCTTTTGAAGGCTTGAAACGTTCTTCAAACTTATCTCTCAACGAGTTCCTAAAAATGATTGAACTAGTAGCAAGATTGAAAAACCAATCGGTTGCAATGCCTTGAAGGTTTTCTATGAACAAACGAACAACAACATCTTGATGTTCTACTCCAAGAACACCACACACCATATAGAAAGATTTGACATGCTCATCGGGATGTTGTTCCCATCTCCATAGAACTTGGGAAGATTTTTCTGAGAACCTTGTGGGAGTGGATGAAGAGGTGGGGTTAAGGCTAAAGGACCAAAAGCTACTCCCCACAGACCAGGAGGAGGAGGTGGAGGTAGATTAGCCATACTAGATGATGAAGATATCAACGGTTTGAAAAAGAAAGGGGATTTTTCACTTGGGATAGACTTTTATTTCCTTGACGGAGGGTAACTTGTGGTTCGTGAAAGGGAGGATGTACTAGTAAGCAAATAGAATCTAGCTCATTCAATAGGATAGATTTATTGAGAACTTTCACCCTTCCTACGATGATTATAAAGATGCAAACCTTCCAACTTAGAGAAATCTTAAAAAACAAAGTGATAAAATTTTGAAAAGTCAGCAAGACACTAGACTTCAAATGAAAGCATGAGGCTTCCGAATGCATTTGTGTCCCCTGTTGCTTGAAAATTTTGTACACTTGAGGAAATTACAAAATTGTGGTTTCAACCACAGTGTGTGAGTAAAACTCTCCTAATCAATGGAAGGCTTCCCCTATCTAGCTACAACTTTAAAAATAAAATAGGATGGCACAATAGTCTTTCTTCTTCTTTCAAGAAAGGCAATATCCTTTTCTCTTCACAGAAAAGTGATAGCAATTTGATATAAAACAACAGTAACAACTTTTTGAATAAAATAAGAGAAAGGAAATGAAGTTTCCTGAAAGCTCAAAGACTTCCATCACTTCCTTCGGGACGAGACAACAATATCAAGCTCAAAGTCTTAATTATGTACAATCCTTTCTACCCTTTTCTATACTAATTTTATTAAGAAAAAATTATAACAACACAAAGAATGAAATATCTTATTCTTTCTATGCAAGACAACAAGAACAAGTGTGAGCTCAAAGACTCACATCTTTTCTCCAAATAGAACTTCTACTTCAACTAAATTAGTCTCAAATACTTGTAGCTCAAAGACAGCAAATCGGATTCGATTAAGCTCTCAAAGAAACACTTGCAAGAAAGGTAATATGGAACACAAACTCAAGAATGTAGCACAAAGACTCAAAGCTTGAGCAATTTTCTTCTATTCCTTTCAATTCTTCAATTTACACATAAAAGCTCAAAGACTTCTTTGCTGCAAATTTGGCAGATTTTTTGCTTGCTTTCCAAAAGGCAAAGATTGCAATAGACCCCTCAAGTATTTATAGAAGAGGAGCCTTGAGAAAAAGGTGGGAGGATCCTAACTAACTTGAGAGATTATCTCAACCACCAAGACTTATTCAATAACTAACTATGACTTATTCCAACTACAGTCATAATTGAACTCAACCTGTAGTTGCCTTACATGTAATTACAAAAGTGCAAGTAAAGACGTGACTTGCAATCTACAAAAAGTTTTTACATGTAACTTGTCAAAAGAAAAACTACAACTAAGAGATTACAAATCTGGAAAAATGCAACTAAGTGTTGAAAAACACTTGAACTATAGTATGTGAAGATATGAATCCTTCGAACTTTTGGATAACTATTTGCAGCTCATCAGGATCCACTTCATTGGTATTTTTGGCCATGATCATGGTTTTCACGATAACATTGCTGCAACAAAGGATTGTGGCATTATTTCTCTCAAAGGAAGACTGAATCTCTTGTAAGTAAACTTGATAAGTCACTAAGGTTTGAATGGATGCCGCTGAAAATGGTTCACTTTTCCACTCTTGATGGATCTTCAACTACAGATTAGAAAGAACCTTTTATTCAATCAAAAATTCCCCATCATGATCCATGATGGCGCAAGAAGCTTTTTGACAATGAGAAATCATCTCCTAAAAAACTTACATTCATAGCCTCATAGCATCATCAATATCTTCAATAATTGATTTAAGAACAAGGTCATTGTTCTCCAAGAGCTCCTGATAATTCGAGTACACAACTCTTGAAGGAATTACCTGATGTATTAGAAGAACACTTAACTTTTGTTGAGGAATTTTAAGCCAAGTAGTCAAGTTGTCTTCTACCTTTTCCAAGTTCCATTTCAAAGTATCAAAAACTTGGTTCAGTTGTTCTTCAATGGTTTTCAACTTGGCCGTCATTTGGGTAACCTCCTTCAAGACTTGTGCAGGTAGATTATGAAGCTGATAAACCCAAGATTCTAGTGCTTGTACCTTTTGAGCAGCTCTCTCAACTCCCTAGATTGATTCTCATGCCTCAGAAGAACTTGTAAGATTACTCACCTCACCAGTCGGTTTTGTGATCTTAGGAATAGCTGCAACAAGTTGTTGGTTGTCCTCTTCTAGCTTATCTTTCTTAGCTAGAAGTTCATCGTATCGCTGCACTAGTGAGGCTATGGAATACTGGGCATCATGTTTAACCATTTCATGCATTTTCTTACCCAATTCTACCCTTATGAATTTGTAATCAACAGCTGACATCTATTCAAGTGGCTTATCTGCTAGAGGCTCAACAATTTCAGCCACTTTTATCTTGTTGCTATCAATAGTTACTCTTGAGATAGTTTTAGCCTTTTTAGCAACCTTAAGTCTAGACTATTTAAGTTGTTGATAATCAAAGGCATCAGGTGAGATTTCTTGCTTCTTCCTCTTTGGGGTAAAAGAACTAAGCCATGGAGGTAAAGCAATCAACTCTCCTTCAGTAGGAACTGCAAATAAAGGAGATACAGTTTCTATTTGAACAACTGTGGTCACCCTAGCAGGAGTATCTTTTTGGACGACGATCATGGTTTGCTCAGTAACCCATGAGCATGGAGATTTCCTCATAAATTATTCAAATCTAGAAGTGGAGGTATTAATCACTGACAACTAGATACATGCAGGAGTATCCTCAGGAATTTCTAGCACACCCTCTTGTTGATGATCACGAGGTGGCTCCTATGCTGAAATAGGAACAACATTCTGAGGAAACTCTTCTACTATTATGTCAGGAGGAGAAAGAGGCATCTCAAAGGAAACTAAGGAAGGAATATCATGAGGTGAGTCTGAAGCTGGAGACTTAGGAGCATCATCAGATTGTTGTCCTTCTTCTGGATTATGAAGATCAATTACCTAAACATGAAACCGTGATATTTACTTTCCACAAACTGTCGCCTCCTCAAGAGGAAGCACTACTGCTCGACTAACTTGCAATTTGATCCCGGTGCCAGAAGATGATGTACCTTCCTTATTGTCAATTTGAATCTTAGACTTACATCCAAGAGGCCCCGTAGAATCATCTTCTTTCCCAACCTTGATCTTAATGAGTCTAACACCATTACCTTTGAGCCAAGTATTGGTATTAGCCAAGATAAGCTGAAATCTTTCAAGAATGGACATGCATTCTTTATACGACCATTGGATTAAAGGAAGCGGAGCTTCCTCAACCCTTCATGAAATATATTCAGGATCAAGTACATGCCCATCATCAATTATCCCTTGTGGAATATCCACCAAGTTCAAATCAATAACCTGCTCAATAGTAAGCCTGCAGTAATCCATCTTCAAAATTTCCACTTCTCTACGGAGATCTACCCAGATATCCTCAATACGATGCATGTGCACGAAGGACTTTTTTGATCTTTTCCTTCCTTCCCTTGTAATCAAAATTAGCTCTAGACCTAAATATTTTGAGTTTAATTTCCTACATCTCAATCTCCATAGCTTTGGCTTTGATGAAAGTGACAAGAGAATACCGACCAATTTTCAATGGGTTTGTTGTAGAAATCCCCATTCTGACTTTATGTCTAACAGACTCATGAGCGTGTACAACCATGATCTGTCTTCCCAACTCCATAAGTATGATCTTATCAGTCGAGTATCTAGGGAGCATGTATGGCTGTCCACTATAGCATCCAACTCTCATATAGGTAAAGGTCAAGAATTGAAGAAACAAGCACCCATACTCATTCACTTTTTCCAATGCCTCATCTGACAACCTTCTGTTCTTTAGAGATCTGTCAAATTGGAATATCAAGTAACCAAAGAATGCATCTTGAACTCTTCTAAAATGCAATCTGCTAGGTCTCAAAGGCAGTTGATCATAATATTCCCATACAGGTATAAGCGAGCAGTCACCCTTGGTAGAAAGACCAGGGAAATGTCTAACTGATGCTACCAAATACACCAGGTATGAGTTCATGTAGAAAGTCATGGTGGAAGAGACTTTTGCAAGTGGCTCACACAAGCCATCACTAATGACTTTTCCCCACGATATATGATGGGACTGCCTTATGAACATGATAAACTGGTACATCCAGGGCTCAAAAACATTAGAATGTTCAAGACCCATCATCCTGCTAATGAGAGTTATGATGTCTCTAAGGTCCCATTTAATATCATAGCGGTACAACTTAGCCCATCTTGAAAAGGTGGCTCGTGGGTCATGAATCCACCTGTTAAAATGATGTTTGTAGTCTTTTTCCCTTTTGACGTAGTACTTAGCTGCACTATCTTTGGAAATGTCCATATAAATAGGTGCTAGTGGTATTCTGAAGACATTCTCAATTGTATCTACATCAAGGCAGATTATTACTTCACCATCATTATTTATGATGGTTCTCGTGTCCCTGTCAAAGTGATGGGCACAAGTGAGAACAAATTCAGGTTCTAGGGCAGCCACTTGAAAAGAAGATGCGTGATGGATATGGTTGTCCAACAACCACTACATATTGCTATCTTGTAAATCCTCCACCCTCTTGAAAAATTCTAACATATCCACATGCCCTATCTTCGTGTCTTTGATGTGATCGAAAGGAGAGGAAACATGAGAAGGTGAAACTTCATTTTGATACTTGTTGTATTTATACTTCATCTTCTTTGGAATTGGAGATGATGACAAATTTGACATTGAAGGACAACCTGGTATACTACGACGAAGACTTACAAGTGTTAAGGCAACGTCATAATCACATGCAACTAACATTTTTCCTTCTTCAAATGGGAAGAACTCCAACCCTTGCACTTCACATTTTTTTGAAAGAAAGATGGGAAACAAATGGGAAATGCTAGGAATCTTGACTTTGACCAATTTCGGATCTTAGGGAAAATTTTACAAGTATACAAGTTTGGGAAGAGTGCACATGCAATCGGATTTCTAAAACCCGAATGCAAGTATACTTGTAAAACGAAAAATGGAGAAATGAGAGAAAAATCAGAATTAGACTTGCGGGAAATGATGTGAACGGAAAGTACGGATATGGGCAATATGTTTGGATAAAAATGTGTATATTTTGGGAATGTCATTTCCAAGAAAATGAGAAGAACTTTGGACATGCAATCCGGTTCTAAAAACCCAATTTTGGAAGGATGGGTGTTTTTCATCTTTGCAACTTGGAATTTCAACCAAAAATAGTTAAATTTTTTTAACCATAGGGAAGAAAAATTATTTTCATGCAACTTGTAATCGGGATTTAAAATCCCAAATACAAGTAAAGAGGGAAAATGGGGAAGAACAATGCAATTCAAAAATTGCTTTTCAAAGGGGAAAATCTCTCTCACAAAACCGATTTTTGGGGCAAAATAAATATATACATAAATTACAACTAGAAAGGAAAAACAAGAAAACAAGGAAACAAGAAAATGAAACAAAGAAAGGAAAGAAACCATACCTTGCTTCAAAGTGAAAATGTCTCTTCAAAAGATGATTAGTCTTTGAAAGAAGAAAGGATAGCTCTTAAATAAAGATCAAACCGCATTCAAAAACCCTTGCCACATTTTTGAAAAACATTTTCAGCAGCAAAATGTGGCAACAAATGCAAGTTAAATGGCACAAGAAGTGGCCAAATCTCCCTCCAACTTCAACGCCTAGGCATGAAAGGCAAAAACAACCTAGGAGATTGCAACTTCATGGAGTTTAGATCCCCCAAAATGTGGATTCAAAGAACCACGTGGTAAACTGTTTTGGCAAAAAATGAGGGTTAAATCATCACTAAAACAACAGCAATGTGGCACCAAATGCATATAAATTACCTTGCAAAAAAAATGTCTCCTTTCTCCATGAATTTCTCCACAAAAAATTGGGAAGAATTTGCAGCAAAATTATCTTAGGAGAGGAAAATCGGGTTTTTGGAAGAGAAATGCAAGTTTTAATTTACATGCAATAAATAAAATCGGGTTATATTTCCCATATAACAAGTTTTAAATGTCAGTTTTCTCTCAACAAGGCAAAATCAGATTTTAGAAATGAAATTACAAGTTTAAAATTCCCCAATTTGCACTTTATGGAGAAAATCGAGTTTTTTTATCAAAAGAGCAAGTTTAAAATGTCACTTTATTTCATTTCTAGGCAAAATCGGGTTTTGGAGAGAGATGTGCAAGTTACAAATTACTTGTAAAGGGAAAATAAAATCCCTACAACAAGTTCTAATAACTTGCACATAGGTAATAGGGGTTTAAAATCCCTATTACAAGCAAAATACATTAAAATAGGGGTATTAGAAAAGAATTACAAGTTATATATAAATATAAAATTTAAAATTAACTTTTAACTTATCAAAAAAATCCCTACCATAACTTAAAAAGCCAAAAAGCATCAAGGGGGGAATAAAAGCTAAGTTACAAGTTCTTTTTTTTTAAATAAAGTGCACTTGTAATTAGACAAAAATTTCCCTACAAAGACCAAAACAAAGGAAATCATAAAAACTTGCAATTCAAGGAAAATTTTCCACTTGGAGTGAGAGAGAAAAAACCCGAAATTGAAGGAAAGACATAGCAAATGCACCCAGAATTCGATGAAATTCAAAACGTGGTTCGAGGATGGACTGAGGATTAAGCCAGTCCAAGGATTAGGCAAAATTCTACCTTGGAAAGTGTTCCATAGAGTAAAATTTTCATTTTTTGACAATAATGTTATGTAATGGTCCTTCATTTTTTAAAACAAAAAATGAGGACAACAAACTTACTACAAGCAATTACCAAACTTAAGTGTATTCTTCATATATGTTTGTATAGTGCATATGTAATTAAATGTATGTTCTACATTCTTCTTAGAGAAATTGTACTATAAGTTTTAACCATTTCACTTTTCATTATTGAACATGCATCATTAGATCTTATGATAGCTTGGACTTTGGGTTTGGTGGTTGTCATTTGTCAACAAGCGTGTTAAAGTCAGGTGTTATATGTGAAATTAATAGAGAGGTGTCATATGGTTTTAGATAACAAATGTGGTGGGTTTGAACTGATGTTTTCTTTGTGGTATTTACATTATTCATTATCTCATAATTTTGATCTCCTCATCTATCGGTTCTTGTTGATAGAATCTATGTCTTACAATATGAACACTTTGAATACAACTTTCAGTTCTAAGAGCACTTATAACAATGAAGAATGTAATGAGTGTCAGACTGTCCCAACTACAACTAAACTAGGAATGGGGATATTCCAAGTACCTAATCCTCCTGTTGTAGGGAACCAACCTTTTTAACTACCATTGTATTTTCAGGTTTCATATATGCAATAATCATTGCATGTTGAATAATGAGCAAATATTATATCTTTCAATATGCTTCATTTATATTCACATTTTGTCAGAAATTCCATTTCATAGTGCAGATATATAGTCAGATTTGGAATGTCAGGTGTTGAATATCAATGACATATTGTATATATGCTACCATATCTATATCAAATTTGATCGATGTTATATGAAGTGAACTGTATGTGTTTCTATGACTAACATGAGCTATTTCTAAAATCATCCATTCCTCAAACTTGTATCAAAATATTCATTTCATTTTTTTTCTTAATTGAACAAAAAAAATATCATTTGTATTTTTTCTTTAACCCAAATTGATATTCATATTAGATTTATATAATACATAATATATATTTATATCATATATATATATATATATATATATATATATATATATATTAAAATTATATCTATGAACTTATATATTAAAGAAAACGGACCTTTAAATTTGTTATTCTAGAAGAAAAT
Source organism: Cryptomeria japonica (assembly GCF_030272615.1). Lineage (NCBI taxonomy): Eukaryota > Viridiplantae > Streptophyta > Pinopsida > Cupressales > Cupressaceae > Cryptomeria > Cryptomeria japonica. The sequence continues at coordinate 228,470,875 of NC_081415.1, read as the reverse complement.
AAAATTATGAAGGAAAAATAATCCACCATATATATAGTCTTCTATACAATTAAAGCAGTGAAAACGTCCATAAAACTTTAATAAGAATAGTATCATATGGAATCAAATAATTTATGCAGTATATTATAAAATTAAATTCATACTCTATAACTTCATATTCTAAATATTACAATATATATTTTAGATTTTTTATTTTTATTTTTCATATAAAGATGTTTTAGTTTGTATAATAAGTAATTTTGCTGGAAATGTAATGGCAGCTACATATATTTTTACATATAGTGAATAATAGAAGGAAAACCATTATTTCACTACTGCTGTATGTATAGTGACTGTTTTTCACTTTATTTTCACATAAAGTGAATAATAGAAGACAAACTATCTTCATATATTAATCTTATAAGAAATCTATGTTTGGCGTTGGCATTTTTAACCTTTTTGGTACATTGCTATGAACATTGGTATATTTTAAATAAATTGCAATATTTCAGATTTTCATTCTTGGCTGATCATGAGGGCTGAAGCTATTCTGGCTCCAAAACAGATTGTTAGTACAGCATGATAGCGATGTGTTAGTCAATCGCAGCCATTTATTGCAAAATCGACGGTGTAAAACATGCGACTAACACATGTGTTAGTCAATCCATAGTGCCGTTTTGGAGCCAGAATAGACGCATCCGATCATGAGTCTATGGAGTCCAGGTGGAGGCAAACCTGGCACAATGCCCTCAACAAAATTAATGATTGTTCTCTTGGTAAGCGATCCAGCTCATCTTATTAATAAACAAAATTAGATGTATGAATAGTTGTGAGGGTTGTACAGATAAAAACTATTGTTTGAAACACAAAATATTAATTTTTGTGTGTTTATATATTAATAATTACAATGCATTGTACTGATAGTTGTGACTTTAAAGTTGTTATTGCTATCAAATGTACTATTAGTTGTAAAAAGTAATCAATCATGTGATGCCAAGAATAGGAGCCTCTTTCGCATGACTATTGATCTCACTTTTTGGGGGGGCTCTTTTGGACACCCTAGAAAAAAAGCATGCTGATGTGGCACCATACTTGATGATGTGGCCTTGAAACCTTAGTTATAAGCAAGTGACCAAGTAAGCTGTTGTAAAAAATGAGAGTTATTTAAAATTTCCATGTAAGATTTTGAGAAGCACAAAATCAGAATAAAATTGTTAAAATGTAATTCGAGTCAGGGGCTAGTTCCATCATCTCTCCAAGTGAACAACACCATTACTCCATGATCTCTCATCTCCTTTGCCTATCAATAAAAGTCAAGCTTCTATGAGGTTAGCATAGATAGATTTTAAGATAAATAGTTACACTCTTTAAAAATCACCTTATTTGGGATATTTTGAAAGACAAGTTGCAAACCAGATAAATAATTGAATTTGCATCCCTCCCACTTTGCCTCCCTTAGTTCTTCATGACCTTTGTATCCCTCCCACTTTGCCTCCCTTAGTTCTTCATGACCTGGAGAAAATGGACATGATTCTACCCCACCTTTCTATGATTGGTATTGTAGAAACAAATAATGTAATCAATTCATTATCAACCATAAAGGTACCACTAGCAAATTAAAAACAAGTGAAGAGAAAATTAGAACAAAGATGAAATATTGATGCAATGAACTAATATTGCAAGACTCGTTCCATACCTTTATTGATTAATATATGTATATATTTATACATATAGAGGGCACAACTACATTTCTATAAACTTGCAAATTATATTGAAAACAAGCTATAATTGTTTCTAGTAAACTATTATTAAGATAGTTAGGTGAAGATGTTGTTGGCATTACAATAAGTTTGTTGGTTGATGATATTGAGAAGGTTGTTGGAGATTAATGATATAATTGATAAAGGATGATTACTGTCTTAATATTATTATTTTGTCATTGATGTCAAGCAATTGATTTTCTGATTCAGTATGATGTTGCCATATCTTAAAAAGTATGTTTTGTTGAGTATAAAGATGTCGGTAAGTGACACTGAAAGAATGTAAAAATGAAGGGGAGTAATAATTATTCAATGGGAAACTATTACCGAGTTAGACAATGATGAGATTATGATATTTTGATTGTTTTGATATCCTATATATGTGTGTTCGAAGATTGAACAAGAAGGAGAAAAGATTTCATGCAATAGAATGAGTAAAGGTTTGATACTATTCTATTTTACCGAGCAAGGAGCTAGTCACTGAGATGAGAATGTCTACCGAGTAAAGTTCAGAATTAACCGAGTATCAATCGAGCAGTAACAGAATGCATTGAATGAGTGAATACATTATTAAATGAAGGATGCCAATGAGCTGGAGATTTATAGAAGATTGGAATGTCATGCATGAAGTTTGTTAAGGATCAATGGCAATGGAAATTCAAGAGTTAGATCTACAGTATAGATTGAACAGTCATAACCGAGCACAAGTACCAAGGAAGGAATACAAGTTTCAAGGCAAGATAAAACATTTTTCAGATCGAAGGATTCAATGAACCTAGTCAAGTTTGAAGATCTAATGGCTAAGATTAATCATGGGAAATGTGATTGATGAGATTAAGCAGTTAGGAATTTCTTATAAATAAAGAAAGTTTATGAACAAAGAATGCGGGCAAATAGAAGCATAGTGATGCTACAGAAGTGATGACCGAATACCGAAGATTGAAAATTTGATTGAAGAATAGAGTGAGAAGCCCAACAAGGAGAAAGATAAGTCTTATGACAAGATTATCTTGAGCACATAGAATCTACTATAACATTTCAGATGTGAAGTTGCAAATATATTTTATTACTGTTATTTATTTTTGTAAGTGATAAGAAATCTCTTAACCGAGTGGACTTAACAGTCTTATTTGTAAATCCTCTAGAAAGGTAACATTCTAATTGAGTGTTTGAAATCCTTTGACAAGGTCACTTCTAACAAAGTGCAAGATTCTGATAGATCTGAGGGAAATCCCTTGACCGGGTCACATCTAGCAATGTGTATGTAATCTTTAACAGGATTGGCTTTTAACCGAGCATACTCTAGAAGAGTATATTTTCTTGTGGGTCCAAAATCCCACAGTGGTTTTTCCCTATTAGGGTTTCCACGTTAAATTTGGTGTCAAATGGGTTTTAATGTTTCAAGTTTATCTATTTATGAGTTTGAATGATTTACAGTCATAGTTGCATTCTACCGAGGTTGAATCTGATTAGAAAATTGGATTGTGAGTTTATCTGATTCAACCCCCCCCTCTCATCTAACTAACAGATGTAACTAGGACTCTTTATGCACATACTCGCACTTCATTTGCTACACATGTTGCAACTGTTATGACTTATTATAACACTCTTCCTTAAGGAATAACATGATTTTTATTGACCCCTAATCTCTACATATTACAAACTAGGAATTAAACTAACATAAAACAAAGTAGTACATTCTATAAAAGTTATTCTTTGAATATAATTCATAGACCAGTAAGAATTCTTCAAGTTGCTTCCAACTATTGGTATAGTCATGTAGCTATCATTCAAGTTTCCAACATAATCTGACAACATTTGCACATGAAGTTCTCATCACCCTCAGAAAGGTATGATACTGAACTTCTATATTTTAAGATCTCCTCTGAACTATTGGATTACCAATCCTCACATGTATGTCTCATAACCTCAATGAGGTATATAGACTGCATCCTTTTCTATCTTTACAACATTGGCCTCTTAAAAATGGGGAAAGTTCATCATCTTCAATGATGTCATCATCACTAACAATTGGTGGTTCCCAACAACAATTATATTTAAGCAAATTATTTAACTTTCTCTTTGAGAAGATCACTTGCACGAACTTTACAATTAATTGCAATATGACTTAATTTCTTATAGTAGTAACACTCAATCTCATTCTTACTAGACATTGTCTTTCCCATCCTTTTCTTTGAGTATAATGCAAGTTCAAGCTGAGCATCTTCTCTTGAATCGCCTTTAACTGTACTCTTTTCTTCAATTAAGAGCATTGAAATCACATCTTTTAAAGTCTGTGTCAATATATGATTGAGAGTAAATATAATATTGTTATATTTTCAAGGCAAACTATTTAGCAAAATAGCTTAGCATCTTCTTTATCAACCACATCACCAACTTTTATTTATCGATTGCATTTTCATTTTCACCTTTCATGTGTGAAAATTATGACCATTATATTTTTACATGCATTTCCAAATACTTCTATGATGAAAAACAACAAAATACCTTTAAAAGTTGCACAGTAGTGGGATTTCAATAACAGCAGATTTATAGATATAAACTAAACTTTGAATGCCAACATTTAGATAGGGCACACAAAACATGGAGATTAAATAGTGACAAGAATTTGTTTCTCTTATACATCAACTTTGTCTTCTTTAGCTCTTCAACTAGTGTTTGATTCAAAGTAGAGAAAAGAATATTCTCTTTCCTTCTGCACTGCAATTTAACCAATTGTAGGTCTTTGATGTCTTTTGAATGCAGCTATGTTCCAGCCAGTTGATGCCTCCACCACAATTCCACACAGCAGCAAATTTCTCCAATCGGGTGTACAGGCACAAATTGCAAATTCTGATAGCAAATTAAAAAAGAATGAAGAGAAAATAGAACACAGATGAAATATTGGAAGACGCATTCCATGTCTTTATTGATTAATAGATGTATATGAAGAAACCTTAGCTCGTCATATTGTTTGACACATTTCCCTTTCATAATTGTGAATTTGGTTGTCTCATGAATATTTATATGCTTACCTTCTTTCTTGATGAGATCTCCTTCTTGGAAGCATTATGTTTCTTCCATTCTCACAATGCATGCAACCTCCTCTTGGTTTCAATTAGAGAAGAATAAGCATATGTCATAGAATGCTTCTTTAGGACTTGGATTAAGCCCCAACTAGGAAAGAACAACCCTTGACTCGTAAAAACTATACTTCTCGCTTCCACCAACATCATCTCCAAATTTTAGCCAACAAAGTACTCTCTCATAAGATTCAAATTTTTTCTTTCATTGATGAAAGCTCCAATAACTTTAAAATATAGAAGACAAAACTTGTGTTTCTCTACTATTTGCTTGGATTGAGGTCTTTTTTGTAATATAGATTGCTTTTACTTTTTCTTTGAATTTTTTCACATAACACATCAACGAATACATCAATAGAAAGAGATCCCATGTCATAGATTTTTCAAGGTTCAATTCCACAATATTATTAACTCTCAATACAATTGTTTCTCTAAATGTAAGTAACCAAAATTTCTTTGCACTTGTGACATCCTTAGGTAAAATATTTTCTAATGGTTCTAGATACAAAGCATTCTCAATATATAAGAATATATATTATTTTTATATAATGTCTTATAAGCTCTAACTTCCACTTTGAGAGTTTCCTACACCATGTTTGTGATAAACTTATAAGGAACTGAGAGGGGGAGGGGGGGTGAATCAGTGCAAGCAAAAACAATATGAATCTAATCACCAACCTAAACAACTTAAAACTTAATAATCATAAGAGGAATATCACCACATAAGCTAATTCCCAATGAAGCAAATTCCACATAACACAAGAGATTTATACATGGAAACCCACAAGGGAAAAACCACGGTGGGAGTTAATACCCACAAGATTCACTATCTGCAGAATAAAAATCTTGACCAATTAAGGTCTTTCAAACATGCCCTGTTAGGAGCAGACTTGGTTAAGGGATTTAAACAATTAGCCTTGTTAGGAGCTTTCACCTATTAGGATCAACCTTGCAAGAGGATTTAACACTCTGATATAGAGCTACTCGGTTAAGGGATTTACAATATAAGGTTTGTTAGGACCTACCCGGTTAGGGGATTTTACTGTTGTAACTTTTAGGATAACAACAGTTCAAATGATATTCATATAACACCTATGTGTCTGATAAGATCCGCTTCAAATCCTCAAAACATCAATAACACATCAATATAAAGCTTCACTAATCATCGCACAATCACAATCTCAATATTCACCTTTGATCTTATATCTATCTCATAACTCATCACACTTTTTTATAGACATCAATTAATTTGGCTACAACCTTGGAACAATTTCCTAGTTTCAATGAATCTAGACAAAATAATATTACACGTCGAACTTATGTTGGCCACCGACAAAACAAATCAAAACCTGTGTCGTTTTACCAATTTAAGTGACTTTATCACTACCTATTAAGTGTTCATCAGAATACTTGCTCTTACATCAAATCTCACTTGTCTGGTTGAATCTGTCAATGTGTTCATGAATATAGCTCCAAATACCTATCTCCATCACTCTTGTAAAACCACATCATTCAACTCTTCATCAATCGCCTGTACTAGTTGCATGAATGCAACTCTGTCTTTGTTTACCGTTTAAGAACCTATTTGCTGGTTCATTGGTAAACTCTCATCTGTACCAATTATACCTTACCGATTGGCTTCCAAGACTTAGATGACCACAAATATTGTTTCCATCAATGACAACACAAGACATAGTCCTCAAACATGAATCTCAATCTCTTCATCACATTCACCAATCAATCATTTACCGGTTGCATATCACAATAGTCTTTACCAGTCCAGTCAAATGCCAACATTCTCCCCCTTTGGCATTGATGGCAACAAAAAAAAAAAATTCAACTAAGTGTGCAAAACAAAAATTGACTTCATGACATATACTCCCCCTTAGAAATTCCATTCTATTACAAAAATTAAAAGACTTATTGTGCTACTCTCCCTTTACTTTTTCATACAAAATTTTGACTGACTCTTCAACTATTACTCCCCCTTTGACAACAATGCCAATCAAAGAAGTAAATACATGAAAGATAAATACATTTACAACAAAATTTGCATCAAAATTGCATAGCATATATAGATATAGGAGTTCAAAATATTTTTACAATGCAATCTTAGAAAAAGAATCACGAAAAAGTGATTTCAACTGTGTCAGATCATTATGCCAGGTTTCTAAAATAGTGTCGATTATCTCCACATGTGCCCTCATCTGTCCAACAAACTCCTCCATGGCATCTAGAGTGCTCATCTCCAGTGTAGCATTAATAGCTTCAAATTCTTTATAGGCTCTCTACAAGATTTCCACCTTCTGTATTAGCTGTGTGTGTAATTTTTGCAGTGATCCGATCCTCTTAACCTATTCATGCTCATAAGCTTTCAGCTTATGCTGAAGTTCTACAATTGATTTGGCATATTTAATAGCAGAGACATTAAGGGGCTTGAATGACTCACTAAGAACTTCAAGTTCTTGCTTAGCTTCCTCCTCCTCCTTCAAATCAGTACAAAACAATGAAAATTCTGAACAATTGCAAGTGTTTTACCTCTAGTTTCAATTCTTTCTTTCAAACAGTCCTTATTGATAGTAAGAGAAACTTTCCCTTTATCAATTTCAGTCATCAATTGCTCAGTTCTTTTCTTCTTGTAATCCTTGTCAACACTAACATAAGCTACATCCTCAAACGATTTCATCTATTCTCTGACATCAGAAACAAGTTGTCCAAGCTTGTTAATAGGAGTAACAAAATTATCAATATCAATCTCTACTAGGAGACTTGACAAAATCTCAACATCATTCCTTATTGTCTCTGCCTCTATTGTTCTTTCATCCTCTTCTTCTTGGCCCAGGATTGCATGGTACTTGCAATCTCCATCAACTCAAGTGAGCTCAAATTATCCATGTCTAGAGGACTTTTGATGATTATAGCATCATCATCTTCATCACCTACAATTTTCTTTTAAGAATCAAGTGACAAAGGTGTCACTTTAGGTTCAGTATCCTCTGTTTTCTTTTTCTCTTCCTTTTCCTTTTTTGTTTCCTGTACCAGTGGGGGTTGTCTATCAACATTTTGAGTAACTATCGGTGGCTCCTCATCTTTGTTTTCTTCCTTGTAAAGCGGAAAAAATCGAACCCTAGTTGTTCTCCCCTCCCCAACTCCAAGGAGAGAGGAGGGAGGTCACTAGGGTTGATGGTTTTCACTTAGGAAGGACTTTACATTCAAAAGAGGGGTTGAAACCCACAAGATCCAATCCCACACAATGCAGGATTGGATTCTAAATGAGTCTCAAGGGTTGTGACATCAAGGATACCCTCTTTTGTAAAGAATGTAGATAGAATGATTGAACTAGGAATGCATGTAAAAGTAAGAAAGATTTGCTTATAAATAGAGATAGGGATATGGGATGAAGCTACGGACCTGGAATTAGCAGTAAAATGTCGAGACGGTGTTGTTTTGCAAATTTGAGTGAAAGTTGACGGGATGATGGCGCCCGGAGTGCACACGGTCCTCCGAAAAATCCGCGAAACGAAGGTGGATCTGTTCGTCTCTGCACAAGGATTCCAGATCTTCAATTACAGCCACGTACCTGCAACCTACACACAGAAAAGAGAGGATGATTGGGGGGTTAGGGATGAGGGGTTTGCCTTCAGGTCAAACCCCGGTTTTGGAATTAACCAAGAAATGAGAATGCTGTAAATGTAAATGTTTGTAATGTAAACAAGTACTGATACCTTGTTGTAAGAATGTTTGTATTCTTACATGCGAAGGTGTAATAATGTTGTATGTTGTAAGTTGTAAGTGATCTCCTCTTCAATGGTTGAATCCTTGTCTTGAATGTAACACTTAGCCTTGAATGGAGACTTAGAATACTCAATTGCTTGAAGGAATGCTTGAATGCTTGAATGTTTGAATGTTTGAATATCACTTTCACCTTTTGCACATATATGTCCTCCTCTTCCTCCCTTTCTAGGAGAGGAAAAGTAGTTTATATACTTGTCAATTAGGGTTGAAAGACTGATTTTTCCGACCTTAGGCCGACCTAGAAACAATATTTTCCAATTTGCAAACTTCAAGACCTGATGCCCAAAAGGAGACCGGGCCCAAAATAGGGCCAGGGACCAGGGCACTGGGTGCCATGGTCCTGGGGGACGAAGGCGCTGGGCGCCATGGTCCCACCTCCTGGGACAGCAGGGTGCAAGGAGGGATCATGCCAAGGTGCAGAAAAATGCAGTTTTTGGTGTCGAAAACAGGTTTCGGGGTCTCCATTCAGGTGAAGCATTGCGCCGCCATCGTGAAGACCCAAATGCAGTCAAAATTGCAAGTGTCACAATTTTAGGATGCTACATTTAGCCCCCACTTTAGCGGGAGTATAAGCGTACGCTCATACTTCCGGTAAAGTACAAGGAAACAATATTGAAAGACTTTCACCACATCAAGGAGGCAAGATACACCAAGCCCCCAATGGACTAAGGATCGTACGACTTCGATTGACAAAGTAAAAGGGAAGATCATGAGGAAGAACCTTGACTGTCAGTAGTAAGGTTCCCTCACTATGAGTCATGCAAGAAAGATATCAAAAATTTTCAAGGCAAAGCTAAGTTCGTCAAGAAATTTTCAAGTATCTTGAAAAGATATGAACGGGATGTATGCCCCCCTATGTTAAAGCGATCGCACACGCCTCACCGGGGGTGATTGCTTTAAGGTAGTGATACATATAAGACATGAGAAAGGAAAGGAGCACGTTATCACAAGGATTTAGCCTCCAAGTGTGAGATAAACCCAAGGATAATAGACACAAAACACAAAGCACAAGGTGACTTCGCTTTCCTCGGGGTCAGTATGCTGTATGATAATTCATGTTTATCATATGTATGTATGCATAATTGCTCTTCATTATCCAATCAAGGAAGGTCACCTAGAAGAAGGGAACACATGTGTCTTTTGAGTCAACATGAGAGAGACCAAAAGAGATCTCAATGTTTTGCATCGTCCTCAAGTAGACAACACTAAGGACAACAAATAGAAGAATAGGAATAACACATAGAAGAAGTAACAAAAGGGAGGAGGAGAGAGTCTGCTATGCTAATGAAACTAGTCCAGCACGTCATCTACCCCCTGATCTTGCTGATCAATATTTCGGGAAGGCAGGGAACACGCTAGAGGAGGAACATCCAACACAGCAGATGGAGCTATCACAAGATCCAAACAAGGGCTATGTTCATGTTCCATGCCACATTGTTCTTGTCTAGGAGCTAGGATAAGTGCTTTAGAAAATTCGTTAGATAATTTGTTATCAACATCAACATATTCATATTCACTATCAGAATGAAGAGGAGTAACATTTTCATCATGAATAATATTTTCATCTATATCATCATCAAGATTTATAAAAATAGGATCTTTAACTCGCACAGGATCAAGACCGTCATGCATCTTATGTTTAGGAGATTTTGGCTCAATTTCCGGCTGAGGAGAAAATGGAATAATACTAGTTGAAGGTGTTTTTGAGGATTGCAAAGTTTGAGAAGCAGCTGCCTGAGCTCTAAGACGATGCTTTCGTCGGCCTTCACGTGTAGAACGATTTCGTCTAGTCTTAGTAGGAAGTTGAGAAGATTGAGGAGGAGGAATGTTCTCATCCTTATCACTTGGGTGTTTTGGTTGTGGTCTCTTAGGTTGAATAATAGGAGAAGAGGAAGGTCTCTTCTCTCTATAAGAGGAAGGAGGAGGAACTGCTCCATACAGAGGAGGAATATTTGGTTTAGGAAGGAGACCAAGTCCATCATGACGAGGAGGTATAGGTCTACTTTTAGAAAGTTTATTAGACATAGTCACATCCATAGGGATGGGTTGGGAATCTTCTTGATGGAAGACATTAGTTTTATCTTCCTTCTCAAGAATGATAGGAATATCAAGTTTGGGTGTCCTAGGTTCACTTAGAGATAGGATCATATCTGTTTTCCACTTTTGATAAGATTTGAAAAGATGATCACTTCGCGGTGGAAGAGATTGGAATTGTTTAGGCCAAAAATAATCAATAGGAATGCTAGAAGTTCTTTCAGCTGGTTTAAAGAGACTATGATTGATAGTAACAACTTCACCATTATGGGGAAATTTCAAACACTTGTGAATAGGAGAAGCAATAGCTTTCATGGAAGATAGCCAAGGATAGCCTAGCTTCACACGAAATTGTTCGGACGATGGAATAATAGAAAAGTCCACATCAAGGGATTTGTTACGGACCTCAATAGGTAATGTAATAGAACCAATTGCAGGAGAAGAAAATGCATCAAATAGTTTCACAACCACATTTGTTTTGTCATAGATCACTTGATTCAATTGCAAAGTAAAAAGAAATTCTTCAGTAATGACATTAACCATGCAAGAAGGATCAATAAGCACTCCACGGCAAGGTGTATTCTTGACTTTTGCAACTACATATAAAGGACCATCAGGTGCCCTGATAGTTTCACTGGAATCAAATGTGATGGAAGGTTCTTTAGGGATTTTTTGCTGCTCTACAAAGTTAATCACATCCGGAGTCATAGACACAAGATCATCAGGTGAGACAGAGGAATCATTAGTATCAATCACATTAGAGGTATGAGAAGGTAATGGATTAGTAAAAATCTTAAGATTTTGGTTAGGAGGAGCTACAGATGTGTTGCCTTTATCATTCACTCCTGAAACAGAGATAGTATTATTATCAATCAAATCTTGAATTTTACCCTTTAAAGCAAAAGATTTTTCAGTATCATGCCCAGGTTGACGATGAAATTGACAAAAAGATTTGTTATCAAAATAGGGTGAATTAATCTTTGTAGGATCTATTTGCCTTATAGGAGGAAGAGTAAGCACATTTTGTTCCAATAACTTATTCATAATACTATGCAATGATTCATTCAAAGGAGTAAACTTTCTTTCTTTCTTGAAAAATTTAGAAATAGGAGGCACACCTGATGCTGCATTCACATTGTTGTTGATGATGTTTTCATTGAACTTGATGGATTCTCTGTTCGGTTTAAACTTCCCAAATGGTTGTTGACTACTATCACCCTTATCACTCAGAGCCATAGGATTTGCTTGTTCCATTTGGCTCACAGTTAGTTGATAATTGTGAAGAGTTGCGCACAACTGTTGGAAAGAAGTAAACTCAGAAAATAGAAGTTTTTCTCTAATATCTTTTTGTAAATTAGAAATAAAGATTCTTTGAATATCATTGTCAGGTACTGGAAAAGAAATTTGAGCATACAAATGTTTATATCTACCAATGAAATCAGTCACTTTCTCTTTAACACCTTGTTTGCAATGCATTAAATCAATCAAAGTAACTTTAGGACTTATATTGTTTTGAAATTGTTGAATAAAAGCATTTGCAAGTTGTTCGAAAGAAGTAATAGAATAAGAAGGCAATGAGCAATACCATTGTAGGGCTTTATCTCTTAATGTTCTAGTAAACAGTTTTGCAAGTAACCTTTGGTCATAAGCAAAATTGGTACATATTGTTTGAAAGGTCTTAATATGTGTTAGAGGATCACCCTTACCATTATAAAGCTCCAAATGCGGGATTTCAACATGCTTAGGGGGAATAGCTCGAACAATGTCAAGAGAAAGTGGGCTCGCAACATCAAATGTGGGCACACTAAACTTAGATTGATTCATAGAGGCAATTTGTTGCTGTAAAGAAGAGACAGCTTGTGCAAGATTGTTAATGGTCGCTTCAATCGAAGAGTTCATATTAGACGTGTTGGATTGCGATGGAGGTATTATGTTATTGAAAGAAGGTATTGATTGAGAATAAGGTGGCGGGACACTATGATAGTTAGTCATAGGAGATGATTGGACAGGAGGAACACTACAAGGAGGAATGGAATGGTTAAATGAATTGCCCCCTTGGGTCACATTCATCTGTGGAAATTTAATAGGAACATTCATTGAAGGAATGAATGAAGAAGTCAGATTGAATGGAGGAAGAGGGTTGATTGAAGAAGAAGGGTTGCCCCCATGACTAGTGATCATAGGTGGAATGTCTTGTATCAAAGCAGTCATTATGTTTGATGTAAAAGTAGGTATACTAGCAATAGGAGTTGTTAAAGGAATAGAATGATTGACGTGAGTAGGAGGTTGTGTATAACCTAAAGTTTCGGCACAACTCTTCATAGGTATCACATTCGAATCCATGATGTGTGCAATACCATGCAAAATATCAATTCCATTCTTATCACTTTGAACCATACGTTTTAGACCCTCAATTAATGAAAGAGCTTGACTATCAGGGTATTCTTGAGACATCCATTGTCGAAAATCATCAAATTGGTTATCCAATTTCAAAAATTCTTCTACAGAAACCTCATGGAGAGCTTCTTCATCATTAAGAGGATTAGAGGAATTACCCATGTCCTCGTTAAAAAGGCCATTCAAATTAGATTCCATCTCCTCAGTAATTAAACCTTGGAAAGACTTAATTCTAAGGCTTCGTCTAACGGGAATAGTGTAAGTAGGGCTTATTGTTGTAAAACTCATGCACTAAAGAGAGAGAGAAGATTTTGAATTTTAGAGGTAGCAAATTTCAATAAAATCAGCCAATCTCCTAAATTTAAGCTGTTAAATGCAATCATGACAGTCTCCCGAAATTTCAAAAAAAAAGTCAAGGACCGTGGCGAATGGAGTGCATACGGTCCTCGCAACTTTTTTTGAAATTTTTAGAGATGAAAGTTATGATGATTTTAAAGCTAATTTGAAAAAATTGAGTGATTTTACGATCTGTAGATAGGCCAAACTAAAGTTGCAATCTCAAAATTGAACCCTACCAAGATTGTTGAAAAATGCAAAATTTAAATTTTGAAAAAGAGAGGGAAACTGAAATTTTGGATTTTATGATTGTAGAGGGAATACTGAAAGCAATGCAGGCTTTGAGATTTAAAAGTTGATTCAATTTCACGCAAAATTCAACTTTGAAAGCGGAAATCAAAGTTGTTGCAATTAAACACTTAATTTCAAAAGTCACAAATTGTAAAGATTTTGAATAAAGTACTGAAATTTCGAATGAATGCCAACACACTTTTCAGATTTAAGACAGTAAGAAACACAATTTTGATATGAATTTTAATTTCAACAATTTTTTGAATGATTAGAAGCCTTAATCCAACCAATCACTAGACCAACTTTGACTTTAATTTTGAAAGTGTTAGAATTGATAAAATCAGCCAAAATTCTGGATTTTAGCAGAAAAATACAGTAAGATCTAGCTCCCGAAATTTTGAAAAAAATGTCGGGGACGATGGCGCTCGGGGTGCACACGGTCCTCGCAACTTTTTTCAAAATTTTTAGGGATGAGAGATATTGTGATTTTGTTGTGGAATCCAAAATTACAGCCGATTTGGAGGTGTTTTGATCAGTGAAATTATCAGTCAAAGTTTGAATCAAGAGAGTTTTAAAAATTAGGGTTTTGACACTTAACCACTTAATTTTCAGAATTAAAGCACAAATATGAATTGTCAATTTGCAATAGAAGGATAGATCTGAAACAAGCATTAGCAATTAAACATTTCACAAGCTCAATTACTAAAAATAAAATTTTAGGGTTTTTATGCAATGAACCTCTAAAACTTGCAAAAGACCAAACATGGAAATGTAATTAAGGAAGCAAATTTTTCAGATCTAACCATGAAAAATCAGAATTAGGATGTTCACGTCGGGTTCACCAAAATGTAAAGCGGAAAAAATCGAACCCTAGTTGTTCTCCCCTCCCCAACTCCAAGGAGAGAGGAGGGAGGTCACTAGGGTTGATGGTTTTCACTTAGGAAGGACTTTACATTCAAAAGAGGGGTTGAAACCCACAAGATCCAATCCCACACAATGAAGGATTGGATTTTAAATGAGTCTCAAGGGTTGTGACATCAAGGATACCCTCTTTTGTAAAGAATGTAGATAGAATGATTGAACTAGGAATGCATGTAAAAGTAAGAAAGATTCGCTTATAAATAGAGATAGGGATATGGGATGAAGCTGCAGACCTGGAATTAGTAGTAAAATGTCGAGACGGTGTTGTTCTGCAAATTTGAGTGAAATTTGATGGGACGATGGCGCCCGGAGTGCACACGGTCCTCCGAAAAATCCACGAAATGAAGGTGGATCTGTTCGTCTCTGCACAAGGATTCCAGATCTTCAATTACAGCCGCGTACCTGCAACCTACACACAGAAAAGAGAGGACGATTGGGGGGTTAGGGATGAGGGGTTTGCCTTCGGGTCAAACCCCGGTTTTGGAATTAACCAAGAAATGAGAATGTTGTAAATGTAAATGTTTGTAATGTAAACAAGTACTGATACCTTGTTGTAAGAATGTTTGTATTCTTACATGCGAAGGTGTAATAATGTTGTATGTTGTAAGTTGTAAGTGATCTCCTCTTCAATGGTTGAATCCTTGTCTTGAATGCAACACTTAGCCTTGAATGGAGACTTAGAATACTCAATTGCTTGAAGGAATGCTTGAATGCTTGAATGTTTGAATGTTTGAATATCGCTTTCGCCTTTTGCACATATATGTCCTCTTCTTCCTCCCTTTCTAGGAGAGGAAAAGTAGTTTATATACTTGTCAATTAGGGTTGAAAGACTGATTTTTCTGACCTTAGGCCAACCTAGAAACAATATTTTCCAATTTGCAAACTTCAAGACCCGATGCCCAAAATAGGGCCAGGGACCAGGGCGTTGGGCGCCATGGTCCTGGGGGACCAGGGCGCTGGGCACCATGGTCCTAGGGGACTAGGGCACTGGGCGCCATGGTCCTAAAGGACCAGGGCGCTGGGTGCCATGGTCTCATGCCAAGGTGCAGAAAAATGCAGTTTTTTGGTGTCGAAAACGGGTTTCGGGGTCTCCATTCAGGTGAAGCATTGCGTCGCCATCGTGAAGACCCAAATGCAGTCAAAATTGCAAGTGTCACAATTTTAGGATGCTACATTCCTATCCCTATTCCCGTTCATGTTGCTCAGACATTTCAACATCAACATCTTGTACATTTAGATTGTCAAGAGCACCAACATCATCATAATTACCAGTATCATCATCATTAGGGATAATCTCAGGTTTAGTTTGTGTGTTCACCGGTTGATTATCCATCACATTTTCATTAGGCTTAAAATCAGTTATTTTAACACCTTTCAGACGATCTTTAGCCTCAAACCTCTCTGGTTCATCTTCCTTAACTTCTTCCTCTTCATTCGGAATTAGACCTAGTACCTTTTTCAACATTTGTTCAATCTCCCCATGGACTAATTGGATCTCGCCAATTAACATTCTTGTCAACCTTATCTTCGACCTAAGAGATGACTTTGCCTTAGCAATAATTTCATCTAGCTCTTCTTCAGTAGCTTCAAGTTGCAAGTTTTTCATAAAATATTCAATGTATTCTCTATCTTATTTCATGGCTGCCTGCAATCTAGCATCAATTATATTATACAATGAATTTGGAATTTACCCTTGCAATTCAATTAGGGCCTTGCTATATTTATTCACCATGTAAACAATTGCATCTTCTATTTCCCTTTGTTCATCTTTACTAAACTTATCAAATAGTTTATTCACACCAGTCAATATACCATACTCTTTAATGTTTATTATTAAATTTTCATGAGGTGTATGCTTGATTACCAGTTTCTTTGGAGATTTCATAGGAGTACCAACACCCTTTGACCTTTTGCCACTATCCCTTAGGGATTTCTTCTCTCCTTCAGACTTAGTTTCTTTTTCATCAACATCTACTTGTTTATGTGCTTGTTGCTTTTTCCTTTTACCAGCCTTAACCGATACAGTAGGAGGTTCAACAATATTACCTTTTCTCTAGAACTACATCTTCAAAGCTTTCTCCTTCTTAGTTTCTACTAGTTTCTCCTTCTTAATTTCTACTAGTTTCTCCTTCTTAACAGCTGCTGGTTTTTCTTTCTCTGCAACCTTCTCCTTTCCATCTCGTCTTTACACCGGTGGGAGTACCAATTGGTGCACTTGATGTTCCGGCCTATGGAGCAATATGCTTTGCTCTTGCTTCAACAATGGCTTCCTTTGTGAATCTTGTTTGCTCTGCAAATGCTTCAACTTCTTTTCTTACTTTCTTTGCAATTATCGATCTTTGAAGTTCAAAGTGCACTTGAAGGGATTTCTCCTTGTAAGTGCCAAACCATTCTGCAATTGTATCTATCGGTTAGGCAAGAAAATGATAAATATATACAATCTGAATATCTTTGTCCACTTCATATCCCATGGGCATAACCCATGTAGTCTGGGGCACAACTGCCTCCATCATGCAAATATTTGTATCAACCAGAAAGTAAATTGTTCTTTCATGTCAGTTGACAACTTCTGTTAGTATCCTTTCCCTTGCATGCATTTTCTTCAAAAGTTCTTTAAAATATCCCCATGCAATTTTTCCAAAATCATTACCAAGCATTCTAATGTTGTACTTCATCTACATCAATGAAAGAGTGCCATCTATCCATTCGATATCACCAATACTGAGGAAACCTTTTTGAAAATAAAAGAATAGACCAAGGATCTTAATTGACTAAATTTAAACCTTAACCTCTTATCCATCTTGATGGCTTCCAGGTTCACCACAAGTTGACTCCTCAATGCCTCTAACAAGTCAAAGTCAACATCTTCTTTCATCATTTGGTGGGTAGTGTGGATAGCAGTAGCAGGATGTTGTTCATCCCGCTAGAGTAATAGATCTGGTAACTGATCACCATAGAAGCATATTTTACTACCAGCTCATTGATATAATTCACCGTCATTGCTCTTCTATCCCATTTAAATCATGTTAAATTTTCTACATCATTCTTAGGAATGGATCTCAAAACTAGAACCTCACTAGTGGCACAAAATCCGGTGATTGCATGAATAGCTTCCTTAGAAATTTTATGTGGTCGATTGAGCCACATAAATTGGTCATGAATCCTACAAAGCACATATCTCACAAGTTCATCATCAAAATTATTAATTAAATTCAAGGCATGGTGAAACCCTTTCTCGGTAACCCCTTTGAACTAGTCCTTCAAAATACCATTCTTATCACGCAATACTTTATATTGATAAAAATAGTAGCAACACCAAGGTCCTCTAGTTTGCAATGATAGAAAGATTTAATATCTTCAACATGTAAGACACCATAAGGAACTCCAGATAGGGCTTTGGTGGGATCAGTTTCCTTAGACTTAAACGGGAGCCTCTTAAATTCAAGATGGGGTCTATCGATAACATCAAATAAATGTGGGTTGTCCATCTTCAATCATTCAAAATGATAAGAAGATAATAAGATATCTAGATAAATACCTTTTATCACTTCTGTACTAGGGTTCCAAACACCAGCAAAGCTCTCTCACCGTTTCCCGGTCACAAGACACACCAAATCACTTCAAATCTCTATGAAACAAGTTAGATGTTGCAAACACAAGCTCTTCTCTGATTTCTCTCCATGTGCTCACAAGTATGCAATGTGACAAATAACATTCAAAAAGTTCCTTTTATTTTCCCATCATCTACCGAATTAAATGCCATTACCAATAAAAGCCTAAAATATCTTATAACACATTACCGGTTCACATAACACATCAAACCTACTGGTTTGATCACAAAATCACTTCTTAATATCATAATACATCAAAGTATGCAAATTCAACATACCTGATGGTCCTTCAAGGGGTTCTAAACTGGATCTAACATTGAGCTCCCCCTAAGCTTTTTAATAGCTTAGTTTGTCGGTGAAGGTTTCTCCACACTAGGAGAGAAAATAGGATCTTTAGATGGTTTGACTTCAGTTTTTTCATCATCCTTATTTTCTAGATTTTGTTCATTTCAGTTCTACTGTCCTCCACAACAACTTTCATCTTCCTTTTCTAGTCAGTAGATTGATTCATCAGTTGGTTCAACTTTTCTCTGCAAAAATTTGCAATATGTCTTAGTTTATGACAATGATAACAAGCCATACTAGATGCTCTCCAAGGTCCAGCATTTCCTCTACCAGTCCTTCTGCAATTCATATCTACATGACCATAGCTATGATAGATTGTGCAAACCATATTCATCCTCTTTTCCATCTCATAGGGACTAGACTAGTTAGCATAAGGTCTTTTCTAGTTAGGACTTCTTCAGTCATTGAAAGTTCTTTTCCAACCACCACCAGACCTCTGACTCATGTGAGGAGTAGGATTATTTGCTCCATACCTACACTCAACAACTTTATGTCCATGCATGTTTCAAATGAAGCAATAACCATTAAAGGTTGTGGCTTATATCCTTGATAAGCATTGGGTCTATAACCATTAGCAACATCATATCTGCTTCTACAAACATTAGCGGTATGTCCTGGTTTATGACAATTGAAACAAACATGCTTATAGGATTTCTTACTGATGGGTTTATGAATATTAGGAGAAGGTTTACCTTCATGCATGTTGTCCTTAGTATCAGAAGACTCACCTTTCTCAATTTTATTGTAACCCAATCCAGTCGTATCACCGTTCATCCTTTGAGATTGGATCTATTCATCAAGCATGGTAGAACTTTTGTTAAACTTTGTAAGATTCTCATTAGCATCAACAAGTTCTTTTGTAAGGTCTTCATTCCATTTCATGAGAGTCTCTCTAAGAGACATTACCATATCCATTTCTGCCTTTATCTCTTCTTTTTCCTCATGCCATTGTGCATATAAAGTGCCATTTTCCCGATTTATCTTGAAGATCTCATGTTCTTTCTCTTTGATTTTGTCTTATGCTGCCCTCCTTGCTTCAAGTTCTTGATTCATCCAGATAGTTAGGGCTTCTAGCTCTCTCCTCAAGTTAGTCTTCTCATCATTCAGTTTCTCTACCCCATCAACTAGTGTACCTATATTTGCTTCATCAGAAGAACTGCTTTCGGAAACCTCCAACAGTTGTTCAGTTAGCTCTCTTCTCTTAGCAAGTGAATTTTTATACTTGCCTCTCAATGTTTCTAGGAATTCCTCAGTTTCTGCAAGTTTATGAGACATCTCTCTATAACTCATATCCCCCATGTCTGCCTTAGGAGTCCTCCTCAAACAATTAAGCCTCAAGGAAGGTTATCTCTAATACCAATTGATAAACTTATAATACACTGAGAGGGGAGGTGAATCAATGTAAGCAAAAACAATATGAATCTGATCACCAACTTAAACAACTTGGAACTTAATAAGCAGAAGAGAAATATCACCACATAAGCTAATGCCCAATAAAACAAATTCCAGATAACACAAGAGATTTATACATATAAACCTAAAAGGAAAAAACTATAGTGAGAGTTAATACCCACAAGATTCACTATCTGTTGAATAGAAATCTTGATTGGTTAAGGTCTGATGAACATTCCCTATTAGGAGAAGACCCGATTAGGAGTCACCTAGTTAAGGGATTTAAATGTTTAGCCCTGTTAGGAGCTTTGACCTATTAGGATCAACCTTGCAAGAGGATTTAACACTCTGATATAGAGCTACCCAATTAAGGGATTTACAATATAAGGTCTATTAGGACCTACCCAATTAGGGGATTTTACTGCTATAATTGTTAGGATAACAACAATTCAAATGATCTTCATATAACACCTCTGTGTCTGATAAGATTTGCTTCAGATCCTCAAAACATCAATACAGAGCTTCACTAATCACCACACAATCACAATCTCAATATTCACCTTTGATCTTATATCTATCTCATAACTCATCACACTTTTTTTAATAGGCATCAACTAAGTTGGCTACAACCTTGGAACAATTTCCTAGGTTCAATGAATCTAGACAAAATAATATTACATGTCAAACTTATGTCGACCATGAACATAACAAATCAAAACTTGTGTCATTTTATTGATTTATGTGACTTTATCACTACCAGATAAGTGTTCATCAGAGTACTTACTTTGTACATCAAATCTCACTTGTCCAGTTGAATTTGCCAATGCAGTCATTAACATAGCTCCAAATACCTGTCTCCATCACTCTTGTAAAATTGCATCATTCAACTCTTCATCAATCACCTGTATCGATTGCATGAATGCAACTCTGTCTTTGTTTACCAGTTAAGAACCTATTTGTCGGTTCATTGGTAAACTGTCATCTATACCCGTTATACTTTACCGATTGGCTTCTAAGACTTAGATGACCACAAAAATATTATTTCCATCAATGACAACACAAGACTTAGTCATCAAACATGAATCTCAATTTATTCATCACATTCACCAATCAATCATTTATCGGTTACATATCACAACAGTCTTTACCGGTTCAATCAAATGCCAATAGTTTGGTGGTAGTAGATTCTTGCAAAATCAAGGGTCGAAGATCTACTTTGGGATCTTTTTATAGAAGATAAATGTGTAACTTTAGAATGTATCTAGTCCCACAATTTATCTTGCAAAGACCTAAAGAAATTTCATCTTCCAATGTGGTCTTGCTAGACCCACCGATAGCATATATGATCATAACCATTTCTGCACCATCACTCTCCTAGTTGAGCCATTGAATGTATTCCTCAATTTTATTTTATGTTCCAACTAATAGTTAGAGAAATATTTGAAACATTGCAATATGCCAATATAGCCCCTATAATGCTTAACAACATCGCATCTCAATAATAACTAGCTAGTGATGTTTTATCAAAATCATTGTTGAGGGTGGGAATAAGGGGAGGAGGATTGGCTATGTTTTCCATACCTTTCAAAGAAGAGGTTCTTATTTATAAATGAAGTATCTTGCACATGTCGTCCATATCCCTACAAAGTTGTTGAGGCTTTGGTCTATCCCTTGAAGCTTTCAACATTTTTTAGCTATCCAATCAAATTGAAAGAAATTGCAATCTAGTGCAAAGAAACATTGTTGACCACAAAAAAGATAAACACAATGCCTTCCTATAAAAAATATAACACTAAATCCAGTTATTTCTTTAAGAACTAATCTTCACAATAGAGAACCAATAGATAATTGTAAATATACATTAAAAATTAAAATAAATTATTCAAAGGTAAAATCATTATGTACCTTTTAAATTCCATTCTCTTCTCAAAACAACATGAGATGACTCTCGTCACTATTAATTATATAGATTCATTCAATTTAGCATGCAACTCCTTTTGTAAACAAGGAAGCTCTTGAAGTTCAAGATTTTTTTTTTTAACAAATGAATCATGTAGACTTAAATAGTATTAAACATGACTTGTTATTTTCAATGGTGTCTACAATTGTTAAATATATGCCCACCACTAAGAAACCCACTACATCATTGTGGACATTTCCAACAACATCCAACACTTCTATGCATGTTTCATGCTTATTTCTAATGCATTATTTTATTTGTAAAATAATAACAAATTCAAAACAAATAAACTCCCGAAAAATAGAATTAGTATTTCCTCTTCAACTTCCATGTAAATCTCACCACCTAATAATTAATGAAACAACTTTCATGAAAAAACTTTTTTAATTGATTTCTTAAAAAAAAGAATCTATTCAACACAATAACTACTCAAAATAAAATTAAAGTTGAAACTGAAATTATTATTATTATTATTTAGCAAAAGGCGACTAAGTCACTCAAATTTATTAGAAATTAAATAAAAAGATAAGGTGGTGAGTTGTCCATAATGCAAAAATGGTCTATCCTAGAAGGTTAAGACTATAGAAGCTTTTCTATTGAAACGTGCCAAACCAGTTCCCAACAAAGACAAAACTTAAATTAGACAACTGGTCTACAAGAGTAGTGGACAAACCAAAGCTCAACTCACCCATATCATATTAGAAGAAAATATAAAATGAGTTTTGAGGCATCTTTTTATAGGATACTCTATAAGATCTGATCTAATAAAAAACTCTTGAAGAGTTAAAATTTTGGGACTTAAGTACTCATCTATAGCTTTATTTGCTAAGGATCCAGCACATCTGTTGGCCTCTCAAAAGAAGTGAGAAACTTAGAATTCCTCTAGCTATTAAAGGATGAATGAATGTCAAATAATATGCATTTTAATCTTTGTGAAGAAATATATTTTTTCCTTATTGCTTGGAATACAGTCATAGAATCTCTTTCAATGGGATTTAAAAAAAAACCAAAGTCTAGTGCTAGTTATAAACCAAGTCTAAGGGCAGGGAACTCTACCACATTATTTGTGTCAGGCGGGAAGATCTTGCATTCTACTTTAAGAATATTTCCTTTAGCATGGACCTAAAGATAATCTTAATGTAGAAGTGCCTAGGTTGCCTCAAGATGCACCATAAAACTTCAATTTGACTCAATTTGGAGGGGGCGAATCCATTTGGCATATAGGTGAATTATTTTCTTGTCTTCAATTGGTATAGAATCCATTTGAGGAGGGGACTTTAGTGATTTCTATCTTTTGAGCATCAACACATCCCATGAGGAAAACATCTTTAGCTTGCAACTCTTAGAAACATAAGACATTGCAACTTCTAAGATTGATTTTTGCATAGAAGAGATTACTTTTTCAACTATTGAAACAACTTTCCTAAAAATTTTACTATTTCATTCAAGCCACATATTCGATACTAACAATGAAGCATTGATTTTCCATAAGCAAGAAAATGTCGAGCCTTTGTATAGTGCAAGCCATTATAAAATTGATCCATCAAGCACGGAGGCTTCACTCAGTGAGCTCAGGCTATATCACGTGCATTCAAAGAATACTAAAGAATCCCCCTATTTTTTAAAAATATTGCCTTAAATTGCTTTTTTTCCATCCCCTCCCAATACACAACCTGAATTTCAAGCCCCCTATTTTCACCAAATATTGCATTTTTGCATAGCTCAACTTAAAAGAAACCCTATTTTCCCCGATGGAAAAATATATTGTACCCTCATTTTTGGGATATTAAACCTCCCAATATGAATACACATGATATGATATTGCCCATCCAATGAACCCCTCATTCCATCAGGGTATTGTGAGGGGGGCATACCAATCCAACATCGAATATCACGAAGACCAAAAACTTTGTAGAAAGGTGCAATTTGGTAGAAGATGATCAAAGTAATCAAAATATATCCCACCAAGAACATAAGGGAAGAGAGGAGTGATGCCTAATCTATCAAGCCTCATACACGTCAAAATTTTGTCTTTAACTGCAAGCTTGGCAAAGCTACTGGCTTCTTTAAGACAATAGGGTCTCTAAAATATATTTGAAGTCCAATTTTCACTTCCTTCCCAAGCAATCAGGAGTTCATATCCCTTCTTGACTAAATATTGAGCTGAGTCTACCTTTGTCTGATATATCTCATCCTCATCTTGAGAAAAGATTATGGTTCTTTTTGCTAGTTCAGCCTTCAAAGATGCTTTAATATGGGTAGGAAATGGTAAGTAGTCAAAATACCTCCATTGTACCTTGTAGGGAAAGGTATCACTAGAAATCATGAGATAATTTTTAACCTTGGAACCCCAAAGAAGCTTGTGAATGTATCCTATTAGCACCCAAGTCCTTAGGGAGTGTAGTGACTTGTGACCATTATGGAATCTTCCCAAAATTGAAATTTCTCTCCATTATGGACCTCCCAAATTAAATGTTGAAAAGGAATGTCCCTACAAGAGGCTATAAAATTCCACTATTTTAGAGCCAAGGGGCAAGTTCTATAAGGTAAAAAATAATTCTTTGTTTGTGTCATCTTGATAGTTTTGATACTTAATTTAAGTACAGATGCCAAGCTAATAAGATGAGAGGGGGGGGGGTGAATCATACAAACTTAATCTTCCATAAAAACAACAGATTCAACCTCGGTAACTTATACTTCAGTAATATAACCAAAACTGCTAAACATGCAAACTCAAAAGCATATAAACATCATAACACTCATAACACCAGATTTAACGTGGAAACCCAAATAGGGAAAAACCACTGTGGGATTTTGGACCCACTAAGAAATATACTCTTCTAGAGTATGCTCGGTTAAAAGCAAATCCTGTTAAAGATAACAAACACATTGCTAGATGTGACTCGGTTAAGGGATTTCCCTCAGATCTGTTAGGATCTTCACCTTGTTAGAAGTGACCTTGTTAAAGGATTTCAAACAATCAATCAGAATGTCACCTTGCTAGAGGGTTTTACAAATAAGACTATTAAGTCCACTCAGTTAACAGATTTTATGTCACTTTACAAAATAACAGTAATAAAAATCTATCTACAACTTCACATCTAAAATGCTAAAGCAGATTCTTATTTGCTTAATACAATAGGACTAATCTTGTCCATCTGATGGGCTCTATACTCTATTATTCAAATAGGTCTTCAAGATTCTATGCTCGGTAATCACTATGTAGCATCCATGTGCATACACTTGCCCGCATACATTGTTTATCAACAATTCCTTATTTATAAACAATTCGCCAACCGCTTAATCTCCTTGATCAAATTTCACATGATCAATCATAGCCATCAGATCTTCAAACTTGACCAGGTTCAATGTATCCTTCAATCTCAAAAACATTTTACCCTTCCTTGGAACTTGCATATATTTCTTGGAACTTGTGCTAGGGTATTGTGGTTCAATCTGAGCTGTAGATCTTCTTGCCAATTTTCCTTTGCCATAGATTCTTTAACAAACTTCATTCACGACATACCAATCATTTAATCATAGCTAGCTCATCAGGTTCCTTCATTAAATAATGCTTTTATTCATTCAATGCATTCTATTATTACTCGGTTGCAACTCGATAAATACTAAACTTTACTCGGTAGACATTCTGCCTACATTAACCGATAGCGATAACCTTAGGGTTTACTGACTAGGTTCTTTGCTCGATAACATAGTATAGTATTAACCTTACAATCATAAACATATGTAGGATATCAATACAATCTAAACATCATGATCTCATCATTGTCTAACTCGGTAATAGTTGCCCATTGAATAACTTATTCCTTGCCTTATTCATCACATTCTTTTTGTGTCTTTTACCGACATCTTTATACTCATCAAATCATACTTCTCAAGATATGGCAGCATCATATTGAATTAGAAAATCAATTTCTTGATATCAATAACAAAATAATAATATTAAGACAATAAACATCCTTAATTAGTTATATCCATAATCATCAACAACCTTCTCAATATCCTTATTGAAATGCCAGCAATCTCGTGTTGTCTGTTATAATGCCAACAATCTCCCCCTTTCACATTGATGGCAAAACCAATTGATTTGACCTAATTGATTTTGATTGCTATGAGATTCTGAAATGCTCTCCCCCATACATTAGTATCCACTCCTTTTCTCCAGTCTTCTCCCCCTTTGACAACAATGCCAAAAAGTAAAGAACTAAAACATAATTTCTTCCTGTATGAAGTGATTTCCTATTGTTATGTGTCAACTTGGTCTCTGTCAGAGCATTTTGTCTTCAATTCCTATTCCCTATAGTTGTTTCCTGCACACCTTTAGAAAACATCTTAAAGTGTGTAAATCAGCATCAACTCCTAAAAGATATTTTGTAGATTCATCGAATTGATGCTTTCACCGAACTAGGTCAGTGAGTAGAAGATAGGGGTAGGACCCCTAACTTACTTTTGAGATACTCAAAAGTGTCCCTTGGTAGTGGCTTGGTGAAGATATCTGCTATTTGTTCCTTTGTGCTAACATACTCCAACACCACTTTCTTCTCTTGAGCTTCTTCTCTAAGATAATGATATTTGATAGAGATGTGCTCTGTCTTCGAGTGCATAAGAGGATTCTTTGAAATGTTAATGGCACTAGTATTGTCACATAATATAGTTACTGGCTCAGTAACTTTCTCATTTATACCTTCCAACAGTTGTTTGATCCATGCTATGTTGGTACAATTCAATGCTGCAACAACGTATTCAGCTTCTGCTGTTGATTGTGAAACACATCCTTGTTTCTTGCTAAGCCAACTCACTAGTCTTTCTTCTAAAAAGAAAGCTCCTCCACTTGTGCTTTTCCTGTCATCAATGTTGCCTACCCAATCAGCATCAGTATAAACTTTTAAATCAAAATCATTTCTTTTCTGTTATACTAAGCCATAATCTTCAATGCCTTTCAAATATCTAAAAATTCTCTTGATTGCTGTCATGTGTGTTTCCTTAGGATCTGCAGAGAATCTTGCAACTATACCTACTGCATGTGTTATATCTGGCCTGTTGTGAACAACATATTGCAACTTTCCAATCATGGATCGGTAAAGTGTCTCATTAACAGATGCAGATTCATCATTCTTTGATAGTTTACAGTTGGTAGTCATAGGAGTACTTACTGGTTTTGAATCCTTCATTCCAAATTTCTTCAAGATTTCCTTTATGTACTTGGATTGAGTAATGAAAATCTCATCTTTCATTTGCAGTATCTGTAAACCTATAAAATACTTTATCTCACCAATTAATGACATCTCAAATTCTTTGCTCATTTCATTTCCAAAGTTCTTGCATAGAGAGTCATTTCCACAAAATATAATATCATCAACAAATATGGCTGAGATCAGTATTTCATTTTCATCATTCTTCATGTACATGTTATTATTTTCACTTGTTCTTATAAAACCAATCTTGATTAAATAAGAGTGCAATCTTTCATATCATGCTCTAGGTGCTTGTTTCAGACCATATAAAGCTTTGTTCAATTTACATACCTGATCTTTATTCTTGTCTTCAACAAATCCTTCAGGTTGTTCAATAAAAACTTCTTCTTCTAATATACCATTCAGAAATGTAGATTTGACATCCATTTGATATACCTTGAAATTCTTGTAAGCAACATATGCCAACAATGTTCTTACTCCTTAAAGTCTTGCCACAGGTGCAAAAGTCTCACCATAATCAATTCCTTCTTCTTGGGCATAACCTTTGCAAACTAGTCTTGCTTTATTTCGAATGACCTCACCTTTTTCATTCTGCTTGTTTCTGAAAATCCACTTTGTACTGATTACATTTTTGTCCTTCGGTCTTGGGACCAGTGTCCATGTGTCATTTTTCTTGATTTGAACAATCTCTTCTGTCATAGCATTTATCCAATCTTCACTGTTAAATGCCTCTTTCATTATCCTCGGTTCAAATTCAGATATCAAACATGTGTTATGTCTCAGTTTGTTCCTTGTCATCACTGGATCATCCTTATCTTCTATAATTTGACTTGATGCATGATGTCTTCTGACATACCTGGCTAATACAGGCTCGGTAGGCTCTGTATGATCTTCTTCATCACTCGGTAACTGAATATTTTCTTCATTTCCTTCTGCAGTTTTCTCAGTAGGACTTGTCGGTTGAACATAGACAAATTCATCATAATCTTCTGGTTCTTTGGAATTTCCTTCATCATTTCTTTCTGCAAATTCATCAATTTTCACATTTGCACTTTCTACTATTTTGTTAGATGATTTGATCAGACATTTAAATGCTTTACTTCTAGAAGAATAACCAAGAAATGTTCCTTCTTCACTTTTCTGATCAAACTTGCCATTTCTATCATCTTTGTTTACATAGCATCTACTTCCAAAGATTTTGAAATAACTTACATTAGGTTTCATGTCATACCAAATTTCATATGGTGTCTTCAAAGTCCCTTTCTTCAGTTGTACTCGGTTTAGGGTGTAGACTATTGTGCTTATTGCTTCTCTCCAAAATGTTTGTGGCACTTTCTTTTCAATCATCAAGGTTCTGGCACAATCCACAATAGATCTGTTTCTTCTCTCAGCAATTCCATTTTGTTGTGGAGTTCTCGGTGCAGAGACTTGTCTTTTTATACCATGATCATTGCAAAATAAGTTGAACTCATCAAATGTGAACTCTCCTCCTCTATCCGATCCAAGACATTTCAGTTGTCTTCCTATTTCATTTTCAACTCTTGCCTTGTACCATTTAAACATTTGAGAAGCTTCTGATTTTTCTTTTAAAAACATAATTGACATCATCCTTGATTAATCATCCACAAATAATATGAAATATTTATCACCATAATAACTTTGAACTTTCATAGGACCACAAAGATCAGTGTGCACAAGATCTAAAATTCCCTTAGAGGTGTAGGACTTACTTGTAAATCTTGATCTTGTCATTTTACCCATCGGGCATCCTTGGCACATAGCATTCTCAGGTTTTTCAAGACTCGGTAGACCTCTTACTCGGTGCTTCTTGCTTATTTTGATCAAATTATCAAAATTTACATGACAAAACCTTTTATGCCATAACTAGGTATCATCTATCTTTGCATACAAACATTTATTCCGAGTTGATTCAAGGTGAAATGTGTTACCTTTTGTTTGTGTCCCGGTAGTAGCTAACTTTCCATGCTTGTCATGAACTTTGACAATTCCTTTCTGAAATTCTATTCGGTATCCTATATTGTTTAGCTGTGCTACACTCAACAAATTGTATTTCAAACCTTCAACCCAATAAACATCATTGCATCTTGCATTTTCAAGAAGTGTTATAGATCCTTTACCTTTTACTGGACATGGTGCATCATCACCAAATCTTACATAGCCTCCATCATAGTCTTCTAACATAACAAACTTGTGTTTATCACCTATCATGTGATGTGACCATCCACTATCTATGATCCAAGAATCATTAGTATTTATGTGAGATATTAGGGATTTTTCTTCATACCTTTCTTCATCTGATCCATCTTTGATAGCCACATAAACTACTTCCTCTGTATCAGTTTGATTTGATTTATCATCATTGGATTCCTCATCGGCTATTAAGCATGACTTTGTATCTCTTCTTTTGAAGTCTCGGTGTCCTTTGTAATGATTATTTTTCTATCTATCATCTTGGTAATCTCTCTTTTCAGTAGAATCTTTGTCAGTATAGTTAGAAGCCATATGTCCTATCTTATCACAATTGAAATATTTCAAAGGTAATTTTCCTTTATACTTACCTTTGCCTCTTGATAACCTTCTGGCTAATAGTGCTTCAAACTCTTCTTGCTTTCTGATTTCCTCATACAGTTTGTGTACTTCCTCCATGTTCTTGTGAAATCTTTCACTTGCTCCACTGTGATCCCCTTTAGTCTACTTACTCATTCTATCATTGTAATCATCAGATTCACCAATATGAAAAGTACTAAATGTAGACTCAACTTTATTTACCGAAGACCCACTGTTATCAAAGTTACTTAACTCAAATGCATGTAGCTTGCCAATAGTAGCATCTAAAGAAACTGGCATATTGGGTACAGACCTTAATTCAGTGATTGCAGAGACTCGGATTGCATAATCTAGTAGAAGGGTTCTTAACAACTTACTTGTTATATCCTTTTCTTCAATAGTTCCACCTACTCCTTTGATTTGATTGAGAATCTCCTTTAGTCTTGTACTATACTGGGTTATGTTCTTACCTTCATTCATCCTCATAGATTCAAGTTGTCCTCTTAGACTATCCACTTTTACTCTTTGAACATGTTCATCTCCACCATACATAGATATGAGCTTGTCCCACATTGCCTTTGCATCATTGCAGCCTTCTAGATCATTAAACTCTAAATCGGTCAATGCAGATGTTATTTCAATCATTGCTTGAATATGTTCTTGCTTTGCCTTTATCTCTTCCATTGTGAATGGATAGGTTCTCAGTGTGATGAAATCATTCTCCAGATAATATACAGCATATTCTCCAACTCCTAATAGGTTCAGCTTCATCCTTTTCTGCCATGTAGAGAAACTAGACTTGTTCAGCTTTAGTGTATCCCTCTTATACATCTTTGGATCTTTGCCTCAAGTACCTTTAAACTTTTTCTTCCAGAGTCCAAAGCTCTGATACCAATTTGTTAGCATTTGGCATTATAACAAACAATGGAAGATTGTTGGCATTTCAATAAGGATGTTGAGAAGGTTGTTGATGATTATGGATATAACTGATTAAGGATGTTTACTGTCTTGATATTATTATTTTGTCATTGATGTCAAGAAATTGATTTTCTAATTCAGTATGATGTTGCCATATCTTGAGAAGTATGATTTGAAGAATATAACGATGTCGATAAAAGACACAGAAAGTTTATGATGAATAAGGTATTCAATGGGCAACTATTACCGAGTCAGACAATGATGAGATCATGATGTTTAGATTGTTTTTAACATCATACATATGTTATAAATTGTAAGGTTAATACTATACTATGTTACCAAGCAAAGAACCTAGTCGGTAAACCCTAAGGTTATCGCTATCGGTTAATGAAGGCGGAATGTCTACCGAGTGAAGTTTAGTATTTACCGAGTTGTAACCGAGCTGTAACAGAATGCATTAAATGTTTACATGCGTTATTTAATGAAGGAATCTGATGAGCTGGAGTTTCTTAAATGATTAGTAAGCCATGCATGAAGTTTGTTAATGAGTCTATGGCAAAGGAAAGTTGGCATGAAGATCTACAGCGCAGATTGAACCGCAATACCCTAGCACAAGTTCCAAGAAATGTATGCAAGTTCCAAGGCAGGGTAAAACATTTTTCAGATCGAAGGATACATTGAACTTGGTCAAGCATGAAGATCTGATGGCTATGATAGATCACGGGAAATATGATCAAGGAGATTAAGTGGTGAAGATTGTTTATAAATAGGAAACTATTGATAAACAATGTATGCGGGCAAGTGTATGCACAGGGATGCTACATAGTGATTACTGAGCACAGAAGCTTGAAGACTTGTTTGAATAATAGAGTATAGAGCCCAATAGATGGACAAGATTAGTTCTATGTCTAGATTGTATTCAGCAAATAAGAATTTGCTTTAGCATTTTAGATGTGAAGTTGCAAATAGATTTTTATTACTGTTATTTTGTGAAAGTGACAGAAAATCTCTTAACCGAGTGAACTTAACAGTCTTATTTGTAAAACCCTCTAGCAAGGTGACATTCCAGTTGAGTGTTTGAAATCCTTTAACAAGGTCACTTCTAACAAGGTGAAGATCCTAACAGATCTGAGGGAAATCCCTTAACCGGGTCACATCTAGCAATGTGTTTGTAATCTTTAATAGGATTTGCTTTTAACTGAGCATACTCTAGAAGAGTATATTTCTTAGTGGGTCCGAAATCCCACAGTGGTTTTTCCCTATTTGGGTTTCCACGTTAAATCTGGTGTTATGAGGTTTATGACGTTTATATGCTTTTGAGTTTGCATGTTTAACAATTTTTGTTATATTATTGAAGTACATGTTACCGAGGTTGAATCTGATGTTTATATGCAAGATTAAGTTTGTATGATTCACCCCCCCCCCTCTCATCTTGTTGGCTATTGGATCTGTACTTATATTAAGTATCAGAACTATCACAATTGATAGTTCTGATACTTAATGTAAGTACAAATGCCAAGCTAATAAGATGAGAGGGGGGGTGAATCATACAAACTTAATCTTCCATAAAAACAACAGATTCAACCTCGGTAACATATACTTCAATAATATAACCAAAACTACTAAACATGCAAACTCAAAAGCATATAAAAATCATAACACTCATAACACCAGATTTAACATGGAAACCCAAATAGGTAAAAACCACTGTGGGATTTCGGACCCACTAAGAAATATACTCTTCTAGAGTATGCTCGGTTAAAAAAAAATCGTGTTAAAGATTACAAACACATTGCTAGATGTGACCCGGTTAAGGGATTTCCTTTAGATCTGTTAGGATCTTCACCTTCTTAGAAGCGACCTTGTTAAAGGATTTCAAGCACTCAATCAAAATGTCACCTTGCTAGAGGGTTTTACAAATAAGACTGTTAAGTTCACTCGATTAAGAGATTTTCTGTCACTTCACAAAATAACAGTAATAAAAATCTATCTGCAACTTCACATCTAAAATGCTAAAGCAGATTCTTATTTGCTCAATACAATAGGACTAGTCTTGTCCATCTGATGGGCTCTATACTCTATTATTCAAATAGATCTTCAAGCTTATATGCTCAGTAATCATTGTGTAGCATCCCTGTGCATACACTTGCCCGCATACATTGTTTATCAATAGTTCCTTATTTATAAACAATTCACCAACCGCTTAATCTCCTTGATCAAATTTCACATGATCAATCATAGCCATCAGATCTTCAAACTTGACTAGGTTCAATGTATCCTTCAATCTCAAAAACATTTTACCCTTCATTGGAACTTGCATATATTTCTTGGAACTTGTGCTAGGGTATTGTGGTTCAATCTAAGCTGTAGATCTTCCTGCCGATTTTCCTTTGCCATAGATTCTTTAACAAACTTCATTCACGACATACCAATCATTTAATCATAGCCAGCTCATCAGCTTTCTTCATTAAATAATGCTTTTATTCATTCAATGCATTATGTTATTACTCGGTTGCAACTTGGTAAATACTAAACTTCACTCGGTAGACATTCTGCCTACATTAACCGATAGCGATAACCTTTGGGTTTACCGACTAGGTTCCTTAGGGTTACTGACTAGGTTCTTTGCTTGGTAACATACTATAGTATTAACCTTACAATCAATAACATATGTAGGATATCAAAACAATCTAAACATCATGATCTCATCATTGTCTAACTCGGTAATAGTTGCCCATTGAATAACTTATTCCTCCCTTTATTCATCACATTCTTTCTGTGTCTTTTACTGACATCTTTATACTCATCAAATCATACTTCTCAAGATATGGCAACATCATACTAAATTAGAAAATCAATTTCTTGACATCAATGACAAAATAATAATATTAAGACAGTAAACATCCTTAATAAGTTATATCCATAATGATCAACAACCTTCTCAATATCCTTATTGAAATGCCAACAATCTCGCCTTGTCTATTATAATGCCAACACATCTAAGTATTTGTGTATGAGAAATTCCCTCCATCTTGAAGTTGAGAAAACATAGACCCTCCAAATCATCTTCATACCAAGAGTTTTGTTTTGAAGGAGAAGGTTTCTATTACCCACTCCACCTTGCTCCTTTGGGGGAGATACCTTATCCCAATTTGCCAAAGGGATTTCATCTTAGCCACGTATGTTATCAGCCCAAAGAAGGAATCCCAATACTTTTTATAATTCATACATTTTATCTTTACGCATCTAGAGGACAATCATAATATAGATGAGGATGGAATTTAAAACAAATTTTATCAATGACTAGTTATTTTGCTAGTGCGAACCATTTGGACTTCCAAGTCAAGATTTTTGAGGAGACTAGAAATTATTTTGTCCCAAAGAGTATGCTATTCCTTACTCGAGAAGGGAAGACCTAAATATTTGGATGTGAGATTCTCTTTAGGGAACACCCAAAAGTTCGTCATCCTATCCTAAGTTAAAAGGGAAACATTAAGGAATAAGATATTTGACCTAGCTTTAATACAACTGACCATATCTAGAAGTGTACTCTAGGACATTCTAAATGGCAATTTATCCTTGCAAAGGGAAGCTTTCTTGAAGAGTAGTGGTGTGCCACTAATGTAAGAAGCAAGACATATGATCAAACTGTAATATAAAAGGATTGTTAGATAAGGATGGATATATTGTTATTCATTTTTAGGCTCTACTAAACCTAGGTGGTGTTCCCTAAGGAATTATTCTCAAAAGGAATGAAGGAAATAAATTATGTAATAAACCTTATGGCAACCAAATTTTTAAACACATGAAATATTATAAGTTTTTCACTAAGTACCATGTGCTATTTTACCATGGGATAATTGTAAAGAAGTTAAGTAGTGGAACAACTTCCTACACTAATCTTGAGGGGAGGGTAATACAAAAACTTTTACAGATCTTTACAACAGTTATAGAAAACAGAAATAGACATAATAACATTCAAACCATAACACAATGATTTACATTGGGAAAACCCTTTCAGGAGAAAACCCCCACACTCCAAAAGCCAACCAATATATTATTATGCAATCAAAATAGACTACAATATAATTGCAGAGAAATCTCTTCGTAGGAGTACCACTTATAAGATATTCAAAGGTAACTCAATAGCCATAAGACTCTTACATACAACCTCTATCTCACCCACCTCATACATAGGAGATACAATACAAGAAACTGTCAAACGATATTACAAACTCATGACATGTCCCTCCTTTTTTACAACTCATTTATGCATCCGATGTATTTAATATTTCCTACTTTAGGAGTACAAACTTTTGGAGACCATAACTTAAGAACCGTGTGTCCTATTAACAAACCGTTTGAAGCATCAAAAACCTCGTGAAGTTCTCTAATACCTTGTAAGCCACTATGTCTCTTATGCATATTTTTCAAGGAATTTTGGAGCCTCTAAATTCCTCAAAATAAAATTTAAACCTTTCATTGGACCCCTCCAAAATGGAAAAATTAATATCTTCAAAACTAGCTGTGATTTTGCGATGTAACTTTATCGGACTGCTTATCTAGCCGACCAGAAGCTCCAAGGAGAATTTTTCACCATTTTGTTCTCAAATGAAAACTTATTATAAATAGTAACCTCATCTAAATGCAAGGTTGAGACACCATTTTTCCAAACAACAATGATACAATAACTCCATAAGTAGATTCAATAGACATGTGGAGAAGACAATGCTTAATTAGTAACCACTTAATATTTGTACTATATTTTCTCACTCAACACATAAATTTGATGGTATAAACAATATAAATTTCACTAAGAATGACCTCCTTAAGGTTTGCAAATATTTTGTTATAGTATGGTAATTAAATCAAAACAATCTAATGTATCAACTGACTCCAAACTGACAATTAAGGTTTAAATGCTTGATGTTTTCTACTAAGTGTGGTGGGGTTGTGGCTTGTTGGCACTAATTGTAAATGGGTTCCCTAATCCAAGATGGTGGAAAATAATAATTTGTAAGATCCACCCCTTGACCATCACAATTTTTTTTCCCAATACAATTAACATCGATTAACAACTTCATCAACCAAGCTACTCTATCTCAATCAGAATTATTGGTATCTAAACTCCTTCAATATTCATGGTAGTGACAACTCAATGATACAATATATTATATACTTATAAGTGGAGTATTAGCCTTCAACGATTAGGGTCATCCCTAGACTAAAACTAAGCTTTGAGGGTTCGTGCCTAATGACCCAACCTTCTTATCCTCTCATGGAAAGTTAGAGGCTCTCAGTTTGCATCTATGAGACTACTCTCTCCTTTTGATGAGATTTTGATCTCTTTCTATTCCTAGGTAACAATTAATTAAGTGAACCTATCAAATTAGCCTCATTGCAAGAAGAGCTACACATTTTCATTCAGTGTTGGTTCCATATTCAAGAGCATACAAACATTAGTGTTCGATGTAGGCATATACACAAGGGCCATAACACAACTCCTACACTCAAATATTGTTTCAACCATGTATACATGAGGATATATCTCATACACATCACAAGTACCCAAGATGGCCCTGGTTCTATCATACATCACATACATGGTGAGTAGCTTATACATACATCACATAACAATAGTGATTGGCTCATACAAGCATTTCAAGGTTGGGGTGACTATCTCATTTACATACACCACAAGTTAATAGAGATTTACTCATTTAAAAGCATCATAGATAAGTGATTGGTTCTTATGCAATCATCACAAGCTGAAAATGATCGACTCATATACAAGAATCACAGGTCATTATGATTGGCTCATATAGGTCATTGCAAGAACAACATGACTAACTCATCCTAAATGGCCAACTATCTCTTGTCCATAGTACATGCCCAATAGAAAAGGAAATTTGGTGCACTGTGCACTACACCGTGGGTCCCATTGTTTCCTTTAGTCATTTACACCAATGGATTTGGGGTAGAGGATTCAATGCATCCCGTACTATACTATGGGTCCATCCACAATGCCATCAGGGTCGAGTATACCATTAGAAAACTGAGAAGAGGATTCAATGCATCCCATACTACACCATGGGTCTACCCTCAATCCCAAGGATTTCCATAAGTAGTGAACCAATCTAGCCCACTAGATTCTGACTTCAATCTCCTATAGGCTACTAATGACAAGTCTATCCAACTAGGAAGAAGTGGCTTCCAACATATACCTCATAGTGACCTTAGAGATACTGTCAGCTATCTTCTTCACAATCCCAAGTAACATTCAACACAGATCACGCCCATGTTATAGGTGATTGCCAATGAACCCTCTTGATACTACAGTTATCTCTCATTACCACCACCCACATGGTAAGGTAACTACCCATGCAATTTTTACCATATCAAATCATAGATAGCCCTTAGAAATCATTCACCTTCATGAACCCAGCGAGTGCTAGCTGATCCAACAATACCATAGCAACTCTAGGCCTCTGTCATTGGAACGGTCCAATAACTCGAATTGCTAACTACTATAATATCATGTCTAGGGTAGTCTAAGCAGCATCACCTTTGTGAACCAGGTGATTGTTGATTATCCCTCTTAGTAGACCAAACATTGGTCATTGGCATGGTCCAATGACTATCTCACTTTGCATAACTATCCCAACAGTTCACTCTTGTAGGGTTCCAAGCATAGGTGTAAGAAAATCACATTCAAGCAACTGTATAGTGTAAAGGTCTAGGACTCAATTACATAGACACAAGATAAAATTTATATAGAACCAACACAAGATGGCCTCCATTCATCATGTTCCCATAAGGTAATACTGACTATAAGGTAGTCAACCAATGCTTACTATCTTCAACTCATTGTTCGATGGTGCATTATATATTAAATAACAATGGTTTGTTTTTTCCTATCCCCTTTAATAACCACCCATTACCCACTTTGGCCTCCTTTGAAGCCTAGTGTAGAGAGAGGGTCTATCTTATTAGGAACAACCCTTAACTTTGGAGTTATCTCTCCTAAGACCCTTCCCCTATAGACTTGAGGTCACAAGGGTATCCTTCACCCAAGGGCCACCTACGTTCCCGCTTCCAAATGGGGCAAATTCACACGTAGTTCTTCTTTCCAAGTCTCTCAAAAGACACCTACACACAAGTTCCTATAGCCTAAGGTTGTTGAGAATCCCTATATATATCAATATCCCTACCCTTTTAAGGATAACAAGGTCTCAATAAATCTCCACCTATTAATATCCATGATTCCACATAAATATGCTAGATCCCTTTTAGGTTCACCTTATTAACATAGAGACTGGACCAGTCACCTATCCCTAATAGACTCCCCTTGTTTACACACATATTGAAACCATTAACATATGACCCACAATGCACAAATTTCAATAGCCACTATCACATGACTTGTAAGCTACCAATAAAATAACATTGAGGTAAGGTCTTTAAACTCAATGGGTCAGTTTGATAGGCTAATGTGGCACCTTATTATGAACACATTTCCTACGCTACCTTTGCATACAAAGTGCAACCCAATTTTCTTATGCTTATTGATTTAACAACTTGAAAATTTTACCAATCGCATATATCACATTCATAGGTATATGCCACTATTTGGAGTTTCCTCACAAGTGATCAAATGCTACATTATTAATGGCAACACGTACATGATAACTATTGTATCATGTTATGTAAAGGCCAATAAATTGGAGTCTTACATTTATATAATACCATTTCATATTTAATCTTATCAAATAAAAGCCAAGTGTCATTGCTATCCCATGAGATTCCTAAAATTCTGATTCTCAACCATTAATGGTACTTAACTATATGCAAGGAAAGTCAATTCCCATTTGAAGTTAATGTAGTCTACATAAATCTAGACAACCCTTTGTCACATACATGAGCGAGGTGTATGTCTTGAGGTTTCCCAACCTTGGTAGAAAGTTACCCCTGAGACGACCCAAGGTGGTATTAATGAATAAATACAATGTAAAGAAAACAATAAGAAAATATTTGGCGTTACCACAAAGAATTAGTTCAATGTCCTAGAATGGGAATTACTAGGATCAAGATCCCCAATTTCTCTATGTTCAATGGTAACATTTGTCAAACATCTTACATTTAGCTAAGTATTTAATCATCACCATATCTCATGATTAGGTTCTACTAGATAAGGTTTAATAAAAAATAGTTGTAGAGTTAATAATAACTAACATTATGTTCAATTTGTCATGTTTCATAGTTTTACTAAATTAAAGGATACATCGATATCGACCTTAGGAAAGATGAGTATTAGCTTTTGGGTTTAATTATATTTACAAAGTAAGAGTGTCACAATCCTAAATAATATTTCAGTTAAGGCCAAGCCCACTAGGATCGCTTCACCACATGACAATCTAATTTCATGATACAAGTTAAGGTCCAAGACACTTCTTAGCCATGGAACAATAACATAATTAGTTTTACACAAACATCTTAAGCCACTATTGGGTATAATATATTAAGTTGATTATGACCCAATGTACTTAGTACCCCATATTATGAAATGCATATTTATGTGAAGTGTAAACAATAGCCTTGATACTTCCTCTCCTCGATACTATAATTAAAAATCAACACTATTGGAATTCAAGCTCAAACATAGACTACATGTTATGCAAGGCAAGATCAATGTGAATAAAAATAACTTATATGTGGGGATGCCATACAAGCCCAAAGAGGCAACCTACTTTGCATACTTGTGTTTCTTGGTGCGTGCAACCCTCTGAAAAATATTCTGCTCCCTTTTAGCTAAGATATCCATTTTACCTCTTCCTCCCTTTCAAACCAGATATATCACACTAAGCTTCTTTTATTCAATCTCTTTTCTTGCCTCATGAGCTTCCTCTAATCAAGCTCTCCTTTGTACCTCACATGTCCTCCATCTTCAAAAATAGTGCATTCATATACCCTCTTCTATTCCCATTATGTGGTCTCTTTGCAATATTTTATTCTCTCACGTGTTCTTTCTCTACCTTCTCCCATTCATTCCCTCCTCCATTTTTGCAACTTTGATGACTCCTCAACAAAGACATCACACCATTCCTATCTTGCATGCCTTTCTTCCTCTATGAAATTTGATCTTCATTGACTTAGCTTTCATCCTCTCTACTTGTGTCAAAATGAGAGCTTTGGGGATGCTGTCATTGCAACACTCTTAGTGGATAAGTACAAAAAATGAGGAAGCATAAAACGGGCATGTAAACTGTGTATCAAATTCCTATGAGAGATGTGGTTTCACTAGTTCATTGAATGCTAGATGCACACACAAATGGATTTATTCTTTTTTTTTTCTTAAGGATAAGAGGTCACACATGTTCAAAGACTCCAAGCGTGCCATTTTCCCCCCTCTCCTACACCATACTATGATTGAATTCCCTAATGGGTGGTCATACTTTCTTCTCTTGCATGTCCTATTTTTGGTGTATTGGTTCACATGAATGGTCCAGAAAATGATAGGGGAACCATTCCTCATTAATGATGTATTCTCCCCTCAACATTTATTTTATTATTTCATTATTAATTATTTTTCCAAACCTAGACGATCCAATTTGGAGGTCGTTGGTGGTGGATGTGACATAATTTTAACCAACACTTTTTATTTCTTAGTAAATCACTATGTGACACCTTAGAGAAGATGACATAGAGGACCATGCATAAAAAATCTTCATATAAGATAGGCTCTATGTACATAAAGACAAAAAAGAATTGATATTATAGATCAATCACAAATAAATATTTCGCATATCCATCAATGGATCCATATACGTCCCACATTACTTTGGCATTATACCTTACAAAAATGTTTACGACATAATAAAATAGATTCATTGCAAAAACAAACAAATTAATTGCAATCAAGATATCTTTCCAAACAATGAAAAGAATATGAACATTCATGGAGTTATTCAAGAGACCAAGGAATACACTTTATATTCATTCATGTGCTAACTCACAAAAGAAACATCATAGTGATACAATTAAAGTATGACATATCTTCATTATTATTCAACACAATACAAGATGAAAGAGAAACTCTACACTATAATATGAAATATCTTCATTGTTATTCAACACAATACAAGATGTCAGAGAAACTCTACACTCTCTTTTCTCTCTTTCTTTTTTATACAATATTATGCCAAATCAAACCCAATAATCTACCATTCAAACCCTTTCCATCTTATACACATGAATCTATAGCATTTATGTTTTAAAGTTGAAGTTTTTTTTTTCACCGTCTTATACTAGACAAACAATATCTTACAAGTAGTGAGGATGTAATACCATGAATGTGACTCACCAATATATACATAACAAGGAAAAAATCATGAAACTACCAAGTAAATCAAACACCAATCACAACAATTCATCATAATAACATTTAACTCTTTGTTATAAGAAGATTTTAAACATTCAAACCCACCAAATATTATGTGCAGAACTCAAGGACATATTAGAAACAACAACATACCTATAAAATACTAGGAACAAACTAATAAATGTAGAAGAGAGTACTATTTACCAACTTGATCGGCTATAATTAAAAAACCTAGAAGCATATACTATGGTAGGTGAAATCAATAATGGATAATGAGGCAAGTAAATATTTTGAATACCATTTGCATAATTTTTGTCCATGTGAACACAAGAAGCATCGGATAGTAGACAAGCATGGGTTGATCCAGGAGGATATGCTCATGTGAAATCTCCTACAACAAATGGTTTGGTTGGGGGAACTCCAACTTTTCCTCTTAGCCAATACACCACGCAATGCGCTTTATTCTAAAAGGGGCATTTATTTTATTTAAAGCATGTCGGGGCCGATATTTGGGTTTCAAGTGGTTCAAACTCCTGACGCCAACGTTCCACACTCTTCTCTCTACCATTGAACTGCCTGCATATTTCAGGATGAAACGGGAAAATAATTTATTTAAAGATCCTCATTGAGATAAGTCGAGATTGGAGGGCTCGGGTAAGCCCAATTTCCCCCCAAAATTAAAAACAAAATGAAAATTATAAACCCAAAAATATTATATGGGGATAATTTAGATGGGTTTAGGGTTATTCCTGAAAGATTAAA
This sequence comes from Cryptomeria japonica, assembly GCF_030272615.1. Lineage (NCBI taxonomy): Eukaryota > Viridiplantae > Streptophyta > Pinopsida > Cupressales > Cupressaceae > Cryptomeria > Cryptomeria japonica. The sequence continues at coordinate 228,429,129 of NC_081415.1, read as the reverse complement.
AATATTTTAATGTTATTTAAAGGGGATTTTTGAAGATTTATTGTTTTAAATGAGAAATATGGTTGTTTTGTAAAATCATATGGTTATGAATCATATTAGGCAATAACTGTGTATAAAAGGGGAGTGAGTTTTGAGTTTGAGTTAGTGGTGATTTGTGAGAGAAGTTTTCAAAGAGCTTGAGTGTTCATCTCTATACACTAGACGACTCATGTCTTGCCATTGCATTTGAAGGAGAAGGACTTTGTACTCATTGTGATCAGGAGAATTGAAACTTGTCCAAGTTGAAGATCTTGTAATCATTGTTGGAGAATAATCAAGGATCGGTCACTCTGTTGGAGAGTGGCCCAAAGACATAGCCATATTTGTAAACTTTGTTATCGACTCGTGTTCTTCTCTTCTCTCTTCCTTCTCTCTTTGTTAATTCATCACTTTATTATTGTTATGTTCATTTGAGAATTTCAATTACATTTTCAAGACCTTCAATTTAATTGTTGTAATAGTGAATCATACATGTGCAACAGTCATAGATCCGAACATCAGATCAAGTAGTATCAGAGCTTGTTGTGACTAGTGTTTGTAGAGGTGAATGATAATGAGATCCAAGAGTGAATGAGGTGAAGGCATACTTGCGGAACACATCCTGAGATCAAAAAAAAGAAGAATTTTCCCGTGTTCAGAGATAGCAGTTGAAGAAGGGCAAACTGAGTTTGATGGGAAAGCCTTACAAAAGGCATTTCTTGATATGAAGTCGATGGTTGAAGTTCTTGTAATGCGGGAAAGGAAGTGATGGGAAGATCAAGGGAAAAGCTTTACCCTCCTCAAGAAAGGAGTGAAAGTTTCACAAAAGATTATCTTCAACCTCTCACGCACATTACATTTAAAAGAGGGGGATTGAATTTACTAGATTCAATCTCAATGGAAAGAGATTGAATGCTAAGTGAATTGACAATGGATTTGAAAAGTAAAGTAACCCCCCTTTTAGAATGGACAAGTTGAATTAAGCAATTTAAGACTAAATGCAAAGATGACAAAGAAATGATTATAACTTGAGATAGGAATGCAGGATGAAGTTGTGCACTTGGAATTAGCAGCAAAATGTCGAGACAAAGCTCCCTTGTAAATTTGAGCGAAAGTTGTCGGGACTGGGTTGAAAGTGTACTTGGTCCTCCAAAAAATCCGCAAGCCAAAAATAGTTTTTTTGTATTCGAAAATGAAGCCTAAACCTACAATTAGAGTTGTGCACCTGCAACCTACTCACATAAAAGATAGGAAATGTTGTTGGCATTAGAGGTTTTCCTTTAGGTCAAACCCCATTTTTGGAATTAACCAAATGATGAAAAGTACTTGCAAGTAAATGAAAGGAAATGTATAAAGTAGAATTCACCTCAAGAGAGGATGCAATTGAAATGTAGATAGAATTATTTGAAAGGATATGTAGAACAGAGTGTCAAAATAGATCTCCTCTTTAATGGTTGAATCCTTGATTTGAATGCAACACCTTGCCTTGAAAGGAGACTTGAGATGCTCAATGATTGAAGGGATGCTTGAATGCTTGAATGCTTGTTCACCTTACTTTCGCTTATGCACTTGACTCTCAATTATTGACTTCTACAAATAGGAGGGGAAAATGTGTCTTATATATTCGCCAATTAGGGTTATTTGACTGATTTTTCATCTTAAGCCGACATAGGGAATCTTTTCCTGCTTCATAATTGACAAATGCAATACAAGTTTTAAGTGAAGGGGGCCCAAAATAGGGCAAGGACAGGGGCACCATACCCCTATCCTGCCCTAATCCAGGATAGAAAGAAGGAACAAGCAGTGTAGGGTGAAAGTAAATGCATGTTTCGGGAGGTATGAGCATGTATTGGGTCTCCAATTGGGCTTAGGGATTCATTTCGCCAATGTGAAGACCCAAATACAGTTGAAAATTGCAAGGTCACAATTTTATAATGCTACATTTAGCCCCCACTTTAGTGGGAGTATAAGCGTATGCTAATACTACTGATAAAGTACAAGGAAACAAGATTGAATGACTTTCACAACATTAAAGAGGCAAAATACACCAAGTCCCCAGTGGACTAAGGATCTTAAAACTTTGATTGACAAAGTAAAAGGGAAGACCAAAAGAGAGGAACCATGACTGCAAGTAGTAAGGTTCCCCTCACTATGAGTCATGAAAAAGAAAAGATACCAAAAAACTACAAAGTAAAACCAAGTTCACTAAGTAACTTTAAGTATCAAGAAGGAAAATATGAACGGAGTGTATGACCCCACGTTAAAGAGATTGCACATGCCTTATTGGGAGTGATTGCTTTAAGGTAGGATACACCCGAGAGAGAAAGAGAGGGATCATGTTATCGCTAGGATTTAGCCCCCAATCGAGGAACAAATCCAAGGATAATGAACACAAAACACAAAGCACGAGGTAGTTTCACTTTCCTCGGGGTTAGTATGTTGTATGATAACTCATTTATATCATGTATATATCCATAGAATAGTCGTCATTCCCCAAATAAAGAAAACTACCTTCAAAGAAAAGGAACATAGGTGTCTTTTGAGTCAACATGAAAGAGACCAAAAGAGATCTCAATTATTTGTATCATCCTCAAGTAGACATTATTAGGGAAAATAGAAGAACACGGATACACATAGAAGAATGGTCACAAAAAAGAAAGAAAAGAGAGAGAGGTAAAAGATCTACAGTGCTAATGTAGCTAGTGACATCGAGCACAATAGATGGAGCTATCACAAGATCCAAACAAGGACTATTCTCATGTGCTAAGTCACTTTATTCGAGTCTAGGAGCTAGGATTAAGGCTTTTGAAAATTCTACAGATAAATGTTTGTCAACATCCACATATTCACATTCACTATTAGAAGCATGAGGAGTTGTATTGCCGTCATGAATACCATTTTCACCTATTTCTTCATCAAGATTTATAGAAAGAGGAGCTCGAACATGAATAGGAGTAAAAACATCACATGTTTTATGCAACTTATGATTTGGAGATTTAGGTTCAACATCTTGTTTAGGAGAAAAGGGAATCATGTCAACTCTTGTGGTTTTGGAAGATTTAATATTTTGAGGAACAACTTCATGATCTCAATCATGACACTTTCATCAGCATTCTCTCACACAATGATTCTGTCTAGTCTTAACAGAAGGCTAAGAAGAAGGAAGAATACGTTGGTATTGTGTTGTCAGTGATGTCAACCGGTAGAAGAGATGTGTGTGCATTACTATTATGAAGGAGTACACACTGTGATATCTTGGATATCACCTTGTGTTGATGTACACCAATAAAGGAAAGGAAGATGACATTAGAGGTCATTAGTACACAAGCTAGTGCTTGACTTGTGTGAAGATATGGAGGAGTGTTGTGAGCAGTTGCTTGTGATGAAGAGGCAAAATATTCTCTGAATCACTTCAACATTGGAAGAGAAGAATGCACCAATACATTGTAAGGTTGTAGAACAATAGGACTCTCACCATGTGAAGAAGTTGCAGTCATCTTGTGAAGAATCAGAGGAAGTCTGAAGTGTTTTTCACCCTGACAAACTGGTAGAGGAAGGAACATCCTTGATTAGGAAGAAAGGATGAATAGATGTAAGTAGAGGAATCTGACCTGACTGAAAGAAGATGGTGTCTTTAGAAAGGTTAAGGACATGATGTCATCAAGAGTGGTAACCAATAAATGAGTTCATCTGTTATATATGCAAGGTATTGTTGCAGAAGATTTCCCATTTATTGGAATGAGTATACTTTAGATTCACCAGTCTGGAGACTGGTTTGAGAGTTCCATCAACAGCTCAAGATGAGAGTAGATATGACAAGGCGACCGGTAGAATGGTTGAGACTAGATGGGTTAGCAAACCGACTGAAGTAAGGAACCACTAAGGTGGTTGGTCGGTGATCCTACTTTGATTGACTAGTAGTGACGAGCTAGCAAATAGTTGACATGGAGTCAACATGGCAAACCCACAGTTGGATAAAGATATAATGTACAACGATGGGGTTGTTGCAAGGGTTGGTCAGCTTTAATGAAAAGTCACTCAAATCATGGGATGTGTTGCAGAAGGATTGCAGGGGTTTGAGGCTCAAGGTCTAAAAGACAACTACGAGCCAGCTAAGAGATTGAGAAGATCAAGGCGATGAAGGAAACAACCCGATAGATCTCTTGTGACTAACCGAAGGATTTGCTAAGGAGGTAAAAAGAAAATCACTAGGATTAAAGGCCATGATCGAGGAAACACAACTATGGCGAAGATATACATTCTAATGTCAGAAAGATTGGATCTTGCAAGATCTGATTGAATTTGGTATGTCTCGAAGATGGTGAAGAAACCCTAACCGACTGAGTTTTGAATTGCCGTTTGGCAGGAAATCTAGGCTATAAGTAAAATGGCCTAAGAGATTGTTAGTTGTTGCTGAATAGAGAGAGTATTGTGTTATTGGGAAGTTGTAGACTTTTGCAAGTAGAGACAAGATCAGCCGAGTGCTCAATGAGCAAGAGAGGGAGAGTGAACCTAGTTGAAGTTTTCAACTGGTTGGAAAGAAGAACCAGTAGTAACTACACCAGTAGAGTGTGAAACCGGTTATGTGCAGAGAGTGAGATGCAAATCCAATAGAGAAGAAGTAGGTGCAGAGCAAGAAGAAGAGTGAGTTGGTAGAAGAGAGAAGTACTTCACTGACAGAGTAAGATATTTGATGAGTTTGCAAGATTCACTTGTAAATAATAACTTTTGTATTTGAAGTTTGCATTGTGAACATTGATTTGTAGCTCGGTGCAGGGGTTGTTGCTCCTTTGGGTTGTAGCCCATAAATCTATTAGGGGTTGTAGCTGCTTGGGTTGGTGCCCTAAAGTCAGGGGTTGTAGCTGCTTGGGTTGGTGCCCTAAAATGTGTAACCATGTTTTACTGCAAGGTTGGATTGGAGCAGTAGACTCTAGCAACATTGCTTACTGAGGTTTTTTCCACATTGGGTTTTCCTCGTATATACTGGTGTTATGTGGTGTCTCCTTGTGTGTGTGTGTGTATTTGAGTTAGTTTCAACACTAACTGATAAGTCTGCCTTGTGCTTGATTTACAAACTGGTGTCACTCACATAGGAAAGCTTGGAAGAAAAGTTTTGAGAACCATTGATTCACCCCCTCCCCCTCTCAGTTGTGGATTGTGTCTAGCAATTGGTATTAGAGCCTAGGTTCCTAGTTAGAAGAGTTTTCTCCAACTTGGGTAGATTCTGGCCTAAGGACATAATGGTTTGTTCAGTATATACTTCTGCTCCATTATTTGATGGTTCAAATTTTTCTATTTGGAGTTGCAGAATGGAAGTTTTCTTATCCTCTTTAGGGTTTGCTATATGGATGTCAGTAGTTGATGGTCTCCCTAGAAAGATTAGTTTTTCTACTGGATGTGTAGAAGAAAGAAGAAACCTGTGCAATGAAGAAGCCATATAGGCTATTTTCAGTGCGCTCACTAGTGACATCTCTTCACAGGTTGACAGGTGTAAGACAACAAAGAGCTTATGGGAAAGATTGAAGAAGCTCTATGGAAATGAACCCTCAACAATAGATCCTGCATTTGAAGGAGCTATGAGAAATACATCTCATATCTATCTGGATGAGGAAGATGGTGCTTCTAGTAGCCATTGTTGTGAAGTAGATGGTGCTCAACATCTGGTGGCCCAAGAATCTGAAAGTGGTTGGGCAACCACCTCTCCTCAAAAAGATAAGTTGAGCAGTGATGATGATGAAGAAGAAGACATGGTAGAAAGATCTAGCCATCAAGATCCTTCTAATGATGAGGAAGAAGAAGAAGTTGACCTTGAAGGAGAGCTTGCAAATACACTCAACTCAATAGAGTTAAAAGAGAATACAAGCTATTCAAGAATGCTGCTATTGTGGAACAGAACTGGTCAGTCAAATGCCTTGAAGAGTCAGAGAAATGCATCTCAGAGCTGAAGACTTGGGCAAAAGACACCAAGGTATACCAGTGTGAAGATATAGCCTCTCATCTAGAAGAAAAAGACAAAAAACTTTAGTGGTTGCTTGAAGAAAAGAAAGGGGAGAACTCTCATGTAAGTTGGGCTCCTCGAAAGAAGGTTGACCTGACCACAACCGGGGTGGACTTGTAGACAAAAATAAAGATCAATGCTACAAGAAGGTACCTTCACACAGAACCTAGAAGTGAGGGGAAGATGGTCGAAGAAAATCTCACCGGAAGCAGGAAGATGAGGAAGCAGCAAAGGAAGCCTCCCACCGATAGAGGGAAAATAAATTCTACCACTCATAGGGAGAAGCAAGTGTGGGAAAAGAAGAAGATATCAAATGGAAGAGCTTCCTAGAACGGACAACCTTTGGCCTCTTCTCGAAAAGGAAAATATGGGCATGCAAAACCGGCAATATCTCCTCATGCATTGTAATATGAACATGTAAGTCATATGCAATCATTTACTGGTTACTGCTTTACATGTAAAGTTTATGGTCATAAGGTAAGGGAGTGTAGAATGAGATCTAGAAAGGATATTGTAGGATCTCATAGAAAACATGCTGATAGGAAGAATGCATCCAAAAGTAGATACATGCATGTTTCTTCTCCCGATTATGCAAAGTTTGGTTGTCATAACTACAATGGATCTGACCATAGAGAGCTTGAGTGTAGGAAGAGGAACCTGTAGCTACATGGAGACCAACAAAATGGCCATGTTTTGCAGAAATATGAAAACATAGCATATGGAAGGTAGAGATTTGCATGGAACCAGAGGAGATATGTTCCAGCAAGAGTAAGAGGTCCACCAGTCCCTGTTACTAATCAAAGAAGCATTAACAAGAGGAGATGGTCAAACCGGTATGTTAGAAGATTCCCCAAACATGAAGTTGGGATGGATGTGGTGTGCTACTATAGCACCACTTTTGGTCATTGTGAAGGATTAGAAAGAGAAAGGTACCATCTATAGAAGAAGGCAAACCTTGCTTCCCGGACTGAAAAGGGGAAGAAAAGTGAGATCAAGCAGGTATGGAAGAAGAAGACATGGATCGACACTATGCGTTCAAGGCATAGGTGATATCTCCTAAAGACCAAAGGAGATGCAGGATCTTAGGGGGAGTAGCACTTTGAATGTATCACTCACCCCCTTGTGAAGAAGGCAATATGGAAGAACATGCTATTGCTTGCATAAAGGAAGAAAATGTAATGACAAGTATGTGTAGGTATCTCCTTGACTGCACACCTACAGATCAATGATGGATCACCACTGCATGTGTCAAGAAGTTATGGTTAACAATTGGTATCTTGTTAACCAGTATGTGCAGGATGTTACTAGTATGACTATTGATAGGTACTTGCAGGTTATGTAAAACAATGAAGTTGGAAATCGTTGCAATAACCCCGATAGTAGAGAATGTTGAGTTTATTTCTCGGGTGGTATTGGAAAAGACCTGAATGACATATGTTGGCCCCATGATTGTTCATACAGGCATGCATGCTCTTGGTCTAACTAGTTTGATTTATGGCATGATGATAGCATTGTCTGGCATTGTGTAGATCCAAGATCATGTCTTAAGCTGTGATGGATATAATGGAGTTGAAGGATCATCAGATGATCACTCATGCACAACTCAGCTGATATATGGTGAAGAATGAAGTTCTGGTATTGTACCTGACCGGAGATGAGGACCTGAGTTGTATATCTGAGGGGGAGTTCAAGTGCTCATCATGAAGAATCTCTTGATGAAGAGCTGGTTTGCTTGAACTGGTAAAGATTTTGACTGCCCAAATTGAAGGAGATGGAATTTGCAAGGTGTTGCAGTTTGATTGGCAAAAGAACAATGTTCACTAACATATCAACAATTGGTATCAGTCTTTCTTGACTTTGGACCCGTATACTCAATTGGTTTCAGTTGATGGTTATGTTCCCCATCTCAAGTACTGTGACTTAAGAAGATGTAACAACTGGTGACTAGATAACAAGTGGTATCAAAGGAAGTGTTACATCCAATGAAGACAAAGGGGGAGAAAGTTTTCTATCAGTGACAGGTGGATACAAAGAGAAATAATATCCTAACAATGCCCTTTGTCATTGTGTCAAAGGGGGAGAAGAATTTTGTAGTATGTCAGATACTACAAGTGTTGACATCAATGCCAAAGGGGGAGATTGTTGGCATTGTGTTGTCATTGATGTTAATCGGTATGGGATGTTTATCGGTAGAAGAGATGTGTGTGCAACATTGTTATGAAGGAGTACAGGCTATGATATCTTGGATATCACCTTGTGTTGTTGTACACTAGTAAAGGAAAGGAAGATGACATCAGAGGTCATCAGTACACAAGCTAGTGTCTAACTTGTGTGAAGAGATGGAGGAGTGTCATGAGTAGTTGCTTGTGATGAAGAGGTAGAATGTTATCTGAATCATGTCAACACTGGAAAAGAAGAATGCACTGGTACATTTTAAGGTTGCAGAACAATATGACTCTCATGATGTGAAGAAGTTGTAGTCATCTTGAGAAGAATTAGAGGAAGTTTGAAGTGTTTGTCACCCCGACAAACCGGTAGAGGAAGGATCATCCTTGATTAGGAAGAAAGGATGCATAGATGTAAGTAGAGGAATTTGATCTGACTGAAAGAAGATGGTGTCTTCAGAAAGGTTAATGACATGATGTCATCAAGAGTGGTAACCGGTAAATGAGTCCATCTGTTATATATGCAAGGTACTGTTGTAGAAGATTTCCCATTTGTGGGAATGAGTATACTTTAGATTCACCAGTCTGGAGACAGGTTTGAGAGTTCCATCAACAACTCAAGATGAGAGCAGATATGACAAGGCAACCAGTAGAATGGTTGAGACCAGACGGGTAAGCAAATCGGCCGAAGTAAGGAACTGATAAGGTGGTTTGTCGGTGATCCTACTTTGACTGACTGGTAGTGACGAGCTGGCAGATAGTTGACATGGAGTCAACATGGAAAACCCACAGTTGGATAAAGAGAGAATGTACAACGATGGGGTTGTTGTAGGGGTTGGTCAGCTTTAATGAAAAGTCACTGAAATAATGGGACATGTGACAGAAGGATTCCAGGGTTTTGAGGCTGAAGGTCTGAAAGACAACTACAAGCCAGTTAAGAGATTGAGAAGATCGAGATGATGAAGGAAACAACCCGACAGATCTCTTGTGACTAACCGAAGGATTTACTGAGGAGGTAAAAAGAAAATCATGAGGATTAAAGGGCATGATCAAGGAAACACGACTATGGAAAAGATATGCATTTTGATGTCAGAAAGATCAGATCTTGCAAGATCTAATTGGATTTGGTATGTCTCAAAGATGGTGAAGAAACGCTAACTGCCTAAGTTTTGAATTGGTGTTTGGTAGGAAATCTGGGCTATAAGTAAAATGGCCTAAGAGATTGTTAGTTACTGCTAAATAGAGAGAGTATTATGTTATTGCAAAGTTGTAGACTTCTACAAGTAGAGACAAGATCAACCAAGTGCTCAACGAGCAAGAGAGGGAGAGTGAACTTGGTTGAAGTTTTCAACTGGTTGGAAAGAAGAACCGGTAGTGACTACACCAGCAGAGTGTGAAACCGGTGATGTGCAGAGAGTGAGATGCAAATCCAGTAGAGAAGTAGCATGTGCAGAGTAGGAAGAAGAGTGAGTCAGTAGAAGAGAGAAGTACTTCACCGACAGAGTAAGATATTTGATAAGGTTCCAAGATTCACTTGTAACATGATAATAACTTATGTATTTGAAGTTTGCATTCTGAACACTGAGTTGAAGCTCAGTGTAGGGGTTGGTGCTCCTTTGGGTTGTAGCCCATAAATCTATCTGGGGTTGCAACTCCTTGTGTTGATGCCCTAAAGTCAAGGGTTGTAGCTCCTTGAGTTGGTGCCCTAAACTGTGTAACCATGTTTTACTGTGAGGTTGGATTTGAGAAGTAGACTCTAGCAACATTGCTCACTGAGGTTTTTCCCACATTGGGTTTTCCTCGTATATACTGGTGTTATGTGGTGTCTCCTTGTGTGTGTGTGTATTTGAGTTAGTTTTAGCACTGATCGATAAGTCTTCCTTATGCTTGATTTAGAAACTGGTGTCACTCACATAGGAAAGCCTCAAGGAAAAGTTTTGAGAACCATTGATTCACCCCCTCCCCCTCTTAGTGGTGCATTGTGTCTAATAGAATATTTGTTGGAGGAGGAATATTCTCATCTTTGGAATTTGGATGTTTTGGTTGAGGTCTTTTAGGTTTGACAAGAGGAGAGGCAGGTCTCTTCTCTCTATAAGAGCAAGGAGGCAGAAGTGCACCATACAAAGGATGAATGTTCAGTGTAGGAAGGAGACCAGGTCCATCATGAGGAGGAGGTATAGGTCTAACCTTAGGAAGTATATTATTGTTCTTCTTAGAAGAAGGCATAGGTTCATCTATAGGAATAGGTTGGGAATCTTCCTTTGGAGGAAGATTAGTTCTATCCATCAAGGGAAGAACTTCATCTTCAAGAATGATGGGAATATTAAGTTTTGGAGTTCTAGGTTGGCTCAAGGATAGGATCATATCTTTCTTCCACTTTTGATAAGAATGAAAGAGAGTGTCTCTTTTCAGTGGAAGAGATTGAAATTGTTGAGGCCTAAAGTAATCAATAGGATCACTTGGGCTTCTTTGAGTTGGTCAAAATAAGCTATGATTAACAGTTATGATTTTTCTATTGTGAGGAAATTTCAAACACTTATGGATTGGAGAAGCAATAGCCTTCATGGAATATAGCCAGGGGTAGCCTAACTTGACATGGAATTGTTTAGATGAAGGAATGATAACAAAGTTGGCTCCATAGATTTAGTGTGAACCTCAATAGGGAGTGATGGTAGGACAAGAAAATCCATTAGATAACTCAACAATCACATTATTGTTATCATAGATTGGTTTATGCAAATGTAAAGTATAAAGGTATTCCTTAGTAACAACATTAACCATGCAAGAGGGATCAATAAGCACACAATGACAAGGTTTGTCTTGAATCTTTGCAACTATATATAAGGGGCCATTGGGTGCTCTAATGGTATCACTAGGGTCAAATGTGATACATGAATCCTTAAGTGTTTCTTCTTTCTCTACCATAATCACCAAATTTGGAATCATGGTAGTAAGATTGGAGGGAGAGAAAGAGGTATGTTCAGTCTCAATCATGTTAGAGGTATGAGAGGGTAAAGGATCAGTGAATATCTTAAGATTTTGATTAGGAGGAACCACTAATTTGTTTCTCTTATCATTCACACCTACCATAGATATAGTATTATTATCAATCAAGTCTTGAATCTTACTCTTTAATAAAAAACATTTCTTAGTATCATGACCAGGTTGACTATGAAATTGACAAAAAGAATTATTATCAAAGTAAGGTGAGTCTACCTTAGAAGGGTCAACTGGTTTTATTGGAGGAAGTTTGATAACATTTCTTTGTAACAACTAACATAATGCTATCTAAAGATTCATTCAAAGGAGTAAATTGTCTTTCTCTTTTGAAAAATTTAGAAATACGAGGCACACATGTTGTAGAATTCATATTGTTGTTGATTGTGTCATTGAATTTGATGAATCCTTTGCCTAGTTTGAACTTTGCAAACAGTTGTTGAGCACTATCACCCTTATCACTCAGAGCCATAGGAGTGGATTGTTCCAATTGACCCATAGCCAGTTGATAATTGTGAAGTGTTGCACACAAATGCGAAAGGAAGTAAACTCAGAAAGGAGAAGTTTATATCTAATATTTTGTTGTAAATTAGAAATGAAAATTCTTTGAATATCATTATCAGGCACTGGAAAAGAAATTTGAGAACACAAATGCTTATATCTACTAATGAAATCAGTCACTTTTTATTAACACCTTGTTTACAATGCATCAAATCAATCAAAGTAACTTTAGGACCTATGTTATTTTGAAATTGTTGAATAAAAGCATTTGCTAATTGTTGAAAAGAAGTAATAGAATAGGAAGGCAAAGAGAAATACCATTGTAAAGCCTTATCTCTTAGTGTTCTAGTAAACAACTTGACATGCAATCTTGGATCATAAGAAAAGTCAATACACAAAGTTTAGAATTTATTGACATGTGTTAAAGGATCACCTTTCCAATTATAGAGTTCCAACTAAGGGACTTCAACATGTTTAGGAGGGACAACTCTAACAATATGAAGAGAAAGTGGGCTCGCAACATCAAATGTGGGCACACTAAACTTGGATTGACTCATAGAAGCGATGTGGGCACAGTTTGAGAAAGATTATTAATGGTTGCTTTGGTTAAGGAATCTATGTTAGACATGTTGTTTTGAGAAGGTGGCGTGATGTTGTTGAAAGAAGGCATTGATTGAGAATAAGGTGGAGGAACACTATGGTAAGTAGGCATAGGCGATGATTGAGTAAGAAATGGGACACTAAAAGGAGGGATAAAATGATTGGATTAATTGCCCCCTTGTGTCACATTAAGTGGTTGATAGACAAGAGGAATACTCATTGAAGGCATAGATAAAGATGGAGGACTGAATGAAGAAGAGGGATTTCCCCCATGACTAATGTTTGTAGGTATAACATTTTGAGTTGATATAGTCATGATGTTTGAAGTGAAAGTAGGAATACTAGTCATTGAAGTGGTCAAAGGAATAGAATAATTGATTTATCTAGGAGGTTGTGAATAACCTAAGGTCTCAACACAACTCTTTATAGGCATGACATTAGAATCAACAATATGGGAAATGACATGCAATATATCAATTCCATTCTTATCACTTTTAATAATGCATTTTAAAACTTCAATTAATGGAAGAGCTTCACTATTAGGGTTTCTTGGGATATCCATTGTTGAAAGTTGTCAAATTGATTGTCCAATTTTGAAAGTTGATATATGGAAACTCTTGTCAAAGCTTGTTCTTCATCATTAGAATCATCAATTGGGTAGATATGGAAGTTATTAGGATGAGAAGAATTAGCATTATTCTCATTGAAGAAGTCACCCAAATTAGGCTCCATCTATTCTGGAATTAAACCTTGGAAAGCCTTAATTCTAATGCTTCATCTAAAGGGGATAGTATAGGTAGGACTAATAGTGGTAAAACTCATGCACTAGAGGGAAATTTTAAATTTTGCATTTTGGGAACAAAGTTGGCAAAAGTGAATAATGCAAAATTCAAGGAAATAATGATTACACAATTTGAAATTTGTGGAAAGAAGAAAAATGACCCAATTTTCCAAGAAAATATTGAGAAAAAGGAAATTGAGATTTTAAAATTAAGGCCAATGGGATACCTCTTAATTTTAAAATTAAAATTGACAAAATTAAGAATTTTAAAATCAGGGTAGATTATAATTAACCATTAAATTTTAAATCTTTCCTTGAAAGTTGGGATGTTAAATTTGTGAAGTATTTTTTATTTTAGAGGGATCAAAATTCGACAAAATCAGCCAATTTTCTGGATTCAAGCAATTAAATACAATCATAACAGTCTCCCAAAATTTTGGGAAAAAAATCGAGGACTAGGTTGAAAGTGCACCTGGTTCGCCCAACTTTTTCGGAAATTTTCAGGGATGAAAGATATGATGATTTTAGAGCTAACCCCAAAAATTTGGTTGATTTTATAAAGTTAAGATAGGTGAAATTAAGGTTTGAATGTGAAAATATGACCCTATTAGGGTTTCGAAAAAGAGAAGAAATTGAATTGCAAATTTGAAAAAGGTCAAACATAATGGATAAGGCCACATTGAATAATGTTCGGAAAACTAAAATTGGTTGAAATTGATTGAAATTTACACAAAATCCAAGTGGATTTGAGAATTAGGGTTTTAGGACCTAACCACTGAATTTTTAAATTTTGAATTTTGGAGAAATGAGAGAAATTGAAAATTTGAATTTTAGGCAAGAAGACAAATCTGAAAATAGTTCCGAATCTGAAAATTAAATGTAAATTGAATTTTTGCACAAGTTGAAATTGATTTTTGCAAATTACGGTTTTGACAATTAACCACTTAATTTTGTAAAATTGATTTGCAAATTGAACAAGACAAAGAAGAAATTGAATTTAATGCAATTTTTAGATCTAAAACAATAGATAGCAATTTTTGCAAAACACAAGTTCAATATCAATTTTAACAGCTAGGGTTTTGAATGAGTTAACCACTAAGTTTTGCAAGAAAATTAATGTTGTAAATGAAAAATATGCAATAATGTGAAATGTAAAACATGTAAGACGTCGGGTTCACCAAAATATAATGTGGGAAAAGAAGTGATGGGGAGATCAAGAGGAAAGCTTTACCCTCCTCAAGAAAGGAGTGAAAGTTTCACAAAATTTTCTCTTCAACCTCTCACGCACATTGCATTTAAAAGAGGAGGGTTGAATTCACTAGATCCAATCTCAATGGAAAGATATTGAATGCTAAGTGAATTGACAATGAATTTGAAAAGTAAAGTAACCCCTCTTTTAGGATAGACAAGTTGAATTAAGCAATTTAAGACTAAATGCAAAGATGACAAAGAAATGATTATAACTTGAGATAGAAATACGGGATGAAGTTGTGCACCTAGAATTATTAGTAAAATGCTGAGACGAAGCTCCCCTGTAAATTTGAGTGAAAGTTGTCAGGATCGGGTTGAAAGTGTACTTGGTCCTTTGAAAAATCTGCAAGCTGAAAAGGGTTTTTTCATCTCCGAAAATGAAGCCTAAACCTGCAACCTACTCACATAAAAGAGAGGAAATGTTGGGACTAGGGGTTTGCCTTTAGGTCAAACCCCATTTTTGGAATTAACCAGATGACGAAAAGTACTTGGAAGTAAATGAAAGGAAATGTATAAAGTAGAATTCACCTCAAGAGATGATGAAATTGAAATGTAGATATAGTTGTGTGAAAGGATATGTAGAATAGAGTGTCAAAAGAGATCTCCTCTTCAATGGTTGAATCCTTGACTTAAATGCAACACCTTGCCTTGAAAGGAGGCTTGAGATGCTCAATTCTTGAAGGGATTCTTGAATGCTTGTTCACCTTACTTTTGCTTATGCACTTGATTTTTGCTTATTGACTTTTGCAAATAGGAATTGAAATTGTGTCTTATATATTTGCCAATTAGGGTTATTTGACTAATTTTTCATCTTAGGCTGACATAGGGAAACTTTTCCCGCTTCACAATTGACAAGCCCAATGCAAGGTTTAAGTGAGGGGGGCCCAAAATAGGACAAGGATAGGGGCGCCATGCACCTATCCTACCATAATCTAGGATAAAATGCAAGAACAAGCAGTGCGGGGTGAAAGAAAATACATGTTTCAAGAGGTATGAGCATGTCTCGGGTCTCCAATCAGGCTTAGGGATTCATTTTTACAATTTGAAGACCCAAATATGGTCAAAAACTACAAGGTTACAATTTTATGAAGCTACAGTTCTTTTCTAGGAAAGACAAGAATGACAGAAATAGGAGAAAGGAGGCACATCGAAACCAGAGGATAAAGGCAAAAGTTTGAGAGGTGGTGATTCCCCACCAAAAACTCCACCTTCTCCTCATTCTTCTCCTTCTCCCCCTTCTTCTCTGTCTTCTTCTATTAATCCTTTTAAGGGCACACATAAGCATGTAATCAAACTTGATGTAAAATTTGAATTACCTAAATATAGTGGGGAACTAAGTGCTGAAACACTTGATGACTAGATACAAGTAGAGGTTTACTATAGGATACAAGGCCTACTAAGATGCCTCTAGGGTACAGTTGGCTACTCTTAGTTTAGGAGGTATTGCTCTCACCTGGTGGGAGAATAGGACCCAAGAGGAGCTTTCTTGTCATGGTAGAGTTAGGATGTCCTTGATGGAGTTTGTTGCCGCTCTAAAACAGCAATTATATCTTTTAGGACACATGCAACAACTAACTATGAGTTGGAAAACCTTTGGGCAAGGAAAAGGCCAATTAGTGTGGGAGTACACCCACGAGTAACCGGCAATAGCATTGAATGTACCTTTTTATACCCAAGATACCCTACTTAAATATATAGGTGGTTTACATTCCTACCTCAGACGCACTATTCTCATGTTGAATCCTAGTAATCTAGATCAGGTATGTGTCCAAGCTACTCATATTGAGTCTAGGGGTAAGAATAGTTTTAGTGAAAAATTTGCTAAGAAATCATCCAAGAAACCACCAAAGGAAAAATCAAAGGATAAAGGTAAAGGGAATAAGATGGCTACATTAAAGAAAGAGGATGTTAAGCCTACGTGCTCTCATTGTAAGAAAGAAGGGCATGAAGATGCTAAGTGCTGGAAGTTACATCTAAAACTAAGGTCGAAGTGATACAGAGGTAACAAAGGTCCGAAGAAGACTACTATGGTGATCCAACAAGTTCTTGGATCTGATTCTGGAGATGAAACTTAGATAGTTGCTATCAGGATCTAAGGTACAGTGAAAGGTAGAACTTTCTCATTAGATGTAATTATTTTTAATGCAAGTACAAGTAAAGCAAATTCTTTTCCTAATGTGGATAAACAAAGGAATGGACTTTTTCACATCTGTGTGGTAACTAAACACACTAAGATTGATAGTCTATTTGATACAAGTTCACAAGTCAACTTAATTTCTGAAAAGGTTGTAAAGAAACTAAATCTAACTGCCACTCCTTATCCTAAGCCCTATCCACTTGGATGGGTATGTAATGATTCACAACTGCAGGTGACAAAACAGTGTAAACTTTGTTTTTCCATCACTGCTAATTCCATTGATGAAGTAGAAGTAGATGTTCTACCTCTTGATATTTGTGGGCTTGTCTTAGGAAGTCCATAGCTTTTTGATAGACAAACAATCTTTTACAGGGAGGAGAATAAGTATCATTTGTTCAAAGAAAGAGTATATAGTTAGATGGCATAAAGTCAAAACTAATCTTGCATTAGTAAATGATGGTCAAATGAAAATATTAGTGAATGTGAGTAATAACTTTGTACTAATTCTAGTAAAAGCCAAGGATGATGATAAATCCAAAGTATTTAAGGGGTGAAAACTAGAACAAAAGTCTGAGTTGGTCAAAATTGTATCTACATATGATGACCTATTTCAGGAACCAAAGGGGTTAACCCCCAAGAGAGAGATCCAACATGAAATACATTTTCAGCAAGACGTGTCTCTTCATAATATTGGCATGTATCATTTGTCTATTCTTTAGAGCAAGGAGGTTAAGAAACAAGGGCAAGAGTTGATCAAAAAAGGGGTAATTCACCCAAGCACATCTCCAAGTGGCTCGTCAATTGTCCTAGTGCCAAAGAAGGATGGTTCTTGGAGGATGTGTATTGACTATCACACCTTGAAAAAAATCACAGTAAAGAACATGTATCCTCTTCCTTGTATTGATGATTTACTTGATCAGCTAAAGCATGTGGTTTATTTTACTAAGTTGGTTTGCAAATTGGTTATCATCAGATTTGGTGGTGCAGGAGCACTAAGGCATGTGTCTACTTCATTTTAGCATGTGTCTACATCATCTTGATTCATGGTTATGTTAGAATAGAATGTGTGTGTGTGTGTGTGTTTCAAGGCCTATTGATTAGGCCTAGGCAATGTAATAAGCTCTGAGGCTCCAAGGTGTGTCAACTTGGTCAAAGGCCTTGTATGGGCATTTTATAGGTATTTTTGATGTTTAGGGGTCTGCAATGTGTAGTATGTTCATTCTTGACCTTTGGTGTGAAGGCAAAACCAACTTGTAAAAAGTTGTCGAAAGTTGCAAAGTTGCAATTGTTGTCTTAAGCAATTTTCCTTGAAACATTTTGAAATATGGTTACTCCAATTGTTGGTTGGTTGCTTGTATGTAGTGGAGGTAGTTGGAGGAGTTCCTTGGTGTGATATAATCCTAGGGAAATGATTCCTACTTGTTAGAGATGATTTTGAAGGAAACTCTTGTCTTCTAACAGAACAGCTAGTGAGATTTTTCTACATTTTCCTTGTGTTTCCTATTCTTGCATGATTCCTTGTGAATCGTGGGAATGAGTTAAGAAATTGAAAAGTTGTAATAGAGGTTAACAGATCATTTGGATTTATTCTAGGGTCTTGAAACATTCCGGTTTGAGAGAAAGAGGATTTTCCATCCCACTGGCTTGGTAAAACCCTTAAACCAAGGGTTTGGATGCAAATAGTGGCACAAATCAGCATCTCTAAATGAGATCGATTTGAAACCTAGGATTATGTTTATTTGGCATGTATATTATATTTTCTTGGTGGTTGTGAAGATAGGAAGTTTCATTTGACTTTCCTATGATGATGCCCTAGGATTGACATCGATCATGTGGCAAGCCTGTACAGTAGGAAAAGAAGGTAGAAAACCTGAACAACAGATTGGTGGATGGTCAAACTAGGCATGAGAAGGACCCTTGGGTAGGTACAGACCCTTGAAAAGTGTTATTCTTTCACTCCTTTATGACTGGTGAAGCTTTGGAGAGCTTTAACCCCAATATTGGCTAGAAGAGGCAAAATAGGGTCAGTAGGGTTTGACCACTCATACTCAAAACCCAGATGTAGAAGTTTGGAATCTTGTAGAATACACAAAAGGGTATCCAAATAGAAAATTCATACAAGGGGTTGTTCAGGTATATTATGAGACAAAAGAAAAGTCCGAATGGAGGGCTAATTGCTTATAGCCCTATTTCCTAGGTCTAAAAGAGGAAACGTTATAAAAGGATAATATACACCCATATGAGGGGTCAAGATATATGAAAATTCTAGATAACACATGTGTAAACATTCACATAGGCCAAATTCCACCTTGTGAGTAGAGATCTTGTTGCTTGGGGGTGTGGGGTTGTTAGGTGTCTTTGGTTGTAGGGTTGAACCTAAGGGGTAGTAGACTCCTTGTTAATTGTGAGTTGTCCTGAGTGAAGAGATCCTTGGGAAGTATCTAGGGAAGGATCTAGTAACCTTGATAAGGTTAAGGACATTGGTCCATTGGGTGACACCAAGTGGAGACCCTTATTGAGCAAAAACCAAAGAAGGTGATAGAACATCCACATCCCTCTGCATCATATTGGTATGAGAGATATACCAAGGGTGGAATAGTGTATGTCAGACATAGAATTTGGAGAAGAGGCTACTACAATGCCTCATAAGGAAATGAACCGAGAGGCCATCAATAAGATGGTAGAAGAGTTGCTTGGAGAGAAACTCAAAGAGATCGGACAGTCCAAGGGAAAAGACAAAATTTGTGATGATGAATCAAAAGAAGAGAGTGAAGAGCAGGAGGCCATCCCTCACAATATGGAACCTAATCAAAAGATGTTTTTAGATGCCCTAAAATCAGTAGACATGGATAATGTGGAAAGTCTACCTATCTATAGCGGTAGCCTGAATGGAGAAGAGGTGCTTGAATGGATAGAAGCCCTCAATAATTATTTTGAGTACAAAGATGTCCCAAAGGAGAAAAGAGTGAGTTTTGAAAAGTCTAGACTCAAGGGGTCTACCTTGTTGTGGTAGACAATGATGCAGGAAGAAAGAGTGAACATAGGGAAGAAGAAGATATCCTCTTGGGCGAGGATGACCAATAAAATCAAAGACTAATTCCTACCAATAGACTATGAGGTTCAGACATATAAGAAGTTGCAAAACCTTAGATAGATGGAGTTGGATGTGAATGCATATACCGATGAATTTCACAAGCTAAGTCTTAGGTCCAAGAAGCATGAAGAAGAGGCAAAGAAGGTGGCTAGATTCGTGAATGGGTTAAGGCAAAACATCAAAGATGAGATCAACATCATGGCTCCGAACACTATGCACAAATGCTTCCAATTGGAATTAAGGGTGGAAGATAAGATAAGAAGGAGAGGACAACAAAATAATAGAGGAAGAGGTGGCAGAATTTTCAGAGGTAGAGGTGTCTTTGGAGGAAGGAATACTCTTTTTAAAAATGGTGACTCTAATCAGCAAGAGTCCAATGGAGAGTTCAATAATAAGAATGGAGGCTTTAGGGGAGGAAGAAGACTTTTTGATAGGGGTAGGCAAGGAAACCAAAGCAGAGGACCTGGTGTTTTCACTGGTAAATGTTACAATTGCAACTAAGTGGGTCACACTATGAGTAGATTCCTGTAGAAAGCTTCTAACTCACATGGACGGGAAAAAAGAACTCAACTTGTGCAAGAAGATGATGGACAAAGTGTCAACTCACCCATGGGAAGTGTAGGTCCCACCTTAGATGGAGAAATCCTTATGCTTAGGAGAATGTTGTTGAAGATACCCCAAGGTAAAGAGCCCCCACAAAGAAAGTCACTCTTCAAAACTACTTGTAAGTCTCATGGTAAGGTTTGCAAAGTGATTATTGATTCTGGTTCCACAGAGAATATTGTTTCTTTAGAGATGGCAGAGAAGTTAAAACTGTAAAATGTTGCCTCATGTAAGTCCTTATAGATTATCCTATCTTAATAAGGGACAACATGTAGTAGTAGATGAGCAAACTTGGGTAGATTTTAAAATGGGGGACTATAAGGATAGGATCTTGTGTGACATCCTTCCTATGGATGCTTGTCACCTATTGTTAGGTCACCCTTGGGAGTATGATGTCAAAGCACATCATGATGATGAGAAAAATGTGTCTGTCATTACCAAGAATGGTATACAGTTTAGGATGGATCCTTTACCTGATCAAAAGGAAGAGAAGATAGTTAACCCACATGTCATGTTGGTTAGTGGAAAGGAGTTTTTGGAAGTCCTCAAACAAGAAGAGACCCAAGGCTATGCTTTAGTTTACACCCAAGAGATGAGTCCAAGCATGGAAATGGTGAGAAAGGAGAGATCCCTAGGGAAGTGCAAGCCATGTTAGATAGATACAAGGAAGTTGTGGCCAAAGAAATGCATGATAAATTACCTTGCATCAGAGAAATCAGTCATCAAATTGATTTGATTCCTGGTGTGACCTTGCCTAATAAAGCTGCCTACAAGATGACTCCTAGTCAGAATGAGGAGATAGCAAGACAAGTGCAAGACCTTTTGGATAAGGGGTTGATTAGGAATATTTTGAGCCCATGTGTTGTACCTATTGTGTTGGCACCAAAAAAATATGGAACATGGAGGATGTGCACTGATTCTAGAGCCATCAACAAGATCACAATTAGATACCGGTTTCCTATGCCTAGAATTGAAGACCTCATGGACTATCTTAGAGGTTCATGCTACTTTTAAAAGATTGATTTGAAGTTAGGTTACCATCAGATCAGAATCAAACCTAGAGATGAGTGGAAGACAACCTTTAAAACTAATGAGGGTTTATATGAATGGATGGTGATGTCATTTGGCCTCACAAATGACCTAATACCTTTATGCGCCTCATGAATGAGGTACTGGAAAAATTTATTGGAAAGTTTTTTATTATTTATCTTGATGACATTTTGGTGTTTAGCAGGTCCAAGGAGGAGTGTTTAAAGCATTTGGATCAGGTTTTGAGGAAGCTTCATGAGGAGAAATTGGTAAATAGTCTAGATAAGTGTGAATTCATGAAAGTTGAGTTGGTGTATCTTGGCTTTGTATTTTCAAATGGATGTTTGAAAATGGATCTTTTTAAGGTTGATACTATTATACATTGGCTGACACCTAGGATAGTAGTTGATGTTAGGATTTTTCATGAATTGGCTACTTTTTATAGGAAGTTCATCAAGGGCTTTAGTCATATTTGTGCTCCCATCCTTAACACTATAAAAGGAGGAATCAAATGCAGGTTTGAATGGATAGAGAAAGCAGCCCAAAGCTTTGAGATTTTGAAGAGGAAGGTTGCAGAACTTCCCACCTTGAGACTCCCTCATTTTGATCAACTTTTTACAGTTGAATGTGATGCAAGCAAGCAGGCAATAGGTGCAGTCCTTAGTCAAGAAGGACATCCGATAGCATTCTTTTCAGAGAATTTGAATGAGACTAAACAAAGGTATTCAACCTATGATTTGGAGCTTTATGCTATGGTGCAAGCACTCAAAAAGTGGTGCCATTACCTTCTTCCAAAAGAGTTTATTGTTTATATTGATAATCATGCACTGATTTTTCTAAATGGGCAAGAGAAGTTGAACCAAAAGCACATCAAGTGGGTTGAACAACTCCAACCTTACACCTTTAGTATCAAGAACAAGAAGGGTGTGACTAATAGGGTTGCAGATGCTTTGAGCAGGAGAACCCTACTGTTGAAGAAATTCAGTTGCAAAGTGTTGGTGTTGATTCTCTTAAGACCATGTACAAGGAGGATCATTATTTCAAGGATGCATATGATGTATGTACTAAGTTTGCTGACTCTTTTCATGTTGAGTTTTCTGATTTTATGTTGCACGATGGATTTCTCTTCAAGGGGCATCAACTATGCATTCCCCAATGTTCTATGAGGGATAATATCATTAGAGAGAAACACAATGGTAGTCTTGGAGGTCATTTTGGTTTAAACAAAACCTTAGAGTAGGAATCAAGGTTTTATTTTTGGCCCAAGATGCAGGCAGAGGTAAGAATATTTGTGGAGCATTGTCCTATTTGTCAAAGGGAAAAATGTGTTTCAACCAATGCTGGTTTGTATCAGCCTTTACCTTTTCCTACTAGGCCTTGGGAAAGCCTTCGTACTTGGATTGCCCAAAACTCCTAGGGGGTTTGATAGTGTCTTTGTAATTGTTGATAGGTTTAGAAAGATGGCCCATTTTGTGCCATGTAAATGCACAAATGATGCATCACATATTGCAGGTCTATTTTTGAAAGAAGTTGTAAGGATACATGGATTACCTCTCAATATTGTCACTAATAGAGACTCCAAGTTTTTTAGTCATTTTTGGAGGACTCTATGGAAGAAATTGGGCACCAATATATCATTTTCATTAGCATACCACCCTCAAACTGATGGCCAAATTGAGATGGTTAACAGGTCCCTTGGCAATCTCCTTAGATGCCTTACCAAGCAGCATGGACAAAGTTGGGATTTAGTGATTGGATAAGCTGAATATGCATACAATGATTCAGTCAATAGGAGCATAGGGAGAAGTCCATTTGAGGTTGTGTATGGCCTACATCCTAAAGGGATAATTGAGCTCAGAGATCTTGGAGGCAAGGACAAACGGAGTTCCCAAGGAGAAGATTTTGTTGTCACCATGAAGTAGATTCATGAACAAATTAAGGCTTCACTTCAACAAAGTGTTGATAAATATAAACTCAAAGAGGATGTCAAAAGGAGAGATGTTCAGTTCAAAGTAGGGGATTTAGTGATGGCTTATTTAAGGAAAGAAAGGTTACCCAAAGGCCAACCTTCTAAACTACTCATGAAGAAGATAGGTCCCCTCCGGGTGGTTCATAAGTTTGGCAACAATGCATATGAAGTTGAACTTCCAGTAGACTTGGGAATATCTCCCATCTTCAATTTATTTGATTTGATAGCCTTCAAAGGATCCTTGACAAATGCAGCACCTCATTCATCTCTTAAGGAAGAGGATGTAGAATGGATGAAGGATCTACCGTCTGGCAAGCCATTGGATTTGGAGTGCATTCTTGACTCTAAGATGATCAAATAAACAAGGAAAGGTGTGCACAAAGACTATCTAGTCAAATGGAAGGGGCTTCCTGAATCTAAAGCTACTTGGATGAGTGAAAGTGATATCCTCAAGCATGGAACTACAATCAACTGGTTGGCAACTCTAGGGACTTGAGTTTTCTTTTCCAGGGGAGTATGGTGCAAGAGCACTAGGACATGCGTCTACCTAATTTTGGAATGTGTCTACATCATCTTGATTCATGGTTATGTTGGAATACAATGTGTGTGTGTGTGTGTGTTTGAAGGCCTATTGATTAGGCCTATGCAATGTAATAAGCTCTGAGGCTCCAAGGTGTGTCAACTTGGTCAAAGGACTTGTATGGGAATTTTATAGGTATTTTTGATGTTTAGCAATCTACAATGTGTAGTATTTTCATTCTTGACCTTTGGTGTGAAGGGAAGACCAACATGTCAAAAGTTGTCAAAAGTTGCAAAGTTGCAATTGTTATCTAAGCAACTTTTCTTGCAACATTTTGAAATATGGTTACTCCAATGGTTGGTTGGTTGCTTATATGTGTTGGAGGTAGTTGGAGGAGTTCACTAGCATGATATAAGCCTAAAGGAATGATGCCTACTGGTTAGAGATGATTTTGAAGGAAACTCTTATCTTCTAACAAAATGGTTACTAAGATTTTTTGCATTTTCCTTGTGTTTCCTGTTCTTGCATGATTCCTTATGAATGGTGGGCATGAGTTAAGAATTTGAAAATTTGTAACAAAGGTTCATAGATCATTTGGAGTTGGTCTGGGGTCTTGAAACATTTGGGTTTGAGAGAAAGAGGATTTTCCATCCCAGTGGCCTGATAAAATCCTCAAACCAAGGGTTTGGATGCAAATAGTGGCACAAATCAACATCTCTCAATGGGATCGATCTAAAACCTAGGAGTATGTTGACTTGGCATGTATATTAGATGTTCCTGGTAGTTGTGAAGACAAGAAGTGTCATTTGACTTTTCTAAGATGATGCCCTAGGCTTGACATCGATCATGTGGCAAGCTTGTGCAGTAGGAAAAGAAGGTAGAAACCCTGAACAATAGATTGGTGGATGGTCAAACTAGGCATGAGAAGGACCCTTGGGTAGTTATATACCCTTGAAAAGTATTTCACTCCTTTATGACTAGTGAAGCTTTAGAGAGCTTTAACCCCAATACCAGTTAGAAGAGGCAAAATAGGGTCAGTTGGGTTTGACCACCTATACTTAAAACCCAGATGCATAAGTTTGGAATATTGTAGAATTACCAAAAGGGTATCCAAATATAAAATTTATTCAAGGAGTTGTTTAGGTATATTGTGAGACAAAACAAGAAAAGTTTGAATGGAGGGCTAATTGCTTGTAGCCCTATTTCCTAGGTCTAATAGAGGAAATGTTACAAAAGGATAATAAAAACCCATCTGAGGGGTCAAGATATATTAAAATTCCATATAACACATGTGTAAAAATTCACATCGGCCAAATTCCACCTTTTGATTAAAGATCTTGTTGCTTGGGGTGTGGGGTTGTTAGGTGTCTTTGGTTGAAGGGTTGAACCTAAGGGGTAGTAGACTCCTTGTCAATTGTGAGTTGTCCTGAGTGAAGAGATCCTTGGTAAGGATCTAGGGTAGGCTATATTAACCTTGAGAAGGTTAATGAAATTGTTCCATTGGGTGACACCAAGTGGAGACCCTTATTGAGCAAAAACCAAAGAAGGTGATAGAACATTCTCATCCCTCTGCATAATTAGGATTGCAAAAAATGACATTTGGAAAACTACATTCAAGACTAAGAAAGGACTATATGAATGGTTGGTAATACCTTTTGGGATGTGCAATGCACCAACCACTTTCATGCATGTAATGAATGATGCATTTCATCCTTTCATTGATGAATTTGTAATAGTCGACCTAGATGATATACTTGTATCCATTAAGTCATGGGATGATCATGTAAGTCATGTAAAGAAAGTTTTTGATGCTTTGAGAAAATAATAACTCTATTTAAAGATGTCAAAATGTAAGTTCGCAAAGACATCTCTAGTGTACTTAGGATATGTCACAGGAAATGGTCAATTAAAAGTAGACCCTGCGAAGGTCGAGGTAATTCTAAAATGGCCTAAGACAAGTACAGTAACTAAAGTCAGAAGTTTCTTAGGTGTTGATCATTACTAGAGAAAGTTTATTTCTAACTTCTCCTATATAGCAACACCATTGCATGCATTGACAAGTACAAAGACAACTTTCCAATAGGGAGGAACTCAACAAAAGGATTTCAGCACTTTGAAGGAGAAGTTGAGAACCGCACCTATTTTGACTTTTCCATATTTGCAGATGCCATTCAAGATCGAAACCGATGCAAGTGGGTTTTCCATGGGAGCAATTATAATGCTAGGAGATAAGCCTTTATGTTATCACTCTAAAACTTTCATATCCGCAGTCAGTAACTATCTTACTTATGATAAGGAACTTTATGCACTAGCTCAGAGTGTTAAAAAATGGAAGCACTATCTAATGGGCAAAGAAACAATCATCCACACTGATCACCAACCACTACAATATTCGCATTCATAGTCAAAATTGTAGCAAAGTAGGCACTTTAGGTGGATAGGATTCCTTCAACAATTTCACTTAATAATTAAGTACAAGAAGGGTTTCCATAATAAGGTAGCATATATGCTTTCTAGACCTCCTGTTATGAATGCTTTGGTTATCCTTCAAGGGAGTTCCATGGTTCACAAAATTTTTCAAGAACATTATGCCATGGATGATAACTTTAAGGAAATTTATGCAGCTCTAATTGAGAGAAAATAAGTAGAAGAAAAGAATTAATATGTGAAAGATAAACTATTGTATTATTTAGGAAAGTTATGCATTCCTAAAGGTGAAAAAGAACAAGTAGTTGGAGAATCTCACATGTAATTGATTGCTAGGCACTTTGGCATTATCTTGTAGAAGTTTTATTATTGTCCTCACATGTAGGAAACTGTAACTAAATATATCAAAGGATGTACAATGTGTGCAACAAGTAAACCAAGTAATAGGAAGTTGGGGTTGTAAACACCTCTTCCTGTTCCATCCTGACCTTGGGAAGGTGTTTTGATGGAATTTGTTGGAGGACTTCCCATATCTAAAAAGGGACATGACTATCTATTTGTAGTAGTTGACAGATTCAACAAAATGTGTGTTCTAATGCCTTGTAAGAAATAGATCTTAGCTAAACTGATAGCACATTTGTACTTCCAATATGTATGGGTCCATTTTAGGCTCCCTACTTCCATTGTATCAGATTGAAATTCTCGATTCATGGGTACAAAGCTAAGGAAAAGTACAGCTTTCCATCCTTAGACCGATGGACAAACTGAAGTGGTAAACAAAATAGTTGTACACTTGCTTCAAGGCTACTATATAAAATATCACAAGCAGTGGGATGAGAGTCTACATTATGTGCAACATGCCTACAACCATACAACACATTCTTCTACAAAAAGGTCTGCATTTGAGATATGTTTTTGATATTTTCCATGAACACTAATGGAGTTTTCCTTTGGAAAAGATGATGTTGAAGATGGACATCATGATGCAAAGAAGGCTTTGCAGTTCATTCAAAAAGTCCAAGCAATTCATCAGGAAGTAGAAGCTCAGTTGGAGAAGAGCCAAGCCAAATACAAGGCTCGACATGACAAGCATTGCATAGATCATCATTTTCAGGTTGGCAACCGTGTTTGGTTACATATCAGCAAGGAAAGGATGCAAGGTGAAGGTAAGAAGCTTAAGTCTATTAGATATGGTCCCTTTGAGATCTTGGAAAAGATTGGTACCAATGCCTTTTGCCTAAATCTTCCTCCATATATGCAAATTTACTCTGTTGTAAATGTAGAAAATTTGAAGTTGTATGTGCCTCCAATGATATTGGATGAAGAGGTTGATGTCCAGGTTCCTTCTATTGATGATCTTTCCTTGAGTATATGTCAGAGATGGAGGTTGAAAGAGTGAGGGAGTTGTATCCTCACTTACTTTTCAAGTAATCATGCTTTTGGAGGTCCAAAAGTCTCCTACAACAAATGGTTTGTTTGGTCAAAAGTTGGTTGGAGAAATTGAACCCCCAACCTCTCATCTCCAACTTTTCCTCTTAGCCAATACACCATGCGATGCACTCTATTCTAAAAGGGGCATTTGTTTTATTTAAAGTACGTTGGGGCCGATATTTTGGGTTCAAGTGATCCAAACTCCTGACCCCAATGTTCCACACACTTCTCATTTAACTGCCCATGTATTTTGGGATGAAAAGGGCAAATAATTTATTTAAAGAAGCCCGTCGAGATACGGTCGAGATTGTAGGGCTCAAGTAAAGCCCGAGCCCCCCCCCAAAATAAAACATAAAATGAAAATTATAAACTAGAAAAATATTATATGGGGATATTTTAGATGGGTTAGAGTTATTCTTGAAAGATTAAAAAGATTTAATGTTATTTAAGGGGGATTTTTTAATATTTATTGTTGTAAATGGGAAATATGGTTGTTTTGTAAAATCATATGGTTATGAACCATACTAGGCAATAACTGTGTATAAAAGGCGGGTGAGTTTTGAGTTTGATTTAGTGGTGATTTGTGAGATAAGTTTTCAGAGAGATTGAGTGTTCATCTCTATGGACTGGAGGACTACCGTCTTGCCATTGCATTTGAAGGAGAAGGAATTTGTACTCATTGTGATCAAGAGACTTGAAACTTGTCCAGGTTGAAGACCTTGTAACAATTATTGGAGCATAATCAAGGATCAGTCACTTCGTTGGAGAGGGGCCCAAAGACATAGGCATATTGGTGAACTTCATTATGAACTTGTGTTCTTGTCTTATCTCTTCCTTCTGTCTTTGTTAATTCATCATTGTATTATATTGTTATGTTCATTTAAGCATTTCAGTTACGTTTTCAAGACCTTCAATTTAATCGATGTAATAGTTAATCATAGACGTGCAACAATTATAGATCCTATGTAATGCCCCGCCAGGAAACCCCAAAGGGATAAAGCTAAAACATACAAATGGAGTGCAATAATTTTTTTTTAAAAAGTTACTCCACATTCAGATACAACAAGATATCAAAGATTCAGATTACATAGCGGAAGACATCAACTACCACCTAAAGAGTTTCCCAACATGATTACTTAATTTACACATTTCACTTAACACACTAATAAATCCAATAAGCTGATTATCTTATAACGAGATAATTCTTAAACAAGGTTAATCTCTTACAAAAGATAGAAATATAAATCACATGCTAATGTTTATCCATTATGATTCATTCATACTCTACATTCAAGCTTTTCATTAAAATATAAGCCATGCATCTGCTATTCTAACACACTAGAATTTTATCGTAAACATATGAGATCTTTCTATGCATATTTAATTTCCTTAACAACAACTGAATAGATTCCATTACTCTAAGTTACATTCTTTCTTATTCCAATTTATTGCATTTTAAAAGACAATTGCATACATGCATCTACGATAAATCTCATCTAAACCACTTATGCATTCGATCAAAATGGCATTCAAGAAAGGATTGCATATAAGCATTTAAAGTTAATTCCATCTTATCCACTTATACATTCTAACATAAGCTATTCATACATGATCAAGTTGAATGAGGGAAACATAAGAGAATAACATCACATAACACCATAATGATCTTGGAGTTCACCCCTAAAGGGCTACATCTCCAGGTCTACTCAACTGCAAGACCCCTCTGATAATTAATAAAGTTAAGAATACATGAGGTTACACCAATACAATCCGGCCATCAAGGCGAAACATAATCAATATACAAATGACCGCATCGGTCAATAAATACATAAACAATCCCTAAAAAGAAAAGGATCCAACTGAACATAATCAAAGCTAATACAAAGGTCCATTGGAGCATCCACAAAACTGAGTCATCACCACCCAAGGTCTAACATGAAACCAAGTACTCACAAGGGTATAGACAATAGGATGACCCACAAACGTGCTCCTAATAGGACCAAATGACAACACACTAGCGAACGTAGGGACAAGTGTCATCACACAACCTGGTATGGTTACCATGGCAGGTCTTCATAGGTTCCGGCCCCATACACTGGTTACCCTGGCAACCTAATCTGTACCTCTGGCCCATCCAAGCCTCATGTAGACCCACACATCCTTTCGTGAAGACAAGGATGATGGTTTGCCATTTCAGGCCTTCTCACAACATGTCGAGTCTGTGTTAGCACTCGTCCCATGTGTGAGGCACAAATATCTTACTTAAAGATTACATTCTAATCTACTATTAGGTTATCACTTATTAGAATCACTTTTGAAGGGTTACCCAACAGCCACTTTGGGCGTAGCCCCCAATTGAAACCCACTTTCCCATACGACACTAGACTATACTCAGACGAACTCAAAAACCAAGGAATAGACATGGTCAGACGAATGGAGTTCAAAAAGGAGGGAACATCCATTTGGTCAAACATGACTCAAAAGAGGTACACTACTGACGGTACTCTAACTAGAGACCTGACCAACTATGGTCAACCACGAATCATCATTCGACACCCACATAAAGGGTATGACCAAATACGACACTACCACAAAACAATAGTCAACTCGGAATCGAGGACTGAAACAGGTACCCCAAATCAATCCATACGACAGGGTCCTATCAAACAAAGCACAGCTTGCCATTACATAAGCAAAAGCGAATACAGAAATTAAACTCGCAAAGGCAATAACCGAAAAAGACAATATTTTCCCATATTGATTTGAACATTAATAGTCAATCAAGTTTTCTAATGATCTAAGTTTTCGAATTGCATTGACAGAAAAATCATCGTTACCAGGTGAGTACAATGCCACAATTCCAATGGTCCATTTGTCTATGTCTCAAAACAGAGGAAGATTATAACTATACCATTTATTTTACAAATTGAAATTACCATTGACTCACCAACATTCCAAACAATACATTATTAATTTCCAATAGTATATCGTTTAAATGATCAAAATATCCAATGATAAAATATTTCATTTACTTCTCAATTACTCAAATGATATGTTCTCGAATAAAAAATTATTTAACATAATCAATTAGTAAATATATCATATTTCAACAATTTTCCAATAAAATAATATTCTATATTTTTTTTTAAAACAAATACTTCCTCAATTAGACAAATACCCAAATTAACTATTAATTTAGGCTATATATTTATTAGTCCAAGATTAATCAAAATATAACCAATTAATATTTAATTGCGAAATAGCAATTCTAGAATTTAATTAGAAAAAGTGCGTTAATCATAAAATGAAATTTGAATATTAATTAACATATATATTCCATTATACAATTAATTAATATCAAATTAATCATGAATTATAATTTATACCACATTAATCATAATTAAAACTTAATTAAAAATTAACATTAAATAATATTAAAATACTATATATATATTTTTTTTTACATAAAAAAATACATTAAAAAAAACTTTTTTAAAAACCAAAAAACAGCATTTAAATGGGGGGGAGGGTACCCACGTGGACCCCCACATGGGCCCCCCCCTTGGGAGCTCATGCTACCTCCCAATGGGAGCATGCAGCCCCCATGGGAGCACTGTTGTTCCCAAAAGGAGCACTCAGCCCCCATGGGAAGCGTTGCTGCCCAATGGACACACAGCAGCCCTCCATGTGGTGGGGAACTCTCCCACGTGGTTGGGGTTTCCTATTTTATTTTATTTTATTTATTTTATTTTCTCTTTTTTTTTAAATAGATTACTGTGTAAAACATAGTCTAAAAAAAAACCAGCCTCCCAGAGACTAAAAGAATTATTAATTTTTTTAAAACCAAAACCCCATTTGTTGTTTTTTTTTTGTTAAAACACACAACTTCATATAAACTTGAAATGAGAATTTTCCCAGCAAGAATAAAGTTTCAAATCCCCAAACAATTTGAAGAATATCAAACCATAAATAATTTCTTCAACAAAAACCCATACTTGGGCAAAACGGGGCATTTAAACTCAATAACTCAACCATTCTTTCCAACAACATCTAATTTCTAAAATAGAATTTGACTTTGAGAACACCCAATGGAGATTTAAACAAGAGTTCCTCATGAACAACCATTTCCAACTGATATCCAATATTTGGTTTTGAAAAAGCAAGAACAATACAACCAGAAATCAAAGAGATGGTTCTGAATCTTACCTTATCTCG
Source organism: Cryptomeria japonica (assembly GCF_030272615.1). Classification (NCBI taxonomy): domain Eukaryota; kingdom Viridiplantae; phylum Streptophyta; class Pinopsida; order Cupressales; family Cupressaceae; genus Cryptomeria; species Cryptomeria japonica. Next base: position 228,397,393 of record NC_081415.1, on the reverse strand, counting down.
CATTCCTGGCAAGATCTGCTGAAGAGCCCCAATCTGCAGCTCAAGGAATCCTTCCCCATCCAAAACCACCAAATTACATCCAAAAATATTTTTCCAACAAACATTTTTTTCAAAAGAAATTCCATCCCCATATTTTCCAAAAGTCTAGGTTATATGGGAGAGGTTGACCAAAAATTTCATTTTTGGAATTAAAATTTTTATTTAAAATAATTCCTCAAAAAAATCATTATTTTCCAACTATATCAACAATTTAAATTGCTTTTCAATTCAAAATTGATTTTCTCAATTAATTCAATTTAACCTTTCTAATTTAAAAAGCCAACAGAATACAATTAATTCTATTGCAATTAAATCCAAAACTTTCTTTTTCAATAGCATATACAAAATGCATTTAATATTTAAATTTAACCATACACACCAAACACGCAAACCAAGAAGGTCAACCAAACAGATGACTCGCAAACCCAACCAAAAGGGAATACCAACGACAGCTGACAATGCTCACTTGAGCACGACTATGGTCAACTAGGGTCTTATGATCACCTAATCCAACTCTAAGGATTAAAGAGGTACACTCAAACTGGCAAATCCAAGTGAAGATGAGCCTCACACTCATGCAGTATTGTACCTAAAATCTCCTGCAACCAAGAGTCATACATGCATACATATATAAACTTAATGAAAGCGTTAGCCCGATATTAATACCATGAAATAGGAACACTAAACAACTTGCATACAACTAGTGCAAGAACACATTAACAGATATGCACTAAATCAACACATTTGACTATAATCATTATATTATGATAAACTAACTAAGATAAAACTGAGATTAAAAATTGATTTTGGCAGGGGTACTACATCCTAACATCCTATCATGGGTGGTAGGTCTATATTTGATGCAAACTTAGTAGAGTAGAGTGCAAGGTAAACTATATGTTGTCCAACAGTAATTATTAGAAGAAAAAATGAAATACATCATAGTCAAACCACATGACCACCCAATGAATATGTAATCCAAAGTTCCTCCGCATAGTTTATAACTTGACCTCTTCAAAATTAAGATTGATTTATGTTCGAGCTAATTTGATAGTAATCAAATAAAATAATAACTCAAGTGAAAGAAAAATCAACTACTAGAAGGTTATGCCACTTTAGCAAACATCAACACAAAAGTGTGATATTTTGTTGAAAAACTAACAAGAGAAATTTATGTACTTTACCTTTGTAGAAATTAAAGAGAAATTTGGGAGATAATTACAACCTTCACAAGAAAGGTGATGTCAATACTTAGAGTCTTCACAAGAATAGGGATTTATATCATAATTTTTGTGGAAAATTGAAGAAATGAAGACTTAAATTATCAAAATTTTAGCTACTTTAATGAATGGCCATATCAAAAAAATATTGATAGAAGAAAAAATGAAAATAACAAAATTTTAACCATTTCAATAAACATCAATATTAAAAAATTGACAAAAGAAAAAATGAAATAATTTAAATTTCAACCATTTTAATAACATCAATGCCAAAAAAAAAAAGGACAAACTAAAGAATCAGCAAATTCACAGTCAAACACTTTTTATGTCCAACAAAAAAATGTTGGAATTTGTGTGGACAAATGAAGGTTTACAATAGACCATGATATCTGATTTTGTATGTTTTCCAATTTAACTATTTAATTAGTTTTGAATTAATAATTTGTTTCATATTTCGTGATATATTTAACAAGTGTCATGTAGTGGCGAGTACTTGCCTTATAATATTGATATAAAAATATAAGAAAATTAGCATTAATCATAACTAAATAAATCTAGTTAATTATTATAGAATTGATTTAATATTATGATATAACATTGATATAATATGATAATTATTCACATTAATATTTAAAAATTTAAAAATAATAATTTAGCATTAATAATAAAATAAATAAATCTATTTAATTATTAATTAATTTAATATTTAATAATTAAGAATATATCTCAATAATAAATAATAAATATAATTATATAATAAATTTATTAACATATAATATATATTATATAAATAACAAATATGTCGATTTCAATTGATTATTAACAAATTAATATATAGATTAAATTATCAATTATAATTACATAATATTAATAAAAAATATTTTTTAATATAAATATTATTTTTAGTTGAACAATAATTACAATATTTCCATGTTAGTATTTATAGAGAATAATGAAAAAGAGTTGAAAAATTATAATTTATAATTAATTTTATTTATATAATTTGAATTGTCATAAATATAGAAATAAAAAAAACATTATATTATTTTAAGAAATTTGTGTTGAAAAACTAATTATCGTTCACTATATCAAATAATTTATTTTTTTAATTTCATAATAATTAATATGTGATGTAGATTATAATTTAATTAACATGTCATTTTAATATTTATAACAATTAAGAATAATTTTTTAAATAAAATAATTATCAATATATTTATTATTTAACAATATAATGTAAATATTGATATTAATCTTATGATGATATTATTATAATAATTGAATTATAATTAAAAAATTATTTACCAAAATGGGTTTGAAATAGTTTTATTTGCAAGTACTAGAAGATTGGAACCGTGGGTCTTTATAAAATAGGGGATGGTATTTTTAATAAATAAAATAAATAAATACACTCTTAGTTATGGGTAAATCATTGAAGTATGCAGTTCTCAAATTAATTGTCACATAATAATGTACCTTTCTCCACAATGTTGTTTTAACAATTGAAATTATTATTTGTATATTAAAAAATCAAATAAAATTTATAATTAAAAAACTTAAACAACAATAAACCTTAATAAAATATTATTTGCTAAACAACAATTCCATATGGCAGGCTTTAACAATAGATGGAAAAAAAAACAAATTCCGAGCAACTCACGAAATCCAGTACCAGGACAACCCAAGAAACGTGGCGATTATGTCCACAAAATTAGCAAGCCTCAAAAAATCTGTCTATAACAAGTAAAACAATATTGTCCAATGGTTGATAAAAAAAAATAATTTTTCTAATTTGTAAACTTAAAAAATATGCATGTAGACTTTAAGAAAAGTAACAAAGTTTAAAAAAAAAATAATACTTGTTTACAATAATTAAAATTTTTTAATAACCATTTAAGCATAGAAAAAAAATCATTACAATAAAATTGCCTAACGGCAAGTACTAATAAGTATAATTTGAAAAGGTTGTTGTAATAATGATGAATTATAAAGTATATTCTAAAATTGATTTAAAATTATTATACATTTAAATTTAGAAGTACATAAAATGAATAAATATCAAGAGTTACCAATCCTAAAATATATTCATATATATCATAAACAAGATTGAACTATATATATATATATATATATATATATATATATATATATATATATATATATATATAATTTATTAAAATAGTAAAATAAATCATATAATAATGTTCAAGTTTTTAAAAAATAAATGAAAAAAAACTTAATTATAACTATTATTTTAAGATTTTTTTCTTTTAATGAATGTCATTTTTACTATGTATAAGAAAAAATGTTGAGGCTTATTTATTTTAATATTTACTTGAACAATTATTTTATATTAGATAAAAATAGTCATTTTAAAGAACTACATTTATTTTCACTTATCAATTATTTTCATTGTCAAGGGCATCACTAATAACATGTTTATTATTATTAAATACTATCACTTGTAATTATAGAAGGTGTAAATTAAAAAAAATGGGAGAAATCAATGGGATGAATACATAGAATAGTTAATCAACAAAAGATTTGATTTTTTTCTTTTCACTTAAAAAATTGAAATTCATGAAAAATATCACTTTGTTAATGTCATGAGAGAAATTAAACAATGATCATTATGTTTAATATGTAAGTGCAAATATAAAACATTATTATCTATATTGAAACATCATCGAGTCCACTAATCAAATTTAAATGTAATTTTTATTGGTCAAAATTTATCTTTGACTATTAAATTAGATGATGTTTAAGAGAAGATAATATTATATACATGGTACAATTGTTTATAGTATATTTTGTCCAAGAGTTAGTATCTAGTGTGTATCTTACATGATTTTGAGTGTCTATCCTTTGATTACTATATCCAATATTGTTTCTCATTTTTAATTCAAAACCATAACTATTATTTCTTCTCTTAACTTAAAAAATTACACATAAAATTGAATCCCAAATTTTCAAATTAAAATCATTTCAGTTTTTCTTGCTGTCTGCCCTTCTTCTTTTTCCAATAGATGTTCTTCTCTACTTCAAAGTGCTCTTGAGGCAATCTTGCTTCCTTAACAGAAGTTAAACTTAGTGGAGGCTAATGAAAGTCAAAATCGTTTTATATTGTCCAGTGATTCTAGTGGGTCATTATATCCAGATGGTTTGGATATGACTTTAAAAGGTAAATATCAACACTACCAATATATTCTTTCTACTCTCACATCCATAGATCTCTCAAACAATGAATTGGAGGGAGAAGTTCCTTTTGATTTTGAGAACTTGAAGCGTTGGAGGCTTCTTAACCTTTCAATGAACAATTTGAATGGGACTATTCCAAATAGTTTGGAAAAAATGGGTCAGTTGGAATCATTAGACCTTTCAAGAAATATTTTTTTAGGACAAATCCCTACAGAGCTTGAATCTCTAAGCTATTTAGGTTCATTGAATTTATCACACAACAATCTTCTAGGACATATACCACAAGGACAACATATAACTAGCACCTTTGGAGAATCGGCTTATTGAGGAATCCTAAAGTTTGTTCTTCCTCCTCCTCTATTTTCAATTAATAAAATAAAGAAAAGAACTAAATATCTATGGTATGGGATATCATTGGGATTGTCCTTTGGAATAGCTTTTGAGGGAATAATATCATTGATCCTGATAAAAATGAGTTGGAGAAGGAAATACTTCAACAATGTTGATGCAATCCTAAAGTTTTTGTTTCCATGGATGAATAATTTGACATTATGAAGGGATACATCTACAAGTCCTTGAAATGTAAGTTTTTTTTGTTCTTTGAAGTATATATCATAATTCTAGATATTAAAATAATGAAATTAAAAAAAAATAGTATTTTTTTCATATTAATTTTCATGAGTTGTTCTATCAATTGTAGATTGTTTGTAGTTATTTTAAATCAAACAATACAATCTTCTAGTTGTTACTAATATATAACTTTGTGTACATGAATTTTTTTTTTCAAGATGATTTCTTGTTGTATTTAAAGACTTGTTAATCTTGGTGGCAAAATATTCATTACACATGCTTTTGGGAAGGACCAACATGCAATAGAAAACTCATATACTTCTATGAAGAAAAGAAAGATTTGAAATTTTTAAAATTTAATCATTTTTTAAAGAAATGTGTCAGCGAGAATTGTGAAATACTTGATGTAACACCAACAATCTAGTTCTAAAGAAACATGAAGATATATAAATACTATATAAAATTGAACAATTTTTAGTTCATGAAAAGTATGAAATATTTTTCTTTTTTATTCAAAAAGATGAAATGTGTCAAGAATTTTAACTTTGAAGTGGTGTGCATTCATTGATTCACATTACTTGTCTTGTCATTATCTTGAATCCCTTTTCTCCAAAAGTACAATTTCACTTTTTTGGTTAATTATTGAATGAATTTATAGTATATACACATTTTTCTTTCTAAGTAATTGTTGAGATACTAAAAATTATTATGGTTCAATATTACAAATCCACATCATCAACAACAATGTGAATGCAGCACCAGGTGTGCCTCCTATTTCTAAGTTTTTCAAGAAAGAGAGAAAGTTTACTCCTTTGAATGAATCATTGCATGGTATTATGAATAAGTTATTGGAACAAAATGTGCTTACTCTCCCTCCTATAAAGCAAATAGATCCTGCAAAGATTAATTCACCCTATTTTGATAACAAATCTTTTTGTCAATTTCATCGTCAACCTGGGCATGATACTGAAAATTGTTTTGCTTTAAAGAGTAAAATTCAAGATTTGATTGATAATAATACTATCTCTATTTTTGGTGTAAATGATAAAGGCAACACATCTGTAGCTCCTCCTAACCAAAATCTTAAGATTTTTACTGATCCATTACCTTCTCATACCTCTAATGTGATTGAGACTAATGATTCCTCTTTATCACCTGATGGTCTTGTGTCTATGACTCCGAATGTGATTAACTTTGTAGAGCAGCAGAAAATCCCTAAAGAACCTTCCATCACATTTGATTCCAGTGAAACTATCAGAGCACCTGATGGTCCTTTATATATAGTTGCAAAAGTCAAGAATACACCTTGCCGTGGAGTGCTTATTGATCCTTCTTGCATGGTTAATGTTATTACTGAAGAATTTCTTTTTACTTTGCAATTAAATCAAGTGATCTATGACAAAACAAATGTGGTTGTGAAACTATTTGATGCATTTTCTTCTCTTGCAATTGGTTCTATTACATTACCTATTGAGGTCCATAACAAATCCCTTGATGTGAACTTTGCTATTATTCCTTCATCCGAACAATTTCGTGTGAAGCTAGGCTATCCTTGGCTATCTTCCATGAAAGCTATTGCTTCACCTATTCACAAGTGTTTGAAATTTCCCCATAATGGTGAAGTTGTTACTGTCAATCATAGTCTCTTTAAACCAGCTGAAAGATCTTCTAGCGTTCCTATTGATTATTTTTGGCCTAAACAATTCCAATCTCTTCCACTGCGAAGTGATCATCTTTTCAAATCTTATCAAAAGTGGAAAACAGATATGATCCTATCTCTAAGTGAACCTAGAACACCCAAACTTGATATTCCTATCGTTCTTGAGAAGGAAGTTCTTCCTTTGAAAGATAAAACTAATGTCTTTCCTCAAGAAGATTCCCAACCCATTCCTATGGATGTGACTATGTCTATCTCTAATAAACTTTCTAAAAGTAGACCTATACCTCCTCGCCATGATGGACTTGGTCTCCTTCCTAAACCAAATTTTCCTCCTTTGTATGGAGCAGTTCCTCCTCCTTCCTTTTATAGAGAGAAGAGACCTTCCTCTTCTCCTATTATCCAACCCAAGAAACCACAACCTAAACACCCAAGTGATAAGGATGAGAACGTTCCTCCTCCTCAATCTTCTCAACTTCCTACTAAGACTAGACGAAATCGTTCTGCGCGTGAACACCGATGAAAGCGTTGTCTTAGAGCTCAGGCAGCTGCTTCTCAAACTTTGCAATCTCCAAAAACACCTTCAGCTAGTATTATTCCATTTTCTCCTCAGCCGAAAAGTGAGCCAAAATCTCCTAAACATAACATGCATGATGGTTTTGACCCTGTGCGAGTTAAAGATCCTATTTTTGTAAATCTTGATGATGATATAGGTGAAAATGTTATTCATGATGAAAATACTACTTCTCTTGCTTCTGATAGTGAATATGAATTTGTTGATATTGATAACCATTTATCTAACAAATTTTCTAAAGCACTTATCCTAGCTCCTAGACAAGAACAACATGGCTTGGAACATGAACATAGCCCTTGTTTGGATCTTGTGATAGCTCCATCTGCTGTGTTGGATGTTCCTCCTCTACCGTGTTTCCTGCCTTCCTGAAATATTGATCAACAAGATCAGGGGGTGGATGACATGCTAGACTAGTTTCATTAGCATAGCAGATTCTCTCCTCCTCTCTTTCCTTTATTACTTCTTCTATGTGTTATTCTCATTCTTCTATTTGTTGTCCTTAATGTTGTCTACTTGAGGACGATGCAAAGCATTGAGATCTCTTTTGGTCTCTCTCATGTTGACTCAAAAGACATATGTGTTCCCTTCTTCTAGGTGACCTTCCTTGATTGGGGAATGAAGAACAATTATGCATACATACATATGATATGCATGAATTATCATACAGCATACTGACCCCGAGGAAAGAGAAGTCACCTCGTGCTTTGTGTTTATTATCCTTGGGTTTATCTCACACTTGGGGGCTAAATCTTTGTGATAGCGTGCTCCTTTCCCTTCTCATTTCTTATGTGTATCACTACCTTAAAGAAATCACCCTCGTTGAGGCGTGCATGATCGCTTTAACATAGGGGGGCATACATCCCATTCATATCTCTTCAGGATACTTGAAAATTTCTTGATGAACTTAGCTTTGCCTTGAAAATTTTTGGTACTTTTCTTGCATGACTCATAGTGAGGGAACCTTACTACTGACAGTCATGATTCTCCCGCGTGATCTTCCCTTTTACTTTGTCAATCGAAGTCGTAAGATCCTTAGTCCACCGGGGGCTTTGTGTATCTTGCCTCCTGGATGTGGTGAAAGTCTTTCAATGTTGTTTCCTTGTACTTTACCGGAAGTATGGGCATACACTTATACTCCCGCTAAAGTGGGGGCTAAATGTAACATCCTAAAATTGTGACACTTGCAATTTCGATTGCATTTGGGTCTTCACGTTGGTGACGCAACACTGAACCTGAATGGAGACCCCGAAACTTGCTTGCGACACTGAAAACTGCATTTTTCTGCACCTTGGCATGATCCCTCCTTGTACCCTGCTGTTCCGGGAGGTGGGACCATGGCGCCCAATGCCTTGGCCCTTCAAGACTAGGGCACCCAGCACCCTGGTCCCCCAGGACCATGGCGCCTAGCGCCTTGGTCCCTGGCCCTATTTTGGGCCCAGTCTCTTTTGGGGCATCGGGTCTTTATGTTTGCAATTCGGGAAATAATGTTTCCTGGTCGGCCTAAGGTCAGAAAAATTAGTCTATCAGCCCTAATTGACAAGTATATAAACTACATTTCCCCTCTCAGAAAGGGTAGATGAAAGGAGAGAGGACATATGTGTACAAGAGGCGGAAGCGCTAGGCAAACATTCAAACATTCAAGCATTCAAGCATTCCTTCAAGCAATTGAGCATTCTAAATCTCCATTCAAGGCTAAGTGTTGCATTCAAGACAAGGATTCAACCATTGAAGAGGAGATCACTTACAACCTACAACATACAACATACAACAACATTTACACCTTCGCATGTAAGAATACAAACATTCTTACAACAAGGTATCAGTACTTATTTACATTACAAACATTTACATTTACAGCATTCTCATTTCTTGGTTAATTCCAAAATCGGGGTTTGACCTAAAGGCAAACCCCTCATCCCTAACCCCCTAATCGTCCTCTCTTTTCTGTGTGTAGGTTGCAGGTACGCGACTGTAATTGAAGATCTGGAATCCTTGTGCAGAGATGAACAGATCCCCCTTCGTTTCGCGGATTTTTCGGAGGACCGTGTGCACGCCGGGCGCCATCGTCCCATTAACTTTTGCTCAAATTTGTAGGACAGCACCATCTCAACATTTTACTGCTAATTCCAGGTCTGCAACTTCATCCCATGTTTCTATTTTTGTCTGCAAACGAATCTTTCTTACTTTCACCTACACTCCTAGTTCAATCCTTCTATCTACATTCTTTACAAAAGAGGGTAGCCTTGCTGTCATAACCCTTGAAACTCATTTTAGAATCCAATCCTGCATTTTGTGGGATTGGATCTTGTGGGTTTCAACCCCTCTTTTGAATGTAAAGTCTCTCCTAAGTGAAAACCGTCAATCCTAGTAACCTCCTTTCTCCTTGGAGTGGGGGGGAACACCTAGGGTTCGATTTCTCGCTTTACATTTTGGTGAACCCAACGTGAACATCCTAATTCTGATTACTCATGGTTAGATCTGAAAATTTTGCTTCCTTAATTACATTTCCATGTTTGATATTTTGCAAATTTTAGAGGTTAATTGCATAAAAACCCTAAATTTTCTTTTCAGTAATTGAGCTTGTGAAATGTCTAATTGTTAATGCTTGTTTCAGATCTACCCTTCTATTGCAAATTGTCAATTCATATTTGTGCCTTAATTCTGAAAATTAAGTGGTTAAGTGTCAAAACCCTAATTTTTAAAACCCTCTTGATTCAACCTTTGACTGATAATTTCACTGATCAAAACACCTCCAAATCAGCTGTAACTTTGGATTCTGCAACAAAATCATAATATCTTTCATCCCTGAAAAATTTGGAAAAAAGTTGCGAGGACTGTGTGCACCCCGAGCGCCATTGTCCCCGACATTTTTTCTGAAATTTCGGGAGCTAGATCTTACTGTATTTTTTTGCTAAAATCCAGAATCTTGGCTGATTTCATCAATTCTAACACTTTCAAAATTAAAGTCAAAGTTGGTTTGGTGATTGCTTGGATTAAGGCTTCTAATCATTCAAAAATTGTTGAAATTGAAATTTTGTGTCAAAATTGTGTTTCTTACTATCCTAAATCTGAAAAGTGTGTTGGCATTCATTCAAAGTTTCAGTGCTTTATTCAAATTTTTGCAATTTGTGACTTTTGAAATTAAGTGTTTAATTGCAACAACCTTGATTTCCGCTTTCAAAATTGAATTTTGCACGAAATTGAGTCAACTTTTAAATTTCAAATCTTGCATTGCTTTTAGTATTCCCTCTAAAATCATAAAATTCAATATTTCAGTTTCCCTCTCTTTTTCAAAATTCAAATTTTGCATTTTTCAACAATCTTGGTAGGGTTCAATTTCAAGATTGCAACTTTAATTTGGCCTATCTACAGATCATAAAATCACTCAATTTTTTCAGATTAGCTTTAAAATCATCATAACTTTCATCCCTGAAAATTTCAAAAAAAGTTGCAAGGACCGTGTGCACTCCGTTCGCCACGGTCCCTGACATTTTTTTTTGAAATTTCAGGAGATTGTCGTGATTGCATTTAATAGCTTAAATCTAGGAGATTGGCTGATTTTATTGAAATTTGCTACCTCTAAATTCAAAATTCTCTCTCTCTCTAGTGCATGAGTTTTACAACAATAAGCCCCACTTACACTATTCCCATTAGGCGAAGCCTTAGAATTAAGTCTTTCCAAGGTTTAATTACCGAGGAGATGGAACCTAATTTGAATGGCCTTTTTAACAAGGACACGGGTAATTCCTCTAATCCTCTTAATGATGAAGAAGCTCTCCATGAGGTTTTTGTAGAACAACTTTCGAAATTGGATAACCAATTTGATGATTTTCAGAAATGGATGTCTCAAGAATACCCCGATAGTCAAGCTCTTTCATTAATTGAGGGTCTAAAACATATGGTTCAAAGTGATAAGAATGGAATTGATATTTTGCGTAGTGTTGTACACATTGTGGATTCGAATGTGATGCCTATGAAGAGTTGTGCTGAAATTTTAGGTTATACACAACCTCCTACTCAAGTCAATCATTCTATTCCTTTGACAACTTCTATTGCTAGTATACCTACTTTTACATCAAACATAATGACCACTTCAATACAAGACATTCCACCTATAATCACCAGTCATGGGGGCAATCCTTTTCCTTCAATTAACTCTCTTCCTTCATTCAATCCGACTTCTTCATTCATTCCTTCAATGAGTGTTCCTATTACATCTCCACAAATGAACATGACGCAAGGGGGCAATTCATTCAACCATTCCATTCCTCCTTGTAGTGCTCCTCTTTTCCAATCATCTCCTATGACTAACCATCATAGTGTCCCACCACCTTACTCTCAATCAATACCTTCTTTCAATAACATAATACCTCCATCACAATCTAACATGTCTAATATGAACTCTTCGACTGAAGTGACCATTAACAATCTTGCACAAACTGTCTCTTCTTTACAGCAACAAATTGCCTCTATGAATCAATCTAAGTTTAGTGTGCCCACATTTGATGTTGCGAGCCCACTTTCTCTTGACATTGCTCGAGCTATCCCTCCTAAGCATTTTGAAATCCCATAGTTGGAGCTTTATAATGGTAAGGGTGATCCTCTAACACATGTTAAGACCTTTCAAACAATATGTACTGACTTTGCTCATGACCAAAGGTTGCTTGCAAAACTGTTTACTAGAACATTAAGAGATAAGGCTCTACAATGGTATTGCTCGTTGCCTTCCTATTCTATTACTTCTTTCCAACAACTTGCAAATGCTTTTATTCAACAATTTCAAAACAATATAGGTCCTAAAGTTACTTTGATTGATTTAATGCATTGTAAACAAGGTGTTAAAGAAAAAGTGACTGATTTCATTGGTAGATATAAGCATTTGTGTGCTCAAATTTCTTTTCCAGTACCTGACAATGATATTCAAAGAATTTTTATTTCTAATTTACAAAAAGATATTAGAGAAAAACTTCTGTTTTCTGAGTTTACTTCTTTCCAATAGTTGTGTACAACTCTTCACAATTATCAACTGACTGTGAGTCAAATGGAACAAGCAAATCCTATGACTCTGAGTGATAAGGGTGATAGTAGTCAACAACCATTTGGGAAGTTTAAACCGAATAGAGAGTTCGTTAAGTTCAATGAAAACATCATCAACAACAATGTGAATGCAGCATCAGGTGTGCCTCCTATTTCTAAGTTTTTCAAGAAAGAGAGAAAGTTTACTCCTTTGAATGAATCATTGCATAGTATTATGAATAAGTTATTGGAAAAAAACTCTCCCTCCTATAAAGCAAATAGATCCTGCAAAGATTAATTCACCCTATTTTGATAACAAATCTTTTTGTCAATTTCATCGTCAACTTGGGCATGATACTGAAAAATGTTTTGCTTTAAAGGGTAAAATTCAAGATCTGATTGATAATAATACTATCTCTGTTTCTGGTGTAAATGATAAAGGCAACACATCTGTAGCTCCTCCTAACCAAAATCTTAAGATTTTTACTGATCCATTACCTTCTCATACCTCTAATGTGATTGAGACTAATGATTCCTCTTTATCACCTGATGGTCTTGTGTTTATGACTCCGAATGTGATTAACTTTGTAGAGCAGCAGAAAATCCCTAAAGAACCTTCCATCACATTTGATTCCAGTGAAACTATCAGAGCACCTGATCGTCCTTTATATATAGTTGCAAAAGTCAAGAATACACCTTGCCGTGGAGTGCTTATTGATCCTTCTTGCATGGTTAATGTTATTACTGAAGAATTTCTTTTTACTTTGCAATTAAATCAAGTGATCTATGACAAAACAAATGTGGTTGTGAAACTATTTGATGCATTTTCTTCTCCTGCAATTGGTTCTATTACATTACCTATTGAGGTCCATAACAAATCCCTTGATGTGAACTTTGCTATTATTCCTTCATCCGAACAATTTCGTGTGAAGCTTGGCTATCCTTGGCTATCTTCCATGAAAGCTATTGCTTCTCCTATTCACAAGTGTTTGAAATTTCCCCATAATGGTGAAGTTGTTACTATCAATCATAGTCTCTTTAGACCAGCTGAAAGATCTTCTAGCGTTCCTATTAATTATTTTTGGCCTAAACAATTCCAATCTCTTCCAGCGCGAAGTGATCATCTTTTCAAATCTTATCAAAAGTGGAAAACAGATATGATCCTATCTGTAAGTGAACCTAGAACACCCAAACTTGATATTCCTATCGTTCTTGAGAAGGAAGTTCTTCCTTTGAAAGATAAAACTAATGTCTTTCCTCAAGAAGATTCCCAACCCATTCCTATGGATGTGACTATGTCTATCTCTAATAAACTTTCTAAAAGTAGACCTATACCTCGCCATGATGGACTTGGTCTCCTTCCTAAACCAAATTTTCCTCCTTTGTATGGAGCAGTTCCTCCTCCTTCCTTTTATAGAGAGAAGAGACCTTCCTCTTCTCCTATTATCCAACCCAAAAAACCACAACCTAAACACCCAAGTGATAAGGATGAGAACGTTCCTCCTCCTCAATCTTCTCAACTTCCTACTAAGACTAGACGAAATCATTCTGCGCGTGAACGCCGACAAAAGCGTCATCTTAGAGCTCAGGCAGCTGCTTCTCAAACTTTGCAATCTCCAAAAACACCTTCAGCTAGTATTATTCCATTTTCTCCTCAGCCGGAAAGTGAGCCAAAATCTCCTAAACATAAGATGCATGATGGTTTTGATCCTGTGCGAGTTAAAGATCCTATTTTTATAAATCTTGATGATGATATAGATGAAAATGTTATTCATGATGAAAATACTACTTCTCTTGCTTCTAATAGTGAATATGAATTTGTTGATATTGATAACCATTTATCTAACAAATTTTCTAAAGCACTTATCCTAGCTCCTAGACAAGAACGACGTGGCTTGGAACATGAACATAGCCCTTGTTTGGATCTTGTGATAGCTCCATCTGCTATGTTGGATGTTCCTCCTCTACTGTGTTTCCTACCTTCCCGAAATATTGATCAGCAAGATCGGGGGGTGGATGACGTGCTAGACTAGTTTCATTAGCATAGCAGATTCTCCCTTCCTCTCTTTCCTTTGTTACTTCTTCTATGTGTTATTCTCATTCTTCTATTTGTTGTCCTTAATGTTGTCTACTTGAGGACGATGCAAAGCATTGAGATCTCTTTTGGTCTCTCTCATGTTGACTCAAAAGACACATGTGTTCCCTTCTTCTAGGTGACCTTCCTTGATTGGGGAATGAAGAACAATTATGCATACATACATATGATATACATGAATTATCATACATCATACTGACCCCAAGGAAAGCGAAGTCACCTCGTGCTTTGTGTTTATTATCCTTGGGTTTATCTCACACTTGGGGGCTAAATCTTTGTGATAACGTGCTCCTTTCCCTTCTCATTTCTTATGTGTATCACTACCTTAAAGCAATCACCCCTGTTGAGGCGTGCATGATCGCTTTAACGTAGGGGGGCATACATCTCGTTCATATCTCTTCAGGATACTTGAAAATTTCTTGACGAACTTAGCTTTGCCTTGAAAATTTTTGGTACTTTTCTTGCATGACTCATAGTGAGGGAACCTTACTACTGACAGTCATGGTTCTCCCGCGTGATCTTCCCTTTTACTTTGTCAATCGAAGTCGTAAGATCCTTAGTCCACTGGGGGCTTGGTGTATCTTGCCTCCTGGACGTGGTGAAAGTCTTTCAATGTTGTTTCCTTGTACTTTACCGGAAGTATGGGCGTACGCTTATACTCCCGCTAAAGTGGGGGCTAAATGTAACGTCCTAAAATTGTGACACTTGCAATTTTGACTACATTTGGGTCTTCACGATGGTGACGCAACACTGAACCTGAATGGAGACCCCGAAACTTGCTTGCGACACCGAAAACTGCATTTTTCTGCACCTTGGCATGATCCCTCCTTGCACCCTGCTATCCCGGGAGGTGGGACCATGGCGTCCAGCGCCCTGGTCCTTCAGGACTAGGGCACCCAGCACCCTGGTACCCCAGGACCATGGTGCCCAGCGCCCTGGTCCCTGGCCCTATTTTGGGCCCGGTCTCTTTTGGGGCATCGGGTCTTTATGTTTGCAATTCAGGAAATAATGTTTCCTGGTCGGCCTAAGGTCAGAAAAATCAGTCTATCAGCCCTAATTGACAAGTATATAAACTACATTTCCCCTCTCAGAAAGGGTAGATGAAAGGAGAAAGGACATATGTGTACAAGAGGCGGAAGCGCTAGGCAAACATTCAAACATTCAAGCATTCAAGCATTCCTTCAAGCAATTGAGCATTCTAAATCTCCATTCAAGGCTAAGTGTTGCATTCAAGACAAGGATTCAACCATTGAAGAGGAGATCACTTACAACCTACAACATACAACATACAACATACAACAACATTTACACCTTCGTATGTAAGAATACAAACATTCTTACAACAAGGTATCAGTACTTGTTTACATTACAAACATTTACATTTACAGCATTCTCATTTCTTGGTTAATTCCAAAACCGGGGTTTGACCTAAAGGCAAACCCCTCATCCCTAACCCCCCAATCGTCCTCTCTTTTCTATGTGTAGGTGGCAGGTACGCGGCTGTAATTGAAGATCTGGAATCCTTGTGCAGAGACGAATAGATCCCCCTTCGTTTCGCGGATTTTTTGGAGGACCGTGTGCACGTCGAGTGCCATCGTCCCGTCAACTTTCGCTCAAATTTGCAGGATAACACCATCTCGACATTTTACTGCTAATTCCAGGTCCGCAGCTTCATCCCATGTTTCTATTTCTGTCTGCAAATGAATCTTTCTTACTTTTACCTACACTCCTAGTTCAATCCTTCTATCTACATTCTTTACAAAAGAGGGTAGCCTTGCTGTCATAACCCTTGAAACTCATTTTAGAATCCAATCCTGCATTGTGTGGGATTGGATCTTGTGGGTTTCAACCCCTCTTTTGAATGTAAAGTCTCTCCTAAGTGAAAACCGTCAATCCTAGTGACCTCCTTTCTCCTTGGAGTGGGGGGGAACACCTAGGGTTCAATTTCCCGCTTTACACTTAGTAAATCATTATGTGACTCCTTAGAGAAGATGACATAGAGGACCATGCCTAACAATTATGCACATAAGCTAGGTTCTATATAAAAACAAAAAATAAATGACATTATAAATCAATCACAAGAATATATCTCATATATCCATCGATGGATCCATATACATCCTGCATTACTTTAAAAAAGCATACCTCATAAAAAGGTTTACAAGGGAATTCGTGAAACCAAATAATTGAAATACTTGAATTATCAATTGCAATCGAGATAACTTTCCAAACAATGAAAAGAATATGAACATTCATGGAGTTATTCAAATGACCAAGGAATACACTTTATAATCATTCCGTTGGTAACTCACAAAAGCAACCTCCTAGTGATACAATGAAATTATAGCATATGTTCATTGCTATTCAACACAATACAAGATGAAAGAGAAACTCTAGCTTGCCAAATCAAATCCAATAGCCTAACATCCAAACCATTTACTATCTAAAACACGTGAATATATAGCATTT
Source organism: Cryptomeria japonica (assembly GCF_030272615.1). NCBI lineage: Eukaryota > Viridiplantae > Streptophyta > Pinopsida > Cupressales > Cupressaceae > Cryptomeria > Cryptomeria japonica. The sequence continues at coordinate 228,380,555 of NC_081415.1, read as the reverse complement.
AGGTTTGAACGGTCGAGGAAATATTTTTTTTTGCAATCTTATCATATCTAAACATGACAACATTCTACAAGTAGCAAGAATGCGACACCATGAATGTGACTTACCAAGACATCCATAACAAGAAAAAAATCATAAAAGTACGAAGAAAACCAAACGCTAGACACAACAATTAATCATAATAAAATACAAACTCTCCATCTCTCACAAGATGAAACCTTACAAACCCACCAAGATTATGCGTAGGGCAAACTCAACCCATATCCTTCATCATGCCTACCCATGAAAGCGTAGGAACAAACCGATAAATTAAGGACTTGAATATTTGAAAAGACTTGCAAGCCTAGAAGCATGTACTAGACGGCCGAAGGTATTTTGGCTCCAAAACAGATCTTTCGTATAGTGTGATAGCGATGTGTTAGTCAATCGCAACCGTTTATTGCAAAATCAACGGTGTAAAACGCGAGACTAACACGCATATTAGTCAATCCGTACTGCCATAATGGTGGTCCATGTGAAAACAATAAACATCGGATGGTAGACTAGCGTAGGGAGGTTTAAATGTGAACACAAATAAGCATCAGATAGTAGACTAGCATAGGGATGGGTTTAAATGTGAACACAAGCAACATCGAAATAAAAAAATCAAATATTCCGGACGCACTGACAAACTCGGTCAAGAAGTGAAAGAAAAATTAACGTCAACGTCCAGAACTCGGAAAGAAAAACTTTCCGACATTTACTTTTGCAATTTCCACAGAAGAAAAACTTTCTGACATTTACTTTTGCATTGGATTGATTGATTTAGTAGCGTGCAGTGCAAGGCAAAGTATATGAGATACTGAAAGTGAAATCACGTGGACCCACCCAATTAATAAATAAATAGAAACTTTTGCATTGGATTGATTTTAACTAGCGTGCAGTGCAAGGCAAAGTATATGAGATACTGAAAGTGAAATCACGTGGACTCACCCAATTAATTAATAAATAAATAGTGACATTTACTTTTGCATAACGAAGAAATTTAATAGAAACTTCTGCAATTTCCACAGAAGAAAAACTTTCCGACATTTACTTTTGCATTGGATTGATTTTAACTAGCGTGCAGTGCAAGGCAAAGTATATGCTATCCAGCCGTAATCATGTAACAAATCACGTGGAGCCACCCAATTATAAAAAATCAACGTCAACGTCCAAAAATCCAAAATTGTGGAAAAATGTGCGAAGAAAAACCAAACGCTAGAAAGTTCAGCCACTTAGTGAATGTCAACATATAGAGAAAGAAGTCTGGTATTTTCTAGAAAATTGGGAGAAAGGAATTTATTTTTATTTTTTACATTTATCTATCATAATTTTTGTGGAAAAATGATAGAAGAAAAAGGTAAAATTATTAAAATTTTAGTCATTTTAATGACATCAATATAAAAAAATTCATAGAAGAAAAAATCAAATTATCAAAATTTTAATCAATTTATAAATATTTAATATTGAGAAAAGAAAAATATTTATGCCCTTTATCTTTGCATAATGAAAAAATTTAAGAAAAATTTGTTCACATTTTTAAAATGTAGATACACTAAAGCTGCCTATACTTTCAAAAAATACTATCTAGAATTATCAAGCACCCTTCTTCATAAGATAACAAATATGATAGTGCTTCTCAAAAAAATCTACCATTATGAAATGGGAAGCAATTGAGCATAATTAAAAATAAGAAATTGGACATAAAATTCAATCAATGATGTACCCTTAAATAAACCTTTCCAAATATGATAGACTCCAATAATTTCCTTATTTCTTCATTCACAAAATACACATCTCATATATAATTTTTTTTTTTTTAAAGGCACACACTAATGAAATTTAGAAATTAAACTTCACATACATAAATGTCACATATTGTAGGCTACTATCATTTTTTATAATAGTTTTTGATGTGAATGAGTGGTTATATAATGTCTTTAAATGGTGCTTTCCAAGTATCATTTAGTTAGTGAAATTAATGGAAAGTATCATTTTGTTAATGTCATGAGAGAAAATTCAAAATCATTATTATGTTGAAGTATGGATATGCAAATAGAAAATATTATAATCTCTACTTACACATCATCCAATTAAATGATGAAATGGTCAATTGTAATTTTACATGTTTAAGAGGAGCTAATATTATATGTCTGATATATTTTTTTGTACAAAAGTTAATATTTAGTGTGAAACTTATATGGTTTTGAGTGTTTGTCCTTTTGTGATCTACATCTAATAATGTTTCTTATCTTAATTCAAAATCATCATTACAATTTTTCTTTTTTTAAATTCAAAAGCTACACATAAAATTGAATGCAAAAATTCCAAATTAAATTTGATTATAAACTCATACCAACCCACTTGCCCTTAATGCTTGCCTACCAAACTAAACACAAATTAATTTATAAAATACTATTTTAAAGAAAATCATTAAAATAATCTCAACCATAGAAATTTTCCTTGCACTTTACCTTTGTATAATGATCAAATTAAAGAACATTGGGAGATATTGAACAGGCGGCAAAAGTCCTTTTCAAAAATATTGTATGTCAACATCAAAAACAAAGATATTTAATCAACATCCATGCGATGCAACTTTCCTACCTCTGCTAGCATTTGAATCTGCACCGTCTGTATGACCACCCCCTCTTGGGAGATCCCCTCCTCCTTGCAAATAACCCCCCCCCCCCCCCAACGACACCACGGTCAGTTCACATGCTGCTGGTTCTGCTACTGGGACCCGACTGTCTGCGAGTCATACAGAAAAGACCACCAAGATTGATACCCCTTCCTGTTCTTCATCTTTGGTACTGACGGACTCTGGCCTGATTGATGAAGACAAGGGGTTGGAGAACCTGAAAGAAAATAAGAAGAATATACGCCCTCGGGCCAGAATCTGCTGCCTGACAGAAGAATGTGGAGCTTGGTAAGAACGATTCCAAATCCAACTGGAAAAGCGCCCTTCTTCGATCTACTAATATGACTTTGGATGCGGCTTTGGCTAACTTTACCCAAAGTGATGAAGGAATGAAGATCAAGCTCCTCGATAGTCTCATGGATAAAATCGCTTCCTCTTCACCTAGCGATAGTTGGACACTTCTTCTCCCTCAGGCCATCTATTGACATGATTAGGAGATGGGCTAAATCAAGATGGAAACTAAAGGGTAGTGTCAACATCTCGACAATGCCAGGAGGTCTCTTCCTTTTCAAGTTCACTATGAAGGAAGACCCGATCTTTGTCCTCTCAAGCTCTTGGGCCTATGGGAAATATTTTCTAACTCTAGCTAAATGGAAGCTTGGTTTTGACCCTTCAGCCGAGCTCAATCGCATGGTTCATCTTTGGGTTAGACTCCCTGACCTCCTGTTGGAATTCTGGGATGAATAGATCTTCCACTAGATTGGAAACACGTTTGGCAACTATGTTATAGCAGATTCAGTCACTCTTGCTAAATCTAGGTTGGTTTATGCCCGTTTTTGTGTCAGTGTTGCGATTAACAAAGCTCTCCCCAATTTTGTTTCTCTTAACTTGAAGTGGGAAAAATGGTCTTAGGCCATTGTCTATGAAAATGCTACTCTTTTTTGTCAGAAATGTGCTAAACAAGGGCACACGTATGTTGAATGTAAGACCCAGGCGTCTGCAGAACCCAAGCTGAAAGAAAAGGCTATTGTAGATGAACCCATTAGCCCCAACACTCCCTCTTCCTCAGCCCCCTTGGGACTTCTTAATAGGAATGAAATATCTGATGATTACCCCCACACTGACAAGATCCTTGACATTTAAAAAACCCTAGTCGATCCAATGAAAAAATATAGCCCAGTTGTGACCCTCGAAGAGGGGGAAATCCCCCCAATGAGGAGGCTTTGGCTATCCCCTGGTCCCTCTCCCTCCCCCTCCTTGACTTTAGGGGATGGCTACCTCTCCCCCAACCCTCTAGCTATTTCTATCCCCACAACCCCTCAACCCTCCAACCTCTATGGTGCTATGACCCCCTCGGGTTAGAAAAAGTTGCTAATCACAGCCCCTCCTTGTTCCTCTAGTGAGGTGGAGTTGTCTATTGAAGTAGTGAAATCCCCCATACTGAGTTCTCTTGTGAAGTTATCACCACTCGGATCTCCTCTAGTGGATAATGAGGAATGGTTGATCCAGAAGAAGAAACCCAGGGCTAAGAAGGCAGATGTGGGTAATGAAAGTAAAGTTGGAAGACCAACAAAGAGGGTGCTCAGACATAAAGTTATGGCAAGGGATATTGCAAGGGGCAGACAACTGACCCTTGATGGAATCAACAAAAATAAAAAATGAAGTTCCTCTCTTGGAACATAAGGGGTCTTAAGAGTCCCCAGAAGCAATTTGCTATAAAACAATATATCTTGGAAATGAAACTTGATATCTATCTTCTTCAGGAGGTTAAAATGTCCTACCAAACTTTTGCAACCATTGTTGGTAAACTTTGGTCAGGGGCTGCCTTTTTGTATGTGGATGCTTTAGGAGCGTCTTGGAGAATTGCTACCCTCTGGGACCCCCTCAAAGTCTAAAGAAAGATTTATGTTAGCACTCAAAATTTCCTAGTGGTTACTCTCCAATATGGTGAGCACTATTGGCACTCGTTCAATATATATGCCCCCAATTCCAAAGCGAGAAGGCATCTGGTCTGGGGGAAATCTCTGAACTCATGGTTGTGGACCAGAAGTCTCATTACATATTGGTAGGAGAATTTAATACCCCCCTCTACCCCTCTGAGAAATGTGGAGGCCTAGTGGATTTTTCAGATAGCATGGGAGATCTCGCTAACCTTATTAATGTTACTAGCCTCTTTGATCTTGATCTTCAAGGTGTCCCCTATAGTCAGTCGAATAATAGGAAAGGCAATCATTTAAATTAAGTTAGACTGGATATATTTCTTGCCTCTACCAACTGGGATATTGGTCACAACTCCTACCTAAATACTCTCCTAAGAACCGCTTCTGTTCATAGCCCCCTCCTGCTCCATTGGAAGGATAGATGCAACCTGGGTCCCCCCCACTTTTCGCTATGAGATTATGTGGGCCTCCCACATGGATTTTAGAGACCTGGTCAAGGGCTAGTGGGCTACCATGATCCAAGGGACTTTAATGTTCAAAATTGCGGAGAAACTGAAACTCATCTACAGGGAAGTTAAAGGTTGGAATAAGGCAACCTTTGGTGACATCTTCAAAAAGAAATTGGAGTTGTGCTCCAGACTGGAACAATTCCAGAGCAATATGGCTGCAGGTGACCCACCTCACTCTCTGTTGGTTGAGGAAGAAGAATTTCGTAAGAATTGGAAGAAAATCCTTTCTAAGGGGGAAATCTATTCGAAACAAAGATCCAGAATTCAGTGCCTGAAAGAGGGAGACAAAAACTTGGCTTTCTTCTATCACTCAATGAGCATCCATAAAAGGAGAAACTTTATCAAATGTCTAAAGGATGACTCAGATCAGGAGATCATTGGAGAATTTCTAATTGGCCAAACTACCACTGAATTCTTCATCTGTATGTACACTAAATCTGGAAGAAACAATGTGTCTCTCCAGGATAGGCTTTTGAGTAAGCTCCCTAATGCTATTGGGGAGGAGGATAGCTATTAGCTCCTTTCTCCTATCTCCTCAGAGGAGGTCCGCGTGGTGGTCTTTGCGATGGGTGCTTTCAAGACCCCGGGCCTAGATGGCTTCCCCCCGACATTCTTCCAGGATTATTGGGACACTGTTAGTTATGATGTTACTAAAGCGGTGAAGGACTTCTTCAAGACTGGAAAATTACTGAAAAAATTGAATAACACCTACATTGTTCTTGTCCCCAAGTCTTCAAATCCCAGTTGCATGAAGAAATTTCAGCCCATAAGCCTTTGCAATTCTATCTACAAAAAGAATTCTAAGGTCTTAGTGAATAGATTTAAGCCCCTTATGGCAAAGTTTATTAGTCCCTCCCAAAAAGGTTTTGTCCCTAGTCATCAAATTCTGGATGTAGCCATTGCCACCCATGAAATAATCCACTCTATGAATAGGAGCAGAATCCTAGGTATGGCTTTCAAGCTCGACATTTCAAAAGCTTATAATAATGTCAACTGATGCTTCTTATTTAAAACCTTCTCAAAATTGGGCTTCGATCAGAGGGTTGCAAACATGATTCGGGAATGTGTTTCTACGGTCCAATTCTTAGTCCTGATCAACAGGACCTCTAGGGGCTGCTTTAAATATGAAAAAGGTATTCGACAAGGAGACCCTCTGTCCCCTTATCTTTTCATCATGGTTGTTGAAGTCTTGAGTAGGAATGCGGTTGATATGATGATCAATGGTAGACTGCAGGGATTCAAAGAAGCTTCTACTATTCCCCCCTCAATGATCCAACAATTTGTTGATGTTACCTTTCTGTTTGGTATATCCTCAGTAATTGAGGCCAAACTATGGAAGAATTTACTGGTGGATTATGCCAATGCCTTGGGGCAATGTATCAATTATGATAAGAGTAATCTCTTCTTCCTTAACACCTATGTCGACCTTTAGCTTAAAATCCTCTCTATACTAGGGTGTAAGTTTGTTTCTCTTCCAGGGACTTACCTGGGTCTCCCCCTCACTGTTAAAGAGGTTACCCCTGCATTCTGGAATACTATCCTTGAGAAAATACAGAAGAAACTTGCTGGTTGGAAAGGGAAATTCCTTAGTAGTGCGGGAAAGCTCCAACTCCTTGCTGCTTCCCTCTTGGACATCCCAGTTTACTTCCTTTCCTTGTTCAAAATATCTTGTGCTATGGGGGAAAATCTTGAGAGGATCTAAAGAACCTTTCTGTGGACAGGCATGGAGGAAAAGAAACGCCTCTCTCTACTAAATTAGGACACTGTTTTCTTACCCAAATCCATGGGAGGACTTGGTATTAGAAAGATAAATGCCTTGAACAAGGCTTTAATTGCAAAAGTGGGATGGACCCTAGCTAAAGGTGAGGTGGACTGGTGTAACATTATTAGGGCCAATTATTTGGAAAGGGAGCAATTCTATTGTAACTTGAATGCTGGTGACCTTCCTCATGGGTCTAAACTATGGAACAACATCTTGAAACTCAAACCGGTTATTAGAGAAGGATGGAAATTGCAGGAAGATTAGGTTCTGGGAAGACTCTTGGGTGGATGAAAAACCTCTGGCAGATTCTCAATTCTGCCAAATTATGTATCCCTTAAAGGAGCACTTAGGGGAGTACATTACTGATTATATGGAGCTGGGAAGAGGAAGATGGAAGAACATAGCTTGGATCTTCTCTAATAGACCTCACCTGTTACCCACTGCTCTAGAGCTGCAGGATCTTATGCTAGAATGCAGAATTGCCCTAGCTCCCTAGGAAGACAGATTCATTTGGAAGGGGACCTAGTTGGGGGCTTTCTCGGTCAAGTCCTCTTATAGACAGCTCCTGAGACCCACTGGCGATGTTGAGTGTTGGAGGAAGATATAGAACTCACAGGTGATCCCTAAAGTCAACTTCTTCTGGTGGTCCCTAATGCATGAAAAAATCCTAACTCAGGACAATCTAAAAAGGAGGGGTTTCCAACTTTCCAATAGATGCATTTTATGTAAAGCTGAAGAGGAAACTATTGACCACCTTTTCATCCACTACCCCTTCGTTGGACACTTGTGGACCATTACCCTTGAAAAATTTGGTTTGCAATGGGTTTTTTAGGATAGCATTAACCAGTTTATCACTGGATGGACTCCTCCCTCCCACCACCCCCTGATTCTCCAATTATGGAGATAGATCCCTCCTCATATCTATTGGGGGGTCTAGAAAGAAAGAAATAACAAAATCTTTAGAGATGTTGAATCCTCCCTGGATAAAGTCTTCTACAATTGATTCAAAATGATTTTGGATAATATATTAGTGACTAAGTGGAAATTGCCCCCACCCCCAATTCTCCCAATTCAATGGAATTTTTTTTTTGCTGAACTATGGATGCTCCCCCCGGAGTTTGAAGTTTTCAACAATAGTGCAAAGATCAACACGAAAAAGACCAAATGGTTAGCCCCAAACCCCCATTGGTACAAATTAAACTTTGATCAGTCTGCAAAAACATCTGCCAAGCGGGAGGTAGATGTTGGCTTGATGATGATTGTAATGTATTCATCAATTGTTGTCATTGATGAAAGACTCTCACACACACATATGATTATATTGACTACCAATGTAACTTCAATTGTTTACACTGTCAATCGGTATGTTAGACATTTATCTCTAACCGGTACTTTGTTTCAACCAGTATGTGCATAAGAGACAACCTATGGTTATACTAAGTTGGCATCAAGATGAAGATCAAGATGGAGATCAAGCGGAGACTAAAGGACAATGGTTCATATGTTTTATTCAAACCAGTATTAATTGTTCCAACCAGTATTTGTTAATTTTTGTGATGAGTTACCAGCATTGACTACTTGGCGGTAATTTTTGTGATGAGTTACCACACTGACTACTTGGCAGTAATTTTTGTGATGAGTTATGATCACTTGTCTAGATACACTGCACCTAGGAAATTGTGTTTGATTTCCTTGGACCGAAATAAGATTTGAATGTCTATTTAAAGACATCTTAGTGAATCATTTGAGACAGATGTTATGTAACTGATGGTATGCATCAAGAACAAAAGTTTTTGTTGAAGAGCAATAAGTGTTAAGATGAAGAGTTTGTTGAAGAGCGGTGTTGAATGTACTTAGAAGGATCTGACCAAGCAAGTATTGTGCGACTCAAAATAGATCAAACGATTCTTGTTGTTTTCTAACCATTACAACAGAATCAAATCCCTTAACCGGGTAAGCTCTAACAAGCTTCAATGTACAAATCCTCTAGCAAGGTGATCCATTAGTTTGGATTCTTAAATCCTCCAGCGAGGTTACTCCTAACAGGGTACTACTCTTAAGAGGGTATAAGCTTCTAATCAAGCTTTGGGATCTCTAACAAGATTCACTCCTAGCAGAGCACTTTGTAGACCTTAACCGGTCAGTTATCTATTACTGCAGATAGTTAACTTGTGAGTTCCATCTCACCATGGTTTTTAACTATTTGGGTTTTCCATGTATAAACACTTGTGTTATGGTGGATGCTTTACTTTTTGTGGATGTTGTTATATCTTTTTGGATTGCATGCATTGTGTTTAAAAGCTTTGTTAAGTTTATCTATCAGTTATTTTTTGAAGTAGTGGATTATTTGGTGTCACTGATTCAACCCCCCCCCTCTTAGTGCTTTTCAAGTCCATCAATTGGTATTAGAGCCTAACTTCTTTGAAGCTTAATCGCTTAGAAGGAAGCCTTGAAACCACCATGGGGGACAGGAGCTACTTCGAGATGCCTAGAGAGCTAGAAGCTAGTAGAAATGAACTTGAAACCCTTAGGGTCAAATTGAAAGCTTCTCAAGTGAAAAGGAGAGAGCTAATTGAACAACTATTAGAGATATTTGATAATAGTTCTTCAGATGAAGCCAATATTGATGCTTTATCAGAGGAAGTTGAAAAGTTGAATGGTGAGAAACTGAATCTAAGGAGAGAGCTAGAAGGTCTCACTATCTGCATGAGTTAGGAATAGGAAGCCAGAAGAGCTATTGAAGATCTTATCAAGGAAAGAGATCAAGAGATTACAAAGATCAAATGGGAAAAAGACAATATGCATGAGAATTTGATTGCCGAAAGAGAAGAAAAGGAGAACCTACAACTAGATCTTGAGCTTGCATCATCTCTGAAAGAGAACCTATCTAAACATAATGAAGATCTCATCAAATAGCTTACTAAAGCCAATGAGAAATTGGAGAAGTTCATAAAAATTTCTACCATGCTGGAAGAACAAATTCAATCACAAAGAATGAAGGGTGATATCTCTAGACTTGGTTTTCACACAACTGAAAAAGGTGAATCCTCTGGTACAAAGAGCAACAATCCTAAGAACAAATCTGCTCCTAAGATCAATAAGCCTACCAGTAAGGTCTTTAAACCTATCTGCTTTGTTTTCTATAAACTTGGTCACACTGCAAATGTTTGTAGAGACAAACCTAATAGAAATGCAAGTTACAATACTAATTCTAGGTATGTGTCCAAGAAATTTGAAGGTTATTGCTTCACATGTGGAATGTATGGACATAGATCCATTGAATGTAGATATGGAGAAAACAATCCTGTGCCACACATGCATCCAAGACCAAATGGTGACCAGATGAGGAACTTTGATATCTGGGTAAACTTGAACTGGCAAAGATCCTACGACAACTAGTTTTGTCCATTTGAGATGGAAAAGGTAACAAATGTTATTTGTACCTTCTATAATAACTTTGGTCATGTGGCTATGAATTGCATAAAAAGAACAAGAAGAGGAAATGCTAGACCTTGGAGATCATCTGGTATGGCCTGTTATCACTGTAACAAACTGAGGCACTTAGCAAAATTTCATAGATCCAAAAATAGCAAACCAATCAACTCTTCCAAGGATCAAAAAGGAAAGAAGAAAGTTGATATTGAAGAAACCAGAGAGGATATGAATCGGATTTGGAAGAAGAAAAGTGATGACTCGCCTGGAGAAGAAACTGTTCCTTCACCCAGTGAAGAGAACCCTACACTGGTGACTTAAGCCTTTTTAATATGGCTAAGGGGATCTTAACGATAAAACATCTCTAGACCCCTTGTGAAAATGCGTTAAAGAATTTTGAAACATGAAATTTTGGTAACTTTTTGTTAACATTTTATCAACCCGTTTTCCACTTGAGTGGTGAAATTATAGTTTGTAACCCTAACAGGTGAGCATTTATTGCAGTAGGTAAAAAAGATAAAAGTGAGTTTTACTTTGTCATTTTTACTCTAACTCATTCGAGAAAGAAATTTGAAGTGATTGCAGAGCTGAGTAAGACTGTCTTGTTGTTAATTGTCGAATTGTTTCATGATTTGAGAAATTAGGCTGAATTGAAGGTTGCAGAAGGTCGAACTGGTTTGCACTTGGGCATTTCAATCAGTAAACGGAGCAACGTGCACAAAACAAGGTATTTCTTTGAATATACCACTTCAAATCTTGTTTATCTAAAATGGCATCTACTTCAAAGTCTGTAGAGAGGTTGATGATCACTTCTGAGCCTATGGAAGCTGCAAAGGCAGGGCAGATTGTGTCATATAATGCATTGTCACAAGTTCCAAGCAAAGTTTTGGTCAAAGGTGATTCGTCCAATTGAAATCACTTTATGATGAGAATGGTAAAATTAAGACACAATATGCTAGGGTTTTTTAAAAGGGTTTTCATAATGCCTCCTATTTTCTTGAAGATTTCGAAGAAGCACATATTATAATAATTTTGAGTAGAGTTCACGGAGAAAATATGTACTTAGAAAGAACTCACACAATTACAAAGGAAACCATTCAGACTGTGTCTGGCTACTTCTCAACCGGTGAAGTACCTGAGTTAAGGAAAATTTCTAAGGACACCATCTTCAACTTAACCAGTTCTACTTTTGATAAGCGTGCCTTTTCTATCAACAATATTAGAGACAAACTAGTAGCAATGGTGATAGGCTACTAAGTATTTTACTCCAGTAGACTTAATAGTGTTCCATCTGTAGTAATTCATACAACTCATAGAATGATTGTTGATAATGCAGATTATGATCTCTATGAAGCCATCAGAAGGCAATTATTTCAAAATTTGCAATCAGTTAAAAAGGATAACAGTAAAAAATTCAAGTATGGTCAGCTATTGGTCGGATTATTCTTTTATTTTCATAACTTTCTACCAAGAATTGGAGACACTGATTGGTCAAAGGACTCACCTGTCTCTACACAAATTAAGAACATCATCAAGGTTGTAAAGAATACTTTCCATGCTGCCCTGAATAGGTATTTAAATGAGTTTCAAAAGAAGATGAGTATGAGAATGAGGCTACCGGAATATGTGGTAAAACACTTTGACAAGGACACAATCTTCACCGTTACCGCTAACTTTTGCTTAATGAAAGCAATTGAGCCTAGAGAAGAAGAAATGGAAGACATGAGTTATGAGGTTAACCATGATCTATTGGTTGGTTATGCTAATACCCTATTAGCATCACCAATAGACAAGATGCAGGCAAAACTGGACATTGTGGCAGTCCAAGAGGCACCTAAACAAACCAGTACTGCACCTATTAAAAGTACAAAAGAAAAGAACAAAAAGTTTGATGAAGTATCTCCAACAAAGAGTACTAGGGTTACCAAGAGTGTCCTAATAAAAAAGGAACCAGAACCCAAAGTATCTATTAAGAAAGAGACAAAGAAGAGAGGCAGAAAATTAATTTTGCAACCAAAATTAGAGGGAACGAATTCTGATAAAGAACCAAAGAAAGCAAAAACAACCAGCAAAATATCCAAGAAGGTTAAGGAAGTGCCAAAGGCAACTATGCCTATTGATATAGCATCCTTCAAACCTGAAACCCATTTTGAAAGGACAATGAAGACACTAAGGAGGAATAGGTTTGACAATGTAAAGGAGCATTTTTTATTCCTTCATTGAAGATGAGAAAGAGCAAGTGATTCAATAGGTAATCACTCATCTATGTCATTACAGTAGATATCCACATGAATTAGAAAAGGATATCTCAGATTCTTTGAATACTATTCTTTTGAATAAATGGGAGGAAGCTATTAAATTAGAAAAAGAAATCATTGATGAGGTATTTGTACAATATTTTCGCGAGGATGATATTAGTGCCTTAGTTGCTCGGTACAAATATTAGTTTACATTCAAAGCAAGAAGACTAAAGTTACTCAGTGGAAAGAGAGAAATCATTGAGACTAAGACTCATCATATAGCTTATGACATCAAATAGATGGAAGAGCTCATCCAATCCTCTATGAATAAGGATAATGCTACTGATGATGTTACTCTATCGGAAATGGATGAAGAGGAGATTATTCAACTTGATGAGGTCTATCCACTCAAGAAGAAGGATGATTCCATTATTCTTGTTGATGATAATGTTCAAAACATAGTGGACCTATCTGGAGACAACACTGCACCAGATATGGAGCCCCTAGTAATCACTAATGTATGGGTTACACTAGTTGAGAAACTGACTACTCAACTAAAAGTGGACAATCCACTTGCAACAGAACAACTGGGGAAACCCCAATCTCCACTGGTCATTCAAGAATTTTAGAAGGAGACTACTAAAAATGTTGCCACACAGTCACCTAAAAAGACAACAGAGCAGAATACAGAGAAAGCTATCATTAAGGTTGTATCCCCTGAACCGGCAAAGCAAAAACAACTTGAAGATGATGATGATGATTCTTTAAGTATTTCAGGACCTATTGATATGAACACTTTGAGTGCATCATAAATGATGAAGATTGCCAATGTTATGCAATCTAGAGCGCATAAGACTAGACTAAAAGAGAAAAGGGTTGAAGCAGAGACAATTCAAACTGCAGTAGAAATTTTGTCTGGTCTACTACCAGAAACATCTATAGCACATCTTTCTACACCCATCAACAAACTTGATCAGTTGCAGATGCATCTGATCAAATCAAGTCACTAGAAGATGCTGCTCAACTATATGCTGAAAAGAATCACAAGAAGAAGTATGGAGAAAAAATGGCAAAGGATATTGATAGTGGGAAAATGGTTCTGTCGTACAATAAGGATTTGTTGAAAAATGCTATTGAAATGGGAGGAAAGTATCTTGCTTCCACCTCTAATGTTTCTTTCTTTTATTCTGACATTTCAACAAGACAAATAGAAATAGAGCAAGAGCTAGAAAGGATATGCAAGGCATATGTCCCACTCTGGGACTCTATACTTACCTTTAACAAATCTATAGATGATTTGCATAATAGATTGCATATATATGATAATGAGAAGTCTAAAAGACTCCGGTCTCTAAAGGAACTCAAGAGTCTGCTCACATCACAAGTAGACATATTACAGAGAGCCTACTCCAATGCAGAAGCTATCTTAGCAACCCATGAAATCTGCAACTTGGACTCAATGGAAGAATTCAATTCACAGCTATTGTCTACATTTGAGTATACTGAGAACGTGTTGGAGTTGTGGACAAACACTTTGTCACAATTGAAGTCAAGCTACCATGTTATTTCCATGAGACTTGCTTATGCTTGAAATTTGATACAGTTTTTTTGTTACTATTGTATATGCTAAACACTATGATACAAATTGTCTATATATATATATATATTGATTTTTTAATTTGGCATTGTTGTCAAAGGAGGAGTAGAAATATGTATGTGTGTTTTTGAAAATTTTGTATAATGTATGCATTAAGGGGGAGCATGAGTAAATGTGTAAATTTGTAAATTTGTTGTCCATACACACTTAGCGATATTACTGTAAAATTTTCTTAGTGTTGCCTTCAATGCCAAAGGGGGAGATTGTTGGCTTTGTGATGATTGTAATGTATTCATCACTTGTTGTCATTGATGAAACACTCTCACACACACATATGATTATATTGACTACTGGTGTAACTTCAATTGTTTACACTACCAATCAGTATGTTAGAGGTTTATCTCTAACCGGTACTTTGTGTCAACCGGTATGTGCATAAGAGACAACCTATGGTTATACTAAGTCAGCATCAAGATAAAGATCAAGATGGAGATCAAGCAGAGACTCAAGGACAATGGTTCATATGTTTTATTAAAACCAATATTAATTGTTCCAACCGGTATTTGTTAATTTTTGTGATGAGTTACCAACACCGACTACTTGGCTGTAATTTTTGTGATGAGTTATGATCACTTGTCTAGATACAGTGCACCTAGGAAATTGTGTTTTGATTTCCTTGGACCGACATAAGATTTGAATGTCTATTTAAAGACATCTTAGTTTATCATTTGAGACAGATGTTATGTAACTGATGGTACGCATGAAGAGCAAAAGTTTTTGTTGAAGAGCGATAAGTGTTAAGATGAAGAGTTTCTTGAAGAGTAGTGTTGAATGTACTTAGAAGGATATGATCAAGCAAGTATTGTGCTACTCAGAACAGATCAAACCATTCTTGTTGTTTTCTAACCATTACAATAGAATCAAACCCTTAATCGGGTAAGCTCTAACAAGCTTCAATGTACAAATCCTCTAACAAGGTGATCCATTAGTTTGGATTCTTAAATCCTCCAGGGAGGTTACTCCTAACAAGGTACTACTCTTAACTAGGTATAAGCTTCTAATCAAGCTTTGGGATCTCTAACAAGATTTTCTCCTAGCAGAGCACTTTGTAGACCTTAACCAATCAGTTATCTATTACTGTAGATAGTTAACTTGTGAGTTCCATCTCACTCTGGTTTTTACCTATTTAGGTTTTCCATGTATAAACACTTGTGTTATGTTGGATGCTTTACTTTTTGTGGATGTTGTTATATCTTTTTGGATTGAATGCATTGTGTTTAAAATCTTTGTTAAGTTTATCTACTAGTTAGTGTTTGAAGTAGTGGATTATTTGGTGTCATTGATTCACCCCCCCCCCCACTCTTAGTGCTTTTCAAGTCCATCAGTGGAGTCATTCGTGACCACCTGGGAAATATTGTTGCAGCCTATGTGAGCAACCTAAAGAAACATACTGTCACTCAAGCCGAGGGAATGGCTCTTCTCTAGGGTCTAAGATTTGCTACTACTATTGGCATTAAACATCTGGAAATTGAAGGCAACTCATAGACCATTGTAGAAACGGTTAGTGGTAGACTTGCTACTGGGTGGAAAGTGGATTCCATTTTGAGGGATGCTAGGATGATTTTGGCTGACCTTGATGGTTTCACCATCCGCCATATCTTCAGAGAAGGGAATGTTGTTGCAGACTCTATGGTGGTGGTGGGAATGCTGCCAAATGGCTTACGATGCTGGAGGAACCCCAATTTGTTGCCAATGATCACCAAGGAGATATTGGAGACAGAAAAAACTAAGTCTAATGATGAACCCATATAACTATCACCAGATGAAGAGCCAAATTTCAAATTTCAAATTTGGAGGGGAAACCCGCCCATCATGGGTTGGGCCTTCCACATAGCTACATATGGCCTTGTCATCACCTTCAAAGGGGGTTTAATAATGATGATAGTTGTTGTTATAGTACTGATATCTGGAATGCTAATTTCCTAATTATCATCAAGATGGATATAATTAGTGGTGATAAAAGCGATAGTTGGGATCGGCCAAATCACGTTGGCTGGATTGAGAGTTCGCACAAGTGTAGTAGATTTCGTGAAAGTGAAATCTGCTTAGGCACAACTTGGAATAATCACACCATTTATTGCATGATTTTATCGCATAACTGGCTAAGTTTTTATCTCAACTCTTCCTCTGCTCTAGTTCGGATTTGTTGTTTTGATACCCTATTTCTCTTTTGCTCTACTAAGCTGGAAGAAATGACCATGGGGGTGATAGGCTAGGACTAGAACTCGACAAAACTGGTGAATTTAAAGCCAAGTCGGTGGTGTGGTTTGTCTGTTTGGAAGGAGGGATTGATAAATTTATGGAAAAACTGAAAGGGAATGATGAGAGATTGTCTAAGTAGTTCATGGCTTCTTGGGAGGATAGAAGGGTTACCATTGGGGGTATTTCCTTTGAAATTAATGAAGAGGTGATTTCCCAAGCGATAAGTCTGTCCATGGAGGGGAGGAAATGGAAGAAACAAAACCACATTTTGGATAGTACCAGCCTGAACTAGTTTTTTCATGAAGGGGAGAACCCTGTGAAGAGGGCAAGCGACTTCAACTGGGAGGAGCTTCCACCACCGTGGGACGAGGTCTTCTATATCATTATGAAATACTTCACTTTGGTAGGACGGTGTGTAATGTTTTGCTATTATCACATCCCTTTCCTTAACCATCTTAGAAATAAAGATCATATCTCCATTCCATTTTTTCTGCTACACTCGTTGTACTCCAATGTTAAGGATATTGCCAAAGCCAAGAAAAAAGGAAAAGACTTACCCATTCTGCACCAAGGCCTCATCTCATGGCTCTACAATTTCAACTTGGCCCTTTTCCCACCCCACATAATCTCTATCCAAAATGTGGCTGAAAACTGTCCCCTAGCCATTGCTACCGATAAACCCAGTACAAGCCCTCCTTGGCTGCCTGAAATTGGCTCCTGCAGTAAGAAAAACAAAAGCACCTTCCTGAGGATGCTAGAACCCCTAAGAAAGTTAGAATTTAGGAGATTGATTTTGATGTGGAGATTACAGATGAGGCCAACACCCCTCACCATTCTATGAGACTGGCCTCCAAATGCCCTGAAAAATCCTTAAGAGACCCCTCCTCATCCCATGAAACTGGGAATTCCATCCCCTTCAAGAATGTGGCCCTGTTTTAGTCTACCTCAACCCCCCATTCTATTAGCTCCACCCATGCTTCTGAGAGCCCAAAAAATTCCATGAGTTCGGAGGCCGGCCCCAAATCCCAGACAAACTCTCCCTCCCTGACTCTTAGGTTCAAGAAGATGATGGTGGTGGAGGAAGTGAGCAACATAAAGGAGGAAGAGGACAACAACCTAGCGGAGTTGGGTAAGAAAGTGGAGGGTTTGTTTGATAATTTGCAAGAAATCACCAACAAAATGGAGGCCATGGAAAACAAGCTGCAGGACGTCTCCAGGTTTTCTTTGAATGTTATGCATTGTTCGGTGACCACTTTGTGGCTTCTGTAGGAAAGTACTATTAAAGGCAAAGGCAAGGAGGATGATGATTACGGTGCTCTATTCAAATTCCTCACCAACGAATGGGCTAGGAAGCTCCTCTCCAAGAGGAGCCATGAGAAAAAGAAATAGTTTTCTTCTATGTCTCGGACCTCTAGTTATTTGTTTGGCCCTAGTAGCCTCTAGACTTATAGTTTTAATTTTTGTTTATGTTTGAACTTATCTATCTGTTGCCTTGCATGGCAAATGTTTAAAATGTTTATTAAGACTTTTATATATTTGATGAACATGCGTAGAATGATTATTGTTTTTGATAGAGGAAAGTTGAGAGGGCTCTAATTTTGCCACTGCTCTGTTGATAGTTGGCTTGCCACTATTTCTTTGTTTTGTTCCTGGGTCAGCCCCCTTGTTTTGGCTGCTTTTAATATTAAAAACAATGATATTTACGTCGAAGGCATGCATTATATGAAATCGACGAGTTGTTAGAGAACATCCACGACTGATATTACACCCATAACCATGCAAGACAATTGGAAAAATGTTGACCATTCATTTGGTCTTTGCCATTTTCTTTTCAGATTTTCACAAAATATAGTTTTACTCGTCAACGTGTTTCATAGTTTCTGGTTGCCTAGATACTGCTACCGTTTTAATTTATTGTGAATGTGAATGGTACAGTCATTTGCTAGCTTCTTCGTACCTTGCTATGGGTAAGATATCAATATTCAATATAAATATTCTTTATCATTACCGGATTTTGATTTTTAAAAATCTCTTGGACACTTTAATTTTTTTTATGTCGGAATGGTTACGTTGGATATTTCATACGTTGAATATGTTTTTAACTTATTTGAAAGATTTCAATAATAGTTATTTTATAATATACAAAGTCAATTTTGTTTTCAAATAACAAATAATATATAAATAATAAATTATATGTTTCATCTTTTTAAATATTTGTTTTTTTATTTTTTATAATTACTATATTATATATGTATATATGAATTTTTATATTATTATATATATAAAAATGGTAATAAGTTTTTAAGTTTTTTAAAATAATTAATAAAATATTAGTTATATCTCATACACTTGTAATGTTCAACATAAAACTAAACAATTTAATTTTTTAATTTTAATATGGTTTATTTTTATTTTTAATATTTTTATTAGAAGGACAATTTTATTTTTTAAAATTTCACTATATTTATGTTCAATCTTGTAATAATTTAATATTTGCTAATTTATTTAAGAAGTTAACTATAATAATTCTCAATATTATAATTTTTTATTTTATTTTCAATTAATTAATAAATATGGTCAAAAGGTGCATTGGATATTGTTCAATTTTATGCGTATACCTATTTTTTTTGTCTAATCCATTGAAGGGCATGAGTATTCCACATAAATACAAATAGTCTTGAATAAGGTAAACTAAAACCTAACGAAACACATACAATAACTTTTCTAATATTAACATTAAAATTTGGAAGGGCTCTTGAAGTAAAATATAATTATATCTCGTGTCTTTTAATTGTTCGCATTAAGATAATTATCTCTTTAAACCTAACCACATTAGGGCCTATATTTTTTCTAAATATTAAGGCATATTAAATTATTTTTAAAATTATATGTATACAAATTAGTTATATATAAGATTAATTTTATAAAATTTTGATAATTTTCTTAAGTTATTTTTATATGATATTTTTAAAATTATTTTATTGTAGTATATAATCAATTTTGAATTTAATTATATAATAAAATTATATTTATTGTTGTATACAATATTTGAAATAATATAAATTATCTTTCTTTTTTTAAATATAAGCACTACCATAAGAGGTAGCTCCTTGTATTCATAAAAAATAGATTACAAAGATGTTCATATACAAATAATTGTGTAGGAGAAAGCCTATTTTGGCACCAATCTCTATCACCCTATATACTTTGGCTAGATTAAGAAGATCTTTGTTGTTGCCCATGAAATCTTAAATTCCTCCAAGTTCTTCTTCTTCTCTACACTAGTCCTGAACAAATGCCATGCCTCTACATTTATTTCATACTCTTTTCTTCCCTCAAGTATATTGTATTCAACATCATGCATGACTCAAGGACTTCTAGAAATAGATTGATTTCTCCATCAATAGCACCCTAGCGCTCCTGCCGGATAATGTGTTTTGCAATTTGTATCACCCAAAAGTTGCTAAGGACTTGAACCATGGGCTCAAACATAGCTCAAAAATCATCACATTGTGTTTGTGTCATTGTTGACACGTTGCTACACCTAGAATGCATATTACCACATCCCATGCCTCATTGTATCTCAACTGAAATATGGCTCATCTTTGTTCTTCCCTGATCACCTATATGAATGGATAATGGGTGCCAAATTGTAAGCCATTTCAAATGAGATTTTTGATCCTTGCAAACCACCAAGTTGCCACTTCTATCACGTCCCACTAAAAAATAGTCTCTCATTCAGGAAGAGTACAATCTTTTCCATTCTAACTTATCACTTTTGAATCACCAATGTTAGTCAAGAAAGATCCACTACAATGCATCTTATGGCTATCTAAATATGGTGAGACATCCCTGTAACCATACATGGGCAAAGGATCATTCCACACTTGTGTCTTTGAAAATTACTTCGTTCAAACCATCCCATTTCTCGAAGGAGTTCATGATCTCCTCCACATCACTATATTTTTGTATCTTCCAGATCTATCTATTCCTCTCTCCTCTCTCTATCTTTATCTTTCCCATCCTCTCTATATTTTTCTCCTTCTCCAAATCCATCTCTATCTTCCTCTTTATCTATATAAGATCATACTCATAATAGAATCTAATTATCTTTGACCTCATGTACTACACAAATACATACCAAATTATACTATAGTTTTTCTATTTTCCCTTCTACATCTCCTCGGCGTACCCATTGCACACCAAGGTCACCGAAGAAAAAATACAACTAATAAACTGCGTAAGAAAATTATTAACCATGTTGGGTCATTAATTAATAAATAATCATTGACCTATTGACCTCCACATAGAATAAGAATAGCCCACCTTAAGAACAACCGCAATTCCATCCTTCCCTCTATGTGATCCCAAATGGCCATCTCTTATCGCAAGCTCTGTATTGTTTTCATTTCAATTTTTCTTCTCTTCTTCCACCTTCCTCTTTCCCATGGATTAATGTCCAACAGATGTCCTTCCCCAGAATCCCAAGCTTTGCTCCTCTTCAAAGCGGCCTTGAATGACTCCAAGGTCTCTCTCAGTTCATGGGTAAATGGAATGGATTGTTGTACATCCTAGATTGGCATTTCCTACGACAATCACACCAATTACGTTGTCTCTCTCTATGTATCAAGTGCAATCTATCCCTCTTCTCCCCAAGTTGTGATATCTAAGAGCCTACGCCAACTTCATTTTCTCACATCACTTACAATATATGGATTATCAGGTACTACCATTCCTCCCTATTTGGGAAATCTTTCTTATATTCACTCTTTACATTTACCTTATATTGGCTTAAGTGGGAAGATTCTGCCTTTCATTTGTTTGCTCACTTGCCTTAAAATCCTTGATCTTTTGAGCAATAACTTGAATAGAAGCTACCTTCCTACCTTAGCAATCTTCCCTATATTGAGGCTTTAGTTTTATCTGATAATAGATTTAGTGGGATGATTCCGCCTCTCGTTTGTTCACTCACTGGCCTTACATTCCTTGATTGGAAGCATACCTTCTTGTTCGCTCACCTGCCTTGCATTCCTTGATCTTTCAAACAATTACTTCAATGGAAGCATACCTTCTTGCCTTGGAAATCTTGCTTCTTTAACTCACCTTGACCTGGGTAACAACCAACTTAGTGAAAACATACTGGCTTGTCTTGGAAGTCTCTCTTTATTGAATAAATTAGATCTTTCATACAATCAATTCAGCAGTATCATTCTAGATTCATTGGGCAATCTCTCTTTACTAGAGTTGTTGGAAATTAATGATAACCAATTGAGTGGGACCATT
Organism: Cryptomeria japonica; assembly: GCF_030272615.1. NCBI lineage: Eukaryota > Viridiplantae > Streptophyta > Pinopsida > Cupressales > Cupressaceae > Cryptomeria > Cryptomeria japonica. Next base: position 228,358,871 of record NC_081415.1, on the reverse strand, counting down.
CCCCCTTCATTTGCTCACCTTTCCTCACTCACTCACTTGAATGTTGATGGCAATCATTTCATTGAAACCATCTCTTCTTTGTCACTTCCAGCTTCTTTACATACTCTATGCCTGTCATTAAACCATTACTAGTTGATTTTAGAAACTTTCTTTCACAACCTTACAAGATTAAGTGATTTGTATATATCTGATTGTGTCCTAAATATTAGCACAACTTGGATTTCACCCTTTGATTTATCTTATCTACGTTTAGTGTCATGTATGATTGACAATGAATTTCCACCTTGGATTTCAACACAATTCTCAGTTGAATCGTTGGGTATAACTAATGCTAGTCTTGTGGGCGTAATTCCCTCTTGGCTATGGGCAACCAGTCCTCTATTGTTTCATCTAAATCTTTCAGGAAATCTTTTGGAAGGAAACCTATCCTCAAATACTTCATTGTGGATGCATATAGAACAACTAGATTTGGTTAGAAATGGATTGAGTGGGCACATCCCATCAATATGGTTGCCTAAGATGAAAATATTGCTACTCAATGATAATTTGTTCAGTGGCAATATTCCTGAGAGTTTGGGCAAATTAACCCAGCTTGAAATGTTAAATCTTGCAAACAATGAGATGGCAGGAGTGATCCCTATCAGTTTGTCCAACTGTTTGTTAGGGCTCCCACAGATACTGAGAGGGGGGGGGTGAATCAATATCTAACCGGTAATAAGAATTTCTTAAGTTAAAACATGTAGAACATAACATATAATAGCGTACCAATATGCAAGAAATAATGCAATAAATAGAATCAAGAACATCCACATGGAAAGTACACCATAACACAACATGTTTAACAAGGAAACCCAGTGTGGGAAAAACCTCAGTGGGATTTGTGACCCACAATATTCACTCACTGGCCAATAGGAGAATATTACTTACAATAGGGGCCTGCACATGCAGGAAGGCCAACTGCTTAGAGCTCACTACTCAAAGGGAAGTCACACTAACTTACAATAAGGATTATACTAATCCAATAACTTGTACTACTTTACAATAGCATCTTCAATGCTAGATTCAGTACCGGTTCCTGCTCTGTTCTTTACATATACCCTTGACCTATATTTCGCACATTAGGTCTGCCTAATATTTTCCTTAATGCTTGTACATCACTCCTACAAATGTCTACAATGATCTCCTTTATATATAAGAGTCATTTTACAATTTGCCAAGTTGGCTTACAATAATAAACAAAATATTGCATAACAAAATTCCAATCGGCCTCTGTGTCGATATACTTGTTTTCTTCTATGTCAATGCTAGTGTCCTGAGTGTGATGTGCTGATGCTAGTGCACTATCTTGCCTATGTAATGCTTTGCCAGTATAATGTCTTGCCGGTGCCATAGGATTGCAAGGTTGCCATCAATGACAAAACCTTCAATCACATACAATGTCTCATTGGAGTGTGCATATGCCAACAATCTCCCCCTTTGGCATTGATGGCAACACTCATGAGAAATTTCAAAAGGTATCCAAAATGTGTAGTCCAAAAATGTTACCAAAAATGTTTATCAAAAATGTGAGAGCTCCCCCTGAGCATATGATTCCTGTGTTTTGAATTTTCTCATCCCACTACTCCCCCTTTGGCATCAATGACAAAGGTTGTCAAGATGTCGGTAGAGTTTGTAGTTTCATCTATCCATAACCTCAACCTTGTAGCTGGGTAGTTATAATCTGAAAAAGATCTCCCAAAATCAAGTTTAGACTATCCATAAACTTCTTACTATCCTTTATTGTTGTCTCAGTTCTCTTTACTGTACCGGTGACATACTGCAAATGCTCTGCCGGTGTTTTGCTTCCCTGTGTTAATGCCTCAAAAATTTCCTTCCGTAGAGATGCTAAATAGTCCAATCTTGGACTTAGTTTAGATCTCAAATGTTTTGCCTTATTTATTATTCTTTCTTTTTCTCTTTCCAATTTGAGTAGTTCTTCCTCAAAATTTGCTATCTTCTCTTCAAAAACTGATAGTGAATCAGGTGAGTTGACAAAGTTATCTGCAAGTTTATTTATCTCATCCTGTGCCTTGCTTATTTTCTTGTCAATATCTATAGTCAAAAAGTTTGTTTTACATGTATCTTTATACAAATTTTTGTATTCTTTCAACAAATTACATAGTTCCGGTAGAAGTGTGTCAAAATCTCTATTACACTTCTTTATTTCCTCATCAAAGAATTTCTGTTTCTCAATTTCTACCTTATCCTTCACTGATTCTTCCTTTATTTTCTCAATGTTTTTTGAGATATATTTACACAATGTATCCAATTGTCCTAAAGAATCTTTATTATCTATATTATAGTTGGGAGCTATTACCTTCAAAATTGGTATAGAATCATCAATTGCTTTATAAGCCTATGAGCTGTAGTTAGTTATTTTCTTGATAGAGTCAAGTAATACCTCAGTCACATTTGTTGACTTGAATGCTTATGATGATCCAATAGTCTGAGTACCAATGGAAGTAACCATGCTTGTATTGACCTCTAGTAGGTCAGTTTGTGTCTGCATTTCTTTAAGCACTGGTTTTCCTACTTCACTAGTTATCGGTGGCATTGTTTCCTTATGTACTTGTTCTGGTTGATGTTGTTCTAGAGCCTTTAGCTCTGTTGGTTTCTCTGTATGTTGTGTTGTCTCTGTCTGTGACTCATTCTCTACTTTTTTCTCTGTATCTTCTGTCGGTTTCTCTGTTTCCTCTGCTACCGGAGGCTCATTAGCCATATCTGACTTATTAGTTGTATCTTTATCTACTATTATGTTGATCTTCTGAGTATCAACATTCACAGTATATAGGACTTCAGAATTAGGATTGTTATCCTCTACATCCATACTTTCTACTGCCGGTTCATCTTCAGTGGTTGTTATTTTCACCGATGGGGGTAGGTTGTCTTTAACTTTGATGCTTGGTGGTCCACCAACTTTACCTTTCCCCTTGTCTTTATCTTTCTGATATACCTTTATAGGTTTAGGGTTCCTGTAGTCTTCTTGTTTTTCTTTGTCAACCAGGAATATATCCCATCCATCTTCTGTTTCCTCTGTCACTTCATTAACTCTTCCTTCCATTAGTGAAATATGTCGGTGTGCAGTGGAGAATACTGACCGGTTTGCTTGAGCAATCAAATCATCAATTTCTTTTGGAGAGTTTACTGGATATACAAGAAGTAGCTTCTTAATTTTTATTTTCTTATCTAATTCTATCACTGCTTGTCTTCTGGCCTCAAGTCTTTTGAATAAATCATCAGGAATTTCATTTGCTACTTCCATCAAGAATTTCTTGTACATGTCCATATGCAATATAACACTATTCTCAACTTGCTATTTCTCATTAGTAGTTAGAGTGTCATAAATTTTCTCTATGTTCTTCAGTTTTCCTTCCTCTATGATTTCATTTTGCAGTATATCAAGAGGTGCCAAGTCTCTATTTGTCCTTTTCTTCTTCTTAGGTGTCAGCTTCTTCTTTGGTGTGGCCTTTCTAACCGGAGATCTCACTGCTTGTTGCTTTTGCCTTGTTCTTCTAGGTGAAGGTGTGGTTGTCAGTGAAGGATCTCTTTTTCTTACAACTCTTTTAAAAGTTGCTGGCATGTCACCTACCGGTGATAGATGAGTTTCAGGTTGTGGAGCTGCCAACTCATCCTCTGTTATGCCGGTTTTCTTCAATACATCTTCCTTAATGGATTTTGCTTGTCTGGACCCTTTCCTTACAAATGCCTCAACCTTCTTTACTCTTTTCTTTGATTGTATTTGGCTTTCTATGGTCTCAACACTACCAAATATTTCTTCCTTAGGTTCATTTGGGGCTTCCAAAAGTGCTTTAGCATATGTTTCAACTATGCGGTCATCTGTTTCATAGCCCATCTCGGTTACCCAAATTGTCCTTGGGATGACCGCTTTCATCCAGATTTCATCTTTCTTAATGACAAAGCATATATCATCTTTGTATTTGTCTACTATTTTCTGAGATAACCTTATTCTTTTCTTCATTTTGGTCTTTAGTGCTTGGAAAAAGTCATGAATATTGTTTTCCTTGTTCTCACCCATGTTATTGAACAGTTCAATCTATTGTTTTCCTACCGGTATGTCATATCCAAGTTCTTTATAACCTATACCGGGAACCTATTTTGTTATGTGTAAAATTAGGCATACTAATAGATTTCCAAATCTAAAAGTTCCTTTCTTGTCCTTCTTGATTTTTCCAAGGTTGTCAATTAGTTCATCCTTTAACCATTCACATATGTCAATTTTTGCATTGTCTATTACCATATCATAAGCACTCTTAATGCATAAACTTGAAACTGAATTAAGTCTATTAGCATGAGTGGATTTATAACCTAATATCATACTGATGAATCTCACATTGATATCTTTTACATCATTAACCCTTAGAGACCTCTTGTCGAATGTTGCACCAGTTAGGTCTATAACTAAGTCATTGGGAACCTTCTTGTTTTTATCTGGTCTCTTACCAGTGGTCGGTAACCCTGTGATAGCTTTCACAACTTCCTTGGTGATCTTATGGATTGCATCTAACTAGAAAAATTCTCCATGAACTCTACTTAAAACTATCCTAATCACATCCTTAGGAAATTCAAGAATGCTAAGGATTTCTATAAATCCTAGGGTTTCAATAATCTTGTGTTCATCTTTAATATTGCTAGTATCATCACATATCACGATTTTATACATGGTTTTGATTTCCTCATCTTCTAACTCTTCAATGTTGTAGTGGATACACATTCTGGGGTCTTCAACATTTACAACTCCTTTAGGGATTTGAGAAAAAGCACCTAAGGTATCATCCTTCTTTGCTATCTCGGGAACTAACTGAAATATGGGCCTAGGTCTTTTTATTACTTCAACAATAGTAGGGTTTGCTATTATTCAATTGCAGAGGTGGATGCCATGATTAAATACCTTTTACTGCCTTGGATGGATGATTGCTTGGAGTGTGCTTTCTTCTTGCTCGAAATGCCTTAGCTCAGAATCTTCATGCTCTCTGAAAATTTGAAATCACAGTGAAATGAAATGGAGCCAAAACCTTACTTTTATAATGTCTTTTCGCCATCTACCACATTAATTGCATGTTGGTTAAGTATTCACTTAACATTGTCTGCCAGTAATAAGTAATTTTCAACTTCTTATCTCTAACTGAGGGAATAATTAGCACATGTGTCATTTGATTGCCAAACCGTCAAGGAAATTTTATTCAATTAGATGAAGAACTTCCTACCGGTGGAGCACTATTCTGTCCTGCCAATGAAGCATCATTCTGTCCTACAACATTGGTTGGTTCTACCGGTGGAGAAGTATTCCCAATATTTAGATCAGATTTTCTAATCCATTGTTTTGAGAATTCTTGCTTAACCTCTTCAACTTTTTCTTTACCTTTCAGGCTAGCACTTTTGTTGTCTATCAGTGTTCCTTTACTTCTACAAAATTTAGCAATATGCCCAATCTTATTACATGCATAACAAGTTACATTATTCTTCTGAATAGCTTTCCCATAACCTATTCCGGTTTGTGTTCTGCATTGATTTGATAAATGTCCAAATATTCCACAAACATAACATCTCACATTCATTCTACAGTTCTCAGAGTTCTGACCAACTTTGTTGCATTTTGAACATTGACCGGTGGGTGTATTGATAGTCTGATAATTCCTAGATCTACATTCATTTTCTCTATGACTATACTTATTACAGTTAAAGCATTTTCCATTGAATTTATAAGCATTAGGTTGTCTTACCAGTTTGCTGTGATCCTGAGTATTTGCAGTACCGAAGCTTTCACCAACTTCAAAGCCAATTCCATAAGTGTCACCTTTAGGTTTTTGATTCTTTAGCAAGGTACCAAGTTCCTCTGAGCTTTTCTTGAATTTTTCTTTGTGTTGATTTGCAGTTTCCAATTCTCTTTCCAAGATTTCTTTTTGTCTCATCAGTTCATTTGAGTCATTCTGAGTATGCATCAAATCTGTCTTCAACATGTCATTTTCATAGCTAAGTCTTGTGTTCTCATTTGCTACATCACTTAGTCTTCTGGTCAATTCTTCTTCATTTTTCTTCATATCCTCAATCTCTTTGCAAAATCTCATAGTCATATCCCGCATTTCATTTTTTGTTGTCATGATCTCTTGTTTCAACTTGCTTATCATATCATTAAGTGATTCCTTTTCATCATTCTCCTTTTGCAGTTTTTCACAAAGTTCTCTTCTCTTATTTCTTGCAATAGTAAAATTTTCTTGAAGTGCCTGAATGATATCCTGAGCTACCCTTAAATCATCTTCTAATTTGATATTTTTCAATTTCTCTGCATCATAGTATGTAAGAGCTCCTTCAAGTTGGTTCATCAGATTTTCCATCTTTACCGATGTCAAGATCTTCCTCAAGCTGTTAGGCTTCTGAAAATAGAGGACCACGCTGTAATACCAATTGTTAGGGGTCCCATAGATATTGAGAGGGGGGGTGAATCAGTATCTAACCAGTAATAAGAATTTCTTAAGTTAAAACATGCAGAACATAATATAACAGTGTACCGGTATGCAAGAAATAATGTAATAAACAGAATCAAGAACATCCACATGAAAAGTACACCATAACACAAGATGTTTAACGAGGAAACTCGGTGTGGGAAAAACCTCGGTGGGATTTGTGACCCACAATATTCACTCACTGGCCAATAAGAGAATATTACTTACAATAGGGGCCTGCACATGCAAGAAGGCCAACTGCCTAGAGCTCACTGCTCAATGGGAAGTTACACTGACTTACAATAAGGATTATACTAATCCAATAACTTGTACTACTTTACAATAGCATCTTCAATGCTAGATTCAGTACCGGTTCCTGCTCTATTCTTTACATATACCCTTGACCTATATTTTGCACATTAGGTTTGCCTAATATTTTCCTTAATGCTTCTACATCACTCCTACAAATATCTACAATGATCTCCTTTATATATAAGAGTCATTTTACAATTTGCCAAGTCGGCTTACAATAATAAACAAAAATTGCATAACAAAAATCATGTCGGCCTTTGTGCCAGTATACTTGTTTTCTTTTGCGCCGGTGCCGGTGTCTTGAGCGTGATGTGTTGATGCCGGTGCACTATCTTGCTTGTGTAATGCTTTGCTAGTATAATGTCTTGCCGGTGCCATAGGATTGCAAGGTTGCCATCAATGACAAAACCTTCAATCACATACAATGTCTCATTGGAGTGTGCATATGCCAACACTGTTCTTCCCTTAGGTCTTGAATTTGGGAAATAATAGTTTGGAGGGAATCTTATCACATGAGTTTAGTAAGCTAAGTGAATTATATTCATTAGTTTTTCACAGTAATAATTTGGATGGATCATTCCCTCCTTCAATAGAAAATTGTTCAAAGCTACAAGGTCTTGATATTGGAAATAATTTGTTTGAAGGTGAAATACCAACATTAATTGGAAATATCTCAGAGCTAAAAGTATTGATAATTAAGGAGAACAAACTTACAGGTAATATTCCTTTAGAGATAGGTCAATTAAAGCACCTCCAGATCTTGCTCCTTTCTTCCAATCATATCTCAGGTTCAATTCCACACACAATTGTATTCCTACAAGGAATGGCAAATGAAAGTCAAAATGGTTTTGTATTATCCATTGATACTATTGGGCCATTATATCAAGATGGATTGGATATGATTTTAAAAGTTACTGATCAACACTACCAATATATTCTTTCCACACTCGCATCCATAGATCTCTCAAGCAATGAATTGGAGCGAAAAGTTCCTTATGATTTTGGGAATTTGAAGGGGCTAAGTGTTCTAAACCTTTCAATGAACAACTTGAATCGGACCATTCCAAAAATTCTTGGAGAAATGCATCAATTGGAATCATTAGACCTTTCAAGAAATCATTTTTCAGGACAAATCCCTATAGAGCTTGAATCTCTAAGCTATAAAGGTTCATTGGATCTATCAAACAACAATATTTTTGGAAGCATAGCACAAGGAACACATATGATTGGATTGGAGAATCCACTTATTCAGGGAATCCTAATTTATGGGGGTGTCCCCTACCCAAAAATTGGTCTTGGCCACAATTTGTTCCTTCTCCTCCGCCAATTTACATTAATAAAATAAAGAAAAACACTAAATATCCATGGTATGGGATATCATTGGGATTGTCGTATGGAATGTCTTTTGGGGGGACAATATCATTGATGGTGATAAATATCAAATGGAGAAGAAAATACTTCAACAAAGTTGATTCAATCCTAAAGTTTTTTTTTCCATGGATGAAGAATTTGACACTATAAAGATATACATCTACAAGTCATTGAAAGGTGAGTTTTTTTTGTTCTTTGAAGTATATATGACAATTCTAAATATTAAACTACGTAAATTCAAAAGGAAATTAGTACATTTTTTAGATAAAAAATTTATTGGCTATTGTATAAATTTTAGATTGTTTGTAGTTCTTTTAAATTGAATAATATAATATTTTAGTTGTTACTAATATATAACTTTCTCTACATTATGATGGTTGCTTGGTGTATCTAAAGACTTTATTCTTGGTCACAAAAAGTTCATTACACATGCTTTTGGGAAATATCTACATGCAATAGAAAGCTCATATACTTCTATGGAAGATAGATTCAAAAATATGAACTGTTAGGATTCCCATAGATACTGAGAGGGGGGGGGGTGAATTAGTATCTAACCGGTGAGTATAATTTCTTAACTTAAAACATGTAGAGAATATTATAATAGTGTACCGGTATGCAAAAAATAATGCAATAAACATAAATGAAATCAACCACATAAGAAACACACCATAACACAATATTTTAATGAGGAAACCCGGTGTGGGAAAAACCTCGGTGGGATTTGTGACCCACAATATTTTCTTACTGGCCAATGCAGGAAGGCCAAGTGCCTGGAGCTCAGTGCTCAATGGGAAGTCTCACTAACTTACAATGATGTACAAATCCAATAACTTGTACTGCTTTACAATAGCATCTTCAATGCCAGATTTAGTACCGATTTTTGCTCTGTTCTTTACATATACCCCTTATCCTATATTTTGCATAATAGGTTTGCCTAATAATTTTTCTTATCAATATTACCTTATTACAAAATGTCCTACAATGACTTCTTATATATATAAGTCATTTTACAATGATATCAAGTTGGCTTACAAATTTTTTCAATAATAAACAAAATATAATATATCAAAAATCCTATCGGCCTCTATGCCGGTAGTCTTCCTTTATTTGTGCCAGTGTCAGTGTTCTGAGTGCTGGTGTAGAGTGTGTTATGCTGATACTGGTGTAATGCCTTACCGGTGCCATAGGATTGTAAGGTTGCCATCAATGACAAAACCTTCAATCACCTTCAATGTCTCATTGGAGTGTGCATATGCCAACAATCTGCCCCTTTGGCATTGATGGTAACACTCATGAGAAATTTCAAAAGTGTATCAAAAAATGTGAAGTCCAAAAATGTTACCAAAAATGTGTGCTCCCCCTGAGCATATGATTCCTGTGATATTGAATTTTCTCATACCACTAGTCCCCCTTTGGCATCAATGACAAAGGTTGTCAAGATGTCAGTAGAGTTTGTATTTTCAACCTTGTAACTAGGTAGTTACAATTTGAAATAGATCTACCAAAATTAAGTTTATACTCTCCATAAAATTTTTACTGTTTCTGATAGCTGTCTCTGTCCTTTGAACTGTACCAGTGAGTTGCTGCAAGTGCTCTACCGGTGTCCTCTATCCCTGTAAAAGTGCCTCAGATATCTCTTTCTGCATGAAAGCTAGATAGTCCAACCTTGGACTCAGTATTAACCTTAAACTTTTTGCTTTATCCACTATTCTCTCCTTTTCTCTTCCCAACTTTAGTAATTCATCTACAAAATTTGTTATCTGCTGTTCAAAAACTGATAGTGTATCTGGTGAGTTAACAAAATTGTCTGCAAGTTTATTTATTTGATCCTGTACCTTGCTCATTTGTTTATCTATATTAGCTGTTAGTAGGTTTATCTTGCATGTGTCTCTATAAAAAGTCTTGAACTCTTTTATTAAATTACATAGTTCCAGTAGAAGTGTGTCAAATTCTCTGGTACACTTCTTTATTTAATCTTCAAAGAATCTTTGTTTTTCAATTTCCATTTTATCCTTCAATGCCTCTTCCTTTACTTGTTCAATTGTCACTGTGTTTTCATTGATATATTTGGACAAAATTTCAATTTGACTCAATGAATCCTTATTGTCTATGTTATAGTTAGGAGCTAGCCTCTTCAAAATTGGTATGGTTTCATCTATAGCCTTATAAGCTTGTGAGCTGCAATCTGTTATCCTCTTAATTGAATCTAAGAGGACTTCAGTCACATTAGTTGATTTATAGCCTGTTGATGAGGAACCTACATTTTGAATACCACTGGTGGTGGAAGTAACCAAGCTTGTATTGACCTTTGGTAGGTCTGTTTGTGTTTGCATTTCCTTAAGCAATGGTTTATCTACTTCTTTAGTTGCCGGTTTCTTTGTTTCCTCATGAATCTGTTCCTGTTCTGAAGCCTTTTGTTATGTCTATTTCTCTGATTGTTGCCCTATCTTAGTCTGAGTCTGTGTCTCTACCTGTTCTCCTATGTTATCATCTACTGGTTTCTTTTGTGTGTTATCAGTTTGCTCAGCTACCAGTTGCTCACTAGCCATTTTAGTCTTACCAGTTGTATCTTTGTCTACCACAATGTTGATCTTTTGTGTATCTACATCCACTGCATATAAGACTTTAGGATTAGGATTGACATCCTCTACATCCATAATTTCAACTGTCAGTTGATCTTTTGTAGTAGTTGTTGTTACCAGTGGAGTAATCAAAGGAGGTGGGGGTAAGTTGTCTTTAACTTTGATACTAGGTGGTCCACCAACTTTACCTTTACCCTTGTCCTTGTCCTTTTGATATACCTTTATAGGTTTTTGGCTCTTGTATTCTTCTTGTTTTTCTTTTTCTACTAGGAAAATATCCCATCCATTTTATTGTTTCTTCAGTCACCTCATTGACTCTTCCAACCATTAATGCAATTTGCCGGTGTGCAGTAGAAAATATTGACTGGTTGGCTTCAGCAATTAAGTCATCTATTTCTTTAGGTGAGTTCACTGGGTACACATCAAGTAGCTTTTCTATCTTGATTTTCTTGTCAAGTTCTACTACTGCTTGTCTCCTTGCTTCTAATCTCTTCAACAATTCTTCAGGTAATTCATCTACTACTTCCATTAAAAATTTCTTATACATGTCCATGTGCAGTATAACACCATTTTCTACTTGTTCTTTTTCATCTGCAGTCAAAGTGTCATACAAGTTCTTTACATTCTTTAGCTTCCCTTCCTCTGTAATTTCATTTAGCAGTTTGTCTAGAGGGGCCATGTCCTGATTTTTCCTCTTCTTCTTCTTAGGTGTCAACTTCTTCTTAGGTGTAGTTTTCTTAACTGGGGATCTCACTGCTTGTTGTTTCTATCTTGTCCTCCTAGGTGAGGGTGTGGTTGCCGGTGAGGGATCTCTTTTTCTTACAACTCTCTTGAAAGTTGCAGGCATGTCATTTTCCGAAGATGTGCCTACCGATGATAGGTGAGTTTCAGGTTGTAGTGTTTCTAACTTATCCTTAGTGATGCTGGTTTTCTTAAGTACATCTTGTTTTATTGCCTTAGCTTGTCTACAACCTCTTCTCACAACAACTTCAACCTTTTTGAGATTTTTCTTTGATTGAATTTGACTCTCTATGGTCTCAACATTACCAAAGACTTTTTCCTCAGGTTCCCTTGGTGCTTCAAGAAGTGCTTTAGCATATGTTTCAATGATAAGGTCATTTGTCTCATAACCCATTTATGTTACCCAAACTATCCTAGGGATGACTGCTTCCATCCAGATCTCATCCTTTTTAATCACAAAACAGATTTCCTTTTTGTATTTGTCAACAATCTTTTGTGATGATCTGATTCTCTTCTTCATTTTGGCCTTAAATGCTTGAAAATAGTCTTGGATATTATGTTTCTTATCTTATCCCATATTGTTGAATAATTTTGTTAGCTGTTTACCTACCGGTATATCAAATCCAAGTTCTTTGTAGCCTATACAGGGAACCTATTTGGTTATATGTAGCATCAAGCATACTAGCATATTTCCAAACCTAAAAGTTCCTTTCTTATCTTTCTTTATCTTGCCTAGGTTGTCAATTAACTCATCCTTCAACCACTCACATACATCAAACTTTACATTATCTGTGATCATGTCGTAAGCACTCTTAATGCATAAACTTGAAATTGAATTGAGTCTGTTTGCATAAGTTTCCTTATACCCTAATATCATGCTGATAAACCTTACATTTGTGTCGGTTACATCATTAACTCTCAAGGACCTTTTATCAAATGTAGCACCAGTTAGCTTAGTAACTAGGTCATTTGAGAACTTCTTGGTTTTGTCTGGCCTTTTACTGGTTGAGGGTAATCCTATCACTGCTTTGACAGATTCCTTGGTAATTTTATGAATTGCATCTAACCAGAAAAATTCTCCATGTACCCTGCTTAAGACTATCCTAATCACATCCTTGGGAAATTAAGGAATGTTAAGGATCTCTATAAATCCTAGGGTTTCAACAATTTTATGTTCATCTTTTACATTACCGAATTCATCACATATGACAGATTTATACATGGTTTTGATTTCTTCATCTCCTAATTCCTCTATGTTGCAATGGATGTATATTCTGGGGTCTTCAGCAAAAACAACTCCTTTTGGAATTTGGGAAAAAGCACCTGTATTGTCATCTTTCTTTGCTATCTCGGGAACTAGTTGAAATATGGGCCTAGGGTGTTCTATAACCCTGACTACAGTAGGATTTGCTATATATTCAAGTGCAGAGGTGGATGCCATGATGATAAATACCTTTTTCTGCCTTAGGATGGATGAATGCTGAAATCCTTTGCTTCTTCACTTGAAATGCCTTTGCTCTAGAGATTTCGCGCTCTTCGGGTGTTTGAATTCATAGTGAAGTGAAATGGAGCTAAAACCATTAATTTATAAAGTCATTTTCACCAACTACCACAATCAAAGCATGCCAATTAAGTAATCACTTAACATTATATGCCAGTATATAAGTATCTTTCAACTTCTCATCTTTAACTGAGGGAATAATAGCACGTGTCATTAGATTTCCAAACCCTGTCCTATCGATGAAGTGTTGATTGGTTCTACTGGTGGAGGAGTATTCCCAACATTTAGATTTGCTTTTCTAATCCATTATTTTGAGAATTCTTGCTTTACTCTTCAACTTCTTCTTTCCCTTTCAAGCTATCACTTTTGTTGTCTGCCGGTGATCCTTTGCTTCTACAAAATTTTGCAATATGCCCAATATTGTTACATGAATAACAAGTTACATTATTATTTTGAATAGCTTTGCCATAGCCTATGCTGGTTTGAGTTCTGCATTGATTAGATAGGTGTCCATATCTTCCACAAACATAACATCTTACATGCATTCTGCAATTTTCAGAGTTATGACCAACTTTGCTGCATTTTGAACATTGACCGGTGGGTGTGTTGATGTTCTGATAATTCCTAGATCTACATTGATTTGCTCTATGACCATACTTGTTACAGTTAAAGCATTTTCCATTGAATTTATAAGCATTAGGTTGCCTTACTAGTTTGTTGTGATCCTGTGTGTTTGCAGTACCAGAGCTTTCACCAATTTCAAAGCCAAGCCCATTAGTGTCACCATTAGGTTTCTAATTTTTCAATAAGTCACCAAGTTCTTCTGAGCTTTTCTTGAATTTTTCTTTGTGTTGATTTGCAACAGCCAATTCTCCTTCCAAGATTTCCTTTTGTCTCATGAGTTCACTTGAGTCATTCTGTGTGTGCATTAGATCTATCTTCAATAAGTCATTCTCATAGCCAAGTCTTGTATTTTTATTTTCAGCATCATTCAGTCTTCTAGTCAATTCCTCTTCATTCTTCTTTCTATCTTTAATTTCTTTGCAAAATCTCATAGTCATATCCTGCATTTCATTCTTTGTTGTCATGTTCTCTTGCTTTAGTTTGCCTATCATATCATTAAGAGTTTCCTTTCCATCATTTTCAAATTGCATCTTTTCACAAAGTTCTCTTCTCTTGTTTCTTCCAATGGTGAGATTTTCTTGAAGTGCTTGAATAATATCCTGAGCTATCTTTAGATCATCTTCAAGTTTGATGTTTTTCAATTTCTCTATGTCATAGTTTGAGAGAGCTGCTTCTAGTTGCTTCATCAGATTTTCCATCTCTATCGGTGTCAAGATCTTCCTCAAGCTGTTAGGCTTCTGAAAATGGAGGACTAGGCTTTGATACCAATTGTTAGGATTCCCACAAGTACTGAGAGGGGGGGGGGGGGGGGTGAATCAGTATCTAACTGGTGAGTAGAAATTCTTAACTTAAAACATGTAGAGCATATTATAACAGTGTATGGGTATGAAAGAAATAATGTAATAAACAGAAATGAAATCAATCACATAAGAAACACACCATAACACAATATTTTAATGAGTAAACCTAGTGTGGGAAAAACCTCACTGGGATTTGTGACCCACAATATTTTCTTACTGGCCAATAAGAGAATATTACTTACAATAGGGGCCTGCACATGTAGGAAGGCCAAGTGCCTAGAGCTCACTGCTTAATGGGAAGTCTCACTGGCTTACAATGATGGATTATACAAATCCAATAACTTGTACTACTTTACAATAGCATCTTCAATGCCAAATTCAGTACCAGTTTCTGCTCTGTTCTTTACATATACCCCTTATCCTATATTTCACATAATAGGTCTGCCTAATAATTTTTCTTATCAATATTACCTTATTACAAAATGTCCTACAATGACTTCTTATATATATAAGTCATTTTACAATGATATCAAGTCGGCTTACAAAGTTTTTCAATAATAAACAAAATACAATATATCAAAAATCCTGTCGGCCTCTGTGCCGGTATTCTTCCTTTCTTTGTGTTGGTGCTGGTGTAG